>NC_141136.1:129918295-130632295 GCF_053477565.2 Lygodium microphyllum | reverse complement strand
CTCTCTCTATACACACTATGGTGGTAGGTCTGGTGGTAGAAGGTACTGGTGGTAGGTTTGGTTGTTATGAGCTAGTCTTTGTGTGTGTGTGTGTGTGTGTGTGTCTCTCTCTCTCTCTCTCTCCACACACACAGTGGTGGTAGGTTTGGTGGCGAAAGGTGCTAGTGGCAAAAGGTGCTGGTGGCGGGTTTGGTTGCGCTCTCTCTCTCTCTCTCTCTCTCTACACTGTGGTGGCAGGTTTGGGCAGGGCAGAAGGTGCGTTTGGAGAGATAGGTCTTGAGGCAAGCTAGTGGAGGGTCTGTCAACTAGATTGTGGGTTGGCAGGACTGTGTGTTAGCCTGGTAGGGTGATGACCTCAATGAGAGAGAAAGAGGGATATATATATATATATATATATATATATATATATATATATATATATATATATATATATAAGGAAAGAGATGCACCTTTTCCAATAATCACCAATCATCATTTTTTCATTAAGTTTTGCATTGATAAAGAGAATTTGGGTTGGCATGGGAGCCATGTTTGGGACCTATTTGGATCTTTGGTATATCCCGCCAAACATATAGCTCAAATAATATAGTACTAGTGTTCCGTGCGCACAAAGTGTGAGAGAGAGAGAGAGAGAGAGAGAGATGGGGAAAGAGACACACCTTTTCCAATCATCATCTTTTCCATTAAGTTTTGCATTTATAAAGAGAAACAAGGTAAATTGAAATTTGGTTGGCATGGGAGCCATGTTCGGGACCTATTTGG
Source organism: Lygodium microphyllum (assembly GCF_053477565.2). Classification (NCBI taxonomy): domain Eukaryota; kingdom Viridiplantae; phylum Streptophyta; class Polypodiopsida; order Schizaeales; family Lygodiaceae; genus Lygodium; species Lygodium microphyllum. The sequence continues at coordinate 130,631,533 of NC_141136.1, read as the reverse complement.
TGCTTTGGTATATCCCACCAAACATATAGCTTAAATAATATAGTACTAGCATTCCACACACACATTGTGTGCATGGAACACTAGATTTCTTTGCGGGTAGCTTTGCACTATGAGCGAAGTTGCTTCTCGCTCAATAATCCATTTCCCCTCTTTCTCTCCCCTCTTTTCCCTCTCCATTTCCAAGTTATTTCATTTCTCCCTCTCTCTCCCCCTCTCCTTGTGCCCTGCACCCTCCCCCCCAATTTTCCTATGTCTAGATATTTTTCCCCTTCATCTCTCTTCCCCCCTTAATTCTCTCTATAAATCTTATTTCTCTCTCCCTTCGCCTTTTGTTTTACTCTATTCTCTCTCATCTCCTTATCCCCCCTCTCTCCCTCCCAAAAATCTATAAAATATCTAGTAGAGAATGCCAGATTTACATAATATCACCTATACATGACCATAAGAAAACGCATGCTTGCTTTGTGTAATATTTAAAAATGGCTTCCTCCCTCCCTCCCTCCATCCCTCCCCCCCCCCCTCTCTCTCTCTCTCTCTCTCTCTCTCTCTCTCTCTCTCTCTCTCTCTCTCTCTCTCTCTCTCTCTCACATCAAACTCAAAACTAAAAGCAACTTATAAAATTTGCAATATAGAATGCTAAAAATACAAGCAATCTCTTCCATGCATTGTACTTATAAGCATTTATCCTTATACAAAGGCTACTTGCTTTGCATGATACTTAGAAATAGAAATGTTATACTGAAAAATGTATCACAATTGAAACAAAGACCAAGCACTATGAAAGGGCTTTCTCTAAGCATGAATCGTTTTCATCTCCAAGCAGGGCATTCACAGGTGAAGCAGAGCTCGATGCCATTATCATTGACCTCTTTCTATTGATCATGCCATGAAGGGAATGTATAAGACATCCTACTTCTTATTAGCAAGTTACGAAGGCCAAGTTTAAGACATCCTATCTTCTGTCTACACATTCTCGGCTGTTTCCAAGTACCATGTGCAAATGGCCAATGTCATAAAAAAAGGGCGTCGCTTCAGAGGTGCCTAAGAGGAACAAAAATTCCTCTTCTTTGGGGAATCATTGGCAAAATTTCCATCCTGGAGCAAAACATGAAAAGGCAGAGTAGGGGTTGATTCCACCATTTCTACTGATAATAGCACGAGGGATGCGATAGTCCTACCCCTCTTTGTAGCACCTACATTTGAACAAAATCTCAACATAAGTACGTGGAACAACTAATAAAGGCCATATCATTCCCAAAATAATAATACCTGGCTAAGCACTTGTGAACCATTCAATGGGTACTGATAGACATTGATACAATGTAACAAAACAACCCAAATCCTTGAATCCATACACAAACCAATGCCTCGGTATCTTATTAGTGTGAGAGCATTGAAACCTCTTTCCATGGTCAACCTCGTACATATGTACCCAAAAACATTGTGTGTATCCACAATGTACAAATTCAATAAATACTGGGAGCTTAATGTCTATGTTAACATCATCATATAAATGCTCAACAACTCTTGCAAGCATCCTTTGCATGATATCATTGCTTGGTACTGCACGCAACATCGTGCACTGTAGCTCCTTTTGATAGTTAGAAGCTAGGTAATAGGCCGATTCTATGGTAGGCATATGCAAAAGTCAAATAAATACTGAAACACGACAAATAATCCACTTCTAAAAGAGTACATGCTAACCAATGGCATGAAGAGCAATTCACACATATGCCAAACTGTGACCTTACATGGTAAACATTAGCAATGCATATCACTGCGCCTGTCAAAATACATCCTTGTACACAATGTTTGTGGTTATGCCCCCATCATTGTCACCCAATAGGACTTCACTGGCTAGTTTGAAAGAGCATGCATTGCAGTTGATGCCATGGGAGGTTATATAGTATTATAGTGCAGACTCAATTGCAGAGACAAATGACTATTTTTTCTACTCCATTGAGTACTTAAATACATTGGATCTTGGGGGTGGATTTCCTGCTCATTTATTGTTGCTAAAGGTAAATGCACGTGTTATTCTTCTTAAGAACCTAAACCTAGGAAGGGGTTTGTGTAATAGTACGTGGTTGATCTATAAGGCCTTCAATAGAAAGGTGATAGATGTTGAGATAATAACAGGGGAAAATGTGGGTGAATGGGTTTTTATTCTTAGGATTACTTTTATTTCCAATGTTGCACAACTACCATTTACTATGAAATAGAGACAGTTTCCCATCCAATTGGCATTTGCTATGACGATCAACAAGTCACAAGGGTGTATCAAATCAACACGTTTTTTGTGAAACACGCAAGCAGTCAAATCAGGACGATCATAAGCACTCTATGCAACAAAGCATTAGTTATCTCTAAACACTTTGGATTACATGTCATTGTTATAAAAAGGTCAAGTTTTCCCTTACATCACACTATAGCCATGGCATCCTGATACAATTGGTACATGTGCCTTGGCCCACCTATAAATTATGATAACAAAACTATCATCTTGCCAACAGAGGCACCAACAATCTGCACTGGCCCATTATTGTTTGTCCCCACCATTGTGCCAAGCCTTTATAGGCCTTGGATCGCAACACTACGATTGATTTTTCATGACATCAAGCCAGCTTGCACTCCTCTATACTACAATAAACATAAAAAATAAATTGTTGCAATAGTCAACCATCATGTAATATATACACCTCAATATCTTCATGCACCTGAAGTCCAAATGCATAAAATTGCATTTGGTTTACAAAATTTTTATTAGACAATTCATGTATGTTAATAGGAACATTGACACCACTATAGGGAACCTTTACATGCCAACCATAATCACCCATTGGGAAAAAGAAAACATATAGCATTGGCATATATGCTCTATGCAAGTTTGAAATAGCAACACATTGACCACCTCAAGTGTAAACATTATCTCGATGATCAAGAGCATTCTCATCACCCTGGCTCGACATGATAGCAACAACCTTAGTGATACAAAGCCAAGTATTCTTTTTTGGTTCTTTGAACACCAAAAATACTCATTCTTAACTCTCTCACGGGATTATTTTGCAATTGCACACCGACAGACCTAAAAGTTTATGCATATACATTGTGTCGATGCATCATATATTGCAACTCCCCAAGAAAATTTGGTAACAAATCATGCATGACCCCCAACCAATTAAGCAACTCGTACTCATTATCATAAACATAGAGTTGTATAAATCTTAGCCTCTCTTGGCATCGCATATCAAGAAGTAGAGGACCTATGTGGTGATAGATAGAGCCATGGACTCTAAAGGTGTAGCCATTTGCGACAATAGGCAGCTCATCAACATTAGCCTTGAGGGATGCAAATGCAAGAGCATTGTTGTATACTCGCATGTTATTTTTAAATATCCTACTCTGAGGGTGTATACCATGCAACAAATTGTGCAATGGTGTGATGGACACTGCAATGGTGGAAATATTACTTTTCCATTCTGACAATAGTGCTTTCCAAAAAAAAATCAACCCTTGCACCCAAGCCTTACATCTCCACAGTTTAGCTAAACGTCTCTCACGTATTTCAAAAAGACTCCCCATGGAATGCACATCTCGCTCTTGAAATAGCAACTCTGTTGTTGCTGCTGGATGAACATCAATTGTTGCAAGAAAAGTATGCAAAATGGAGCACAATTCACCATTTCGGGAATCAAAATTTGCAATACTATAAACACATGACTCATTAATCATGGAACTTTCCACAGTGCAGTAATTCCTAACATCACAACCATTGACTAATGTTAGAATGTTAGACACAACACAATCAACATGCCATTCAGTCGGTCATTATTCCCATAAACCACTCCATTATTATTCCCTCCATCTTGGCAGCTAAACATTGAAACATTATTAAATTGTGACTCAATAATCACATGATTTTCCACACTCCCACACTTTTGGCTATTGCAACCACTTGTTGACACCAAAACATTAGTCAAATCCACACCAAACTATCGTTGAGCTAGCCCATTATCGCCATTTTCATTCCCAACGTGAAAAGGCATACCAATCACATTATCTTCCACACCTATGTGATATCAGTCATTGCAATCAATTGGTGATGGTAAAGCATTAGCCAAATCCACACCATGGCCCAGCTCATGATGACCATCTAAAATCTCTTATGAAAAGGCAGGTTCTCGACACCCCTATGAATGGACTCGTCATGCTCTAAAACCCCTCTCTAAACCTTGAGCCTGGCAATCTAATGTCATTCACGCCTAGTGGAGCTAAGCACACCCCTACAAGCATGCAACTCATAGTCTTTGCCAGTTACTCAATGCGAACACCCCATGTTGATTGGATGCCCAAAGAATTTGTTATCAACACACTTTATCAAAGGCATGGCTCAATATATACATACATGCACGTTGAATGCACCATTAATATTTAAATATTTAAATATTAAATACCAAATATTAAATGTAAGTATACCAACCTGGATTATCGAAATTGCTTCATGTAAACCTCGAGAAAGAGACATCACATTGTAAATAGCTAATACAGTTCACTCAAATATGACTTCTTACATCAGAAGCATTGCATACCTTAGCACATTCCACGTAGCCTTGCAAAAAAGAAGCATACATTATCACAAAAAACCACATTCCTAAGCACTTTAAAACATGCGAGATAGTATGAGCTTATAAGTTTCCTCCCAAGCAAGTCTTACACATCTTAGTACATCCCACGTAAGCTTCATAAAAAAGAAACACATATTAACACAAAAAATTCTCATCCAAGCACTCTAAAACATGCAAGATAGTATGAGCTTATAAGTTCCCCCCTAAGCAAGTCTCGCTCCCTAATTGTGACCACCCATATGATGACTCAATTGCTACATCAAGGCATTAAACCTACTAACATTCATTTGAAAATACAAGAACGACAACCAAAAACCCCTTTGAAAAATCACAAGCTCATGGCCGTCCTTGGGCCCCCAAAATGATGTCCACATATTATTCACCAGTAGATTCATTAACCTACTTGTCTCAGAAATAACCACCGAGAGTATCCTTACTTCACCACCCATCGACACTTGGTGAAGAACACTCTAGGTGTGCTTTGTCTCACACACAATACCATATAAACATTTAGCCTACTCATGCAACTCACCGAGTACATGGCAACTGTCTGCATTTCCATCAACTCATTCATCTTTGTCTCAAGGTTTTTAATTTCAAAGAACTTGAAGTACTCCTTGTGTTCAAAACCTTGTAGTTCTTGCACACTTGGCAACATATGTTCCTTGTTTTCTTGCCACCTCTTTCATCTTTCGCACATTCAGTCTATTCGAGCTAATGTTTTGGCTGCAAAAAAACATACAAATGGTTATCTCCAAAAATATACATAGCACCTTCATGCAAGCACAATCAAAACAACTACCTTCCATACCCATGCGAGTGGCTCCAAGCTGGCAAGTGTCAAAGAGACGATATTGTGGCTGTTTGGTTTAACTCTATTGAATCCATTGCATTCAATGGAGTTGAAAGCACTATGTTTGGAACATCTCCCGTGGCTTCAGCTTTTTCCATGACCATACCAAACCTTCAAGAAAATGTAAGAGTCACACAACAAATAAATCTCAAAGTTATTCAAGACATAAGCGATAAACACACTCGCAACCGCAAACCTTAAATTCATGAACAAATGCATATATGGCCATGTAGGAGTGCCATACACACACAATCACAATGTTCACTAAAGGCTAGCCAAGCATTGCCCCGAAGGCCTTTCCAATGGATGTCCATTCATCTACACCTATATAAAGATACATTATTGAGGAAAAAGAATGTGTCCTAAATGGGAAGGTGTCGAAGTCTTGGAACTGCAAGAAGGTTACGAAACTATTTATTGCCACATAAGACCCAAGGTGCATTGGTTTAAAGGAACAATATACCATCAATACATGAAGGAACCTTGAGGTCAAGTCACAACATCAGCAATAATGCACTATCAAAATGGCCTAAAAATAGTATTATAATCTGCAAGAGTTAAACAATGTGCTTCAAAATGTAGATTTTCAAATCTCCATTGTATGAGCAACATGGTGATGAGCCTGCATGGTGACTCACTTGCGTTGGCATTGTCAAAAATTTGTCAAGTCAAACTTTCAAAGAAGTAAGTTGCACATCAAGAGAAATGTTCTCCAGTGCAACCAAGATATGGGCAATCAACTCACATACTCTATCCTCTATATGACTTGCACTGAGTGGGAATGTCATACGCCCATGATTGTATCATTACCCACCTCCAAAATACCCAGAGACTTGCTCATTTCAGCATGAGTGACATAGCAATACATTGTTATTGAAAAATGAAATGGTAGAGTCTAAGCACATAACTTCTCAACAACAAATTCAGATGCAAATCTTGACCCCACTTTTCAATGGTGACATCACTTTTCCACACAAAAACATGCTAAGAAGTCATGTTTGTTTTCCAACACCTTTAAGCTTCAACTATTTTATGTATATAAACCAAGTAATGGGAGCACTTTACTTAAATTACATCCACTATGCTTGATTTAAGAAAACCATTTATTGCCATATAAGCCCCAAGGTACATTGGTTAAAAGGAACAATGAAGCATCAATACATGAAGGAACTTTGAGGCCAAGTCACAACATCAGCAAAAATCGAGAGCGAGATAGAGGGAAAAATACACTATCAAAATGACTTTAAAATAGTATTATAATCCGCAAGAGTCAAACAATGTGCTTCAAAATGGAGTTTTTCATCAAAAACTCATTTCAAATGTCGTGCAAAGACTGCATATATCAAGCAAACTATGGCAATGAGCCTACGAGGTGATTCATCTGCATTAACATTGCCAAAAATCTATTAAGATAAACCTTCAAAGAAGTAAGATGCACATCAAGAGCAATGTTCTCCGGTGCAACCAAGCTCTCATTCATGTGGGAAATTAACTTGCACACTCGATCCTCTATATGACTTGCACTGCTAATAATATCCTTCAACTTCTCCTCCTGAACATTCAAAGATCCAACTTGGATGGCCAAACCAAAGTCCTTTTTTTCTCTTTGGCCAATCTCTTTTTGCATTCATCAACATAGTGATCGGCCATATTACAATAATGGCATTTCCCCCTTTTTCTAGACTTTTTCGAGTCTCAGATAACCTTCTTTGATGGCTGTCCAGTATCACCCTTTTGTTGATTTTTTGCATTTTGTCTAACTTTGCCTTTGCCTTTGAACTTGGAAAGCATAGCCACATCACCTGAATGCAATGCAACATTCTTCTGAGTTTGCTCCTCTTGCAATAAGAGGCCTTCCAACTCCACAAATGTAAGGGGTTGCTAAACCCCCCTAAAAGATAACATCAAAGAGATGTGGACACCAAGATACGACTCTGGAAGAGAGTACAATGTGATATTCACAACTTCAGCATCTTGAATAACCTCATCAACATTGAGGAGTCACATGCTGCTCATGCAAATCCTATATATGAGTAAGGTGATATGTCATGCTATCACCCTCATTCATGTTCACATTGGCCAACTTTCTGTGGAGATAGGATTTCCTAGCCTCATTGCGGGCTGCAAACGTATGCTCAAGTATGTCCCATATTGAATTTGAGGTCTTAAAAGATTGAATGTGCAAAATAATTGCCCTTTTTTAAAAAACTAACAAGGCAATCGAAGAAAGGGCTTGTGCATCCTTCAAATCCCATTTCCTCATATTCTCCGTAGGAGGGCAAGGAGAGGGAGTAGTAGCAGCAGCACCAGTAACTTGTCCTGGAGCATTGCACACTAAGGTGTCTAAGATGCTAGACCTCCTAGTCGTTGCAAGTCACATGTAACATAGTTCTACAAGTCCTTCAGAACAAGAAGGTTGCATACCATAAAACTCTACATCGGGTAGTTTTAGCCATCAAGTTTGTCCTCTTGAGTGAGGATACCAAGAATGTTGCTCTGATCATTATCCCCTTGACATGCCATGCTGTCAGTAATGGACAAAAATTTGTAGCTAAATACTTCGTTGTTGAAGTATATAGTGTACGAAAAATGCCTAGGGGATTAAGAAACAAGTACTAAACTATCACAAACATGCCAAAGTGTACACAATGTCACCCAAATCAGCATTAAGCCAAGAAATAACAGCAATGCAATGTTGTACATTGCTGTACCACACCTGCGTCAAAATGTGTCTCCACAAAAGTACAAATTACAACAACTTAATGCCAATTCTCACCAAAATTTATTGAATTTTTCAAAAAATTTATGCTTACTCTGTAGCAACAATACGCTACTATTGTACCACTTGTTTCTTGCCTTGGAGTACATGTAGGGCAAAAGCCCCAAATTTCTTCTTGAAATTATAAATAAATTTATACTTATAGCTCAAATTTTTGCAAAATGTCACCTTGGAATGCGTACCGACAATGAACAATAGTTGGAATTTGCCTTGGGAGTGTGTTGGAGCCTCTAGGCCAAAATGCCTCAAATTTCTTGCACAAATCAGGTAGAAATTGCACATTATTGAGTTGTTGAATGTTGATCGTGGCCACCAATTTTTCTAGATGTGTTCATAAATGTCACTTATATAACCCTTGATCTCTTCTAACTTGCCTTGTATCGTTACTCCACCATCAGCAAGGTTCCCTTCATATTTCTCTTCCAATATGCTCTCGATCCTCTACAGATGGTCACCAATGTTCTCACCAAGAGAAATTGAAGCTTTTTGATGGTGAGACAATGTCTTCACATGCTTTTCAATCCCATCTAAGTGACAAATGATCCTCAAGAAACCACCAGAATTATCATGCCCTCCAATACGCTTAGCGCACTATGAATTTCCTTCTTCCTTGTGGCCTCTTTCATTTTGCATATAACATTTTGTATGCACACATTTTTGTTTGCTATGTAGAAGCCTCCATACTCGACAAAAAGTATGTGTTAACCTTGAGAGATATATAAACTATTCTCTCTGCCTGACTAACTTACTAACCAACTCACTAAGTAAGTAATGTAATCAACATAGTCAGCCTCCTCTCCCTCCCTCCCTCCTTCCCTCCCTCCCTACTTAATCAACTAACTAAATAACGTAACTAACCTACTTCTCTCTCACACCTTCTCTTTTCTCTCTCTCCCTCTCTCTCTCTACCCAACTAACCAACCCATAAAATTCATAAGAAAGAGAGATCGAGAGAGAGAGAGAGAGAGAGAGAGAGAGAGAGAGAGAGAGAGAGAGAGAGAGAGAAGAAGATGAAGATGAAGATGAAGAAGACGAAGAAGAAGACAGAGAGAGGAAGAAAAAGAAGAAGGAGAGAGAGAGAGAGAGGTAAGAGAAAAGGAAGAAGGAGAAGGAGAAGAGAGAGAGAGAGAGAAGAACAAGAATGAGAGGAGAGAGAGAGTGTGTGTATGTGTGTGTGTGACAGAGAGAAAATGAATGAGAGAGAGAGTCAGAAGAAGAGAAAACCTACTAATAGCTAACCAACTAACTAATATCATATCTCTCTCTGTGTAACCACCTAGCTGTTGAGATGGCAAGCTCAATACCTGCGGACATTGATGATGGACCGCCTAGCTAGATGAGTCCACACATCTACACTTAGCACATTGGTGGTCATTATGATACTCATATGGCCACTGACTCATCACTTATTATATTTAGTTTGTTAAACCTACCTACAGCTGGCAAAGATATAGTGCCAGTCGATTATGCGTTGTTTGACTTAGAAGGTCACTTTCCTTTATGTTGTATCTTATTTATACTTTGTGTACATTGTATAGTGTGTGGAAGAAGAAGAAAAACTAGCAAGAAAACGTTTTGGCCTCCATCTCTCTTCTTGTGTTCTTGAGTGAGTTTCCTCTTGCATGTACATTGTGTGTTTGGCACACCAGCTCAAGCAAATCCCCCCACCACACAATTCTTGACATGGTATCAGAGCCGCGCCACTGAGAGAGGCTGATTTTGAAGGCTAAAGTGAAGGAGACGAAGCAAGGTTCAAGCAAGCAAGCAACGGGTAAGAAGCTCTCCCATTCTTCCACTCTCTCTCTTGGATAGTGCTTGTGGAGGCACCGGAAGAGGGTCGAGTAAAAATCTCAGATTGTTGTGAGATTTGGTATGCAAGCAGATCACTGTATATTTTGCAAACGAGCCCTTTAGGGATTTTTTGCAGTTATTTTGGGCGTCTGAGGCTGTTCCAAGCTCCGTTTTAGAGCCGCAAGGTTGCAGATAGCAGTTTCAAGGTACACTATGATTTCGGCTGTATTGACCAAAAGTGGATGCACAGGTTACAGATTGCAAATCTGTAATTTTTGAGGTGCTTGCAGGAAGCAAGCATAAGGTTTATTTGCAAACAGGTTGCAGATTACATGTACTATTGAGCAATCAGTGAAAAAGGTTGCTTGGTGTATTGTTGTGCACGTGTTGTGAAAGATTGCATGAGACTAGCTTGCTATGTTGTATCCTTGTTTGTGATAATGGTAGAGAATAATGGAAATCCCATTATTGAGAAGCTTGACAAGAACAATTACCCTTCATGGAAGTTTCGTGTGACGAACTTCCTCATTGGAAAGGGCCTTTATGAGTTTGTTTCAGGTGAAGAAAAGGAGCCAGAGCTAGGTATCCCTCCGACTGCAGATGAGTTAAAAGCATGGAAAGAGTAGAATGTGAAAGACAAAAAGGTGATGCACTGGCTATCTGCAGTCATTGATAATACTATGATGGGACATATCAGGAATGCAGAAACTTCACATGCAGCTTGGATAATTTTTGAGAGTATGTTTTCAGTAAATACAAAGGCACGAAAGATTCAACTCGAGCAAGAGTTGAATGCCTTGAAGAAATGAAAAATGTCTGTCAATGAGTATGTGTTGAAGGTGAGGAGCATTGCAGATGCTTTAGCAGCGATTGATGCAATGTCGGGTGATGATGATTTGGTTTCATCCACTCTGAGTGGCCTTAATAATGAGAAGGCATGTAAATCATTTGTTACTTCAGTATATGTACGGAAGCCATTTCCAAATTTTGATGAGTTGATCTCCCTCATGATTACTGAAGAGATCAATATGCAGGGTGATTCGTCTGAAAGTAATGGTGAACAGGTCCAAGCATTTTACTCGAGTTCAAGAAGGGGACATGGTAGATCCTCTTCGAGAGGCCGTGGTATGGGACGTACTGGCGATAACCAACAAAACAGAATCAATCAATAGTTTGGTGAAATGTAGGTTTCTGGAGGCAGAGGAAACTTTAGAGGTAGGGGGAGCTCTAGAGGAAGAGGTGGATGGCAGAACAGAGGCTCTGGAAATTCTACTATTGTTTGCCATTGTTGTGGCAAAACAGGACATATTGCAGCCAATTGTTATGCTAAGAAGGATGATATTCGCAGTGGTAAATTGCAGCAAGAAAATTATGCATCGTCTTCACGACAGAATGAAAATGAGCGTTTGTTTGTTATGCACCATATGATGAATGCAGTTACAAGAAAGGGGACACATGATGATGTATGGTATGTCAATTCAGGTGCATCTAATTATATGACCAGTCATGTTGAATGGTTTGGAGCATTAGGGCCAAAAACGCTTCAAAAATGGCACTTGTAAGAAAGTGATTAAGTTGCTAATTAGTTGAGGTTTAGGAAGAATAAAACCTCTAAATTTGGTTGTCCAGATGTGATTAATGAGAGAATATTTGGTTCATTGAAGAGGTCGGCCATTAATTGCCCTCATCTTTTAATCCAGGTCAGGGGTCACCTTTTCGGCCATTTTTGTCTTGGAACTCGAGAGATTTTATATTTTCGAGACTACTTCAAATAACACAGGCGCAAGCACATGTAAATACAAGCTATCTATTCAGCTAGATCCGATTTACACATCTTGGAGAAGTATACATCATCGAGTATTGATAGATGAGATTGAAGCCAACAGGTTGCGAACACAAGGAATGAAGCATATAGATTTGTGGGTGGACGGAAATATTTATCCCAGGGATCCTTCTACAGGTAAACCACCTCCTTTTTTCAATGTCCATGACTATATAAGATATGCTGGAGAAGGTTACAATGGAATGCTTGGCTACTGTATGAGGTTATACTCTGCGTCTTACACATATATAGCTCAAATGCACGAAATGAAAAAAGCACTAGAAACTACACAAACAAATATTTTAGAGTTGACAAGTCAGATTGATATTTTGAAAAATGTTAACAAGTCATTGCAGGATAAGCTAACATGCTTGAGAGAAACTCCAGTAGGATTTAGAGAGAGGAAGAGACCATTAAAAAATATAACCAGCTTGTGTGAGAGAGCAAAGAAAAGGAGACTAAATCTTACAAAGAAATATGTCTCTAACATATTAGGCATAAATATCCGAGAGAATGAGGAAAGAATCAAACTTTTGAAGGAAACCATGAATAAGAAAGATATTTTGAGGATTCTTAAGTCACCCAAAAATGCGGATTTGAGAGGTCCAACTCTCAAAGAGTTAGTGAAGGATTTAAAAGGCACGGTGAAAGCAAATGAAATCGTAGAGATATGTGATACTGTGGGTATAAGTCGAAAAGGTTATCATGCTATCTCTGGATTATGGTTTAAAAATCTTAAACGCAATAGGGTAACTATAGTTGGATTGCCCCGAGCCCTTGAAGTTTCGACTGCAAGAATTGCCATGAATCGCAAGATTCCACATGTTTTTGGAGATTACATTCACATCGAAAGGTCTATGTCCTATGAAAAACAAAAAAAACAGGCAATTTTTGATTACAATGCATTTAACAATATATGGGTTGATCTAAAAAAGGTACAAATTGCAATGGTTCACATGTATAAAATCACAGTAGAAGAAAGTTATGGTGTTCTAAAGTTTGCCTTGAAGTTGGATGAAGCACAGATTCAAAAGGGACAGAAGATGGAAAGAATTAGCATTTGCCTCATGAACATGGCATTGGACCATAGCAATGGTGAGGGCCAAGCTCCATTGCATAAGATCCAATCCGAGATGGAGATTTGGTGGATTGGTGCAGCCCAGGTACCAATTGAAAATCATCAAACATTGAAATGGTTGTTCAACCATACATGTATTCCAAATATCATTAAGTCTCAAAGTGAAGGCGAAATGTTGGTAGTTGATGGGGTTGGTAAATTTAATGTGGAATGGCATATGAGTGCTGATTTGAAAACTATCAAATGTATGCTTGGAATATGTAATGGTGCAAATGCAAAATATCCTTGCATTTATTGCATGGAAAGTATTGGATCCAAAGATTGTAGTTTGCGACCAGTAAGAAGAGCCCCAAATAGAGACTCTATAGATTTGAGTAAATTTAAAAATATAGAAGACATCTGGGATCCCATTCTTTCCATCTCTCTTAAGAATGTTCATATTTGTACTTTGCATGCAGAGATTAGAATAATCGATAAGCTTCTCAGGTTGCATCTTGACTACGCATATTCCATTAAGCCATTATCTTTATCAGATGAGTGTATTGATAAATGCGAGGCATTACTATCGAAAATGGGATTTCATGGGGGCCAAGTTCACTTGAGAAAGGATCCAATACTTTCAGGAAAAACAAGAGATATCTTGGCCGACGTCTCTATGGGAGGCTCAAAAGCTAAACGATTCTTAGGAAACCATTCAAGAAAGCAGGTGAATGCGGCTTGGGAGTGTTGGAGAGAGCTATGTGAGATCACAACAAATGTTGCAAGCACGCCGAGGCTTGCGTTTCTTAGAATGGAGGTCTGGATACACCTTGATGTTTTTGTGAAACTCCTCAGGCAACATAAGACAACATATACATATGCGGAAGAGTTCAAAAGATCAATCACAAAGCTTGTTCAGGTGATAAAAGAGGCATGGGGAGAAAAATATATCACTTTTTATCTGGTAAAGTAACAATTATTTAATATGGGCTTATTTTGACAGGTTTTTCAATTGGTATAAAATTAGTGTTACTTTGTATTGTAGCATATTCTTCATATTCATGGACCTTACTTTGTGGAGGAGCATGGCCCCTTAGCAACTTATAGTAACCAAGGCATGGAAAAATCCCACTATCAAGCACGCATAAGTTATTTTCGAAGCACAAGGCATGGGGGAGGAGTTACAAAAAGCAATGCTTTGGAGGAGCTATTCAATTGGTTTTTTCGACGACAACTTCAAAGAATGTAGATAAAAGACGGCAATGACACATGAGCAAACACACTTTTATATATAAGAAAGAATATATACAAAGCTAGTTCTCCAAAACTCTCACATTCTCTTCCTCCTCAGGAATCTTTCCTCTATAACGTAGAAATTTTTTTCTCTTGTAGCCAGCTATAGATTTTACATTAGTTCGGTTTGCAGCCAAGGCGTAGGATGTGAACGCCAAAAAGTATCCTGCTCTAGAAAGCAGAGTAACCTGGGCCGTAGCCAAAAATCCTAATTGCTGCAGTCTTTTCCAAAAACATTACTTTGTGGGCATTATATTGTAATCCTGAGAAACATAGAAGCCTTGTAAGAGCTTTAATACAAAGTATGGGCCATGCTGCATCCTCTGAGAAACTACTATGAAGTACTAAAAAGGAATCAGGGTCAATCCTAGCCAAGTAGTGGCCAAGTGCAATGTCTTTGAATGTACTACCACCAGCTCTCGATCCTTTGCCACGTCCCAAGAAGTTATCTGTATCAGCAATCTCCAACTGCAAATAAAACCCATACTGAATGAGCATGAAATGTAAACCTACCAATGTGTAAAAGCAAATTCAAAATTATCTTACCACTTGATTTTCATCGTACTCCAATTTAACTGGATTCCATAAATTTATTGATGATGATGTCTCATTGGTGTTAATCAATTCTTTAACATATTCAAACTCCTCTCTTCTAAAATTGGAAATCCCAAGTTGGCTTTGAATGAGATTGAAGTCCTCATCAGTAATACTCAACTCTTTCTCAGTTTCTTTGGCCTTTTCAAAACAAAGAGAGAGGGCCTCACCAGCATCAATAAACTTATCGTCTAGAGTTTTTTTATCAAGTTTGAGTATCTCTTCCTTTGATTCATTCTCTGTGTCATTTATCCCATTTGCAGCATCAGAAGCCTCTGCAATAATTGCTAGACAATAATCTTCCCTGAGATTGAAAAGTTTTTGAATATCTGACAGTAAAATGTACTCCTTGTCCTTGAAAGGTATAGATGGTAGAGAAGGAACAATATGGTGAGAACTCTCATCAGTTGGAGGGTTTGTATCTCCTTGGCTCTCCTCAATGATAGTCTCAGCTTTGAAGTGAGCAACATCCAAATTCTCAGCAATAGAAGCCTCAAAATCTGCATCTACAACCTCCTTTGTTTCCTTTTCATCTGCCAGATCATCTAACATGCAAAAGCTGGCAAACTTTGCTCCTTCCAACTGTTGCTCATCAGCTTTCATAGGATATTTGACAAGGGTGAAAACAATAAAAGCAGCAAATTTTCTCATCATCTTGCAGTTTTTGGAATGAGTGGAGCACAATATGTCTCTTGAATAAAACCTCTCCAGAGAGTGGGCACCACACTTCTTAGTAAACACTGACTTTTCATTTCCTGTTGACCCAATGGGAACATGGACATATTCAATTGTGCCAACTTCAATAGAAGGACCTGCAAGATTTTCAAACTCCAAAAAGTCCTCCAAAATATATTTTTTACAAGATTTCAAAACACTGTCAAGGTCCCAATCAGGATTAAAGACATTCTTCACAACTCCATAGAATGAGAGATCCATTCCATTTTGAAGGATAAAATCAAGAAGCCTCTCTGATGGAGTGATATCAGTAAGCTCTGATACTCCTTGACCTCTCATTACCGACATTCGCTTCCTTGGAGATGTACTTGGCATTCTCACACTGGTAGCAGAGCATGGAGAAGAAACAGAATGCACAGGCTCATCACATGTTGATGCCCTTAGCCTTTTGAAAGCCTTCTTCTTTTACCAGTTCCTGGAAAAACCTTAGAGCCTAGGAATTCTGTGGGTTCAGACATGTTTCCAACTTGTGCCGATACGGCGCGATAAGACTGAAACGCTTGACACGGATGTGCCTCCTCGCGCTGTATCGGTGATTCCAGCAAGAACCTTAACGAAAGAGCCGCAACCGTAAGGACGGGAGAAGAGAGAGCTAGAATCAGTGATCACCCGACCTCGGGCACTATGAGCTTAGGAGGCAAGCTGAAGGAAGACTCTGCAGAACACCCAAAACGACGCGAGTAGACAAAAGCGCAGAAGACAAACACTCGCTCTCGCGCCGTATTAGGAGAAGAGATAGAGGTCCACAAAGAAACCGAAAAAAGCTGTACGGATTAGGGACACACCCTTATGTAGGCGCGCAATAATGCCACCTGGCACTATCCGTTGGGCTTCGACACATGGCAGTAGCCGTTGGCCAATACGTGGCCGATAAACACGTGGCAAACACATGGACCGGTCGTTAGTCCACACGTAGCATATGCACGATATGTGCAGACACGTCGCACAATCAGCGTCAGACACGTGTCTGATACGTGTCATGATTGACGTGGGTATATAAGGGGTTATTTTTCCTACGTGTACACTTTACATTTCTCGAGCTCTTCCGCCTTGCTTGCCGATACGGTGCGATCCAAGCCTTGCATCTTTTGCATTTCTAATCTCTCGCGTTGTATCCGTGGTCTTTTTGTTGATTTCTTTGCTTCGGTGGTCAAAACAAGGTGTGCTGATACGGAGCGAGGACGTTCGTCCGAGGCTTTCGTAACCTCCCCCTCGCATCATATTGGCCTTGTGTCATTTCCAATACGGAGCGAGGGCTTCTTTACGTAGTCTTCGTTCTCTCCATATCGTGCCATATCGGCATTTTTCATCTCGTCTTTGATACGACGTGATTGCCGTCTCCAATATGGAGCGAGGGCGTGCTTCCATTGTCTTCGTATTCCTCCTATCGCGCCATTTCGGCATTTGTCTTCTTGACATTTCTCCTCTTGTAATCTCCAATACGGAGCGAGGGCGCGCTTCCATACTGTTCGTATTCTTCATATCGCGCCGTATCGGCATTTCTCTTTTCGTCCCTTCTCGCGCCGTATAAGGCCTGTTGCGTTTATAGATTTTTGCTATTTCACTTTTTGTCCTTCTGGTTCTTGTATTTGCTTCTCTGGATGGCAAGGACAAAGCAAACTGCAAGAAGAGTGTATCTGGATAGGAAGGACAGTGGGGGTAGAAGAAAGTTACAATTTGATGAATCTGAGGAGGAGCCCTCTTCAAATTTTGCTGAAGCTGGGCCATCACAGGCCCCAGAGCATTTTACCACAGAAATCCCCCCTACACCAGGTGTTGGCCTAACATCTTCCATGGAGTTAAAGAATTTCAGTGCAATGAATGTTTCTTCTCCTAAAGTTGAGGAAGCAAAGGGTGAGACTTGCCCTGTGAAAGATTCATCCCCTACAATTGCACCTGAGCCTACATCTGCTGAAGCCACTGAACCTCCCAAGCCAAAAAAGAGAAAGAGGAAGTCCCGGTTCTTCTATATGCAGAGATGTTTCAGTGAGATCAGGAAAGCCCAGAGAGCTACACAGCATGTCATTCCAAAGGCTGCTTTTATAAGAGTCGTTAAAGAGATCTCTGATAGATTGTCTCAAGTGGCAACTGTCTCTGGTCTAAATAAGAAGTGGCAACTCTCAGCCATTCTTGCCCTACAAGAGGCCGCAGAGGATTTTGTTATTGATTTCATGAACGATGCTTACATTGTTGCCGCCCATGCTCATAGAATCACCCTTATGAATAAGGATTTCAGCATCATCAGCAGAATCAGGTATAGGTTCGATAAAGTGCTGAGGCCCTTGCCTTCCAACGATCAAAAAGCCCTTGAAATCCTTAACATTCCCCCGAAATTGTCCAGGAAAGGGAAAAAGCTTAAGGTTGAGGATGTAACTCACCTTCTACAAGGGGTGCCACCCAGCAGGAGTCTTTCTTGAGTGAAAAAAATCAAGAGGTGTTGGAAACTGAAGACGAAGTTTACAAGAGGAAAGCCGCATCACTTGCTCCCGTCAACAGCGAGAGGATGGGCAAAGTGTATGGGCAGATACTTGTGAATGTTTCTGCGGAACCTGAGGAGGAATATCTTAGTATATCTCCCAAGGACAAGCCCATGTTGGAAAAAAGGGATGTCCAACTATCTGACTCCGTTGTTTTTTGTTGCATAAGGTAAGACTTTTTTTTTTTTTTTGCATAAGGAAAGTATTATAGGTTCAAGTATATTTTAGATGTAATTTGTATTGAATAGCTTTTGCTATTGACTGCAGGGCATTGGTCTCCTCTCTCACTCTCGATATCCGTAGAACCATATATATTGTTGATCCACTTCTCTCTGTGGAACTATTTGCAAAATCTGGGTCTAATATTTCACCATTTTTTTGTAGCTTCGATAGTGTGACAAATTACCACATCTTTTTCCCTTATGTAGAAATGTATTTTTCTTTTTCTGTAGAGGAAAATTTATATTCATTTGCTTTCACCCTTCTACTCACCTCTATTATGAATTTGCAAAGGGCATTGGAGTCTCATCTATATTAATTGTCTTACAAGAGAAATTATATTTATGAACTCTCTCAGCGGTGTTCATGGCCAAGCATGAATGTATGTTGAAAGAAAATTACTTACTTTGATTTTATTTACAAAAAATATTTTGAACTTACAAAGCTTCCTTTTGCAGTGCTGGTAGACTTGCTTCTACATTTTTGGATACTACATATGAGGATCTTGCTGATCCTCAAAGGCCTTATACGTTTCTTCTACAAGAAGTTCCATTGCAAAGCGATGCGCATTCTTGTGGATGGAGAGTTATCTCAAATATTTGCAGAACAGTGGATTCAAAGTTGTTACAAATAGAAGGAGTGAATGTAAGTTAATTTCATTTGATGTTTGTGTAACCCTTATCATGATTTCTTTTCAGTAACTTATAACATTTATTCTTACAGTGTAGAGACTATCCTGATTCATATGTTTGGTGGATAAAGGAGAGATGCATTGAGCTGATTCTGGACAAGGCAATCACACCATATGATCCTGACTCCCCTCTTCCTCCCAAAACTTCAATGGCCAAGGGCACAAGCAAGGGAAAGGGCAAGGGAAAGGGTAAGGACAATGGCAATGGTAAGGGCAAGGGAAAGGGCAAGGGCAAAGGCAATGGGACCACTGCTGCAGAGTCTAAAAAAAAAGGAATGCCAATGCTTTCTCCTCTGAAATTTGATCCATCCCCTCTTAAGCCCCAAGAAAAGAGACTACCTGTAAAGGTGAAATTCTTTCAACAATCAAAGAAAGGCCCTGTGAGAAAAAACATCTTTGAAGAAATCGATAAAGAAGCCACAAAGCCAATAAGGAGAAGGCAGCAGATAAAGAATCAAAATAGCAAGCATAAGCATACACGAGCCTT
This sequence comes from Lygodium microphyllum, assembly GCF_053477565.2. Lineage (NCBI taxonomy): Eukaryota > Viridiplantae > Streptophyta > Polypodiopsida > Schizaeales > Lygodiaceae > Lygodium > Lygodium microphyllum. The sequence goes on along the minus strand of NC_141136.1, from coordinate 130,612,110 downwards.
ATTATTTTGGCTTTGTACATTTATATGAAATTTTTGTACCTCATGGTGTAATGAAATTTTTCACTTATAAATAGAATGTAATGTACATTTTATTTATATACATTCGAAAGGCAACTTGCTTCATGATAGCTTATGAGTTCCCACTAAAAAATATCTTAAGGACAGTCTATTAAGATAAATTCCTGCAAAGTTTTCATTCTCAAGGCTCAAAACTCACAATTGTGGGAGACACACAACTCGTACAAGAGAAAGAGCGCTCGGCTCTTTTACCAATTGTTACGCCATTCACTTTGAACTTATATCTAGGGGATGTATTGTCTAGCAATTCCAAGGTATCCCTCACATCTTTCAGACTCCAATTGGAAGTAACATTCACCTTCTTTACTTCTTCATGCGGCAAAACGTGCACCGCAAGTTTATATGGTGTGCAATCTGTATCGGAATCCAAGGGAACCCAAATACCCAATCTTAGTTTGTATCTCCTGTAATCAAAGCCCAAAGCAAGAGTTTGGCGAGGGATACTGTAAGCCAAAGCCAAGGATTGAGGGCATGCACTGCACCTCAAGATATCACCCTTATGGTCGCACTCTCTAGATTTCCAAAGCGTCCCTATAGTGTTGTCCAAATCCTCTTCCGAAAAGTTTCTACTTAGCCAGGATACCTTCGTTCTTTGTAAATTTGCTGATTTGAAGCAAGCCATGAAGATATGGAGGGGTATAAACCGTGATAAACGTATTCTTCTTGAGATCCTTCCAGCTGTCATGAACTTTTTAATATCCTGAGATATTTTGAATTTGAAACTCTACACCGTTACCTTGTCAGGAATCTCCCAGTTTAGAGATGAAAGACTTGGCAATGGCAAATCTTCGATATTCCCATACCTATCCGCTTTAGAGGGAACCACATACTGTGCATAATATATAAAAACCTTGCATTCACTAAAAAAAGACACAGTTTGATCGGCATAAATAATGTCTGCCAATATCTTATGAATGGCATGGAAAGTCCCACTTAGGCTTTCCACAGGTTGCCATTCAATACTTGTTGACGGAAAGATATCTACAATGACGAACCGTTTGTTAGAACTTGCATAAATGGAAAATAATTATATACGTTATTCAACTAATAACTTACAATGTGTTTGTTGGGGAACACGTTCGTTTGGAGGCAAGTGCATATCCTTGGCCATGTAAACATGTTGCACCTTGACAAACCACCCTTCGGGCATAATTTTGAAGGCAATGATACGCCCCTTCCAGTGATGTTTTATATCATCTCGTTTTCTTCTTTTCACCTTATGAGAGCCCTTGCAAGATGGCAGCATGGTAACCCAATCGTTTACAGCAAAGGTTTTGGGCTCAAAATTTCCATCTGCTCCCTGGCTATAGACTGTGCAAGAGTGTATTAAACGAGAAGAGCACCTGGAGGAAGCCATGAAAAGAATGAAAGCGCAGAGAAAGAAGCTCAAAGAGGGGTGAATGAACTAAAAAGTAGCGCCAAGAACACAAATGAGTATGTATTGGGCGCCAAAAATAATATTGAAAGATCTCCCGACTTTCAAAAAACTCATTATTAATTTCATCACATCTCTGTCACGTATTTTGTCAGATTTGTAAGTAAATAACGTCTTTGGGACTCCAAAACATGTCAGACTTTAGGGGTTTTGGCTAAAAAAGAAGAGAGAATCACGAAATGGACTCCACTATCTCTAAAAAAGAGGAGACAAGAATACCATATTCTTGCACACGTGGCGAACTCTCTTTGGTCCTTTCCTTAATCCCGTGATTAACAAAATTGCATTTTTTGAAGCGTTTTTGGCCCTAATGAGATGCAAGGCTTACAAAACCCAAGTTATGTACAAATGGGTGATGATTCATGCCATCCAATTTCACACATTAGAAAGGTTCCCTTGTCCTTGTATGATGGCCAGACAAAGGGTCTGACAGATGTATTACATGTGCCATCAATTACATATAATCTAGTGTATATTGGTCAAATGGTAGAGCAGGGGTTGTAGGTCCGATTCAATGCAAAAGGTTGTTTTGTAGAAGACTTTAATGATAAGTACAGGTTGGTTGCAAAAGGAAGTAGAGTTGGTCGAATGTTCACTTTAGATGCTAGAATTCTTGCAATGGATGCTGCTATGTATGCTAAAGGAAAAGGAGTAGTTGCAAATATTGAAATATGGCATAAACATATTGAACATGCAAATGTGCAAAGACTGAAATTAATGCAGTCTACAGGATTGGTTACATGGTTGCCTTCTTTTAGAGTTGCAGAATTGCATAAAGTCTGTGAAGCATGCCAGTTTGGTAAGCAAGCAAGACAACCCTTCTCGCATGATAGAGAAGTAAGCAAAAATATACTTGATGTAGTACATACAGATGTTTGGGGGCCTACACAAAATGTATCTCTTGGTGGCAGCAAATACTTTCTCGCATTTATTGATGACTGTTCAAGTAAGCTATGAGTATACTTCATGACGGAAAAGAGTGATGTATTTGAGCACTTCAAATCTTTTAAGGCAGCTACTAAAATAGAAACAGGCTTAAAAGTGAAGTGCTTTAGATCAGATGGAAGGGGAGAGTACCTCTCTAATGAGTTCAGTGGCTTCTTGAGGACTCATGGGATAAAGATGCAATTTACTTGCAGGTATACCCCACAGCAAAATGGTATTGTAGAAAGAAAAAACAGGCATATTGCAGAAGTTACACGGGCATTAATGGCTGAAAAGAATATGCCCAAATATTTTTTGTCTAAGGATGTCCATATTGTTGTCTACATTATGAACAGAAATCCCACAGCTGCAGTTCATGGGATGACTCCTGAAGAATGCTTTACTGGCAAGAAGCCTGATGTATCGCACTTGAAGGTATTTGGCTGTGTTGCATACGTTCATGTGCCAGATGAGCTACGAAAGAAGCTTGGTCCAAAGGAAGAAAAATGTATTTTTGTTGGATGCTCTTTAGAGTAGAAAGGGTATCGCTGTCATAACCCTGTCACATGTGAGTTCAGAGTGAGCAGGGATGTTATATTTGATGAGATGGAAAGTTGGTATAGACCTGCTAGTGATGTTTTGGATGATGATAATGATCAGGACAGCTATGTGCAGAAAGATAAACAAGAATCACGGAGTCTTAGTGGACCAAAAACATCATCTGGTACTACACCTACAGTGAGCCCTTGATCTGGGAGACTAAGGAGTAGCCCCACATCTTCAGGTGGATCTATAAGTGTTGCAAGGAAGGACAAAGGGAAGAAGAAAGTGATGGATGGTAATGATGCATCTACCAGTCATTTGGGGTTTGATGGAGATTCTAGTGGTTCAGATAGTTTGGATGATGAGCTTGGCATTCCTTCAGTCAGGACACCAAGTGTACAAAGAGCTCATAGTAATGTAAAGGCTCCATTGAGTGATCCGGTGGCACGCAGATCTAGCAGGGTCAAATACCCTGTTAAAAGATTTGGTTTTGAAGGTTATGCAGCTCACCATTATGCTTATATGGTAAAACTAGTTGAGGATGTTGAGCACACTTGTTTTGAGGATGCTGTTGGTCATGCTCATTGGGATGCAGCAATGGATGAGGAGATGGCTGCATTAGAAGCCAATAAGACTTGGGATTTGGTACCCTTACCTAAGGGTAAGAAAGCTATTGGTTGTAAGTGGGTTTACAAAGTCAAGCATAATGCAGACGGTTCAATTAGTAGATATAAGGCTAGGCTAGTTGCAAAAGGCTATGTTCAAACATATGGCATAGATTATGAAGAGACATTCAGTCCAGTTGCTAGGATGACAACTATTAGGTGTGTGATTGTCGTGGCAGCAGCCAAATGTTGGAGTTTGTAGCAAATGGATGTTAAGAATGCCTTCTTGCATGGTGAATTGCAAGAAGAAGTGTATATGGAGCAACCAGCAGGTTATGAGGATTTAGAGCATCCCACATATGTGTGCAGGTTAAAGAAGGAGCTCTATGGGCTGAAGCAAGCACCTAGAGCATGGTCTAACAAGATTGGAGAGTATATTGTCAATATTGGATTTTGTATTTCTAATGTTGATCACTCACTTTATGTGAGAAAGGAAAATGTAGGTTTGGTCATCATAGTCATCTATGTGGATGACTTGATTATTACAGGTGTGACAGTGACGATGGGATTGCTGAAGTTAAGGACTTCTTGAGGAAGAAGTTTGAGATGAAAGATTTGGGTGAGCTAAGATACTTTCTTGGTATTGAGGTGATCAGATGTGATGATGGTATATGGCTATCCCAAAAATAGTATGGCTTGGATATGTTATCCAAGTATGGTATGATAGCATTAAGCCTCGTTCGGTACCATTGGAGCAAAATGTGAAGTTAAATGCCGACGTTGGGGATGAGATAGAAGACCGAACTATGTTTAGGAGGATAGTAGGGAGTTTGATTTACATGACTATCACAAGGCCAGACTTGAGCTATGCTGTTGGCCTTGTTAGTCAATTTATGCAGATGCCTAGAAAGCCTCATTTGGATGCAATTAGACGTATATTGAGATATGTGAAGTCCACTTTACATTATAGACTTTTTTATGAGGTAGGTAAGGATGTACAGGTCTTTGGATACACAGATGCAGATTGGGCTGGTAGCATGTCAGACATAGAAGATCTACAAGTGGATTCATGTTTTCCCTTGGTAGTGCAATAGTTACATGGAGCAGCAAAAAGCAACCTATAGTTGCTTTATCGAGTACAGAGGCTGAGTATAGAGGTGATGCTATGGCAGCATGTGAGGTGGTATGGCTACAAAAGTTATTAGGTGATTTGGATGTGCAGGGAGATGGTCCAGTTGTCATTCATTGCGACAACATGAGCAGCATACAGTTAGCTAGGAATCTAGTGTTCCATGCTAGGACAAAACACATTGAGGTGCACTACCACTTTGTGAGAGAGAAGGTACTTGCAGGAGAGATTGACTTGGTATATGTTAGCACACAAGACAAGAAAGCTGAAATTTTCACAAAGGCATTGGGTCAGAGAAGCTTCAAAAGTTCTGAAGCTTACTTGGAGTTGCAGAGATAGAGTTGAGCTTGAGGGGGAGTGTTGAGATGGCAAGCTCAACACGTGCGGACATTGATGATGGACCACCTGGCTAGATGAGTCCGCACGTCTACACTTAGCACATTGGTGGTCCTTATGATACTCACATGGCCACTGACTCATCACTTTGTATATTAAGTTTGTTAAACCTACCTACAGCTGGTAAAGATATAGTGCCAATCGATTAGTGTAGTCGATTATGCATTGTTTGACTTAGAAGGTCACTTTCCTTTATGTTGTATCTTATCTATACTTTGTTTACATTATATAGCGTGTGGAAGAAGAAGAAGCCTCCATCTCTCTTCTTGTGTTCTTGAGTGAGCTTCCTCTTGCGTGTACAGTGTGTGTTTGGCACACTAGCTCAATCAAAGCCCCCCCACCACGTGATTCTTGACACTAGCTAACTAACCTACTAACTAACATAAACCAAACTAACCTATTAACCAACCAACTAATCAATATAAAATAACCTCTTACAACTAGCATGACTAATAATAACTAAACACAAACATAAACTAATCTACTCTCTCACTAACATAACCAACACAACTAACCCATATACACACTCTCTCCCTTGTTCTCTCTCTTTCTCTCTCTCTCTCTCTCTCTCACCACCCAACCAACTAACCTACTAACCAACATAACATAAACTAACATCATAAATTTACAACAAACTCACAATAAAGAATGGACATAGACTATTTGAAGAGCTATACAAATATTTATTATGCTTTGACAATGGTACCCTCTAAAGAAATTAATCTAATATGGAAAGCATCATTAAAAGAAAAGAAAGATAACATATAATCTTATCAAAAGTGAGTGGTTTAAAAAGTTTAATTATTAGGAGGAAAGGAGGTAGCAATCTAATCAACAGAGCATCATCAGGAGGAAAGGAAGATATTGGATTGTCCAATCATAATACCTAATAGATTGCCCAACCCTAAATCTTGAATCCAAATAATGAGGCTTACAAACAAACATTTAGCCGTGGAAGGCAACATTTTGTAATAGAAATGAGTACTAACCTAACCATCCAACTAACCAACCTACTCCTCTTTCTCACCTCCACCTCTCTCTCTCTCTATCTTTACCCAACTAACCAACCCATAAAATTCGTAAGAGAGAGAGATGCAAAGAAGAAGGAGAAGAGAGAGAGAGAGAGAGAGAGAGAGAGAGAGAGAGAGAGAGAGAGAGAAGATGAAGACATAAAGAGAGTAGAGAGAGGTGAGAGAAGAAGAAGAAGGAGAAAAGAGAGAGAAGAATAAGAAGAAGAAGAAGAAGAATGAGAGGAGAGAGAGAGAGGGAGAAAGGAGGAGAGAGAAAGATAGCGGGGAGAGAGAGAGAGAGAGAGAGAGAGAAGAAGAAGAGAGAACCTACTAATAGCTAATCAATCAACTAATATCATATCTCTCTATGTCTTTAATTGCCCAACCAACTAACCTACTAACCAACATAAATACAAACTAACATCATAAACTTACAATAAACTCACAATAAAGAATGGACATAAACTATTTGAAGAGTTATTCAAATATTTATTATGCTTTGACAATGGTACTCTCTAAAGAAAGTAATCTTATATGGAAAGCATCATTAAGAGAAAAGAAAGATAACATATAATCTCATCAAAAGTGAGGGGTTTAAAAAGTTTAGTTATTAGGAGGAAAGGAAGGTAGCAATCTAATGAGTAGAGCATCATTAGGAGGAAAGGAAGATATGGAAATTTCTCATTATATTGCCCAATCATTCAATACTTAATAGATTGCCTAACCTTAAACCTTGAATCCAAATAATGAGGCTTACAAACAAACATTTAGCCGTGGAAGGTAACATTTTGTAATAGAAATGAGTACTAACCTAACCACCCAACGAGAAAGAAGGATAGAGAAGAAGAATGAGAGAGAGACAACGAGAGAGAGAGAGAGAGAGAGAGAGAGAGAGAGAGAGAGAGAGAGAGAGAGAGAGAGAGAGAGAGAGAGAGAAGAAGAAGAGAGAACTTACTAATAGCCAACCAACCAACTAATATCATATATATATATATATATCTTTCTCTCTATAACTACCTAACTAACTAACTACTAGCTAACATAAACACAAACTCATATCATAAAACCAACCAACTAATAACTAATTAACCAACTAATCAACATAACTAACCCACACATGCAATCTCTCCCCCGTTCTCTCTCTCTCTCTCTCTCTCTCTCTCTCTCTCTCTCTCTCTCTCTCTCTCTCTCTCTCTCTCTCTCAAAACTTACTAACTCACATACATAAGATAAACAGATAACTAACCCTAAACATACAAATAAAAAAATAAACTAACCCTAAACAATTAAAGCAAATATACAATCTTAACTCACTAACTAACCCTAAACTAAATCAATTGAAATAATATAAACAATCCAAAATTAACATATAATTAAAATAACATGTTCTCTCTCTCTCTCTCTCTCTCTCTCTCTCTCCACACAACGATGGTGGGAATGGTGGTTCTCTCTCCTCCTCCCCCCTCTCTCTCTCTTCTCTCTCTTTATCTCTCCTCTCTCTTCTCTCTCTCTCTATCCTCTCTCTCTCTCTCCCTCTCTCTCTCTCTTGCTCTAGTCTGGCCAATGCCAAGTGTATAAGAGTTCTCTCTCTCCCCCGCCATCAAAGTGTATCAGAGTGTCATGCTCTCTCTCTCTCTCTTTTTCATAAATCTCTCTCTCTCTCTCTCTCTCTCTCTCTCTCTCTCTCTCTCTCTCTCTCTCTCTCTCTCTCTCTCTCTCTCCCCTTCAAGCCCCAACATACACGTGCTAGTGCTGCGCTATCGTGCACGCATGCAATGTCAAGTATCTATGCCATCAGCCACTGCGCCATCAGTGTGTGCCATCTCCTCTCTCTCTCTCTCTCTCTCTCTCTCTCTCTCTCTCTCTCTCTCTCTCTCTCTCTCTCCCTCCCCCCCAGCATGTCCTGCACACGTCCACGTGGTGCTGCCAACATGCAACATCGAGCATCTGCACTACATCATCAACATTGCATTAGAGAGAGATCTCTCTCTCTCCCTTCAAGCTCCAGTGCATTCCACGTGTTGCTAGTGTGCAATATCCAACAGTCTACACCTACCCCCTCTCTCTCTATGTATTCCTTTTCCATCCAACTTGCGACTTGCGTCTATGTATTCCTTCTCTCCAATACAGTGATATGCATACTCCTTCTCTCCAATACAGTGACCAACGTTTATGCAAGCATGCTGTCAATGACCAATAGATAGAGAGAGAGAGAGAGAGAGAGAGAGAGAGAGAGAGCGAGAGAGATGCCTCTACCATCGTGCCAGAGAGAGAAAGAGATGCCAAACCTATAGCACAAACACAAAGAGAGAAAGAGAGAGAGAGAGAGGAGAGAGAGAGAGAGAGGAATCACCTGCCTCTGCACGTGATTCCTCTCTCTCTCTCTTTTTCGTACTCTCTCTCTCTCTCTTTTACGAAAAAAAGAGAGAGAGAGGAGAGAGAGAGAGAGGAATCACCTACCTCTGCACGTTACTACCCCTTGCATGTTGCTATCTCTGCTTTTGCTTGTAGCTATCTTTGAGTGGGAGTGTCAAAGAGGCAAAGAGAGAGAGAGAGAGAGAGAGAGAGAGAGAGAAAGGAGGTGGAGGTGGAGGTGGAAACAGACCATGTATATACGATTGTGCTCCCAATCATGAACAATTAATGGGCACATTAGTTTGGTTTGGGAGCTAGGCTCGGGAATAGGTCCGAGAGCTCCTTGGTGCTTTGACACCTCCCTAATCTATAGCTCAAATAATAAAGAAATATAGATAGGTACAAATATGCCTAATCTAGGCTACTAGGCAAATGCTAACATACGCGTCGCCCAAAGGCTTTATTGCATGCCATTTGTCTTTTGAAGTCGGTTATCAGGGTGCGTGCGCCCCAAGCACATACTAAGGTAGGCATATATGTGTACCATGGATAGAGCGGAGACAGTTGCGACTCTTGAGACAGCGAGAGCTATCCATCATAGAGTGGAGACAGTTGCGACTCTGAGACAGCGAGAGCGATCCATCTGAGGCACTCAGCATGAGGCGGGAAGGGCGGATCCATGGTTACATCTCGTACAGGGGGGAGTTCGAGAAGAGGAGGGCCAACCCTTTCAAGCCCACCAACCAATCCAGGCGACTGACTGGCAAATGCGGCAGAGCCAGGTGCCATCGCTGCCACGAAAACCCTGTCTCCAAGTCCATCCTCAAATGCAAGGGCTCCCACAAGGCCCTCTCCCTCTCCTACATCAGCCCCGACTGGGGCCTGCGCCGCCATCACATCGGGAGGTACTTAGACGTTTATGCTGATATTTATGATCACTGTGATGGCCGTGATGATGATGGTGATGGTGATGACATGCCTGATGATGATCAGCATGCCGTATTCGCCCACAACGGCCGCCGCCATCTCTCCTGCTCTCCCTCCTTTGACCTTGTCCTCCCTGCCGGATTTAGACCGCTCACTGATGCCACCCCCTGTGCTGGCCCTCCCGTGCTGCCACCTGCGACAGACGATGGTCTCAACGATTCCTCGAGTGACTCTGGATGGTGCCATGTGAATCCCTGCTGCCATTTGGATTCCCTGGATCACATCAATTCTGCAATTCATGATGATGATGATGATGATGGTGATGATTGGTACTTCTGCTAAAGCCAGCATATGGTTCTCAATTTGCCTGACATTGGGTAGTACCATCTTCAAATAAGGGTGGAAGAAGGGTCATTTTCCTCATACTTGATAATGTGATTTCCCAATAAGAAGATTTGTATGTACGAAATTGTGACCTGTAGCATCGTTGACTTCTTGATATTCAGCTTCAAATAAGATTTGTATGTACAAATTGTGACCTGAAGAGTCTACCTACACAGTGTATATTAAATCCGTGTAGCAGCTTTTCAACATATCTGAATTCTTCTGTTCCATCTCCATTGTTCAAAACATGACAAGGTAAGTGTCTTTCTCAAAGTCTGAGAGGGGTAATATATGCCCTCTTTATGTATAGCTTCCTCTTGAGAACAAATATGCTCTCCATAGAAAACCTGCCTTTGCCTTGAGCTCACCTGCATCTTGTGCACGTATGTGTTTTCTCGGTTAGATAATCTCTCTTTCATTTCTGACAGACCATGTGACATGCTTTGTGACAAGACCGGGGTGCTAGGTGCCTAACCATGCTCCGTCATTTGGGTGATAAACGGAGTCTTCCAAGGAACAGGGTTCCGCCTTTGAGCCTGATTAGGCACCCGGCTCAAAAAACAAAACAAGAATTATTGCCTTCAAGAACAGTTCTTTGTTTTTTTTTTTTCGGTTCTCTTGTGGGGCTCAGCTGAATGGTGAATGGTTCCGGCAGGAGGCGGCAATGTTCAATAGGCACTCTGACACCTCTCTGCGAGCAGTACCATCCAGACCCCATGAGATGCACATCAGATACCATGCATTGCCTAATCTTGGTGTGCTATGTAGGCACAGAGAAGGCCCAGTTTAACGATATCTCCAAGTCCAGCCAGTGAATTATTTCTGGAGGAAGTATTGAAGGTTGCTCACAGCAGGCACTAGTTGCATTGGAAATTTTCATTGTGACTGACGAGTTGGAGAGTATTAGTAAAGCTTTATGCTGTATAGATGGGGGTAGGCTTGTATTTGCATCCTTGGGATGCCTGACAGACTGATTCTGGGGAGTGTTTCTGAAGCTAATGCATGCCCTTGTGTTTGGCATGGTTGACAGGTTGATTGTGGGGTATTTGTTGAAGCTTCGTGCTATCATGGTTTTGTGGTGATGTGTTTGCACTACTGACAGGATGTTTATGGGGAGTGTCAGTGAACCTTTATGCTGTGCAGAAGGGGACAGGCTTGTGCTGAGATGTTTTGCATTCCTGATAGGCTGATTCTGATGTTCCACTGGAAAAAGTTCCTTTATGTGGATGTGGTAAAGGACCTATGTTGCAATCTCTACTCTGGTTAGAACATTGGTGGATTGGTATAAGATACCAAGGTCGAGGTTGGTTGTGAAGGGTCCTGAGCACCCCATTTATGATACAAGACCAAGATTATTAAAACAATCATGTCAATTTGTGTTTAAATACTACTCAGCTTGAAACCCTAATATAAGCATTGATCAGTGATCCCCAATGTGATATGCCTAGTCTTGATGGGAGGAGACATTCAAAATCTTCAAACATCAATTATCAATTAAGAAACATTATGCAGCCTGATTGCTTTTTTAATTTTGATATGCCCAAAAACTCAAGTTCACCCCTTTTAGTCATCCTAGACCTTTTCAATAAGACATGGAAGTTTGGCGATGCTATTTAGGGACTACTTTGATGTAGGTGGCCATTCACTTGCACTTCCAAGTCTCCACTTAGAATACAAGATAGCTTCTTCTAAACAAGCTATCCTTTGTGTCAAAATTGCAAGGAGCTAGTGGATCTTGACTATAGGTTAGTGTGCAAGCAATTTTTAATTAAGATACTTTCATCTCAAAGTTTTAAGCTTACTGTTCTTCAATAGAAAATTTCCTATACAATGTTGTCCACATTTATAACCAATTTGTCACCTAATCAGTTATGTTAGGTGTCTCAAGTGCAATTTGACATTTCTGAGAGCACTTTGTTGATGCTCCATGTATGGTTTCAAAGTAGACGTGATGATGTATAAACAAATCATTGACTATCCTTAATTGGTAGTTCAACTATATGGGTGGATGAATCCTTCTCTCAATTTGGGGTGGTTGATCCAATTGAAAATCTACATAACTCGATGAGGGAGCCACATGGTAAAGGGGCTAGTATAGTGATAACTAACGTCTACTCCTTCAACCAGGTGTTACAAGCAACAATCCAAGAGCTATGGTAATACAAAATTTTCCAGCAATGATGGGAAGCTTTAAAGTTGTTTTGGCACCTTCTAAAGCTCCGAAATTGGTAGATTAGAAAGAAAATTTTGTATTGGAAAAAAAGCCTGTTAATAGGAACACACTTGCACCATTAAAGAGACAATAGAGGGAAAAGACGCACCAACTCCTTTTCAATGAATGAGCAACCATATTTTTGTCACTAGACCCATTCTTACTGAACATAGGTCTGCAACGCCACTAGAGTAATGGAAAAGGTTGGTGATGTTACATTATAGGGGGCTATCACTTTATTGGACTCCTTACCTTCGGGAGAAAATGGCTCGAAGACCCTTGATGTACATCCAACCATAACTCATGTTTCAACATCTTTTGGCATGATGTCTTGAGAATTCGATACAGATTGAGTGCTTTATGAATATTGCTATTTTAATTTCAATTGTATGTTAGAAGTCCTCCTTTGTTTTTTTATGCAACCTACAATGGTTAAACTCTCTTTAATCATTTTTCAAATCATTGTTTATGTATCTCTGTCTCTATCTCTCTTTTCCCTAAACAAATAAACAAATAAAGGAAGTAATATTTAATTTCCAATATTCCCTCTTTTGGAAATTTAGCTAACATTATATTCTTGGCCACAACCATCTTAATGGTCCTATTAATTCTCAAGGGTAGATCATTAAGAAGAGTTTATTTAAAAATGAGATAACCATTTTTTGTTGACTTGGAATAGTGGATAAACTTGCAATACTAAGTGCTATGAAATGTGTCCTTAAGATTTCTAAGATAATATTTTTCAAAATTTTGGCACTAGAGAAATAACTTTGAGCGATCCTATCTATCTCTGTCATTTGATCAATATCAACAAGAAAGTGTATTGTAATGGTCATGCTTGATTGAGGCATGCATCATCATCATCATCATGAACTAGGTTTTGTAGAATAATATTTGAAACTGTTTTATGCAAACACTAAATAGGAATGCACTTTTTTTACTTTGTTGCATTTAGTTTTACATAAGCATATAAGGTGTCTTCTAGGGCTTACATTCAACCATTGTTTGGATGATTATATGTGTTCATGATCAAAGTTGCTTTGTAGCTTAGCTAATTAAATGAGTTTTAAGATCTTTACCTCTATTGATAATAATGCTAGAAGAAGGTATATCAATAAAAGTACTTAATAAAAGGCACTCTTGATGACTTGTATTTTTATGCTAATTTTTGTTTGATTGATTGGATTCATTTTAGTCAACCATCCTATGCTACATTTATATAGTCATACTTTGTATTATAAATTTGATACAATTTTACAAAGCATATAATACCTTCATTATTGTATTTTCATTAATCTTGTGTACAAAAGGGCTTTTATATTAAAATTTGTTTCATATAAATTATTATTATTATTATTGTGTAAAATTATTTTATTTTGTATGAATGTATATTCTTAGTACTAAATAATGTTAATGCAAAATTTTATTCTCTATATAGATCATAAGACCTTTGTAATTTAAGTCATACAATGCACAATCAAGAATTGGAAGAAAATAATTTGAAGAATATGGATGTGCAACATTGAAGATAAGATTCTCTAAAAAAGAGATTGCTTAAAAGTTGATGCCTTTGTATTGCATGATGGAAGGATGCTTCTTGGTTTGTGCCTTAGTTTTGAATGTCATGATCAAAGTATGGGCTTTATTATGGTTCATCTTTGGCACCTTCTTGGATTCTCAAAGTTTAAGTCCAAGGGGGGTAAAGGAGGATGAGCAAGCCACTAAAAAACAAGCATATGGATGAAGGTTAGGTCCATCTAGTCCAACTCTTCTCCCACTTGTCTAAGATCATTAAAATTGGTCACTTATATGTTTAGGAAATGTCTTAGACACTTGACATTATAGACAAAGTAAATTTCAGCATAAACAATGATAGAGTTATCCATAGCCTCACAAATGGAGTATTGACATTAACAAAGATCCTATAATTTTTCAACCTATAGACACAAAACTATATGATAGCAAGTGTGGCCAACAATGCCAAGACCCTAAAATATTGGATGGAAATATTCCCCACCACTTTCAAGGGCGTGATATTTCAATGGTATGAAACATAGACAATAGGAACTTTGGACACATGGGATGACTTGAAGTGGGCTTTCCTCACCGAAGAGCAGATGATATAGAATCATTAGCTTTTGATCAAAATTTCTCAAATAAAACATTCTTAATAATATTGTGCTTTAGTACTATTAAGATTTCAATATCATTATGAATAAATACGAGAAAAAAATGATTAGTAGAATTAAATTCAACTTGAGCCTAAGAGCCTTTTATGCTTAGTATTTGAGAAAGAATCATATATAAGGCATTTACTTTTTGAAAGAGATGCATGAAAGGAGAAAGAAGAGAAGCCTTTTTCCTATTGTCCTCCTATCTTCCTAGCTTCCTTCCTACCACCTATCTACCCTTACAACTTGCATAGGAGAGAGCCTCGCACTCTTTTACAAAAGTGTTAGGGGTGCCTTGCATTTAAAAATGTGCTTTTGCCCTTGACTTAGCTTTTTCAGGCCACCCTTGCCCTTTCGGCCATTTTTCTTCCTGCTTCTTTTGTTGTGTCTGATTTCCTTTTGGGTTGCCTCTTTCAGCTCTCCCGACTTGCGCTTTTCCACTTTTTCGTTATTTCTTGTGCTGAGGTTAACATCCCTAATGGGTTCCATTGGCTTTTCTAAATGGCTTGGACACTCATTTTCATCTTTTGTCTCTCTTTGAGAATAGATTGCATCTCTACCTCTCCCAAAGCATCTCCAACTTCTTCTGTCTCTTGAACCTCTTGTTGGTTACTTCTCAAATAGTCTCTAGAGTCATGTGTTGCACTAAAGTGCTAGTCCGTATTGTACTGCTTTATGGCTCTATTGGAAAGTTTGAATTTTATGGCCTTTGTTAGGGGGACATTATATTTTAGAATTGTTGCTTTTTTCTTCTTAGCATGTATAATATGGGCTACTTCCAAATCTGCTAAATTGGATGTAGATTCTTGTTATTACCTTTTGTTGGTTTGTTAGTGGTATTGTCATTTATAAGAGCTTTGCTTGGAAAACTTTTTCATTGTGGTCCTCTCTTTTGTACTTGCAACAAAATGACTTGTAGCGCATTGATCTTTTGGGATTAGGGCAATTAAAGAAATTTGGCATCTTTCTCCAAATCTATAGCATTCCACTTTTGACTTTTGTTGACCACAAGACTATCATCCTTTGTAACTTTGAGATGGGAACTTTCTAGGTCCAAAGTTGGATCCAAAATCTCTGGGCTTTGACTCAATGTCTTGGGTTGTTATTTTTTACTTCAATAGGCCACGACTGGCCATGTAAAAAAGGGGATGACCACCCAAAAGGGATTCGAGTTTTGTATATAAACCCAAAAAGTGAATGAGAAGCTCATTCTTTGGTGTGTGGCAAACGTGATCTCTTCTTCTTCTCTTATTCTCTCCTTCTTGCTTGCTTGTGTGTGCTTGAGAGAGACAGAGCGAGAGTGTGAGGGAGTGAGTGTGTGAGGGTGAGGGATCCAGGGAAAGAAGCTCTCCATTGTCTCCTCTCTTATTCTCTTCTCTTCTCTTCTCTTGTGCAGTTATGGAGGATGGAGCTTGAATGTGGAGGGTTGAGGTTGCTTGAGCTCACATCTAGAATCGTGGAGCTACCAGTTGCTTGAGGGAGGAGGCTACTCGTTCAGGCATTAAGGTAAGCTCACTACAGCCCCGTAGGATTGAAGGTGCATCGACTAGGTGAGAGATAGCCATTTGTGCTTTCTTGAAACACTTGAAGGAATAAACGGTCCGTGGGTCTTGGTGGTTGAGCATGAGCTCCCATTGCATTTTGCTTCCATTTGTCGAGACCAACGGATTCAAGCTTAAGAACTTGCGTGCCTCAAATCAAGCAACAAAGTAAGGGTTTCATCCCCGAACCGGAGCTTGAGATAAGCGAGAGATTTGGACTTTTTAATCTTCAAAACAAGTAAGTATTTCAGTTTTTGATGAGTAGACAAGTAGGAGGATTCATTTCAGCATTTGTGTTTTGATTTTTGTTGCACTTAGAGTAGGATATTAGGGTTTCTGTTGTAAGATAGACCAAAACAAGGCAAAATTGGGGAAAATATGGGCTTGTAATCCATTAACAAGGCATGAACATTAACCAAGCAGCACTTGGGCATTAAGACAAGGGCTTAAGACCCAAGGAAGGGGGTTAGAAGGCTCATTTTTAGTTCTGCAATTGCACAGAGAGAGAGAGAGAGAGAGAGAGAGAGAGAGAGAGAGAGAGAGAGAGAGAGAGAGAGAGAGAGAGAGAGAGAGAGAGAGAGAGAGAGAGAGAGAGAGAGAGAGAGAGAGAGAGGGGGGGGGGGAGGGAGGGAGGGAGGGAGGGAGGGAGAGAGAGAGAGAGAGAGAGAGAGAGAGAGAGAGAGAGAGAGAGAGAGAGAGAGAGAGAGAGAGAGAGAGAGAGAGAGCTTAAAAGTGAGAGACTTCAAGCTTCCGGCAAATCAATCGATGTTCCCAGGAGTTTTTTGCTTAGATCAGGTACGTAGAAACCTTCTTGTGTATCTATCCTTAGATTTTAGAGAACCTTGCCTATGGATATGGCCAAAATCATTGCCATGAATCGATTTTTTGTTGCCACTATTTACATGCTGGCAGAATTGGACACGGTCCATAGGGGTTCAATTCCCATAATCGAACACTCGGACGTCCGATTCCTGGAATTCAAACACTCCTAGATTCAGACGGCCACTTCGGGCCAAGCCCTTGGAATCGGGACTCGACCGCTCACATTTGGCCCACTTGGCCTAACTCGACTCGAATTTGCCCACCTAGCCATTTGGCCTAGTCACATTCGGATGCTTCACTCAAACATTTGGCCCGACCGATTTGGCCCACTCAACCCTGACCACTCAGACCACAATATTCATCTTGTCCAAATCGGACAAGCGGCCATTCAGCCCACCTTACCACATGGCATTCAAACGGCTCTGCGTTCGGCCCTAAGACACTCGGCCGCAGATTTGGCTCTGATATCATTCGGCCCTAGGCCAGCCCTAGGCCACTCAGACAAGCCGAATCTGACAATCGGACCCTACAAATCAGACCAACTAGGCTGAATCTAGAATCTGTTAGATTTAACATTTGTAGGCCTTGATTGACCTAGAACATAGCCATACGAACCCTCGAGAGTGATACAGTCAAGCATAACACCTTTTTGGCACAAGAAACGAGAGAACATGTGAGTTGTAGATCTAGAAGCAACACCAACCGACCTACTAGCTGTCCACCCTGCTAAGAGCGCCAAACTGAACCATAAACCCTGAACTTGACCTTGACTGAGCAAAAGAACACATCACAGACCCTAGAGACCATTGAGAGTGGCCAGTGAGACCGAGCTTAAAGCCCTATTAGGCCGAGAACACAGGCGGGAGTGCTAAAGTTGCATATATCATTTTGCATTGCACCCCACATTGTTTTTTGACACTTGAAGTGCACCTGAAGAGAAACTAAAAGCCTGATTTCACACAGTGCACAAAAAAAGAGCACAGACTGAGTGATGGTAAATTGAGGATTGGTTGTAAATAACAAGGAACTCACTCACACATAAGAAACTGAATGAACCCACCAGTAGGAGAAGAAACTGAAACTTGGATGGATAATTGAGGACCCTAAGTGAAAGTGCCCAAGAAGGATCCTACAGTGCCACTCTGCATGATGGCCGAAGACTCTTGCCGTCAATCCAAACCTATCACGTTTCATGTCCCTAGCAATAGGCTAGAACTCTACAAGGTCTTGAAGTACATGATGAGAAACTTAGCTGACAACCTTACAGCTAACTTGAAACCTCTTAAAGACCTCATAAACGAACCTAAGTGGAAGTGGACTAAGGTGCACGACCTAAACTTGATGTATAATTGGGCCCTAGTCATCATTGATGAGAGTGAGGTTAGAAATGAGAGCCTAGGAGATGATGAGCAGAGGGAAATAGTTCGGATGATGAATACGAAGACTACTATTCTACTAATGGACCAAAAGGGAAATTGACACGATAGAATACGACACTAAGGGACATGTAATTGAGCAAATACGGGCAGACTCCAAACTTCAAAAGAAAAACACTTTTAGAACCGAGAGAGGATTCATGCGCATGGATTACAATCGCACATGATTGGAGCACATAGGCGCAATTAACTATGAGCAAGTAGGCCTAGCCCAACCAAACGTCATCTCATTATTCAAGACAGAGTCACCATTTGAGCTTCGACCACCAGGAGAGATTCCCTCTTCTAGCAAAGACAGAGAGTTTGATTCTAAGTCGGAAGTATGCTTAGACAGTGATCCTGAGATACCTCAACTGCCTAAGACCAGATGTACCAAGAGGGACCTACTAGTCCACCTAAGGCACCGAAGGTTGAAAGAGCAACGAAGGGGACAGTCGAAGGAACTGCAAGCTAAGCAGCAAAGAATGCTGCAAGTCCTGCCGAAATGATTCATGAAGTACATGAAGGGCGATAGGGTAGTGATCTTGCTAGGAGCCAAATGACATGGGCATATGAGTGAACCAATAGAAGGGCCAGCCAAAGTCAAGAGGCTCATCTAGCTAAGGAAAGGGAGATGCCTTGATCTGTCTTTATAGCCGATGACTTGACTGAGGAGGAGGAAGCCTCACGGCTCTCTTACGAGAGTGTATGGACGTCTTTGCTTGGTCTCTCGATGAGCTAAAAGTGGTAGATCCGAGTGTAGTAACTCACAATATACCCATGACCCCTGATGCAACGCCAGTCAAGCATCGACCATATCCTATGAATCCCAAGCACACTCACGCTATCAAAGAAGAAGTTGATAAATTGTTGAGAGCAGGATTCATTTACAAGATTGAGCACACATGCTGAGTCTCACCCATAGTGATTGCACTAAAGAAAAACAGAAAGATTAGAGTATGCATCAACTACAAGAAAGTCAATGTGGCTACCAAGAGAGATAATTACCCATTGCCTTACACCGAGCATATGCTCAAGTGAGTAGATGGTAAAGAGGCCTACAATTTTTTGGATGGCTTCTCAAGATACAATCAAGTACAAATACATCCTGATGATAGGCACAAGACTACATTCACCACTGAGTGGGGGGTCTTTGCCTACATAGTCATGCCCTTTGGGTTGACAAATGCAGCAGCCACATTCCAAAGTCTCATGTGTGCCATATTCAAAGACATGCCTAGGAAAGAGTTAGAAGTATTCATTGATGATCTGTGTGTTCACTCTAATTGGATGGAAGACCTAGACGAACTTTGAGCAGCAGTCTTTGAATGATGTTGATTGTATCATCTCTCATTGAACCCCTTGAAGTGCTAGTTTTGGGTAAAACATGGATGCATCTTAGGACACATGGTGTTAACAAACGGCATTGCCACAGACTCAGTCTACCAATACCATATAATTACAAGGGAGTTCATTGCTTCTTAGGCCATATAGAGGGTATTACTGAAGATTTGTACTGAACTATGCATTGATTGTTAGACCTCTATACAAGTTGGTGATAATATTCGAATGGACCGAGGAATGCCAATGCTCATAGGAGGAATTGAAGAAGGCTCTAACCACAACACCAATCCTATGAGCCCCTGACTGGACCATAACCTTTCACGTTCACATTGACACTTCAAAGTTTGATGTGGGAGATGTGTTGTGCTAGCTTGGTGAACACAATCTAGACTATCTAGTGAGCTTTACTAGCAAGGCAACTCACAGATACGAAAATAAACTACTCGATAATAGAGAGAGAGGGTTTAGCCATGGTGTTTGTTGTAAAGAATTTTTGGCATTATCTATTGGCTACGCATTTTTCCTTATTTTCTTGACCATTAAGTATTGCTTTATCTCGTAAATAAACCGTGCACTACAAGATGCATTGCTTGAAGGTTATTGTTGCTCTTAGAATTTGACTTCTCCGTGGTAGTATGCAAAGGGAAGTAGCATTACATGGCTGACCATATGTCTCGCATACCCACTAGAGAGGTTGTCGAACAGGTCATTATGGATGAGTTGCCAGATGCACATTTGTTTAACATGTCTAGTGAACGAGATTTGTTTAGAGCTGACTTGACGACATACTGGGCAGACGACATAATCCAAGTGCTTGAACATGGATTGCCTAAAAGATCCATCGAAAAAGCCCAACTTAGGTGACTCATTCTTAAAATCCAACCCTATGAGTTGATAGCACACCAACTCTACTACTACAGGGGCTAGGGCAAGATGGATTGCTGCAAAGTTGCATGTGTGAGCATGAAATGCATGATGTACTTGCAGACGCACATAGGGGGAATTGCTGGAGGACACTTCAGTGGAGACACGATACCCCGCAAGGTGCTGCAGTCTCAACTATGGTAGCCTACCCTTTTTCAAGATGCACCATAGTTTGTAAAACACTGCAATGAGTGCCAACAGACCGTCAAAATGGAGTTACACCCAATTATTGTAAGACAACCATTCAAGAATTGGGGGATTGACTTCATTGGGCCTATTAGTCTCGCAACATAGTACTCGTAGGCCAAGTACATCATTGTTGCCACCGACTATCTCATGAAATGGGCAGAAGCATGAGGTACAAGGAAAAATGATGCTCAGACCACATCCAAGTTCCTATGGGAGCAAGCCATCTCACAATTCGGCTGCCCTATGGAATTGGTTAGTGATCATGGCACGCACTTTATCAATGAAGTGATCGCTCACCTCTTGTCCATCTTTCTGATCATCCACCAAAAATCCTCACCGTACTACCCTCAAGCGAATGGCCAAGCTAAGTCCACAAACAAAATTCTCATAAACATCCTGACCAAAGTAGTCTCTACTTCGCGCATTGATTGGGATAACAAACTAATGGCAGCCTTGTGGGCCTATCGGATAGCCTAAAAATGGTTGTAGGACAAACTCCCTTCAGGTTGACCTACAGGACTAAAGCAATTCTACCCATAGAGTTCTTTGTTCTGAGCTTGAGAATAGCTCTATAGGGGAGATGGGAAGGAAGGGAGGTATGGACCCAGCGCTTAATCGAGCGACCTTAGTGTCAAACTAGGAATGTGGATTCATGTTGATCCTTATGGGTTACAATTAGACCTCCATTACAAAGTGGACTCCAGCAAACCTAGGTAACAAGCTCCATATTATTCTAAAGAGTATAGAGTAGCATCACTTAGGATTATCTCTTGATGGGACCACTAAAAGTGTACCATTGAACACTTCTCAATCGGGCATGTTGTGATTTCCATAGTCTAAAAGGATAGGAGATTCTTCCAAGAGATATTTTACCCCTTTTCTTCTTTAATTTTGTTATGCTCTCAACATTCTTTCTCTCCATAATAATTTTAAGTTTTTTTTAAATTTTATGATTTGCATTTAGGGTTTGATATAATCCCTTTATGGATATCTTAGTTTTGTTCTCATTTTGTGATTACTAAAGCGTGAAATTTCACATGTGACTTGCAGGTTTTAACACTCAATTTCATGTGCCTTTAAACACACCAAGGTTACAACTTTAGCTACTATCCTTGTGCATATCCACTATCCCTGCAAATTTAGGACAAATCATAGATTTCATGTTTGTGGACCCATGTATATGTGTAGGTAATTTGTAAGCTCACAAGTTTTTTCATGAGATAATAAACACAATTATATTTCATAATCAAGCTTAGTTTAGGATTATCACTTGGTCAACTTTATAGATTTAATTGTAAGTTCTTTCCTATGCTTTTTTTTTGTACATGGATAGGACTATAGTTGCATACGTTGTGATTGTGACTATATTGATTTGTGCTAGCTTCCAATTTAGCATTTATTTATAAGACAAGGTGGAGCATCATGATGAAGAGCAAAATATTACTTTCACATCACATACTAATGCACGTCATCATGAAGAGATCTGAATCCTCCTTCACAACTTGGCCTTTTTGAGGTGCGAGCTCCACTTGTACTAGCAAGATATGCACAATAGGAATGTCTCGTATGTAAACTTAGTTGGAGTCTACTTGTATTTTGTAATGATATCCAAGCTTTTCTAGCTTGGACTTCTTTCATTTTGTATGCAATCCAAACTCTATGTAAAGATATCTCAAGATGTAATGTAAAAAATAATTATATCGTATTTTATTGTTCTCATTTTTTGAAGTATTTTCTTTTAATATTTTATTGTTTCAAATTATAGTCTTTGATGTAATTCTTCACATGATATTGATTATATTTGTATAAATAATGTTGCACAACAAACACAAAATGAAGATCCACAAAAAGAAAACCCAAGGAGTTGCTAATTGTAGAATTGTGGCTCCAAGCTCAATTTTGCAATTAGAAACTCGTTGCAATTTTGTGTGTGTATTAGTGGATCGTGTTTATAATCATGTGTAAATGGGTATGAAGATTGTAGTAAAAGCATGTAAATATTCACATTTAAAGTACTGTGAAATGGTCATATTCATACTATAAAGTTAATGCTTAAACTTGTGAGTAGAAAGTCATTTTTTAATGTGCACTTAGATGTAGTCCTTTGACTCAATTTTTTACATGACATGATGCACCTATAAGTTTTTCTTCATATTTCAACAAATGAGTCAATACAGGAATCTCCGAGCCTAATACCTTGTAGTGAAGTGGATTTTGATCTTCTAGTTTTTTTCATGTTGTCAACTTGCACATATTCTATTTTTAATGCTGAGTTTTGAGACTCATTATGGTAATTTTTGTAGTGAGTTACGTATTTTCTTCGTGTCTTCATGGGTTTTCCATATGAATATCCTCTTTTTTTTCATTTATTCGTTACTTCATTCTTCCATTATATCAGTCATATTTTTACATTCACCTTTTTCACCATTTTTTCAATTTATGATTTATGTATTTATTATAGTTTTTCATTTATTAAAACTTTGTGAAACTAATCCACATGGAAAAAATAACAAATTTGGTTCCATAAGGGGATCTATTTTTAAAAAATTAAAAACAAAAAAATAAAAAATCAAACAGACAAACAAAACAAAAAAAACCTTTTAAAAAGACATAAAATAAAAAGAAACAAAGAAAAAAACAAAACATACATAAAGAAGAAGAAAAGAAAAAGCAAAAGACAAAAGAAAAATTAGCAAAAAACCATGCTAAATCACCTTCTCTCTCTCTCTCTCTCTCTCTCTCTCTCTCTCTCTCTCCCTCCCTCTCTCTCTCTCCCCCCATTCCCAACCCCTCCTCTCTATCTTCCTTCCCTCCCTGTTTCCCTCCCCCTCTCATCTTCCTTCTCCATGTGTCGCCCATGTTGCTTGACTCTCCAAACTGATGCTTGCACCACCCTATGGAAGGCCCAACTGCTTATTGTCAAATCACATCAACTATCAATCTTGCAAAGTGGCTGGTTGTTGATCAAACGCTATTCTCTACTTCTCTTGAACTAGTGCTTTTGACACCGCTAGCACTGCCATGTTGATTGGCTACTATCAATGTGGCCTAACTATCCATTGCACCGTTGCCACTATCCACATTGTCTCCTTCCGTTTTCTATCCCTGCTCTTGCTATAAGAGAATATAGAAAAATACCTAGACATAGAGATAAAGATTATCCCGCATTTGCATGCTTATTCATTGAAAAATGTGATGCAACAAGTGCCTATATAATAAATGGGCTCGGGTAATTTACTCATGAATATATATGTGCATCACGTGGGTTCAAAATAAGGTATTTTTAAAATACTATTTTTATACATTTTTACATACAGAAGGGAAAAGGGTTATGTTTTATTCAAGAAAATTTCATAGATAAGGATATTTATAAATAGGCCTTGAACGCACATGATGTAGAGGATATACATATAGTAACTTCCCCAAGATAAATGGGTTCCTTTTTAATGTGAAAAGTTAATAGTCGGTTCATTGCTAAATTATCTCATTACAAAGTGAGTTTATATTAATGCATTCCACATTACTCTGACACAACATAACTAGTCTCTACAATACAACTCATTTTTATAAGTAGATGTGTGGCAAAAAGTATATGCATTCATGATTACAAGGATTGATTTTCGTTACAAATTAAGCAGATGTGACATGCATGTGGACTTGCATCAATGAACGATGGGTTCTTGATAAACTAAAAATTAAGAGCTTTATTGAGCCAAGTACATGTGCAACAATGGGGTTCATTTTATAATTATTAGTGACTAGTTTATTTTATTATTAAGATTTATTAGAGTTATAATAGAGTAAAAGTGCCTAAATGCCTTGGATAATATTTAGCCTACCAAGGTTAAGTATAAAAGGCTAAGTTGTAACTAACCTGGCATCTTTTTGCCATTTTACAACATTACATGTTTGAGGTCTCAACCTCCCACCATCTAAGAGGGTGAATACTCTTGGCCACTGATCCGAGAAAATCACAAAAAAATATTTGTCTAACACTTTGTTGAGTTTTTGTACATTTGGAGCTTTGAAATAAAGAAGAGGGTGGGAACAACCTCTTGGGAAATCCAAGAAATCACTAGATGGAAATTTTTCATAGACCGGTTTACCAAGGGGGGGTGAAGAGTAAAGATCAATGGAGAAAGGTGAAGGAAAAATGTATAATGTGAAAAGAAAAGGCATGAAATGGATTTGGAGCCATCCAAAGGGCATGTGAGGCTCATAATGGCATGGCTTTGGAGCCTTATGATAATTCAAACAAATGGGACCCTTCTTGGAAGCATTAGTGGAAGAAAAATCAGGCACATGATTTTGTAAAATTTTTTAAAAATACTTCCACTCCGATCCAAAAAAACTTTTCAACACAAAAGTTGTAGCTCGTGAGCTGAAGTTTTGGTTGGTATTTTTTTATAGTTTTTTGGAGCTACAAGTCAGGAGATATGGCCAAAATGGTGGATGCCAACTTTTTCCAACTGCAGTGGAGACCACCTCCCAATTTTATACACACCCACACTTTCTTCCCCACACTTAACGCTTCCATAAAACATCATTCATTAGACTCCACTTATCCTCTCTCCCAAGCTAATAAACCATTAGGATTCCCCTCCTAAATCACCCTCAAACCATCCTTAATTGTAGTAGTAATGTATGAATTCTCACTACTCTCTCTCCATTATTGCTAAATATGATCTTATTTTATGAAGATTCTCTATAATTGTTTCTAGGAGAGCTTTTGGACTCAAGCTATGGGGGGGAGAATGGAGATAACTCACCTATGATGAAGCTTGATTAAGTACAAATTGGTCAACAAAACATCTAGATGGAGCTTCCACATTGGTGGAACCGCCTTAATGCAGCTTTTGTGGTGTTAATTCCTATTCTATCTTAACCTCCTCCCTAAACACCCTCAAGGCCTATATAAAGAGGCCTTCTCCTTTGTAATTTGCAATAAAAGAGAGAGCCAAGAGGCCTTCTTCAGCCCTATTGAGCCTTCCCCATTCTCTCTCATGAGCTTATGCAGTTCATTCCCTTACTATAGCTTATGCATGCTCTATAGTGTAATAAGCCCATGCTATTGGTGTCTATATTGTGTATATTGGTTATGTCTTGAGGGTTCTCCATCTCTTGTGCCCTCTTAAGTTTTATTGATTCATCTATCGTTTGTAATTCTCTCTCTCTCTCTCTCTCTCTCTCTCTCTCTCTCTCTCTCTCTCTCTCTCTCTCTCTCTCTCTCTCTCTCTCAGTTTTCCTCTCTTCTCCCTCTCAAGCTCCTCTCCCTCTTGCGTAGCATCCTAGTCCGCTCTTCCATGACTAGGTGGTGCCCTTACCTCATTCACTTTGTGGTAGAAGGGAGTTTGGCATAGTATAGAGGCTACCATACCAAATTTCCTTCGTTATAAATTGGTGCCCCCATTGAGGACATTCTCATCCACAATTCTCTACCTCCTTATGCAGGACGATACAACACATGGTGGTGCATCCTCTACAACAAGTGCTCCAAGTGGCTCTTCTCCAATGCCTTCACCAACTCTTTTGAAGCTGGTCAAAGTCCACGACTCCCACAATGGTCTCCCAAGGAATCCCAACAAAGGAAGTATGCCTATTGGATGATGGCACATATGTGGGTAAAAGGTGTTCACCTTAGAAATTCCATTCTCTCACAACGGAAAAAATCATGTTGCCATCAATTGCTAGGTTCTCATAATTATGGTGAGTGTTTTGCAAACAAAGTGAAGGCCCTTCTGGGAGGTCCTTGTCTCCAAATCATCAAATCTCTCTCTCTCTCTCTCTGGCCTAATCCACATCAAAGGAGGACAACTGTGCATGAACGGTGTGGAGTTTTGTAGAGGTGGAAAGTATGGAGACTACCTTCAACTGTTGCTAGCTCGAAGGTTGGGTGTGGTTGAAAAGGTGGCCATCACACCTTATGAAATATATGTCGCCGAGGATGGACACACTAAGTCAAGAACAATCACTGGTGAGCAAATTCTCTGTATAGCAAAGTTGGTGGGCTCCAGAAAGAAACACTCTGGGGAAAATTCTTTATAATTCAAGAAAGTGCATTCCCTCTACTCCCTTAAGTAGTCTCCACTGATGAATAATAATAATGGCCCGAATTTCTACACCTTCCACTCTGTACAAAACATCCGAGTTAATGTATGCATTAGTAGGAAGATTTTCTTCCAGCAACGTCTTGTCATGTACTTTGGGGCTGAAAGATTAAGGGAGATTCTTGTATCACCAGAACCTATAATCTTCCCAATGCTAGACTACAATGCATCCTTCAATGTATATGTCTTTATTTTATTATAATATTTTCTTATGAATCACCGCGAGTTGTATGGACCAATCCAAACCTCTTGCTATGCAAACTGTGCATATTGTAGCCAGCACAAAGCTTAGATTCCAAGGCATTATTAGAAGCATATTGGGGCCTAGACATCTTGCTAAAATCAATGCATATGTGAACCATTCATCCTTCCCCTCATAAAATACAACTTAAGTCTAGATATGTTCATCTTTGTACTCTACTAAGGCAACATGGCATTTCCAAGCTTCTTTGGGTGCAATGGGGAAATGCACTGGATTTTTTGGACAACCTTGAGATGGCCTTCCTTGTCTATGGGAGGGATAATGAAGCATTAAAGTTGAGGGCTTTTCCTTTGGTGATCAAGGAAGAAGCTAGAATGTGGTTCCAAACTCTAAATCCGGCCCAAAGAGCAGAATGGGAGGGATTGAAGGCAGCTTTCTTGCAGAGATTTCAACAAACTAACTCAACTGAAGAGTTATGGAAATGGCTTTTGGCCCTTCATCAAAGTGATCCTTATGGTTATGCAACCTATGAGGAAGGGTTTTTGAAGCTTTGGGGACAGTGGTCAGACTCATTGAACCCTGGAGAGAGAGCTCCAAACTGCCTTCAAAAGGATCGATTTATTTTAGGTTTGTATCCCTTGCTCAAGGAGAAGGTAAAGGTGAAATTTCCAAACACTTTTGAAGATGCTTTGAGAATCACTAGGGAAAAGAATCGAAAGATTCTCTACTAAGCCCAAGCTAGCCAAGTAGTTTTGGGAAACAACATCACAACTATGGAGGTCTCTCAAGTTTCCCCAAATAGATTTTATGCACCAGGCCTTGTTAGAGGTCAAGAAGACATGATCCAACAAATAAACAATCTTACTAATCAACTAGAGGGTTTGAGAGTGAATCTTGTACAAGGTGCAATAAGACCTATCGAGGGGAATGGTGGGAATCGACCACAAATATAGCGACAAGCAAGGGAGATGTTGTGTTACAACTGTGGAGAAAATGGACATGGCATGTACAATTGTCCTCACCCTAGAAGATATGATCACCCTGCCAGAGGTCCTCGACAACAAGTAAGCCCTTCTCGTGCTAGGACTCAAGAGCAACAGTAGTCACGACCTGCAATTTTACAACCACCTTATGTTCAAGCTGAAACCCCTGCTGTTCAACTAAATATTAATGTCATAAAAATAGAGGAGGTGGTCAGGGATAGAAGGCTCCAAGAAGAAATAGCGAGAGGTAAGATGAAGGTAGATGTAGTAGAGACCATGTCTATCAAGCGGGTACGTGTCCAAACTGAGGCAAGCAAGGAAGCAATCAATGAGACAAGTACATCAGGGGCACCTAGAGATGAAGGGAAGAAGAGAAAGACTCGAGCTAGGTCTAAAATTGATATCTCCGACTTCCCTTTGGGTTCTTGGACACAACCTTATGATCTGGTAGTAGATGTAAGCTCTCAAGGGCCAAAAATTACTTGGCCACAACTACTTCATGCCTCTCCAAAGCTACGATGACAATGGTCAAAAATGATAAGCACAAGGGCAAGGCAAGGTAAAATAGTTAGTGCAATCAAGGCATATGGCCTTAAAGATATAGTGCCTTTAGTGGAGGCTCAAATCAAAGGTCAATGGATTCGAAAAACATACATCAATAGTGGAGCAGAGGTTTGTGTCATGACAGAAAAGCTTATGCATCAATCAGGCTTAGAAGTAATGGAATCCTCAACCTTTAGGGCAAAGATGGCCAACAATGATGCGGTTACATGTGTGGATGTAGTGAAAGCTTTGAGAGTTTCTGTTTTTGGAATCATTGCAGCAATGGATGTTTATGTAATGCCAGTAAAGGGAGAAGGATATCCCCTCATCCTAGGGAGACCTTGGCTTATGGGCGTCGGAGCTAGGCAAGATTGGGCAACATGAGATCTGGAGTTGAGGCCACGTAAGGTGGGTTGCCACGATCAAAAGGTGGTTTACAACTTGAAAAGTGGGTGTCAAGAGAACCTTGAACTAGAAACGTCTGCCGATGAGTGGAGCTCAAGTGGATGTTCCTCATCGATAGAAGAGGAAGAGAGTTCAAGTGGAGAGAGTGATAGCACTCTCGAAGTTATAGGCGTCACCTTAAAGGAACCTACCTCATCAGAAGAGAACCCAAGAATCCAAGGAGAAGATGATATCCAAGGATATAAAGGATGAAGAAAGGGAGGGTTATGTGAATGTTCTCAAGAAGCATGCATCATTGTTTATTTTTTATTATACTCACATTACAGGTGTCACTGCAGTGAAGCATCACATCCAACTCAAAGAAGGAAGCAAACCTATAGTACAAAGATTGAGAAGACTGGGAGTTGTGCAACAGGATGCACTGTTGACGGAGGTGAAGAGACTCTTGAATGCAGGATTCATATACCCAGTGGAAGATTCAGAATGGGTCTCCCCAGTAGTAGTGAGGCCAAAGAAAAATGGTAAGTGGCGAGTATGCATAGATTACAAGCCATTAAATGCTGCAACAAAGAGGGACCACTTCCCTCTCCCATTTCAGGATGAAATCTTGAATGAAGTAGCGGGACATGAGTAGCATACAGTGTGTGATGGCTACTTTGGCTACTTCCAAATTCGCATTGCAGAGGAGGATCAAAAGAAGATCACTTTTATCACACCATGGGGCTGTTTTGCCTTTCGGGTCATGCCCTTTGGTCTCACAAATGCCCCAACAACCTTCAATGATTCATGAATATGGTCTTCCAACCTTACTTTGGTAAGTCCATAAGGGTTTTCATAGATGACTTTTAAATTTACAACTTAAGGAACATACATCTATGCAAGGTTGATGAAGGATTTACTCGCTTTGCTAGGTTGGGTGGACAACTAAATAAAGATAAATGTCATATTGGGGAAAGCAAGGTTACACTACTAGGGCATGTAGTGTCAATTGAAGGAATTGAGGTAGATCCAAAAAAGGTAGAAACATTGCTAGCTCTAGCTTTCCCAACCTCCATCAAACAATTAGTCTCCTTCTTACAAAAGCTAAGATATTTGGGTAGATTTATACACTTACTCTCTCAGGCCATATATCCCCTACAACAACAACTGACACGCCAAGAAACACTTATATGGAGTGAACAAAGTGAAGGATATTTTAAGCAGATAAAGAAAATGTTGGGGTCACTTCCTATAATCCTCCAGCCTTGTTGGGAAGAAACATTCTTTGCAATCCCTAGCGTGGGAGAAGAGGCCATTGGTGCTACTCTCTTACAAAAAGATCAAAAATTATCCTTCATGAGGCCTGTGTATTTTGCCAGCCGCCTCATGAAAGTCTCAGAGAAGGCTTACACCTCCATGGAACAACTAGTGTTGGCCCTCATGTTTGTAGTAACCAAATTTTGGCCATATTTGCTTCCAAAGAGGTTTGTGATCATCACTGTGGAGGATATGTTTCCCTATGCACTACAACATATGGAAATCTCTGACAAGATAGCAAAGTGGGTGGTCCGACTTCAAGAGTTTGATTATACAGTGCAGGTAGAAGGACTGCTGAGGTTTGTCCTTCTCCTGGTTGTCTTTTTCTTCTTCTTCTTCCTTTGCTCCATTTTCTTCTTCTTCTTTGACTGCAACTAGATAGGCCTTTTGGGACCTCTTTCTAGCGTGGCCAGAACTTCTTGGTGTGTCCGGTCCTTTTGCAGAAGTCACAGAAGAGCTGATCCTTCTTGCCTTTGTACCTGTTGCCAACATATAATGCATGCTCATCTCTAGAGGTACTTGGTTCTTCCTTAGTTTTTAACTTCTTTTCCTCCTCTAAAAGTGATGCCTGGATATCAACAAGTTCAGGATTTGGCATGTTGATTAAAGTTGTTGATACATTATTATATTCAGGAGGCAAACTCTTAAGTAGAACAACGATGCAAACATCTTCTTCCATTTTAATGTTGATTCCTGCAAGTTGGGTTAGAAGTCCTTCCATGTAATTTAGATGTGTGGCAACTGATGTGCTGGACTTCATTTCAAGCCTGAAAAACTTAATCACAAGACCATATTTTGATGATTTAGACTGTGCACCGAACAAGGTGTCAAGTTTCTTCCATGTATCCTGTGAGGTCTCATGGTTATCCACATGGTGGATATAGCTGTCTTCTAGCTCCAGTTTGATAATGGCCTGAGCCTTATCATCGTTCTTTTGCCAAGTGACAGCAAGATTCGCATCATGAGGCTTCTTTTCTTTTCCAATGGTAATGGCCCATAGGCCCTTCTTCATCAGGATTAGTTTGATGCGGGTCTGCCAGGTATGAAACCCGACTCCTTTGAAACGGGCAGTTGGAGAATCTTTGCCCATGTTCAACTTGAGAGACCAATAGCAAATCAGCTTCAAACGACTAAGAATAACCAGCAATGAGTTGATCTTTGTATGTGTCAAAAGACACAAGCAATGGCAGTGAAGTATCAAAAGATACTAGTTTGAAATTTGATGTTTGTTGCTTGAGTTTAACTTGATGATCTTCAAAAACTCTTCATAGCTTCCCCTCCTTGCTGATTTGATGGTTGAATACTTGCTGAAAACTTCAGATTAGAGTGTCCTTGGCTTGGTTTAAGTGGAAGGAGAGAGAAAATGAAGGAAAAATGAGCTTGAAGGTAAGTGGCTATGGCTGTCCTGTCAAAACAGGGACCAGCAACGACTGGTAAATGAGCTCCCACGTGCTCCACAGGTTGAATCTGCTCAAACCCTTTGAGATTGAGGACCCTCACTAATGGATCTAACTCCCCCTAAGAGGGTTTGTACTCATTTTGCCCGAGTTGAGATATCTAAGCCTTCAAAGTGGTCACTATCAAAACTGCGCTCAGATTTGAAAAAATGCAAATTCCGGGCATGGTGTGCATCAATCTCATTGTTTTTTATGCCAAGATGTTGCGCCTTGACCTGAAGAACAACTCTCGAGAAGAAAGCTCAAAGAGATATGGCTTGATTGATGAGATATGGCTACTCCAACAGAGGTAGGTAGGTGATGTCCACAGACACAGTTATGGTAGCAACTTTGAAAAGAGTCAATGCTAAAGCTTAGTTGCCCCAATGAATGAGGTGCCAAGGAGGAGCTTCGGAAGTAGAGAAACACTTCTCTAGAAGGAAGTTTAGAGAAATTTGGCTTGTGGAGAGAGATATGAAAGCTTCAAGCTGACAAGGTACTGCTATCTATGGCTGCCATGGAAGCTTCATTGAAGGTAGGAATGCAAATGAAGTTGGAGATAGGGTCCAGTACTCAAACTGAGCTGAGCAGAGATGGAAAGGAGCTAAGAGGAGTGAAAGGAGAGTTGGGTCATGCTCAACTGAGCTTTGATACCATGTGAAATACACGATATCTAGAGCATGGCAGATGCGAAAGCTATGGAGGCTGAAAGAGGAAAAAGAAACTCATGAAGACATTGACCCTGACTAGGACAAATTGTTACACAAGTGAATTAGGTTCCAAGATTGAGACTTGAACTCATAAACACAATCTTGTGTATTGACAGTGACATGACACTTTACTGGAAAGAAAAGAGTACTATCATTGCATTATAAAAAGAGTGCAAGTACAATGCTTTATAGGAATTGAGTGGTGGTACTTTCTCCTACTGTGCATATGGGATTCTAGTCGTGAGCCCTCACTACTTCTCACAAAGGGACTAAAGTAGGTGTGTTTGCAAATATCTCAACATCATACTACTTCTTGGTTATGCCATTTGGACTTTCCAATGCACCCGCTACCTTTTGAGCCCTCATGAATAAAATATTACAGTCCTTCTTATTCAAAACAAACCTTGTTTTCTTTGATAATATCATTATCTAAAGCAAATCCAAGGACGAGTATTTAAAGCATATACAAGAGGTCTTTGACACATTACGAAGACATACGCTCTTTGCCAAGATGACAAACTATTCTTTCATGGAGGAAGATGAAGTTGAATACTTAGGTCATGTTGTGGGAGAGCAAAGCATTAGAGTGGATCCCAACAAGGTGAAACGTGTTAAAGAATGGCCTACTCCTATGAATGCAACCTCTTTGAGAAGGTTCCTTGGGTTATCATCCTTCTATAGGAGGTTCATCAAGAATTATGCTCATGTGGCTGCTCCATTGACAGATAGACTCAAAAGT
The DNA here is from genome assembly GCF_053477565.2 of Lygodium microphyllum. NCBI lineage: Eukaryota > Viridiplantae > Streptophyta > Polypodiopsida > Schizaeales > Lygodiaceae > Lygodium > Lygodium microphyllum. The sequence goes on along the minus strand of NC_141136.1, from coordinate 130,579,285 downwards.
GAGGCTTTCTTTTGGGACTCCATCACCGATCAAAGTTTCAATGAGCTAAAATCTCTCTTAATTTCAACACCTATCCTTGTATACTAGATTTATCTAAGGAGTTTATCATATGTGAGGATGCTAGTGGAAGAGGAATTGGGGCTGTTTTATGTCAAGACCATAGAGTCATAGCTTATGAAATCCGAAATCTTGATGACAATGAACATCAATTACATGTTTATGAGCAAGAGATGTTGGCAATATTGCATGCTATTAAAAAGTGGCATCATTACATCTATGGCAACCATTTCAAGGTAAAAAGGGATCATCGTGTGCCGAAATACTTCCTAATTTCACAACCAAATTTGTCTCCCAAGCAAGAAAGATGGTTAGCCACTCTTCAAGTATATGACTTTGAGATATCTTATATGGCTAGAAAAGACAATGTGGTGGGCATATTCTATCTCTACCATTTCAACCGTGCTGCATAAGGATTGGATCCATGACATTTAAGAAGAGTATTTGCTTGATGAGCAAGCATCCAAAATTATGAAGGAATTTCAACAAGGCAAAGGAGAAGAGTATCCAAATTATAAATGGCATAATAACATTTTATGGTATCAAAGGATGGGTTTTCTTGACTCCTCAATCATCTTTCAGAGACCACCTTTTGCAAGAGATGCACTCTTCACCTTTAGTAGGACATCATGCTTTGTTCAAAACATTTGATAATATTCATAGAAGCTTTTATTGGAAAGGGATTTGAAGAGATGTTAAAGACTATATCATGAGTTGTCTTCCGTGTCAACAAAATAAGGATTCCACACTTCTACCCAGTGGTTTGATTTATCCACTACCTATTCCTCATGGAAAGTGGAGTGATATTAGTATGGATTTCATAACGGGATTGCCTACAACAAAGCACGAGTGGAATAGCATTTATGTGGTGGTAGACTAGTTGACTAGATCAGCCCATTTCATTCCAACAAAGTCTCAATTTACAGCAAAGCAAGTGGCTGGTTAGTTTATGGAATGCGTCTTTAAGCTTCATGGAATGCTGCCAATGAAGATTGTGTCTGATCATGACACCAAGTTTATGGCAGCTTTTGGAGAAATTTGTTCTCTTCTACGGGGACTATTTTGACTCCTAGTACAGCTTATCATCCACAAATGGACAGAAAACTGAAAGGGTCAACAAATGGGTAGAAGTTTACTTGTGTCATTTTTTCCATGACACACAAAGTGCATTGGACCATTGGCTTCATCTTGTAGAATTTTGTTATAATAATACACATCACATGAGTATTGGAATGTCTCCTTTTCAAGCATTATACGGTTACAAGGTTCAAGTGCCTTCTGCATGGTTTCATGTTTATGTAAATCCTAATGCTCATGAAGAGTTAGAGAAGATGGAGGCTCTTATGAAGCAATACAAGGACACCATTGGAAAAGCTCAAGAGACAATGAAGGCCTATGCGGATGAGAAAAGAAGACATGTGGAGTTTGATAAAGGTGAATGGGTTTTCTTGAAGGTTCTAAAATCTTATTATGCTTCTCTTAAGGGAGGACATAATAAACTCACTCATAGGTATTATGGTCCATACCAAATAGTTAAGAGAGTTGGGGAACTTGCCTATCAACTTGATTTACCTTCAACTACACGCATCCACAATGTCTTTCATGTATCTCAACTCAAGAAGTATGTTGGCCCTGAAATCCAAGTTCTTGAAGAACTTCCCTTGATGAAGATGGTTTGATCATTTATGAACTTGAAAAGATTATTGGTAAGCAGGAGAAAGTTCTAAGGAACCAAGTTCTTATGGAGTATCTTATTAAGTGAAAGGGTTTGCCTATGGAAGAATCTTCTTGGCAACATGCTTGATATTTGAAACAATTTCCATGGCTTCTTCAAGAGGATAGTTCATTCACTAGACAATAATCAACTTGCTATAATAATTTTCTATTCTAAAATTAAATATTTTATCTTCATCAAAATTTGATTTCAATGGCATGACTAGATACTACATATTGTCCTCTACTCTTCTATACCTCACACATGGAAATTGGATGCTTCTACTTCAAGATATGGCCAAATTTGTACTACAACCTGTTTTGGATAGCCTATAGCAATGTGTTCCATTTACACGGTCTTTCTTCATCAACTTATTTGATCTTTTTCAGCATGGAATCCTATTTCAAAATGACTTCATCTATTTCAAGCTATTAATGTTCTCATCCTTGTATCTTGTTCCCAAATTCAGCTTTGAGGACAAAGCTCTTCTAGGTCGGGATGGCTTGTAATAGAGTAAAAGTGCCTAATGCCTTAGACAATATTTAGCCGACTAGGGTTAAGTATAAAAGGATAAGTTGTAACTAGCCTAGCATCTTTTTGCCATTTTACAACATTACATGTTTGAGGTCTCACCTCCCACCATCTAGGAGGGTGAATACTCTTGGCCACCATAGCTTGGGATGCATACCATGCTGCAGCCTCTCATCATGTGATTCTCAGAACATTGGTAATATCATTTCATGCCTAGCCACCCTGGCTATGGTTTCTTGGTTAAATAGTCTATTTCTTGTATTTTCAGCTTAATGGCTTCTTGTGGGAATTAGCTTCTTTACATTGGTATACTTGTAATAGAGTAAAAGTGCCTAAATGTGTTAGACAATATTTCAAGTGGAGAAGAGAAAAGAAAAGAGCTTGGCTATATATATGGGTAACCCACAACATTAGCAGCATACAAGAAACCACAACTATGGTTGCCAATCCCCTACAGAATGCATAAGATGTACAAAAATGAAGCAGCATATGTCCACTACCAAGTCAAAGACTTGACAAAGAAATGATTTAGAAAACAAAAAAAAACATATATTCTTTGTTTCTTGTTTGCTCTTGGTATCTTTCAAAATAATTGTTGTATTGTGCTATATAATTTCCATTTTTTTTAAGTTGTTGTATATTTTTTGTTTTTCCCCTTTTAGTTTTTATTGCTTTGTTGGTTTGTTTGTTGATGTGTGATGTGGTTTTTTCATTAGTTTATAAAATAATTGATGGATACTACTTTATGGGTTCTTTGTAGCCTCTATCTTCCTCTCTCTAAAAAAACATTGCCATGGAGGGGGGCGGCATGGACTAAATGGCGCCGATTTGAAACGATGCCCCCCCCCCCCCAATCTTGTTTTCTAATTAGGCCTTCGGCCCCCCCAAAAAGGCATGCCCAAATTTTAAAACTTCTTGGCCCTTTTGGCCTTTGGACCGTCCGGTTTCAAATCTCAACCGTTCGACACTTGTTTTCGGTTTTAAAAATTTCTACTCGCCTGACTTGGCATCTTGAATGGTTGGGAAGTTGTTCCCTCTACCTTGTGGCCAGGAGTGTATAAGGGACACATTGTCCTAACTACTACTATGAATCTTGTGTTTCCCTCCGTCTCATGGCCAGGAGCGTATAAGGGACACATTGTTGTAACTACTACCGTGAATCTTGCATTTGGTTTGAGTTGTAGTCCAACAGTTAAAACCCACACTCCTCAGAGGGAGTGCCTACACATAGATTGGTATAAAATACCTCGTAATCACAAACAAAAGGTGGCACCCCTTCGGCTGAATGCCGTGGCTCCACTGTAGCTCTCCTACACCGTGGCTCCACTGTAGTGCAACAAACATTTCCTTCCATGATTTTAACCTATACTTCATGCTTCATTGCTAAGGGTTAGCCCCGAGTATCCTCGTGCTACTTAACCCTTTTAACTTAATTTATAAAGTTCCTATATGGTATGCACAAACAAATAGATCAGAATTTAAGCTGTTCTCAATAACTAATCAACATCAAAACCCCTCTTCCCTCCTACTATTTAGGTTGTGCATCATTGATAGGTATAAAGAGCGGTTTTTTCATGTGTCTTTCATGTAAAAAGGTTTAAAAATGGATTCTAATATGAAGACACAGCTAAAATGAGGCTTATCCCTAATGATATAGCCATGTTGTACATTCACGGACATAAAACATATTTTTCCTTAGTTTTCTAGCACAAAAAACTAGAATTTTCAAATTTTCCACTATTTTCTTTATTTATTTAAATAAAAATTCTAGTATTACTAATTTATGAGTTGAGACTTATAACAATTATTGAACATTTATTTTATGTTCATTTCTAATCCATATAAACCCCAAAATCACAATAAAACCCCCAAAATTTATCATTTTTATGAAAACTGCATAATGACAGGTTTTGTGTGTTTTGATTTAAATTATTAAATGACTAAATGTTTTGTTTTTCTTCAAGATTTTTGATAAAGTTCAGCATTTCCAATCAAATGAATCCATCTACAAACAATTTCATCAAACATATTTCATAAAATTAATAAAATGAGTGCTTACGCATAGAAACCCGATTTTGGAGGTGCGTATTTAATGGTTGGGAGGCCAGAGATCCTTATTTTCTATAGTTGACACTCTCTTCAACTCTAATCTACGATCTCCTCTGCTGCGGAACACTTATTTCATTTCTCGCATCCAACTCCTTCCCTTTCTTCCATGGATCTATGCATGCGAATAGCCCTCAAGAGGAGAGAGGAGGGAGGAGAGAGAAAGAATAGAATTGTAGCTTCACCATCAGGCAGCCATTGTGCGATTGAAGACTGGTGTCGGAGAGTGAAAAATTGCTAATGATCATTGCCAATCTCTGATCTATGGGTTCTTTGCAGCCTTTATCTCCCTTTCTCTCAAAAAACATCACCATGGAGAGGGGCAACACGTCTTGGATGGCACCGATTTGAAACTCCCCCCCCCCCCCCCAAATCTCATTTTTTAATTGGGCCTTTGGGCCCCCCAAAGGGAATGCCCAAATTTTAAAACTTCTTGGTCCTTTTGTGGCCTCTAGACTGCCGTTCGGCTTCACATCTCGACCATTCGACACTCGTTTTCGGTTCTAAAAATTTTTGATTGCTTGACTTGGCATCTGAATGGTCAGGAAGTTGTCTCTTTTCCATCCGGCTATCAAAAAAATGACTAAAAATCCACAACCACCTCAATGGCTGAAGTTTTGCATTTTCGTCTTCCTTGGTCTCTAAAATTATCGGATCTTTAGATTCTGCTTCTGTCGACTTTGAATTCCTACCTAAAATTTGCACATATCCACTCCTAATCTGCAATTTACAGGGCTTTAAAAACTACTCTCACCTAGCAACATTGCACATAGAGGGAACATTGCGATGTCCCGATAGTGCTTGGGTAATCTCCAACTTTGTCAAAGTGGCTTGATACATAAATTTATATATCAAGGGCTCCAATCCAAGCATACTAATGAGCACAAAATATAGATGAACACAAGGCATGTAGGGCTCCTTGTTTGATTCTCAAAGAGAAAAATTTGGGCATGAGCACCTAGGAAACTCATATAGGTTCACGGTGAAGGCAATCCACACCTTTTTATATTCTATTATTACAACCTAGAAAATGTAGGACTCATCCTGAATGCATGGCATCTCATGGATAATTTCGCTTTGCAACAAATGAGCATGATCAACACAGTCTTTATTTTCCTTACTTAATTTATCTCTCCACCTAATAATGCAACCATCCCCTCTACTAGTTTGATGCACATTGCTAGGAGGTATTATGATATTCGGCACCCTGTGGACCATACTCTCCAAAAGAAATTTGGATGAAACAGAGGCAAATGTCTCCTCTATAGTTAAACATGTCCCCTTGAGAAACCTTTCACACCAATGGTTCATGGCCTTAGAAGTTGTGGATCTACTTATCTATCCTAGCTAAGTGAACCACACTTGAGGGGAAAAACCAAAACATTTGCCAACTTTTTGTATCCTTGTACTGCCTTTGGCCCTTGAAGCATTGGTGTAGGCACACCCTTGACTCTTCCACCTCTACCATCATGAACAAAGTCTCCACAACACTTTGTTTTGCTCTCCAACACTCCCCAACATGTGGATTGACAATTTGCTGGTGTCTGGGGAATTGCCCACTCTTTCACATCTATGTTGGTCTCTTTAGGAATGCCTCCAGTTGTAGCTAGTCCTCCCCTTGTTCTATTCTTGGATGGTGAACAATCACATTCTCATACTCTAGCCTATGACTATCAATGTCCAACACAATGCTTGCATGCACATTTCTCCTCTTTCACATAATAGACCATTGCTCAGCATTGCTTTGTAGGTCAACCGTTATCTGTTGCTCCTCTAGCATAGTGGATGTAAGATCCACTAAATGATTTCTTGATAGTGCTTCCTCATCCCCTATCATAAATCTATTGTGTATGTTTCTAAGGCTTGGCCTAGAGCCCTTGTGTCGCCCTATCAAACAAGCTTTACAATGAGCACTCTAAAGAATTGACATGGCAAGATCTATAGCACAAGCGAAGTACAAGCTAATTTGCTAAGCATATCCAAGAGCTTCCCTCATGGATGCATGTTTTCTCTTAGAGAGATTTATTGAGGGTAGAAAGTGACCTTTGTCTCCTTGACTAAGCATCCACTTTTCCTAGGGAAATCCTCTCACTTCCCACCAAGCAAGCCAAGTTTCCAATTAGTGCAACTCACCCTCATGTGCATGTCCCAATCTCCAAAATCTAGTGAGTTTATCCTTTAATACCTCAACATAGACCTCACTTGGGGCATCCCTCCATTGTCGGCATAGCTACTTGTGTTCCTCCTAAAATTTTTGTTTGATATATTGTTTTGTATGATCCAATAAGCTCTTCTCCCAATGGAAGGAGCATGACCTCTCCTTGTAGTGCATCACATTTCTCTTTCCTTTTTTGAAAACTTTGCGCATTACCAACCACTTTGCTTGAGCCTCATTTGCCATGAACCCTGCAAACTTTGCTCCTAGGAAACCACATTCAACCATCTGTTCATTTAATGAAGTCCAAAACAACACTTAAGCATTGGTGTTTTCCACCTTGAACTCTCCAACTCTAATAGCAAGCAATTCTCTAACATATGGGTGATACACATGTGCACTCATTGTGGTCCATCCATAAGTAAGGTGCATGTGATCAAAATGCACAAATAGCACTTCAATGGGCCTCTAGGTCTCATTTGATTGAATAGGTTGACTCCACTCCTAGGAACAATAGTAGAAATTTTAAAAACATGTGGCTCCTCTGCATGGGCCAATTGATTTGGAAATAAGATGCTATGAAAGTAAGGGTATTGCTTGTTTGTTCTAACCTTCAACTCCAATAGTGCCTCAAGGCCTAACATTGATGCGTGTTTTATATTTTGCATGGCTATATCCATGGTCCTTTGAATGCTACAAGAATACAACTTAGAACAACATCAAAACTCATTAATGTGGATAGCCTATGTGAAATTTTCTCACCTTTTACGTTGGACAAGAGGTGTGACTCTCTAACAAAACCTCCACATCATGCTCACCCTCCACATCATTTTCATCTGCTGGGGCAGTTGAGCAGTGACAACACACCAAAGTCCCATTAGCTTGCCTTGGAATTCCAACCAAGGGTACTTGCCTTACCTTTCCCTTCCATTGTGTCTGATTATGTTGCTTGGTGTGTCCATAATTGGGGCACTCTAGATTGAAACATCTCAAAAGACTTGCACAAGAGCTATGCTGGACCACACCCTTGAAATTATGTTTAGTGCATGTTTTATGCTCGACCCCAATATGACCATCATGTATTTGCTCCATTCCAAACATTGGTATACCTTCTCAAAATGCAAGTAGCTCAAATACAATGTTGCCATCATATAGATATGGTAGTTCATCAACTTGCATAGTAGTGGATGCATTCATCACAGCAACAAGTAGATAGTCAGTTAAAGGCAACCTTTGGAGGAGAGTGAGGATGCTAGTTTGCTTGACCTCCATAGTGGATGGTGTGGAAGATCCCACAAATGACAATCATGACATGGAAGTACTTGGCAAGGGTGACTTCTCTATGATACTATCCAAGTCAATGCTTGGTGTGTCCTCACTAGGATCAAAGACAATGTAATCCCTATGCATAGCAGAAGATAGTTGAAATACAATCTCACCATTTTCTTGACTGAATCTAGGCACACTTCCACAATCACTCTTCAAGGATAAGTATCTCTTTCCAAGCCCAAAATACTCTTGAAGCTCTTTCTCTGTAATTGTGATATCCTCTGAAGTAAAACACAAAGATAAGACATGAATAGAGGTATCACTTTGAATGTCTATTATGTGCACCATTTTCAAGTTTGAGATGTGGCACATAGAATACAAGAGAAGAAGAACAAAGAGCACCACAATCCATATGGCAAGAGAGGTCAATAATACATAGAGAAAAACATGCCTTGCGGTATGGGAGGAGGAAGGAGACATGCGAGAAACAACTACAATTGGAGGCAATTACGGTAAGTGTTTGGTCAAAATGCAAGAATAGTATGAATGTTTCCATTGATTGATTTGGCAATTTCTTGTAGCCAGGAGTTTAGGTCTAGGAGTAGAGTGCATCTAGCCCCATGTCTTCTTGGGATGATGATTTCATTGATTATAGCTAGGTAAAGGCCTAATAAATTCAGCACTTGCATTGCTGGGATACATGTTGGGATTTAGGGACAAACCATTCTATTTTTTAACTTCCTTTTTTGGATTCAAGGTTTCAACTAGGATACAACAAGATCTTTCTGATCATAATCCTATGACAAATTTAGCATGCTCTTGCGCACTGAACTAGGAGACAAGCGGTGAGTTGATTGACAAAATTGAGATCATGTAAGGTGGTGATGTGATGTCTAAGTGTAGGATTTTGGATGTTTCAAAATGTCCACCCATACCCTTGTGCTGTGTCTTTCCATAGCCAAGAGTGCATGGCATGAGGAGTAATATGTCTCTTTTGAAGACGACACTCGAGGGGGAGACATATTGTCTTGAGAAGGGCACTTTCATTGTGTCTCTTGTCTTGTTGACTGGTCAGGAGAAGCCAGTGATAGATGATATTCATGTGGGGTGGGATGCCCATTATTGAAAAGATGTGGTGAGGGATTTTGAGCATGATTTAAGAGGGAAAAGACATATTTCCTTTTTTTCAAATAGAATGTTTTTTTTGTCTATGAAGGGAACTACCTCATGATGGCTTGGATAGAGCTGATCTTAGCAAAGTTTCAAGACCAAAGGTCATGTCACTTCAAGGTTGTTAGCACTGTGATTGATCCTACCAAGCTTAGTGAGGTTGCCTTGCTAGTTGGCCTTCTGCACATGAATAAGTGTTGGCATGTTTGCACCTATGGTTTGATGAAGGGACTCATATGACATCTCTAATCTTTTTTCAAACATAAAAATGTATAGGCAAGAGCAACCAATGCAAGTGGCCAGGACCTTGGAGGCTAAGAAGAAGCTCAAATCAAAAGGCACACCATCGTAGTATCCATTGGCCTGAGAGGACATGGCACAGCTAGTGTATCACATATTCTTATTTTAAGTGCTATCTTTGTAAAAGTTTCAAGAGAAAACATCCTTAATCCCTAGTCTTGTAGGTTGAGTTTCAAAAAGAATTACGAACAATAGTAGGAGAGGCCACAAAGAATCTCAGTGGGGATCAGAAGACAATCAAGGAACAAGAGGTTTTGGGAGATTTGAAGTGCAAATATAATGACTACATGTAGAAAGTGAGCTTCCTACCAATCCTACAAGATAATACATATGTTTGTGGTTGTTGTGTCTTGGAATATGTGGCTTAAATTTTTTGTTGAACCTTTTGGCATCCATATGTTCTCAACATCATCAATCCTTTGTTGGGGAGGGAGTGGAGAGAGACTTTATTCTCATTGCGGTTTGATGGCCTAGAGACCATAATAGTGACCATTGAAAAAATGAACTTGATTGCAATATCATTAGTTTCCATTGACAAAAAAATCGCATGCTTAGGATGTTAGAGAGCTCAAGGGTAGTGCGGAGTGCTCGTGGAATGCCGAGCACAAATTCGAAGTTTAGAGTGTAAGCTCTTAGCTAGTCACTTAATTTGGTCAATTTGAATTTGTTTTGGGTGCAGGTGGTTGTCTAGAGAGGTGCTATTGGATATGATTGGGAAAAATGCATTGAGGATTTTGGAAGATGAGGTGAAGTTAGCAGCAACCAACCACTGGGAGTCCATTGATCCTCCCTAATGTGCCCTCCCTCCATGCCTACTCTTGGTTGTAAGAAATTTCCAAATCAATCAATGGAAACATTCACATTGTTCCTGCTTTTGACCAAACACTTACCATAATTGCCTCTAGTTGTAGTTGTTTCGTCACACGTCTCTTTTGCTTAGGGGCCATTGAAATATACCTGTATGAAAACAATCATAAATAAGTTGTTGCATAAAGAACACGACCACCATTCATAATGCATCATATTTATAGTTCCTATTTATAGGCAGGCAAGCACTTGCAATTACACTAGTAGTACCCAATTACACCAATAGGATCCAAACCAAAGAAACCATTGCACTCAAGGCATACATGTCCACCAAAACACAACAAAACATTCATCTTGCATTTCATGACAGTACGGCCAAGTGTTAGAACTTGGCCTTGAAGGACTAAATCCAACCCAATATATTTCATGCCCAGAGTCCAAACTCATCGAGCCGTGTGAATAACAGCAAGGCGTCCCCTTGCCCCAAACTTGCCTAGCTCATCATGAATTTCTACGTCCATTTTGATGGCTACCATTTCAACTCATGATTTCAATTGCTAAGTGCGAGCACTTGGCCTAGGCCACCAACCAAATTGAAGCCAAAGAAACCATTACACTCAAGGCATACATGTCCACCAAAGCATTGCCCAGCACAACATTCATCTTGCATTCCCGATGGTAAGGCCAAGTGCCAACACTTGGCCTTGAAGGACTAAATCCAACCCAAAATATTTCATGCCCAGAGTCCAAACTCATCGAGCCGTGTGAATAATAGCAAGGCATCCCCTTGCCCCAAACCTGCCTAGCTCATCATGAATTTCTACGTCCATTTTGATGGCTACCATTTCAACTCATGATTTCAATTGCTAAGTGCCGGCACTTGGCCTAGGCCACCAACCAAATTGAAGCCAAAGAAACCATTACACTCAAGGCATACATGTCCACCAAAGCATTGCCCAGCACAACATTCATCTTGCATTCCATGATAGTAAGGCCAAGTGCCAACACTTGGCCTTGAAGGACTAAATCCAACCCAATATATTTCATGCCTAGAGTCCAACTCAATAGGCCATGTGAATAATAGCAAGGTGTCCCCTCATCCCAAACATGACAAGTTTATCATGATTTTCTACATCTATTTTGATGGCTTCCATTTCAACTCATGCTTTCAACTGCCAAGTGCTGACACTTGGCAAAGCCAAAGAAACCATTGCACTCAAGTCATACATGTCCACCAAACCATTGCCTAGCACAACATTCTTCTTGCATTCCATGACACTAAGGGCAAGTTCCGGCACTTGGCCTTGAAGGACTAAAACTAGCCCAATATAATTTCATGCTTAGAGTCCAACTCATTGGGATGTGTGGATGATAGCAAGGTGTCTCCTCCTCCCAAACCTACCAATCTCTTCATAAATTTCTATGTCAATTTTGATGGCTTCCATTTGAACACATGATCTTTGGTATTTCTACTTCCATTGACCTAAGTCTATGTTGCTCAGTTTCTAGCTTTGCTCGATCGCACTGTGCTCGCTTTAAAGTTAAACCACTCTTGTGTTGCTCTTACTTTTTCTTGCGTGCTTCCACTCGGGCTCTAGCTTTCAATTGGAATCAAAGATAACCATTTGAGGAGCTTCTTTGTCCTTTGCTTTAGCCCGGACTCAAAGTTTCAACCCAAGGTTTTCTGATAGCCATTGTTTCTTCCTCTTGAGACATGCATTGTCTTTTCTTGTTCTAGCTTTCTTCGCGCTTGTTGTTAACCTTACCAAGGCTTATTGAGCCTTGTTCAATGCTTATTGAGCTAAGGAGTAGCCATTTTATCAAGTTTGAGTAGATACAGAGCATGCTATAGAAGCCATGGACAATTATGGTTGCTTGACAACACTATCGTATTTTGGTGATAACTTTTGCATACGATATCGTATTTTGGACAATTATGGTTGCTTGACAACACTCGTATTTTGGCGATAACTTTTGCATACGATATCTGATTTAGGAATCCTATAACTAAAAATAAAGAGTGCAATGAGAACTATAGATTTGGGCACTCATAGAGTTGATTTTTTATAGTTTTATATTATCTATCTCACACAAAACAGAACAATTTTGGTTCGGACAATAAATAGTAAATTCCATAATGCATGTTTGATGCTTCGGGGATGCTATTTTGGTGCTCAAATAGTATGGTTATACTTTTGGGACTGATTTAAGCTTGAAATAGCTTAGATTTCATTGTTATTTGAGTGCTATAATAATAGTACAACAAGCATTTATGAGTGAAAAGCTTATACCTAATAATCATTGATGCTTTAGGAGATATTCAATGGATGTACTACTACTTCAGTTGTTATGTATAATTACCAATATGCTATGGAATGATTTTGAGCTGAGATTTGAACTCCCTTACATTGATCTTGGTTGTGGTTATATGCCTTGGTTACTTCAGTGGCTTACATAGGGGCTTGAAGAATATATTAGGTTTTATGCTCCTAGCTTACACTTCAAGTATCTTGGATACTCGGATGCCATGTACTTGATGTTTTGAGCTTGCATTGCTCATTTGGCATTCAATTTTGTTCTAATGGGACTTACTTGGATACTCGGATGCCATGTACTTGATGTTTTGAGCTTGCATTGCTCATTTGGCATTCAATTTTGTTCTAATGGGACTTACTTGCACTACTTTGGATGTTACATAGAGCTTTCAATTTATGCAGTTGAGCTTTAGAGATTACTTTCATCGAGACCATGGGACACTTACTTCATGTACATGCTCTCTTGACATGTATTGGATGTAGTTACCCTGCAGTGGGCTGATTTGATCTCTTAATTTGGACCTGGCACTTATGTTTTTCAGTGTATTGTCAGTGATATTTATATGCTTCTACATTATGTATTGAGCTTTGCTTAGTGGGTTATGCATTTGGAAGCTCTTCTCTCTTAACATTGAGATTTCCTATGTGCATGATATCTATGCCTACTGCATGTATAGTTACTGACACACTACAATTGTGACAACCTTCAGTGCCGGTTGTTGTTGGTCTTTCTTTCTTGGTTGCTCACACCTAGTTGTTAGCATATTGCTACAACTTATTATAGCAACCTATCTTTTAAATTTTATGTATTCTTTCTAAGGGGGGGCAGTCACTTGGATTTGACAGTTACTTGATTATAGTTAGTGGACATCTCATCCTTCTAGCAATTTCTCTTGCTCAATCCTTGATTTGACTATGATTTTGGGATTGTTTTGCTATCATTTGTGGCAGTCTATTTGTCTTGGATTGTGTTTTCATCTCTTACATTATGGCTAGTGATTTGAATGATAGTGCTAGCTTTAACATTGAGAAGTTGGATGGCACAAATTACAGCTTTTGGAAGGCACAAATCTTGCAAGTTCTAGTGTAGAAATTGCAATTTATATACCTATTGATGGGCTGAAATTGTAGGTTGTAGAGGGTGCACTCTTGAATAAAGAGGTTAATAGAAATAATGTTGATGCTCCTTGCACCTCTCTTGCTTTAACAACCAGAGGTAATAATGGTAGGAATGGTACTAATTGTTATGGGAGAGACTCTCAAAAGTTTCATTCTCAATCATTTAGGTAGTCTTGCAATAAGTCCCATGGTCATAAGTACACATTGACTTGTCACTATTGCGGAAAGCAAGGTCATATTTAACTATACTGCTATACAATGCATGATGATAAGCACAACAAAAAGGGAAAAGATAAAGTGCAAGAAAAGAATGATGATCAAAACATTGTTTCTAGCAAGTCCAATGTCAAGATTGAAGAGATTAATGCCTTGTAGATTAATTCTAATGACTACATACTTGCAGCGTCCTCTTGATGTTTTGCAATTGACTGATGCCTTGTCCACCTATGCTCATTGTTGGCTGATTGATTGAGGGGCTTCATTTCATATCACCCCTCATCAAGAGTGGTTCCACTCCTATTGCAGCATGACAAGATTTGTCAAATTGGATATTGTTGGTATATAATAATAATGACTTGGCATTGGATATTGTTGGTATTGGAGATGTCTAGTTGTAGTTTCCTTTAGGTAGTATGTTTACTTTGCATGATGTATGACATGCTTTGGCTTTGACTGAAAGCCTACTTTTGATTGGATAGTTGGATGATGCATGTTATGTTGTAACTTTTGGTAATTTCTCATGGAAGCTTACTTGTAGGAATTTTTTCCTAGCATGAGGTGCAAGGTCTCATACTCTTTATCCCTTACTTGTATTTGGGTCTATCAACCATGTTCTGGTAGTGGTGTAGTATCACATTTATTGTTATGGTATTGTTGTCTTGGGAAAATATCCTTAAAGGAAATGAAAATGCTCACATGTTTGTAGTATCTTCGGCCCCTTGACTATAAGTGTTTTGATTCTTATGATCATTGTCTTTATGGTAGGTAGACCTGTAGTTTGCATAAGAAGGCATGCATTACGCACATGGATGAGCCTTTGGTTCTTGTTCATTCTTATGTTTGTGGACCTATGCCTTGCAAGGGCTACCTTTCAATGTTGGCTTGCTTTGGTTGAGAACTAGTCTGGGTATAGGCCCAAATGCCTATGATTTGATAATGAAGGTGAGTATATATCTAAAGCCTTTGAGTGGTTTTGTGTGATAAGTGGGGTATTAAGTGCTAGTTGATTGCCCTGTACACCCCATTCTAAATTAGTATGGCTGAGTGTATGAAAAGTATGATTTAGAAGTGAGTTTGTAGTATGCTTAGCTAAGAAGGCTTACCGTAATACTTGCAAATTGAGATAGTTATTATTGCTGTACATTTGATTAATCAATCCCCATGCAGTGCTCTTAACTATCATGTTGTAGAGGAGGTATGGGCCGGAAAACCTCCATCATATGCTCATTTGTGTGTCTTTACTTGTGAGGCTTTTTGCCATGTTTCCAAGGACAAGTATAATAAGTTGGATCCTAAGTTTGTAAAATGCATCTTTATTGATTATGGGGATATAGGTGAGATGGGTTATCGCCTATGGGATCCACAAGCTTGGAAGGTCATTTGCAACCATGATGTTGTTTTCCATGAGGAAAAAATACATAAGTAGTATGAGTAAGTAGTTGAGGTACGTAGAGTGATATTTTAGGAGGAGCCTCTTATTAGTGTACATCCAACTAGATAGCCTGTTGCAACAACTAATACTCTAGTGGCCTAGTACCATGATGTTAGATAGGAGGTATAGGCCCCATAGCCTATTTTGCAGAGGTCTATTAGAGATAGACATTAGTTGATCAATTTATATCCTCTATGGATTATTGTGACAGATGTTGGTAAACCTCTTATTTATGATGAGGCCATGTATAAAGCTGATAATCACTCTTGGGAGAGGGCCATGCAGTCATAGTGTGCATCACTATAGAGAAATCATACATGAGATTTGATTCCTTTGCCTAGTGAAAAATGTGTTTTGCCATGCAAGTGGGTGTACAAGTTGAAGAGTATACTTGTATGCCCCAAGCTAGGCTATAAGGCCAGATTGGTTGCTAAGGGTTTTAAGTAGGAGCATAATGTTGAATTCGATGAAGCCTTCTCTCTTATCATCAAGATGATGCAAAACACATTAGCACAAGTCTAGATATCATAAAGCTTCAACTTAATGCACCCCAAAATCAACCTATCAACCATGCCAAACATGTTTCCAGAGGCCTTTGATAGCAAAAAGCTTATAGAATAGTGCCTAGGATCTTAGCCATCCCATACACACAAACACAAGTCTACTTATTGCCTCCTACATCCCACAAAACTTTACTAATACTTCACAACCTGTTACTACCATTTCCAAACAATGACCAACCTTGCTTCCTTTCAGCAATGCACTACTTGCTCAAGTTGGATTATAACATTAAATGATTGTTGTATATTACTCAAATCTGAGCCTTGGATGTGATGAGTGGCATAAAGATATGAAATAATGGCAAAGGATAAATTCATGCATGGGGTGGGAACATGGGGCCCCATAAAAAACCCTATAGTATTATCAAATGGTAAATTCATGAGGCTTGAATATGATTAATAAATCAGACTTGGATTAATAAATCAGACTTGGACATGATTAATAATTCATGATTAATAGTGCCTCCCTTCTCCTCCTTCTCCTCCTCCTCCTCCTCCACCATCTCCTTCTACTCTTCCTCCTGCCCCATATTCGCCCTGGTCTCCTCCTCCTCTTTCCTCTCTTCCCTCTCCCTCTCCCTCTCCCTCTCCCTCTCCCTCTCCCTCTCCCTCTCCCTCTCCCTCTCCCTCTCCCTCTCCCTCTCCCTCACCTCCCCTCTACCACAATCCCTCCCCTCCTTCCCTAACCCCCACCATACCCCCTATTCCCACCCCCCACCATATCCCCTCTACCACAGTCAATCCCCTCCCTCCCCACCCCCTACCATATCCCTTATTCCCACCCCCTCAAACCCCCCTTTCCTCCTCTTCCTCCCACACCCTCTTTGCACACCCTCAATTCCTGCATATGCACTCGCCCCATTTGGGATGCAATTTTTCCTTGGTGTTTGCGTAATGAATAGTTTTCAAAAATTTTAAAGTGTTGTTGGTTGAGGTTCTTGTGTAAGATATGTGGCTATTTGTGTGCCAATCATGTTATTTGTGTTTGTGTGATTTTTTACTATTGCTTGCATGCAGACTGCATCCCCCATAGTTCATGTGTAAATTGCATGCAATCGCTTGGATTGGATTTGCAAGTGTTTGTGTACAGATGCTTTTTTAGCTATTCATGCATGCCACTGATTTCTGCATCTCACATTACCTTTCTTAATACCTCTTCCATAGTTATTTTATATTTAGAAAATAAACCAAAAAACAATATAACAACACCACTTGAAACAAAAAAAACTTTAAACGAACCAAAGATCAAAGGAAAAACACAAAAAACAAAACGACAAAAATCATGCAAATTCACCTAAATATACCAACCAATAATTAATCCAAAAAAGAGCTAATAATATAATAATAATAATAAATCAATAAAAATCCATAAAATTATTAAAAAACAAATACATAACAATTTAGAATCCATAAATATCAAACACCCAACCAAAGATTGGCAATGATCATGAGCAATTTTTTGCTCTCCGACACCGGTCTTCAATCGCACAATGGTTGCCTGATGGTGAAGCTACAATTCTAGTCTTTCTCTCTCCTCCCTCCTCTCTCCTCTTGAGGGTTGTTTGCACGCATGAATCCATGGAAGAAAGGGAAGGAGTTTGATGCAAGACGTTGATGGAATAAGTGTCCAGTTTCGTCTTCCCTACTAGCAAGTTTTTTATCAACAAATAATTGATTGATGTGAGATTTCATCCTTAGCTAGATGGGTTGTGAGTAAGGGATACCCTATATATTTATCAAATGAGGGTTGAGGATAAGGGTGTTATCTCTCTTATTCTCATTGCTACCATTATTTTTAGCTTTAAACTTTGGATACTTGACCTTTCATGTCCCATCTTATTACATTCTTATGCTCTTTGTATTTAGGGTTTTTGACACTATTCTTCTTAAAAGGGTATTTTTGCTTGTTCAAACAAACATCATAAGAATTTTAAGAGTGATCGGCTTTTTCTTTCAATTCAATGAGAGGTGAAATATGTGAAGGTTGAGCACTACATGCATGGGTTGGGCCTCCCAATGCATAAAGCAAGGTTTATTTTTCACATAGCATTGTAAACCTCCTTAGTCTTCTATTTCTTACATTAAATGTTGGCATCATGTGGGATGCATGTTTGCACCATTAATTGTGCACAAGGCATATGAAATTTGACACAAGCAACTTTGTGAGAATCAATCAATGGGTGTAAGGAATTAGGCCGCCCTCCCATTTATTCTTAATGGAGAATGACACAATGGGGGGTTTTGCATGACTAATCCTCTTTTAGTCAATTGTGAGGTGAGGTTTGAGGGATGTTAAGACAACTAAAGTCACATACATTCTTGTTTCGCTTTGCACACAAGGGATAGGCCTCTTCAAGCATGACACACCACTTCTATTTTGTGTACTATATACAAGGATCCTTGACCTTTAGTCTTGCAACTATGCTAGCTAGATTAGGTTACAATAATGCACCACCATTTGTGCATGTTGGCATCCTCTCTCCCTATATGAGTTCTATATCCTAAAGTTTATCAAATTCTTTGCTAGGTGTGAGAATGAGTTTTTATGAAATTCCAAACTGAGAGCTACTAGTGGGTGGGGGAACCGAGTGCTCTATCATTCAATTCAAGTGATTTGTGAGGTTGATTGATACATCAAAACCACATAAACATAATTCTCTTTAGCAGGAGGTATCCTCTTCCCCAGGCTATGGTACTTTATATTTTGATCTAGGGAGTGACAAGATTAGGGATGGTAAGGACTAAACATTTGGTAGCATGCCCTAATATAGTTAATCAAATTCATTGCACAATGAAATAGCATGTGATGAGGATGGTGTGTGAACTTTTCTCCTAATAATTTTTAAGGTAGTTGACATTTGATCCCAGTTGATACTTATGGGGTCCCTTCCACATATACTAAACACTATTGTGTAATAAAGAATGCTTTATCGAGCTTTTGTAGTTACCAGTTATGATTACCGTGCTAAGTTTTTTGTTTCCTCCTGTTTGTGCATGTGCATGTGTTTCACATGTGAAGTGTGGGATGTCAATGTTAGGATGGTTCTACTTTTTGAAATTTTCAATCTATTAAAGCATCCTAGACAATTTTCAGCTTTTAAGTGTGGGGACGTGTCCCTACTTGATTTGTTATGGACTATTCCATGTGAAGAATCACTTGTCACATCAGAACTAAGCCTTGATCCCATGACCTAGTTTACCTTGTAAAATTTGACATCTTTTCTTTTTACCCTACCATGAATTACACACTCGAACTTCATCAACATCCATATCTCCTCACTTTAATTTTCAAAGATCCGTGTGCTTTTTTGGAGTTTTGTTTGATTTCCATGTGAATGCCCTCATTTTGCTAGAGAAGTGGGTTTTGATCTTCTAATTTTTTTCATCCCATTGAACTACATATTTTTTCTTTGTAGAGCATCACATTTCCAGTTTCGAAACTTGTGATTGTACTTTCCATAGTACATCATTATGCTTTTCTTCACGACTTCATGGATTTCCATGCATACATCCACTTTTCTATGTTTTTGGTTAATTTATTCTTTCGTTATGTTGGCATATTTTTCCATTCACCTTTCCATCTCTTTTTTTATTTTTGATTTCCATAACTGCACATTTTTTAATTTATTATAGTTTTTATTTATTAAAAAGAGAAAAAACCCCACACAAACAAAACAACAAATTTGGGTTGTCAAGTAGATTTCTTCTTTAATTTTTTTAAAACTAAAGAACATAAATAACTAAACACATCAAAAATTAATAATTTTAACAAGAAAACACAATTTAAAAAACCAATGAAAAATCATTTTTAAAAAAGAGAGAAGAGAAAAAATGGAAAAAAAAACTAGATTGGTATGTACAGTGAGGCTTAGGTTTTGGGATTTTGTTTATTAGAAAATTTGAGATGGATGTTGATAAAAATTTTGTCCTTTTTGGGGGGTCCTTGCCAAAGGGGGAGAAATAAGGAAGAAAGATGGGAGGCTCCAAAATTACAACCTCCCCACTATATATAAGTCACTATCTAGTTCTTCTTTCAATCCTTATCATGGGCATCCATGATGACTTATGGGCCCCTTCTTCTTTTATCTACCCAAAGGTAGATGATGATACACATCATGAGAAAAAAGTAGGTATATCCTCCTACTTGGGCAAAGAATAATTACGTAGGAGTGTGACTCATGGCTCCTAAGAGGCCCACTTGGGTGGAACCATATGCCTTTGGGTAGCCTTGTCAATGGGCTTTCACATTTTCCCACTAGTTTTCTAAGTTCTTGGGAATAGCTTAGAGCATGGGATACCCATACCATGTAAACATGTTGAAGAACTTGTTCACATCGTATGCTATTTTCAACGCATTCATGGAGATACCTCCTCAGATAATGTTTACTTGGGATACATCTATAATCTTGCTAATAGGACTATGGGACTCTATATGCCAAGCAGATCACCCTAGCTCATTGGATGTTCTCCTCATAGGGGATTCCCTTATCAAGAAAGATAGGGAGCCCACATATGTAGTTCATGGCAAAGTGATAATAAAATCTGAGGGGTTGTCCTACTAGAAGCAAAAAAAGGCTTTCTCTTCTCGCTATCGTCTCTCTCCTCTACATCTCTTTCAACCAACAAGTGGGAGAAATGATCGATCACTTTTCGATTATTCATAGGAAACCCTCTTCTACAATATTTTCTCTATAGTTTTCAATCAGGGGTAGGAGTACTTTACATTCAAAAGTTGAGTGGAGAGAGAGAGAGAGAGACAGACAGACAGACAGACAGAGAGAGACACACACACACACACAGAGGGGGGGTGCTCCTTGGGAAACTAAATGTGTCTTTTTTAATGTATGATATTAATCTTATTGAATTGAAATTTTTTTTACTTGTATCCAAGCAAAATGACACATATGTTTTAAAGTATGAATTACAACACTCATAATCTTTTGAAGCTAATTAGATTATGTTGGAAACTTATCATATGGCATGTGAAGTCTATTGATGAAGAGTATGTTGCAAAAAATTAAAACCAAAAATCAAAAAGTTGCTTGGCCAAAGTTTGAGATGTAGCGGCTTTCACATTTCACTAATATTTTTTATTTAAGAATTAGCTCATTACTTCATAAAAGCATAGTAGTAACACAAAAAAACACATAAACATGCTATACAAACAACTTGTCAAAGAGCTAGTGCATGTCTCTTTATTGTTTTATCATAATAGGGGAATGTGCCATTCTCTCGTCTCTCAAGAATATATGCACTTTTCTTTGCTTCACTTTCCTTTACCATTGATTATGACAAAAAGCAAAGAAGACAGATTACGTTATGAAAGATTGTACATATCAAGATTGCAATTGCCTTTGTTAAAGTCAATCCTACAATGATGAAGCAAAATCAAACGACCAAATTATATTAATTCTAAGTACAAATACATTAGCAAAATTAGTTATACTAATACACTAAGTAACTGCAATACAATACACTAACTAATTAACAAAATATACTTAGTTAACAAAATACACTAATGCTTAGCCCATACCAATTACTAACACTAATAACTACTGCTAACTAAAGTAACACTAATTAATTAATAGTTTACATATAGTCCCAACTCACTTAATAACTAATTAACCTTGCTGAATCCCACACTAATTACTAATACTAATAACTACTATGAACTACTATTGAGGTTTTGTTACTTCACTCATGAGAGTACAAACCTCTATATGTCATAGAGGAATCACAGTTTTCTCAAGAACCAGTTTGGGATAGGCCATAGTTCCTTTTTTGGAGAAAATTGGTAAATATGTTTCCTAAGGTAACTTGACTTTCAAATTTCCAATACCATAGTACTACAACAGAGAAAATGTTTGAGAATACTACATCATGGCAAATAGATAAGCCCTCAACATCTTTCCAAATATGAATGGAAGGACATATGTGAGATTGCATTCAAAGCTTGTGAAATGAATGGAGAATAGGAGAGCTTGCATTAGCTGCTAGAGTCATTGTATAGACACATCAATAGAAGCATGACTCGAAATGTCTAGTTCTTCAAATGATTATTCTCATAATTTTTTGAAGCTAGCTAGATTTGGTTGGAAACTTATCGTATGGTATGTGACGTCATGTTGATGAAGAGTACCTTACAAAACATAAAACCAAAAATCAAAAAGTGGCTTGGTCAAAGTCTAAGATGTGGTGGCTTTCACATTTTACTAATTTTTTTGGTTAAGAATTAGCTCATTACTTCATAAAACCATAATAGTAACACAAAAAAATACATAAACGTACTATATAAGCAGCATGTCAAAGAGCTGGTACAAATCTCTTTATTATTTTATACTTATGGGGGAACGTGTCATATTCTCATCTCTCATGAAGATATGCTATTTTCTTTACTTTCCTTTACTATTGATTATAACAAAAAGTTTAGAAGATAGATTCCAAGATTGTACGTATCAAGATTGCAATCACCTTTGTTAAAGCGAATCCTACAATGATGAGTCAAAATCGAACAACCAAAGTATATTAATTCTAAGTACAAATACATTAGCAGAATTAGTTATACTAATACACTAAGTAATTGCAATACAATACACTAATTAATTAAATAAATATACTTAATTAACAAAATACACCAACACTTAATCCCACACTAATTACCAATATTAATAACTACTACTATAACTCCTATTAACCAACATAAGACTGATTCATCAATCAATTTACGTATAGTCACATTTGACCTAATAACTAATTAACCTCGCTTAATCCCACACTAATTACTAATATCAATAACTATTGTGAACTACTATTAAGGGCCTATTACTTGACATGCAAGAGTATAGATCTCTCTATGATCATAGAGGAATAATAGTTTGCTCAAGAACTAGTTTGGGATAGTAGGCCCTACTCCAATTTCTAGAGAAAATTGGTAAATATGTTTCCTGAGGCTTAACTTTCAAATCTCCAATACCATAGTACTACAGCAGAGAAGATATTTGAGAATACTACAACATGGAAAAATAAATAAGTGCTCAACATCTTTCCAAATATGAATAGTAAGACGTATGTGAAATTGCATTCAAAGCTTGTGAAATATAGGCAGAATACGAGAGCTTGGATTAGTTGCTAGAGTCATTATGTAGGCACATCAATAGAAGCATGACTCCAAATGTTTAGTTCTTCGAATGATGAGCTTCAATCTTGCAATGTAGACTCCAATTTCTATTTCTACATGACATTGTTCGCATTAGAAGTAAAATCCTATAGTAATCAAAGAAGGTCAATGGCTTTAGTCCAAGCCTTAGCAATATGAAATCATAATAAGGTTGGTTTGTTGGGGGTTTGTTGGACCAATTCATGCATAAGGTTGGTTTGTTGGACCAATTCATGGGCATCCAAGTATTGAGCTCATGGTGCATCCAAGTATCAAGAAGTTGTTCATTTGTAATTCAGGAGGGGGGTTGGAAAGATAGAATTGTGCCCAAAGCTCATGGCCTCCTCTCATAGTAAATTCAAAGCATTATAGAAGAGAGTAATAATGGAAAATAAAGTTGTGGTTGTACCATAAATAAGTCCATTGCACATTATATGGATGAGAATTGGGAACAATAATATCAGCTTACGAAATTGATGCAAGATTATGTACAAGTACGAATGAAAAGAATAATTAACAAAGCCTATTAGCTCAATAGATCGAGCAAGGTAGAACCAAAAAATTGTCATTTACCGATGAAATAGTAGTTGTCTTAGGAGTAAGCGTACACCAAAGAAACAATGGTCACACCAAGGGCATGGAGTCCCTCCATTGTTTTCTCACTAGTAGCAACCTTGATTTGTTTTGATTATTTGCCAATTCATGTCAACTAACCCTTCTATGACCATCATGTCTGCCCTTCTATTACATACCTCCGATGGCCTCCTCCTAGATGCTCATACACAGACCCTTCTAAGACCATCATTCCTGCACTTCTCATCCTTTCTCGTCCTCCTCCTCCTTTGCCACATGTCACGTAGTGTATATTTAAGAGAATGTGTGTGTATAGACGTAGGGTTAGAGGGCTGCATTGCGTGCAAGTTAACGTGTCCAGCACATTTCAAGACAGCAAGGCAGCAAAGGCAAGAAGATCACGATTATACTCTTTAAGAATACAACAAAGCAAATGCGTGTAGCTTTACATGGGAATGATGAGAGGAGAAGTTATGGAGAAAAGAAGGTTAGGATAACGTGGAAGGTTGGAGAGCATAATCTTAACAATCAACGAATGCGTATATATCTACAAGAATGCGCGCATGTATATAAGAAGAGGTGACCGGGAGGGTCGATCAATCAAGGTCTGGGGCAGCAGCGGCGCATATCCATCAGTAGATACAGATCATTACAGCAAAGGAAGGAGGATTAAGCTGTGCGTGTATTGATTGATTGATAGTAAGGAGTGGTAATATATCGTCCTCTCCAATTAATACCGCAGCAAGCCCAGAGGATGTCTCACCAGCAGCCGCAGCAGCCGACGACGACGACGCCGCCGCCGCCTCCGCCGCCGACACAGAAGCCGCAGCAGCCGACGACGCCGCCGCCGCCGCCGCCGACACAGCAGCCGCAGCAGCCGACACGGCAGCCGTCGCTTGCAGTTCCTGCCACTGGTCAGCAACCCGCTACTGCCGCGCCACCTGCCGCTACTGATCAGCTGCACAGCATGGCCTCGCCATCTGTCCCGCATGAGCAACCCGATAAGAAAGTAACTACAGAACAGCTCGCAGCGGCTCGAACGGCCATCAAACACCTCATTGACAGCAAACATTGCGCCCCCACTCTCCTCTTAATCGCGTATGTTTTACTCACTCAACACACACGCACGCACGCACGCACAAGATAGCGTATGTTTTCTCACTCAACAAACACACACACACACGTCGCGCACACATACTCACAAGATAGCGTGTGTTCACGCACACACACACAAGACAGAAGGTGGCCTTATAAAATGCAAACTTTGTGGTGGTGGAATTGTTAGAGGAAGTGTTCCCCAACTTTCCAAGTTTTTGTACTACATTTTTCGCCTTTCCACGAATACGGGATCACCCCCATGTTTGCAACTTTCAAGTTGAATCTAGAAGGGTTCAAAATCTAGAATTGTGAGACATGCTTTCTAGGCATCTTGGTTTGAAATCCATGGAATCAAGTAAGGCCATGCTACCATGAAAAAGGTTATAGAAAATGCTTTCTCTTAGGAGAACCTTGTTACTGGGATGTCCAAATATAACTATAAATTAGGATAGGATCCGAGGTCTAGCTAAATATGACAAAAAATAGCATGTGAACAGTAACATGTTCCAATAGTACAAATATGCTACTTGACATATTTAAAAGATGCTTAGCATAATGCTACATTCCAATGATATTCTAAAATTTCATTTCTCGTAATATACTAAGACGTTCCTTTTTTAAATATAGGTTCCATGATGCATTGACATATGATGCAAGTTCCAACTCAGGAGGGCCAAATGGCTCCATTTGGAAAGATGATGAGAAAAATTGGCCTGAAAATATTATCATACAAAAGGAAAACATGTGGAATGAAATAGGTACAGTAGTACACACTCTCCTTCAATTCAATAAGAAATTACCTAAAAAAAGATTCATCCCTTAAAAAATAGACAACTCTAGTATAATAAACATTTGCAGATGTGCTTTGACAAGTAACACGAATATAGGATGCATGGTAGCACATTGGCACATAATTAATGTTTTGCTAATAAGCTAGTCCATGCTTCATTCTTAATGCTTTACATACTTTGCAGTAGAGCTAGGAAATCTAAAAAACCTCCTAAATGTGGAATTTGTGTATTGTTCAAATGTAGAAAAACTCAAATTAGAAAAGTGTCCAAACATCTCAATTGCTGATTTTCTTCAGGTATATTATTGAATGCTTTTTCTAGACTTTCTAAATGCTTGCTATCTTCTTACTATAAGAAATGGTCCAATGTCTACCAAATTGTGTAGTTAGCAGGAATTATAGCAGTGGAAGCAATGGACGGACCCAAAGATATTGCATTTGTTGTAGGTCGAAAGGTGAAGGACCTAACTTTCTAAACATAAATTGACTTTCGTGCCTATTGCTTTTTAAATTTCATGCCCTAATTATATGCAATAAGGTTGAGAAATTATAGTACCATGCTATTGCTTCAAGATGTGAGACAATTGGTTTTCTAGTATACAATAATTTAAGGATGCTTTATAGTCTATATGTCCAAGCATGAAGATCACTTGTACAACTCTTATCATGTGGGGATGATTTAAGGGGATGAACTCTTAGTGCTTTGTTTCCAAATGCCTTGATAAAAACCTAAACTTATATCTCTCTCTTTGAGTGAGACAATCTTGGGATAAGACATTCTCTCTTTAGCGAGAATATTAAACATTTTCATCTCATCTTGTCATCTTGCACTGTTGGGATTTGGAACATCTTACCTTCAATCATCTTATAGCAACTGTTACACACATTAATCTCCATAGATTGTGGAAATCACTTTCCTTTTGTGGAGAAATAAATTCTTTGTAACCTAGACCAACAATTCTAATCAACAATTTGTGCCTTGAAAGGAGATCTAACTATATCCCTTTGGATTTCCTAGATAGCATTCTCTTGCGCATAAATAGCACAAAAGCCTATATAAGACATCATGCTTCCTCTTATCTCCATGTGTAGAAAAGCCTTAGATCTTCAAGTGAGTGCACATTGAGCCACACACTGGCCGCTATTGTTTTCTAAACTAGATCCAATACCCTCACAATTCTAAAATAGATCCACTACCCTCAAAATTTGTTGCTATAGCTATATCTTTTTTTCTAGAAACCTTGACCTAGGGATAGGGTTCTTGAACTCTATATAATTTTTGGGCATTTTTTAGAGTAATAACCCATTTGCTACTAGACATTCACCAATAAAGGGCCTCTAGTTTAATGAATGTTATGATTCCATGGTAATAAATTTAGATAATCACACATTTGAAGCTTCTCATTTATCTTCAACAAAAAAGGCATACTATAGAGTTAATTTCTCTAGAGTTAATTGTATAGTAGATTGTTTAGTACGTTAGCAATGTTAGGTATAAGACCCCACAAATGTAAGAGTTAAAATCCATAACTTCCATGGAGGTAGGGTGCTTTTTCTTCTTGATAGAATCTTTACATATCTCAACATGCTACCAAGAAAAAAGATAAAGCCAATCTCTAACTCAATTCATGGCTTAGAAGGGCACCTTTACAAAGATGGGTTTATACAATCCCAATCCTAGCAAGCATAACCTCAAAATGCATCTCTATAGTAGTATATCTAGTTTTGCATTGAAGAACTAGATGCCTATGTCACACATGTATGGAGGATTAGGTTCAACCTCAACTTCAAAGTATCATTGTTAACAACAAGAGGAACTTCTTTCTTCATCATCTAGAGTAGATGCATCAAAGGTTTTGCATCCATTTTTTCAACAACTAGAGGAGGTTATCTAGAATAGAACAACCAAAGGTTTTGCATCATTTTCAATAAATGGAGAAATTGCCTTCTTTATTTTCTATAGCACACACATAAATGAGAAGCATGTTTTTATCAAATTTTAATATTAAAATATGTGTTTGAATTTTTCCATGAATTAGAAAATGGGTGCCACCTTTAAAATTTTTAGTTATGAACTTGACGCTTCTTGTAGATTTGGAAACACAAAAACACATAGGTTTGGAATCTTGCCCTTATTTTCCTTAGCTAGAAAGAAATGTGTTTTTGTAGAAGCATTGATATTCCATCTTCAGTCCAAGCTAAAAAATAAGGGATACTTATGATTTCTTAATTCTAGATAGGTGGCAAAAAAAAATTTGATCAAAAGCTAAGAGTTTAGAAAATGGGGAAAAATGTTAATAAAATACCATTTTTTGGAATTTTGGGACAAATGTCAATCAAAAAACCCAGTTCATTGTACACAAGGGTCGGTTGTTAAGTTTCTAAGTGTGAAAAACTAGTTCTTTAAGCAAAAACCTAAAAAGATCAACACTAGGCCAAATTTTACCCCTAATTATTACTCTACTTTGGTCTCTCCTCTTGTTTGTTAATGCTATTATGAGCAAATTTGAAAGCACTCCAAGTGAGGACAAGCTAGTAGATTCCTTAATCAAACTTATAATGAAATATGATACTTTTAGTTGCCTTGTCTCTAGACCTAAACACACACATTATCCTGGCCTATAGGGCCTTTCTGTACACATAAATATTTTTTCCTCATAAATAAGCTCACATATAATCACTTTTGAGAGAACTGTCATCATGAACTTTTATACTTTATGTAATTTAATTTTTTGTTTGGTATGATCTAATTTATATTACTCCATGATAAATTTGAGCTTCAGAAAATACAAAATTAACATTTTTTTAGTGTTACCATTGTCCTATTTAGTTATCTCCTTCTTTGGTTCTTAGTAGGAATTATGAACATTTTATCATTGTTTCTCATTTTTGACATGATTAGGACACAAACAAGATGGATACAAGTGGTACACTTCCAATTACACTTAAAAATGGTAAGAGTCAACCCTAAAGTTCAAGTCCTTGTAAGTACATAAGTTTAGCATAGATTATTGGGTATTTTAAAAGTTTAATCAAATATGCACCTTAAGATAGTATATCAGCCTAAAAATAATTATTATATTTGAAATTTTTCATTTTAGGTGATTTTCCGCAAAGTTTAAGGAGGACCTTTTATCGCATGGGATTTCGTGATCGGGAAATTGTGCCACTTGCAGGAATGTATAGCTTGGTAAGTTGCTCAAGAAGTATCATATGTATATTGTATTTTGGTGTGTCTTACAATTTTGTGATCAAGAAATTGTGGCACTTACATGACTGTGTATTTTGGTAAGATGTTGAAGAAATATTATATTTATATTATGTCTTGGTGTGTCTTTAATGCTCAATTGGTAATGCTTATCCAAATCAATATATTTGTGGAAATACTAATCATCTTTGGATGGTTGTTCCTATCTAGAGTGAACAAGTAAGACCATGATATATTCATATATTCTTTAAATTTTCTTAGGTTTTGCAACAAGTCTATGGGATAGAAGGTCACAAAAAACTTGATAGCACCTACTACAAGTATGGGTTGTTCTTTCATGAATTCTTTTATTTTGTTACATTAAAAAAGGCTATTAATTTTCCTCCTCTTTCCATTATAGGAGCTTACTTGAAAAGAAGGAACCACTTAGCACCCAAAGCCAAAATGTTTCAACATCTTCAGATGAAAATGAACATAAAAAGGCCAAAGATTTTGTCACAAGATTGGAAACATGCTTAGTTACAGACAAAACTTTTCATAGATATGTCAAACTATACTCTGAGGTATGTAATTCTTGCTATACTTCTTTCAAGTTGAAAAACATGAGGACTAGTCTTTTTATAGCATATTAAAACTGAAGGTGAGCCCATAGTGCACATTTGGCCAAGGCTTTTGAGAACCTAAATACTAACTTTCCTTGAGTAAGTGTGACCCTAGAGACATTTACTAATATTCCCTAGATGCCATTACAATTGTCTATTTTTTGTTGGAGAATATTCTTGTTTGTAATTAATTCATTTTGTTGATCCTAATTTTCATATTGCAGAATCAAGATTATTTTTCCAAGGAATATGTGAAAGCACATAAGAAAATGTCAGAGCTTGGCTTCAAGCAATTTCCTAGACGGGTTGAGTACACTGAAGAAGACTACAAAAAAATGATGCCAAGTGTATATACTGCAACTATCATGACCATTGCAGTGGTTGTTCTAGGTTTTCTATATGAAACCATGATGAAATGAAACTAGTCATGTGTGTCTTTATCATTTAAGCATGTAATACATGTCAAAAATTCTATACATTTGTGACATTTGTGTGACTCATGAATCTTGAGCATTAATAAGTATCAAGAAGTTCTTTACATAGGATTTTGGAGAAAAATGGAACTTAGAGACTAGAGTGAGACTTTCTTAACAAGCAAAAACCAAGCTTACCAAAATATAAATCACAGTTCGACACTTACTTGAAAGACTCATCAAAGGTAGGAGGTTAATTCTAATAGAATTCAATTAAGCATAGCCACTGGATTCAATAAAGTATCAATTTGTCATCTAAAACTATATGTGCTTGTACCCCTTGGAAGAATACTCACTATGCTAGTAGTTAGAAGTGCTAAATACACAACATAAGCTAAAAGTCCACCCATACTCATGTGATGAGAAGGCAAATAAAGAAGGTTTGATCCATATAATAAAGAGAAGCACGTTCATGTTTTCTTTAAAAATGTGGACTTCAACATTGATTGTATTAATATATATAGCCTTACAAGAAGAGAGTCAATCCCTAATTACATGGTATGTTACATGAAAAATGGCATTACTTGGTTAAAAAGGGATGATGTTTCTAGTTATCCTTAAAGTTTGGTATGTCATCAAAAGTGCATCACTAGTTAAATTTGATCTAGGAGGGTTGGAACTCTTTACTCTTTTAAAGGGAAGCCATGCAAATCCATCAAAGTATTTTAGGAGATTTTGTTTTTGGGTTTTGAAAATTCTCAAAGCTCTTTCATGTTGCTCTCACGTAAGGAATAAGCCCATGGCAAAAGTGATAGGAGTGCTCATGATAAGCTCGATGCTTTGAAGTCTTGGCTCAATAAGAGCTTTAAGATGAAGGACATGGGGCATGCCTCTCACATATTTGGTATGCACATTACACACAATCACTCTAAGTGGCTCCTCTAGTTATCACATAAGAAGTGCATTCATAAAGTCCTTGAGTGCCTCCGTATGTAGGGTGCTAAGCCTATTGGCTACCCATTATCTTCTCACATGAAAGGTAGTGGGCATAGGATGTGGGCATAGGATGAGATAACATCTAAACTTTTATTCATGAAAAATATTGGTGATGGTTTTACTAGGCTCAACAATATAGTTACAAGAAGGAATTCTCTTTATATCAACGACCATAAGGGGATAGTCAAGGCAACTCAATATCTTTAGATTGGGTGTACAAAGGAGTTAATTATGGGGTTACATTCCAATGTACTTAGAATCCAAATGTCTAGGAGTTGTGAATATGCAACCAAAAGACTTCAATCAAATTAAGTTTTTCAAGGATCTCAATTCTCTTTACATTTTTCTTGATATACCTAACTTTCTCAGCATCAACCAAGTAATTTCTATCCCTCAATTTTGAACTCTCAACTTGGACTTTTGACCATTTAAGGATAACATTATCAAAACCAAAAATTGTTGGATCCACAAGGTACAATGTACATTGCTAGAAATACTCATGGTTCAAGAATTGGTTAAAGAGACTCTTTAAAAAATATACAAGCTTTAATTAGCTGTTCACAAGCACTCAATTTTTAAGTTAATGTATTTATTTATATTGAAAATAATAATTAACTTCTAATTTAATATCATTTTATCAATGGAGCATACTAAAATTTTATGCTTTGATACCACGTGAAATGTATCCAACCCTAAATCATAGGGAGGGTTTTTGGTAGTCATCTAGGGATTTATTTCTAATCACATCACCATCCGTGCTACTTACAAGGGTGAAGATTTAGGTGACTAGATGTTTCCTAGGTCTATCTCATAAGCAAAGCATCTAGCCTCATCCCATGAGGATTGACCTATGGGTTCATAAAGATACACCTATGGTCTCCAATATCCATCTAGCATTGAGCTTAGATGGTCATTATTATGTGAGTTATCAGAGACTTGAGGTGAGAAACCATTGAACTTGGTTCAAGGAGAGTGAGAAACAACGTGGACCTAAGCATCAACCCCTTTTTCCTATAAGGCATAGTCTCACAATCAGCCCCTAAAATAGTGCTTAGCCAGTTAAAAGGCTTGACCCTAGGATGGTTACAATTTCTTTTTCTTTTTCTAACATTTGGGAAAAGCTACCTAGCTAACCAAATCCACCCACCCATAGGATGGTTTCATCACGAAGAACATCCACCCACTTCCCATTATTAACATGGCATGTTTTAATTATCTAAGCAAGTATACTTCTCACACTGTGAAACATATAAAAATAACATCATTAATTGATCTTTACATAGGGTTCATTGTCATGTTCTTAATTATGAACACAAATATGATCTTTTTAGAAAGCATAGAAATTTGTATTATAGTCATAATTACAACCATTGTGCATAGCAAACCAACCCAAAAACTAGGTTGGCACCCTACTATGTTTATCCTGGGCCTTCCAATACTAAAATCATGTCATTCTCATATATCATTCCCTATTATAGGGCTAAGTTTGAGACTATAACCACTAACCAAAGCCCTATTGGTTCTCGCCTACCATAAGGAAGAACCTTCTTATATGAATGACCATGCGTACCTAATCAATGGTTGATCATCTTTGGTAGTTTATTTACAACTCTAGGTGATGATTATCCTAAGCATGGCCCTAGGGATAGTGCAACACCTCAATCTTGACCACTATCAAAGGCATGAACATCATTATAATCTTTTTCAAGATTTATTGTGACTAAAATCAATCGAGCAAGGATAATTAAACAAACAATCCTTTCTAGAAAAGGATTAATATTAAATTTTCAATGAAATTTTAACCATTTCTATTCAAATAATTATAACCAGCTCATAACTTGAGTTTTAACTTTTTGCATGTGAGCAAACATAGATTATCGAAATTAAGATATCTCGATTGATTTTTATCTACTTGGGAAACATTAAAACAAAGAAAAATAACAATTCATTATTTGTGTTTCACTAAACTATGAAAATGTATGTGTAACATGTGTAATTTATAAAGAAATTACATTTTCAACATCATTTCTAGGCTACAAAAATACCAATTTTTCCCAAGTATTTAATAATATTATGAATAAAAATCTATCTAAGATTCTAAATATTTCAAAAAAAAATTTCAAAAACAAATTTATAACTTATAGAATTAACACCTAATTTTTTATTAATTTTCTAAATATCTCTTACAAATGTAACTTAATTTCTTATAATCAATTAAGTTTTAACTACTAATTTAATTTTATATAATTTATTCTATTCACCTAATTCTCTCTTAATTTTTAACTAGCTAATTATAATTTTTTAATAATTAGATAAATTGACTTTTATTTTTCAACTTAAAATTATTACTTTTCAATCATTTTTAGCAAATTTTTCATTATGATTTAACAATTTAATGAATTTAATGATAGCCTAGGATTATTTGAGAGAAGATAAGTCACAATCCTAAATTTTAAGAATTTTTACATTTAATTTTTAATGATGTTACATATTTAATATTTTTGAAAATAAAATAGTAATACTATACCATATCAACATCCATATTTTTGGCATTTTGAGTGAATGAAGGTTCCATTACATCTCAGTGCGCTTGCATGGAGCCACGATAATCGAGAAAAGGGATTAGAAAGAAGAGATTCACAAGCAAAGTGCCAACACACAAATAGCTACTATCTCCTTGAGATGTAAATTTTCTTCACTCTTTTTTGCTCTCTTTTACTCTCTCACATACACTCTCTCTCAAGAATATCCTATTCTCAAAAAAAAAAAGATGAATTGTGAAGACAGGAGGTCCTTTAAATAGTTTTTTTAAGGGGAGAAATGGGGGTTTTTTTATTTGATTGATTAATCAAAGGGGGGGTTTTCTTTGGTTTCCTAAGGGGAAATTTTTGTTTGTGTGTAAGCTTTAGGAAGATGAAAAGACTAAAAGGATAAGTCAAGTTTTATTCTCCTTCCCTCCCTCGAGTAATTGGGGGAAGGGGAGGGGGGGATTATAGAGGGAAACTAAGGTTTTCTAAAGAAAAAACTCCTCTTTTTTTTTCCCTAAGAAGGGGGCAAAAAACATGTATTGGTTTGTCCTTATATTAGGGGGGAGGGCAATAGGGGTCATGGCCTTGCCTATGGATACACCTATATAGAGAGTAGTACTAACTTTGAGCCTTGCTTGGTTTCCACTCTACGTGTGATTCCCTATATCCAAATGTGAACTCTCACTTGTGCAGCGTCATGAGCATGTAGTCCTGGGGGTGTGCCTATGATGTAATGTTTCTTTCATTGAATAATACAAGACTATACTTTGCTCTCATATATCATGTTACCTTTCTATGCCATGTTGAGCAAGTGATTGAGTGTAAGTGCATGACACTTGGTATTAGGGCTACTCTTGCTTGGAGTTTAGAAGTGCTCGTGAAAGTAGAAGAGAAGATTAGTGCCCCAAATCATGTCATGATGACAACCCAAATCACAATGCCCCATGTTGTGTCACCCCACATCATGTCACCCCACGTCACATCAACTCACGTCGCAATGACCCCAATGCATGACATACCATATCTAAAAGTAAGACATGGATTCCTTGTGATGCAACTACCACTTGAAGATGACACATGGCTTCCCCACGTTGACAACCCCAGAGCCGAGGTGCAACTCCCCACAACACCATAGTGGACAATGCAAGGAATGCATCCAACCCACATGTGGTAATTGAACATAGGAAGAAGATCTGAGGTCAAGATTTGAGAGAAGCTCAAGAAGAGAAAGTAGCAAGATTAAAGAGGTAGTTAGAGGGCATGTCAAGCCTATTAGATTCAATTTGAAGGATCGTGCAACAGAGCAAAGAAGAGAAGGAAAGGAGAAGAAAGGTGGAAGAAGGGCAAGAGTTTAAGGAGTGGATGAAATAACAAGAAGAGGAGGAGAAGAGACGTAAACTACAATAGGGGATGGACAGATTGGTAGATAGACTAGATATAGAGGAAGGATCTAAGAAGTACCAAGAGATAAGAACAAAGAGGCATCTAAAGTAGGATACAAGAAGGACAAGAGATGAGGAGAGTGAGAGTTTTAGAGATGACTATGGAAAGTTCAAGATGCCACAATCCACCAAGTACAAGGTAGAGAGAGGTGGGATGATTTTGAAGAAGCAGATCACAAAGGTAGATAGGTACTTGAAGTAAGCCACGAAACCTAAAGAGAGGAAGGGACAAGTGACAACAATTATCTCAAAGAGGATGCGACTAGTTGGTAGATGTTGGAG
Organism: Lygodium microphyllum; assembly: GCF_053477565.2. Classification (NCBI taxonomy): domain Eukaryota; kingdom Viridiplantae; phylum Streptophyta; class Polypodiopsida; order Schizaeales; family Lygodiaceae; genus Lygodium; species Lygodium microphyllum. The sequence continues at coordinate 130,544,443 of NC_141136.1, read as the reverse complement.
CAAGAGCAATAATGCACCATCTTCTCATCGAAGGAAGTGTAGAAGGAGCTTAAGGATTATTCATCCCAAGGATGGAAAAATTCAAGGTCAAGGATGAGTGGAGAAACCTTAAGCAAGCACAAGGGAAGATGAAGGAATATGTTAGCAAGTATAGGCAATTGACACTTCAACTCCCAAACATGGATATAGAGACCAAGTTTCATGGATTCATATTTGATATGTAGGAGAGGGCCAAAAGAGATATAGAGAGACAAGAATCGGCAAGTCTAATTGAGGCCATGAGAATGGCTAAGGGACTAGTTGATTTGGAAGGAAGGAGGATAGCCCAAGGGATCTAGACCAAATTCAACACAACCCTTGCCACCAACTCTTGGACCATGAGACCAAACCCCCCAAGAGGACCCATCTCTGAAGTTAGAAGGTAGTTCTCAAGACTAACCCCGGCCACATCACAATCTACCTTGGTACCAAGGGGAGCATTCGTAAGGTGGGGAAACAAACACTATAAACCAACTCTAAGTACATCTAAGGGTCAGGAAGGTCAAACACATCATGGAGACCCCAAGTTGAGTCACATGAGTTAGATGCTTAAAGTATGGGGGACCATACTATCAAAATACTATGTCTCGTGGAAGATACAACATCAACAAGTGGATCCAAGGTAACAACCACAAATGCTTATGGAGGAGGATGAGCCACAACCCCCACACATTCAAAAGATCCCCAATGGGAGTGACAAGAGCCTAGATTACCTGATGAGAGTGGGAATAGTGAGTGCACGTCCCCAATCCATGGCTACATGAGTAGAAGTAGTACACCGCCTGTACTTCAAGGGAAGATTAACTTAGCAGGATCAAGCAATCATGGTGGGTACAAGAGTGACTCACTATTTTATCACACCAAAGTGCAACAAAGCATGGGTTGAGGCTCTCCAAGGCACTAGAAGGATTAGCAATTATCTTTGTGCAAGGAGAAGCAAAGGAGGTGAAACAAGTGTTTGCAGTGCAAGTCGAAGTAGGGAAATGGAAGGCCAAGCTCGATTTTTTAGTGATACCTATGGATGACTTTGAAGCCATTTTGGGCCATGAGTTTTATGACAAGTATGTGATTACAATATTTTGCAAAGAAGTCAACAAGATGCTACTAGATATGTAAGGAGAAGGTGTATAAGTGCCATGTGAAAGAATACAAATCCCAAGCAGAGTGCTAATCAAAGTGTAGATGAATGATAGCAAGCCAAGGGTCTCTTGCCAAGCAGAATGCTAATCAAAGTGTAGATGAATGATAGAAAACCAAGGGTCTCTTGCCAAGCCACAAAGTTATGACCCAATAAACCAATAACTCCAAATTATCCAACCCAAGAAGTTATCACAGACATCAGGCCTTGCATCATACATGTAGTGCTAAACAAGTGGAGGAGTTAGTGAAGCAAGGGGATATAGTTTTATCTTTACTTAATACGGCATGTGGAGGAGGCATCAAACAAAAGCACCAAAACTCCAAATTAGCAACAAAGAAGTAGAAGAAGTGTTTAAAGAACATGCAAATGTGATGCCCTCAAAACTATATAAAGGATTTTTAACCCCAAAAAGAGATGTAGACCATAAGGTCGACATCCCTTTTTAACCCCAAAATGAGATGTAGACCATAAGGTTGACATCTCTTTTTAACCCCAAAAAGAGATGTAGACCACAAGGTCAACGAGTTGATTATCAAAGTAGTACCACTAGCCAAAGTGCCATACCACATGAATCACATGGAGCTGATGGAGTTAAAGAAGCAATTGCATGAGTTGGAAGAGCAAGGCTTCATCCAACCAATCAAGTCCCCATTTGGAGCCCTAGTGTTGTTTGTTAAGAAGAAAGATGGAGGACTTAGATTGTATGTAGACTATATGGCGCTCAATAAGGTCACCACAAAAACTAGTACCACATGCCCTTAGTAGAGGATTTGTAAGATACATTTCATGGAGTTGAATATTTTAGAAGCATAGATCTTAGGTTAGAATTCACATAACTAAAGAAGACATCCTAAAGATTACATTCCACACTAGATATGGAATTTTTGAATGGCTAGTCCTTGGATTCAAACTTAGTAATGGACCGAGAACATTTTGTGGATTGATGGATGAAGTATTCAAGCCTGAGATAGTTACATTCATTGTAATTTTGATAGATGATTTGTTAGTCTATAGAAAAACATTAAGAAGAGCACAAAGAGAACTTAAAGTTAGTATTTGAGAAGCTATGGCAACATAAACCAAATTCCATGCCAAAGAAGTGTGAGTTTGCAATAAAGGAGCTAGAATTCCTAAGATTTACTGCAAGGGCAAAAAGGAATCAAAGTAGATCCAAAGAGAGTCATAGCAGTGAACCAGTATTGAGAACAATCCAAGAAGTTAGATTATTTCTAGGCTTCACAATATTCTGTAGAAGGGTTGTGGAAGATTACAATATGATCATGGGCCCACTATCTCAAGTAACTAAAGGAGAAGGGAATGTTACATAGAAGAGTGATCAACAAGCAGCCTTTGACTTGATGAAAGAGTGTATGAGCAAGATGCCCACACTCAAGGTGCCAAACTTCACCAATCCCTTTAAGATCTCAATAGATGCATTTTATTATAGCATTGGGGGAGTGTTGATGCAAGATAGGCGCCCATGATGACCTATGAATCCAAGAAATTCAAAGTCACAGAAACAAGGTGTAGTTTCCATGAGAAGGAGATGCTAGCAGTAATGCACTACCTTAGAAAGTGGAAACAACATGTGCAAGACAAACACGCAATCATCTTCATGGACAACATTTCTCTCAAATACTTCTAGTCACAACCCAAGTTATTTGAGAAATAAGCCAAATGGCTAGACTTCCTAGCAAAATACAACATGGAGATCAAGCACATGCTAATTTGTTCTACAAACAAAATAGCAACTACACTAAGTCAGAAAGTGGACTTTAAAGCAATGAGTGTAGCCAACAACAACTTCTTAGAATTAGTGAAGGAGGTCTTAGAGCATGAACAAGAGATGCACAACTTAATAGAAGAAGTAGAAGCTAAGAAAACCCCACATGGCATGTATACACTTGAAGAAGGGATCCTTTTTTGTAGGAAAGAGATTGTGCATCCTAGTAGTGTGGAGTCAAAGAATATCATCTTACATGAGGTACATGATGGAAAACTAGGGGGACACAAAGGCCAAAGCAAGACCTTAGAGGCCTTAAGGAGATAGTTCTTTTGGCCAAACATGAAGGAGGACATTATAGATTATGTAAAGATGTGCATGTACACAACTACAATCGCTATCAATAGTCTAACATCGAACTTAAGATGAACATATTTCATGAATCACCCAAGTTTGAGGTAAGCAATCACTGCACTTGATTCAATGAGAGTGACAAATGAGGGGGAGCTAAGCATTAACACCTTTGCCCATAAGTCATAGTCTCACACTAGCCCCCTAAAATAGTGCTTATCACGGGACTGAATTGTAGGAAGGTATCAATTTAATGGTCCTTATTCTAAGCTTTGGGAAAAGCCACTAGCTAACCGGATCCACCCACCATCAAAAAACAATACATTCTTGATTTTTCTTATTTCCATATATACAATCACTCCAAGAGCGAATCAACCCATAAGATGAGTATGCCTTGCCTTGTTCTTCCTAGGCCTTACAACGCGAAATCATGTTGGGCTCATATAGGTTTCCAAACCTATCATAGGATCAAGACAAAGATTATAACTTATTCCAAAGCCCCGCTAGTTCTCGCTTTCCATAAGGGTAAACCTTCCTATGTGGAGGACCAAAACATACCTAGCAATGGCCAACCACGTACAAAGATAGTCAGGGCATGAGAGGGACTTGGTTGCGGGTGAGGGACAAGTTATCAACGCCTTATCATCACGACTCAGCACCACGGGTAGCTCATAGAGAGGCTCATATCCCTCATACATCCCCCCAAGTTTTTTCTAAAGTGAAAAACCTAAGGCCTTTAATATTACCTCATATAAGACAAAAAGACAAGTTAAATTTTTTTTAATAAACCAATTAAAAATTTCTTCCTCATAGACCCTCATACACCCCCCAAGTGAAAACAAATGCATACATGCATGCAAAGACACATGCATTGAAAGATGTAGATTCACACATGACATACATACAAAAAGTGGCAAGCATCCCCTTAGCAAAACACAAATGTATACATGCATGCAAAGACACATGAGCTTCTATGTTCAATGCACATACCATATTTGCAATCCCAAAATACAAGGTTTGTTTATGTGTAGGTTTTAGCTCATATAAGTATTGCCTAAGTTACTTCGACTAATAAGGCAAAGATAATGAGATAGAAGGGGACACTGTTTGAATGAGAAAAAACACATCAAGAATAGATTGGTTTAGTGAGCTAGAACAATACATAGTTTGACCCTTCAACTTGCATTTTACTTTGAAAAAAACAACATGAGCACATATTCTTATGTGAAAATACATGTGGACACATTCACATCTATATTCAGACACATGCACATCTACATAAATGCCTACATGTTGACCTTATTCTTTCTTAAACTCCTCTTTTATTTCTAAACATCAACCATTGCATTTTTCATCAACATATCACCCTTATTCTTCCTTAAACTCCTCTTCTATTTCAAAAGATCATCCATTGCACTTTTCATTAAGAAACTAATCAATCACATTAAATTTTCATGTGGTTGAAGATGTTAAGTGCATTGATGAATAGTAATTCACATCAAGTTTTCATGTGATTATTCAAATCAATGATCCAATAGGCACTAACAGTAATGTGAAGTAGACAAAGAGATATATTTACATCCATAGATAGAGGTGCATAAATAGTGTAATAATTCCGAGAGAGAGAGAGAGAGAGAGAGAGAGAGAGAGAGAGAGAGAGAGAGAGAGAGAGAGAGAGAGAGAGAGAGAGAGAGAGAGAGAGAGAGAGAGAGAGAGAGAGAGAGAGAGAGAGAGAGAATCTTCACACATTCAACATCTCACAATTGAATGAGTTATTGCATTTAGATAAGCACATTTTCCATTATAATGTATAAGCGTATATGACTAATTGCATGCTTTTATTTGAAACTTCCATTGGAGAATTCCTATTTTTATGCTAAGTGGAGTGCAAACCAACAAGCTGTTATGGAGTTTTGGTCAATGTTTCCTTTCAATTAGTTCAAGTTTATGATGCATAGGTGGGATCACAAGTTGCTACTACAAGTTAAATATTTTCATCTCTTCTTGACCTAGTAGTAACTTTACATTTATGAGATGAAAAAGAATGGAAGAAGCTATTCATTCGTGTGCTAACTTTGCTTGCATAGAAAGGGAGGGAAGATCAATCATGTGGCCACAAAGAGGGTTGGATGCCCAAGGGGAGTGGAAAAACCCTAACCCTAAGAATTATGTATAGAAATGGATGAAAAAGAATAGAAGAAGCTATTCATGCATGTGCTAACTTTGCTTCCTATCTCTCTTACTACTCTATTTTCCAAGAGTATGAGAGTGAATGAGAGGGAGTAAGGGAGAGTGTGTGGAGTGTGAGACTTGTGGATTGTAAAGCTCAAGGAGGAAAGTGAGCAAGTATATGCATGGACAGTGAAGCGTAGCTTGCCAATCTGAATGTCTATAACCTAGGTGTTGATAAATGTGTTCACTATATTGCAAAAAGTCATTAGATTTGTGTGAGCATGTGAATAGGCTAGGTGAGAGATAGGCATGGACTTTGTGTGCCAAACACCTTGAAATAATAAGGGAAAATCCAATGGACTTGACATTGAGCTCATAGAGTGCAACATTTTGGTTCCATTGCCAAGACCAAGGATGTGTCGGGTCACGTAGTTGTTTACATGCATTGCATAGCCAGTTGTTTTTGTTTCTTCTCCTTTTCTTTTTCTTGTTTTTGTTAAAAAGGATGTGTACTGAGAGAGAAAGAGAGGAAATGAGAGAGGGAGAGGAAGAGATAATGCTTTAACAACCTTAAATTGATTTGAATTTACAAGCTTTATCTCCTCTACTATTGTGCTACTATGGGATCATAGGGGCTAGCCAGAACAACCTTTTGAGTGATGCATCCCAAAAAGCAATAGCCTTTGAACCAATTGTGCTGTCACCAAGCCCTTTGGGAATCATTATGTTGCAGTCGTGAACAACAAGCATGTTGTTCTTAGAACAATTGGTGCTTATTTCATCAATGTTAGATAATTCCTAGATAGTAGGTTAGTGGGTGACCTCCTCTAGGGTAGCAAGCTTGCAGATTAGAGACCACCACAACCCCTGACATACCCCACCACTTATTCTTCTTCACCTTCTCTCTTTTCCCTTTTTCCATTCCCTACCGCTGCCACATCCTCCCACCATCTCTACCACTTACCACCAATACCCCTTTCTCCCTCTCCCCTCCATATTCTCTGCTCTTGTTTTTCTTGCCCTCCTTCAACCCCCCAACCCACCACAAGTTGATGTAAATGGAGAGAGATGGAGAGGGAGAGCTAAGCAATTACATGTCACGTGTGCGTACATGTGACAAGCTCATTTTCAACAATATTTGAGTATATTTTTATAATATATGATTTAAAAAATATTAATTAAATAAAATATTGAGGCATCTAAGTATCCTTTCCCTAGACACCTTGCAAATTATTTAAACCACATACATATATATTTAGACATGTACAAATAGGTTAAGATAATAATGTAAAGAAGGGGAAATATAAATATCAAGGAAAAATATCGGCTACACAACTAGGTATATAATATCTATTGAGTTTCAATTTTACATGATCAATTAATATGAATACCCTTTCATCATCTTCTTCTTCTCCTTTAGCTTTCATGGCTTCCCTTACCTTCTTTCTCCTTTTCTTGGCATTCTCTCTCTTCTTGTCGTTCTCTCTCTTTTGCTAGTCTCCCTCTCCTTTTCTTTCTCTCTTGTGCTCATTCTCTCTCTCCTCTTAGCCTCCTCATTACAATTGGTATTAGAGCCATGAGCTTTGGTCCCTTCTCCTTTTCCTTTCCTCATATCTAGTTACACTTTACCAAAAAAACCCTAGTCATACAAGTATAGCAACAAGTATAGGAGCTATGAGCTTTAATAGAGTACCAAAAGGTGTTGGTAGCTTTTCTTGGAGATCTCACAAGAGCCCGTGCCAAGTTGGGGTACTTAGATCATCTTTACTAGTAAAGGGACACAAGATGTGGAAACTCCAATAGTCACAATGTGTGATGACCTTCCCTTATTCAATAGTCATTGAAAGAATAAAGAATAAAGTGATAGTGATGGGTGCCTGCCACCTGTAGTGTAGGTATGCTGCCATGATGTGTGAAGTAGATACAATGTAGCATAGGCATAAAAGGTCCATGAGTTGTTTCAACAAATGCATCTATGAAGCAAGACTTTGCTTATCATAAAGATTGGATATTTTTTCCCAAAACTGCCAAGCATTATCCTCAGGTGCCACAACATTGAGATAAACCTATTTCGAGAATGACAAAATAAGAAAGGATTTACATAGGTCATCCAACTCATCCCAAGTATCTTGATCAATGCCTTCGAGCTTTGCACTCTTGGTTTTCAAAGGTCGAAACCTACTTCTTTTGAACCAATACCTGCCATTTCTGCATCTTCCAACATGTGAAGCTAGTGCCATCAAGCTTTCCAATATTGAAAATAGCACTATCATTCAAAGAACCAACCATGATGACAAGATACCAATGCAAAACTCGAGTACATGCCACTATAAATGACTGCAAAACAACCCCAAAACTCAACCAAAGAAAGGGAAAAATAGGGAGGGATAATCAAAATAGAGAGTTGTCCATAAGTAAGAGATTGTCAAATCCAAGTATATTATCTCATAAAGAATGTTGAAAACTATAATCACAATACTGATGCAATAAATGCAGCAATATGGCAAGAACCAATGGTGGGCAATCCATCAAGGAAAGCCAAGCTCCCATAGCCAAGAATATCTAAGAACAATCAGGAATATCTAAGAACAATCAGCAATATCTAAGAACAATCAGGATGTTTAAAAGCAACCAACAAAAAATAGGTATACAATCAATACTAAGAGATGTCACAATCTCAATATATTAGTAAACCATACATCCAAAAGGCATAGAAATAATGCATGTAGTAGATCTCAAGGGTAATGAAAGAGAGTTGCCAAATTCACAACAAACTGAGCAGAGAGTAATGAAGCTCAATACATAACCAATGCACATGCATACATCATTGACATCATGCTAACAAAGATAAGTACCAAGTCCAAAGCATGTAATCAAATTAGCCCACTGGTAGAGTAACTACATCTAATGAGCATCAAGAGAGCATGTACATTAGTCTAGAGTCCCAACTCTCTCAAGAGATCAAGCTCAATTGTATAAAGAATCCAAAGCTCTAATGCCAACAGCAAAGTAGCTCCCACAAAAGTAAAGTTGAATGTCAAATGAGCAATGCAAGCTTAGTGCATTGAATAGATGACCATCTAGAATCCAAGATACATCAAGTGTACAACCAAGAGCATGAAACCTCAAGCCCGCAATGTCAATGACTAAGGTGATTGAAGCATAAAGGCAAAGTTCCAAAGCATCTAATGTAGCTCAAAGCCGACCCTCAAATGCCACCATAGACATGTCCAAGCCCATACATCACAAGTACTCACATAAGCATATGACATACCCAAGAAGCATGTAAGCCTTCAATACATAAGTCTTTCCAAGTTAAATGCTTGTTGCTGACTATGTATACAAAAAATAACCTTGCTTAAAACTGAGCTAAGAAAGCTCAAACCAATCCAAGAAGCACCTTAAGACTTATACTAAGCATCCTAGGATCAATACATAGATGTATGAGCATCAATGGAGCTCAAACAATAAACTAATGGCTATCCCTATTTGTATTACAGCAAACTATCCTAAGTGTATAGACAATGGCTAAAGTATTCACTTGCAAAGATGCTCAAATGGGTTCCAAAAAATGCCAAGGGAGTTGCCAAGGCTTTGTCAAGTGCCATATGAGCCATAGGAGCTACCAACGCCTACAATAGTGCTAGGGACATGAGGCTCGAAACAGGCGCAAGTCATGTTGGTGTTGCTAGTGTCTCTATTGGTCTTTCTACTCGCTTCTACTGAGCCCCATGCAATGGTAAAAAATATGTCTTAGACCCCTAGAGCAAGCCTCAATGGGTGGGAACAAGCAGGGAAGAAGTCGAGCAAATCAAGATTCATACCTCGAGAAGAGGAGGGTTGAACTGCCATGAACCTTCAACTTGGGCTGAACTAAATAGAAAGAAGCTCCTCAAATTGTTGGCTCTAATGCCAATTGAAGAGAGAAGCCTGATTGGAAGCATGGGCAAGCAAAAACAAGAGAGATGCAACCTATGGAGGATGGAGCAAGAGAGAAAGAGAGCAAGATACAATATGTGTGAACTCCGAGCATCACAACGTATGACCAGCCTTCACTTATTCAGCAGTCACTGAAAGAATAAAGAATAAAGTGACAATGATGGGCACCTTCTTCCCTTCCTAGAGCTTTCATAGATTCTACAATAGAGATCTCTACATTTCTCTATAACCTTCATTCTATAGCAAGAATGAACCACATTAGGGCCTTTCTAGGCATCATAGGGAGAAGGTTGACCACCATTGAATCCAATTTCTTTTTCACTTGCAAGCATTAGTCTAGTTTTAAGGCACCCGTCTTAATTCACAACCAACTAACTTGCTACTATAGATTCAATATCTTCTTGTATTTCCAAAATAGAATTCATGCTACCCTTGCTTTGTGGATCCCTCACAGTAACTTCAATCACATTGGGATCCGCACTTTGGTGGATTTACCTAAGGCAAGAGGGATGCCTTTTTGGGCAATGGGATTGATAGCAAGCCACTTCTTCTCAATTTTGAGGTATTGTACCTTCCTTTAAGTGCTTCCATGTACGGCATAGCATCTTGCAATAAGGAAGCTTTCTCCATCTTGGGCACGTTGGGCACCAGAGCCTGCAGGGCATAGAATTGCCAGTTGAGCTTTTCTCTCCTTTGATGCTCAGCCTCAACATGACTTGCGGGCTCTTTCCAAAATCCTCCTCTAAGAGAAGGAGTCTTCCTTCACATCCAAGATTTTGGACTCAATTGTGGAATATTGTCACAAATGTCATCTTGTTGGTTTTACTACAGTTTGACTATAGTCATTCAATAGCAGCAATAAATGCCCATTTTGATGATCTCTTTCAACACATTTATAATAGCATTAGCAATAGGCAATAGTTCACCACTACCGCATAGTTCTTGTGCTTGGTCACTGCCATTTTTGGTAAGATAATTGCTTGAGAAGCATGCATATTATGGGAGGAGCTTTTTTGGTGTCTCAACAATAGACTACTTATAATGCATATTCGTATCAAGCTTCAAGAATTGGGCAACATCCAACTGCTCAAGTCCAAGTGCAATAGAGCAACGATGATTCCTTATTTGAACTCATGTGCCCTAGTAATGGCATATGTGCTAGAGATAAGGGAGCTAGTGCATTGAGAGCACTCTAATTGACTTCAAAAGCAGCAAGATAGTCCTTGTATAATGCTAGCGTGAGATCTCTCTTAATAGGTGCCATAGTAGCATCTTCTCAAGAAAATATGCAAGGAAATTTTACTAAAGCATTACAAGCAAATGCAATTGTTATTTTAGTAGACATGTTTGAGATTGTGTTTAGTATAATCATAAGAATCACATAAGAAATTCAATTCAGCAAGCCAGCTGCTCAAATGGTTGACATGATTATTGTATTAGCATATGTACTTATGAATTTTGATGATACCATGATGGCAGTAGAAGCGATAGATGCAATCATGATAGAATGGATACTTATATAGCACCTAACACCTCATGTTCCTTAGCTAGTATAGCAATGTATTATTGAGGCTCTCACTAATCTATATGCCAACATTGTTTTGCAAGAGTACATAGGTCATGGTGGAACCCCAAAAACTATTGGTTGGGTTGAGACCAATGGTTAATGCAGTGCTTCAAACTGACCTAATTGAATCTCTTAAAGGTTTTGTACTAGTGACATAACTCTTTTGCAGTCCTTTCAAGGCCTTAGCCACTCATATCATTATTAGAAAGATTCTCTCAACAACGACAAGAATACATAGTGGCACTACTCTCCATTATTATTGTAGAGATTGCTACTAATGAGTGGGCAATGGTAGCTTGCACACCTCCATTGGTCAAGTAGCTAGCATGGGCTTCATTGGATGAGCAATTGGTATGGACAATTGCAAAATGCATAACTTTGTTGGTCAAGCTACTTCAGAGAGACTTTGCTAAGGCCAAGGAACATGCTTTTTTTATACTACTTGAGCTTTGTATTAATAGTGCACGCCTTTGCGCATATGTGGAGATGACAAAAAATCTCTTGTTAAAAAATGCTAACTTGAAAAGAAAAATGTTGACTTATATCCTAAATGGTGAAGTCATGGGGATATAATTTAGCCATTCTTACAATAAGAGAATACTTGTGATGTAGGTCAAAATAAAGAAGAACTTCAATTCAAGGAAGAAGATCATGGATAGAATGTTGATCAAGTTGAAGATCATGAGCAAATTACTGATCAAGAGAGCATCTCACTAGAACATCATGAGAAGGACACAAATGTAGGGGTCATGGATATGCTCCAAGTGAATGCTACTATATTGGTCATTGTGGATCTTGCTCCATAATCAATGCATGAGGATAACACAGGGGATCACTTTTATGACACAACAGGTGTACTAGATCACAAATATCCTTTTGACCCTAGTGGCATTGTGGATGATCTCTACACTCGTGATGCCTACCATGGAGGTTATCCATTTGATCCTAGGGAATAAATGGCTTGAAAAATATCTATCTGGATCAGCATTCCCATGATGAAGTTCCCCTATCTAAGAGAGGTACTATCACTTGATGGCCAACTAAATTTTGGCCCGTGTTTTAACATAGGCAACCCAAGAAAGCCATCTGTTTGGGAATAGTTTTTACCCTATTCTTTTTACAACCAGATGAAGCTTACCTAACCTTGAAGTACTCAATGAAAGCTCTGTTTTGACATGTGGCACACCTCATTTGGATCAGCCTATGCTAAGTTATGGTTGATTCTTTCTAAAAGGGTCCGAGCACACATCATCTAGGCCATTGTCTATGGAAGCTTTGTTTTGGAACAGTTTTTACCCTGTAATTTTTTCCACCAAATGAAGCTCACATGGGCTCAAAGTACTCCAGGAAAGCTTTGCTTTAACATGTGGTAGGCCTTATTTGGAGCATCCTATAAAGTTATGCCTAATTCTTTACAATAGGGTTTGAGTAGACAACATGTTCTCCTACCAATCCCATCCTTCCCACTTTTAATACTAAAACAAAGTAGTACTTTGTCAGCCCCATGCTTCTAACCTTGCAATAAGTACTAATTTTGGCTTTGGAGGGGAAAAACGTTTTAGGTGGAGGTGGAATGTGATGAATGGGAAACATAAATACACAAGGTAAATAGGGGAAAATACCACCTACATAGCCAGATATATAATATGTATGGGGTTTCATTTTGCATGATCAATTAATACGAATATCCTTTCATCTTCATCTTCTTCTCCTTCAGCTTTCATGGCTTCCAATACCTTCTCTCTCCTCTTCTTGGCATTCTCTTCTTCTTTTTGTTCTCTCTCTTTTGCTAGTCTCTCTCTCATTTTGTTTCTCTCTTTCTCTCTCTTCTACTCATTCTCTCTCTCCTCTCAACCTCCTTCATTACAGACAATGACATATGAAAAAAGAAATGCAATGAGACATAAAGACAATGAGGCAGAGAGAAAGAGAGAAAGAGGGTCCTATGAGGTTTGGGTGTGACACTTGGTGCAAAACCCTTCCCTCTCTTTAATGTTATACTTCTTGGAAGAAAAATGTACCTAAGAGCCATCAATAGATCTATTGATCTATTGCCATTGCCTTTGAATAGTTGCTGCATTTGATGATGTTTTAAGGTAAGATCCTTCTCTCAATGTTGTAGGCCAAGGAGACAAGTCAAGATAGTTCTTAGGATTGGAGTTGAGACTTTGAGGGTTCTCAAAAGTTATCCTTGGTCAAATACTTGCATCAACTTAAACATGTTTTGTTTTATATAACTAATGAAGCATTTTTTAGATCAAGTTCAGCAAATGGAGACACTTGCAAAGTGGACGGTAGAAAATTTGCTAGGCATGGGCAATAGTCTCCAATTAGAGCTTATCTTGTAAAACAATTACCAAGGAAACTAACCATATTCAAAAGACTTAATTGCTCATGTCTACTCTCTTTAAGAAAAACTCCAAATGTCATCCTTAATAAGAAAATGTTGCCTCATGTGGAGAAGGCATCATTCAATCTAAATTCCTACCACAATCATTTGTCATCTCGTTTTCAATGCCATTGGAAATAGCATTTAACAAAAGTTAAAAACTTGATTAGTTGTAGATATTCATTTCTCATTATCTTTTGTTAAAATGAAGAATTCATTAGTCCAAGCACCTTCGGCCATGCTTTACCATAATTGGTACTCCTAATGTATGTTATACTAGCTAGAATTGTGCATGTGGATGCACACATAAGTGTTATATTGACATTGTGCACATGCATGATATCTGCTATGGTTTTGCACATCATTATGCTCACAAAAATGTGGAGTGACTGTGGCATAAACCATGTGTGCTTTGCAAAGATGCCAATTGTACTACGAAACATCATTAGTGAGTATGCCTAACAACATTGACCATGCTAGTTAGACTTGATAAGACTTTAATGTAAAGAAAGGCAAAAGAACATACCATACCATGTTCACTTTACTTGCAAAAGTCCCACAAAGTAAAGTTTGAGCTAGGCGTGACATGATCCTTACATGTAGATGTTTTATTTTGTCTTCTCTTTTGTCATTCTATATTACTAAAATGTTCATCATTTACTTGGATTAATATATATTTTACATTGTTGTGCTACATTTTTGAAACTAGGTTCACATGTCGTTCTTAACTGTTTGGAGCTATTCCCATGGGGATTTCAAACCCTAAATTGTTTTCTAAGAAATTTTATATTTCATGTTTGCAATAGTGTTTACATGGGGTGGTTGGGTTTTCAAAACCCCCCTCAATGTTGTATCTTTCTCTATCATGAACAGAAAGAATAACTTAATGATATATCTTGTGTGCCTTTCCACTATGCCATTTTTGTGCCTCATGATAGGTTATGACTTGAAGTCCCATGAAGGTCCGTGAAACCCCCCCCCCCCCCCCCCGTGATAAACCTGCACTCGTTACGCACTCAACACAGCACAGAAAGGTAACACGATATGAGCTCAAGGTATACTCTTGTATTATTCAATCCAAAAGCGGGACAACATAGACACATCCCAGGACTACACCCTCGTGACGCCGCACATGAGAGGGTTCACCACTGGGTATAGGGAATCACACGTAGAGTGGAAACAAGGCAGGGCTTTGAGTCACTACTACTCCCTATATAGGTGCAATCGGTAGCAATGGCATGGTATAGCTACAAAGCCCTTACACTCACCCCCGCTTACTGGATTGCTGACCTCAGCAATCTAAGGGTAGCGTTTGTTATTTGACTCATCCGGGGTCTTAACGCAGCTTTTTCTATCAAGCTGGTCAGTGTCTGCCGGTCTAGAGGACCACGGGGTCTTAACACAGTCTATGCTATCAGACTGGCCAGTGTCTGCCGCACTAGGACATTGGGGCTTTTTATTTACTAGGGTTGTTTGTTGGATGGTTGCTACCATGCGGGTCCACCCTCGACTCGATTACATTTGAGGAGTGGGGCACGTTTGGGTCTATGCTTGAGAACCGCATTATTGTTGAAGTATTGGGGAGGCTCAAGGGTCGTTGGAAGGAGCTGGTGGGTTCTCCTCGAGCCAAAGGGCGAAGGCATCCTTTCCGCGTTCGTGGGCCTCCGCTTCTGAGATCCAAGTGGCCTCCTTGAGTGGACGCCCGCGCCACTTGGTGAGGTATTCGGGGAAGCCTCTTTGTTCCCGGCGTCGGAGGAAGGCTTCTACTTCGAAGGGACCGTTGGAATGGAGCATTGGTACGCGCCATCCCCATTGGTTATCGAGATAGAACCTGCGCAGAAGACGAGCATGAAATGCGTTATGAACACAAACACTATCTGGCAGGTCCAGCTTGTAGGTGACTTCGTTCAGCACTTGAGTGATTCGGTAGGGTCCATAGTAACGGTGATAGAATTTGGGGGTCATGTTTTTGGGAAGTGACATATTCTTAGAGCTCACTAGGACCATGTCTCCTTTGGCAAATAGTACAGCCTTTCTCTTTTTGTTTGCTTGCTCTGTCATGGTGATCTTGCTCTGCTCGAGGCTTTGTTTTGCTGCTGCATTGCGGTCTCTCCACTTCTTCAAAAATTCTTCTGCATCTTGATCTTCTGCTTTGGCCGCTCCGGATGCTAAGGCCAATGGTGTTATGACTTCCTTTCCTGTTGCTAACTCAAAGGGAGTGTACCCAGTTGCCGAGTGTATGGAGCTATTATAGTGGAATTCTAAAACATCAAGGTACAATGCCCAATCTTTCTGGTCGACTCGGGCATAGCTTCGGAGATAATCTTCGATGCCTTGGTTGACTCGTTATGTCTGTCCATCTGTTTCTGGGTGGAAGGATGATGAGAATCTCAATTGTGTTTCCAGAGTCTTGAAGAGTTCCTTCCACATGTCGCTCATGAATCTGCCATCTCTATCTGATACAATAGCCAGCGGTAAGCCATGAAGCTTGAATACATGTGTGAAGAAGAGGCGTGCTACCTCCTTGGCGTTTAGTGGTGGTTTGGCTGGGATGAAGTGGGCTTGTTTGGAAAAATAGTCCACCACTACAAAAATGATTGTGTACCCATGGGACTCAGGTAGTTCCACAATGAAGTCCATGCTAATGACGTCCCACGGGCGGCTGGGTACTGGTAATGGCTACAATAGACCTGCTGTCTTGATCGTGGTGCTTTGACCATTTGGCAAGTGGGGCAAGTTTTGATGTAGTCTATTACTTCTTCCTTCATGTTTGGCCAGAAGAACTGCTTCCTGAGGGCCTCCAAGGTTTTGCTTTGCCCTTTGTGGCCTCCAATCTTGCCATCATGTATTTCATGCAGTATGAGTTTCTTCAATTCCACATTGTTGGGGATATACAATCTCTTGCCTAGAAAGAGGATGCCTTCCTCTAAGGTATACATCCCGTGTGGGGTCTTCTCTGCTTCCACATCTTTGATTATTTTGTGTTTTTCTTGGTCTTGCTCTAGGGCTTCTTTGACGAGTTCTATGAAGTTGCTGCTGACAACACTGACAGCTTTTAGGTCTGCTTTTCGGCTCAATGCATCTGCTATCTTGTTCGTGGAGCCGGGTTTGTGTTTAATCTCCAGATCGAATTCGGCTAGGAAGTCTAGCCAGCAGGCTTGCTTTGCCGATAACTTGGGCTGAGATTGGAAGTATTTGAGGGAGATGTTGTCGGTGAAGACGACTGTATGCTTGTCTTGAACATAATGCCTCCATTTTCTAAGGCAGTGTATGACTGCCAGCATTTCCTTCTCATGCGTGCTCCACCTTGTTTCAGCACCAGTAAACTTCTTTGACTCATAAGCAATGGGGTGGCCCTCCTGTACCAGGACACCTCCTATGCCGTAGTCGGATGCATCTGTGGAAATTTCAAAGGTTTTGGTAAAGTTGGGCACCTTTAGGACAGGGGTTTGGCTCATGCACTTCTTCATCTGCTCAAAAGCTTCCTGTTGCGCATTCCCCCAAGTAAAAGGGTGATCTTCCTTGGTGAGGTGGGAGAGGGGGGCAGTGATGAGGCTATAATCCTTTATAAATCTTCTGCAAAACACTGTGAAGCCGAGGAACTCCCGCACTTCTCTTACATTCTTGAGTACAGGCCATCTTTGGACGGCTTCGACCTTCTTAGGATCCACTTTGATTCCATCTGCTCCTACCATAAAGCCTAAGAACTCCAACTCCTTTACTGCAAACTCACATTTTTCGGGCTTGGCATATAGCTGGTGCTGCCACAGTTTCTCAAAAACTCGGCGTAGGTGTTGCTTATGTTCTTCTAAGGTTTTGCTGTATACTAGGAGATCATGTATATAGATAATGACAAAGATATCTATCTCCGGTCTAAAGACTCCATCCATAAGGCCACAAAATGTGCCTGGCCCATTGCTTAGGCCGAATCCTAGTACTAGCCACTCAAAACTACCATATCGGGTACGGAATGCTGTTTTGGGGATATCTTCTTCTGCTATGCGGATTTGGTGGTATCCGGATCTAAGGTCAATTCGGCTAAAGTACTTGGCCCCGTGTAACCTATCTAAGAGATCCTCCACTAGGGGCATGGGGTATTTGTTTTTTATGGTGATTTTGTTAAGGGCCCTATAATCTACACAGAGTCTGAGTCCCCCATCCTTCTTATTTACAAATAGCACTGGGGCACCAAAGGGGGATTTGCTAGGGCGGATGAATCCTTGTTCTTCTAACTCATGCAGTTGCTTCTTCAGTTCCATTAGTTCGGTGTGGTTCATGCGATAGGGAGCTCGGGCTGGTGGGGCCGACCCGGGGATTAGCTCAATTTTGTGATCTACATCTCGCCTAGGTGGTAGACCCTTGGGCAACTCTGCTGGCATCACATCTTTGAACTCTTCCAGTATTTCTGCCACTTCTGTTTTCTTGTTCTGTTGTCTAGGTTTCTTGCCACTTTCTTCTTCTTCAATCGGTCGGATCATGCATAAATAGACCATATCTCCTTGTTTGACTGATTTTTCGACTTGCTTTGCACTGCAAGTCATGATGCGTGGCCTGATAATGGTCCCCTGGACCGGTACACTTTGGGTCTGGCCCTTGGGTTGGGTTGTAGTTTGCTTCATTGTTTGGCAAGCTACTCCTGGCTTATTTTCCTTCATCTGCACTTTGATTGGGGTCCTGCCAGGTAGTTGCATTCTTTCACATGGTACTCTGACGCCTTCTCCTTGCATATCTAACATCATTTCATTTACACCTTTACCAAACATTGCAATGACATATTTGTCATAGAATTCCAATCCCAGTATCACTTCAAAATCATCCATGGGGATTACTAAGAACTTGAGTTTCGCCTTCCACTTGTCGGCTGCTACTTGGACTGCAAAGACCTGTTTCACCTCCTTGGCTTCTCCTTGTGCAAATGTCACTGTTAGTCCTTCTGGGGCTTTGGATAGTTTCAATCCATGCTTTGCTGCACATTGTGGTGTCATGAAGTTGTGGGTTGCTCCTGTGTCCACCATGATAGGTTGGTTTCCTTCGCCCACTCGACCTTTGATGTATAGATGGTGGACTGCCGCTACTCTGGCTGCCATGCAATGGGGTCGGGCACTAACTGACCCTACCCTTGGGTGGTCCATGCTCTCTTCACTCCCATTTGGAATTTCCTGGATACGCGGTGGTTGTGGTTCTTCTCCTCCATATGCACAAGCTGCATTCACCCTTGATCCACTTGATGAAGCTGTGTCTTCTATTGGGCATCTATTTTGGTAGTGTGGACCCCCGCATTTGAAGCATCTGATGCCGGTGGAAGGGCCTGGGGGTCTCCACCATGATGTGTTTGATCCTGCGGGCCCATATGATGTGCTAGGGGTTGGCCTGTAGTGATTGTTTCCCCATCTCCCTGCTGCTCCTCTTGGTACTAATGCGGTTTGGGATACGGCCGTGGTGTTAGTGGTGTTTTGACTCCTTGTATCTGTGAATGCCCCTCTAGGAGCATTGGGCCTTTGGTTCCAGGAGTTGATGTTGTTGAAGGTGTTGTTGAAGTTGTTGTTGAACCTGTTTTGATTCCCTTGTGCTGTTCTTCTGCCTTCCAGGTCCACTAGTCGTTCGGCCATTCTCATGGCTTCTGCTAAGCTTGTTGGCTCCTGTCTCTCCACATCTCTTCTAGCCCATTCTTGCATTCCAAACAAAAATCCATGTAGCTTAGTGTCGGTATCCATGTTTGGTAGTTGCAGCATGATTTGCCTATATTTGCTGACATATTCTTTCATCTTTCCCTGTGCTTGCTTGAGGTTCCTCCATTCATCTCTCACTTTGAATTTCTCCAGCTTTGGAATAAAGTAGTCCTTCAGTTCTTCCTGGAGTTCTTCCCACGCACAGATTGTGTGGCCCTGCTCCTGTTCTAACAAGTACCAACTGGCAGCGTCCTCCTCCAAGTAAATGGCTGCCACTTCCGCCTTCCTGTCTTCGGTGATTCTTGAATATTTTAAGTACCTATCCACCTCTGCGATCCATTTCTTCAGAACCAACCCATCTCTCTCTCCCTTGTACTTGGCGGGTTGGGGCATCTTGAATTTTCCATAATCATCTTCTGAACTACTGCTATCTTCCTCTTCTTTGCGATGGTGTTTCTTCTCCTTCTTCTTGTCTTTCTTTTTGCTTCCTAATTCTACTACTTTCCCTTTCTCTTTCCTTGTATCTTGCGCCCTCCTAGATGACTCCTCTCTACCCGTTCTATCCATCTCCTCTTGCATTCGGTGTCTCCTCTCCTCTTCTTGTTGATGACTCACCCATTCTCTATAGCCCTGCTCTACCTCTAGTTTTTTTCTCATTTCTTCCTCTTCCTCTTTCATCTGCATGTTCCTCCATATTGATTCTAGCATGCCTGACATACCATCTAATTGTCTTTCTAGTCCGGCCACCTTCTCCTCTTGGGCCACTCTCCATTCTTGTCCCCTACTCTTCTTCCTCTCCTCCAATGTCAGGAGGGTGATGGTCTCCCTTTCTTCCTCCATGTGATTGGTGGTGGTGTCGACGCGGGGAAGCCGCGTTTCGCCTGTGGTGGTGTGGGTCGTGCCGCGGGGAAGCCGCGTCACGTCTTCAGACGGTGGGATGTCGAGGTTGGGGCGTCACGCCGGGGCGACGCGTCGTGGGGCGACGCGACGTGGGACGACGCGACGTGGGGGCGTCGCGATGTGGGTCGTTCCGACTTCGATCTCTTCGGGGCACTGGATCTTTCCTCTTGCTTCCGTGAGCACTCCTTCACTCCGAGCAAGAGTTGCTCTGATACCAAGTGTGATAAACCTGCACTCGTTATGCACTCAACACGGCACAGAAAGGTAACACGATATGAGCTCAAGGTATACTCTTGTATTATTCAATCCAAAAGCGAGACAACATAGACACATCCCAGGACTACACCCTCGTGACG
This sequence comes from Lygodium microphyllum, assembly GCF_053477565.2. Classification (NCBI taxonomy): domain Eukaryota; kingdom Viridiplantae; phylum Streptophyta; class Polypodiopsida; order Schizaeales; family Lygodiaceae; genus Lygodium; species Lygodium microphyllum. Next base: position 130,524,197 of record NC_141136.1, on the reverse strand, counting down.
CCGCACATGAGAGGGTTCACCACTGGGTATAGGGAATCACACGTAGAGTGGAAACAAGGCAGGGCTTTGAGTCACTACTACTCCCTATATAGGTGCAATCGGTAGCAACGGCATGGTATAGCTACAAAGCCCTTACACCCCCCCCCCCCAGCCCCAAATTAAGTAATGGAAAATTAAATGTTTTGTAAGCTACTTGTTTTCCAACTCAGCACTTATGCTCTTAAGTTTTAACCTCTCAAGTTTACTCCTCCACCTTAGCCTACACTCTGCTCATAGCTACTCAACCCACTTACTATGCAATGCAGTGCTCCTCCTAAGCCTATCACAGCCCATGGAAAAATAAAGTATCTCAATCAAACTTTGCATGCATCTTAATCAATAAAGGAGTTGTATAATTGTAAGTTGAGTTCAGCAAAATCGTATGTTTGAAATACACAATCAAGCATTGCAAGAGATTCATGACAACATTTACAAATTGTGTACATAAATTTCATATGCATGCCAATCAATGTATTCATCAACATGCCGATGTGGGTGATTAGCATATGGAAGGAAATTTGATTGTTAATGACGCATCTAATAGCAAACAAAGGAAGCAGTTGATAAAATGCAAGAGGAATTGTAGTAGGAACTATTCATGTAGGGTTTTTTTTTTGTGCGGGGGGGTTTGCCGTTCTCCCAAAACCAGGGGTTTCCTCAAAAAACCACCCTACCTTGTGACCCTCCAAAAAACCCTTGCTACTTTTAGGAAATACCGTGTGGAATCGGAATCTAAGTTGAAGAATAGGTGATGGCTAGGGAAAAGAACAAGCTAGATTTCTTTTTCTTTAATTTTAAAATGGAAAGGGATTTTTGTTCAATTTTAAAATGGCAAGGGGGGTTTTCAAAAACCCTTATGTGTTCTGAGATTCAATTTGAAAACCGCTAGATTTCTTTTTCTTTAATTTTAAAACTCCTGTTTTTTGAGAAAACCGGAAACAGTTCTCTTAGAAATCCATTTAAAAATCCCTCCGAAAAACTAGATCATCAGATTTACCAGCAGCTTTCTCTTAGATGCAGTGGATCTTATCAGCATGCATTGTCATGGACAGTGCAATTCCATCCCTTATTGAATAAATATTACAGCTCTACAATGAAACCCCTTCAAGACGGATGAATTGTTTTCAAGCTAGTTTATATTTTTTGCAATTGCAAATTCATGAATTGAGCTAGTATTATTTGCACTTGCTAGACTTTTCTGATCGAATACTACAGTGGTAATGATGCATTAGCATGCATTTATGCTTGTAGCTATTCAGCTTCATCACTTTTCCACCCCCACCTACCTTACTAGTGAGCTTATTATTGTTGCAACCATCTATTATGCAGACACTTGTCTATGATGTGAGCTGTGTGACAACGATAAAACTGTCGAGCTGTATGAATCAAAAACGTGCACTGTAAGTAACAATAATAAAAAGATTTCTTCTCCTGTATCTTCAATTCTTTATCTCAGACATTGATACACATGACAAAAAAGAGACAACCCTTGCAACAAACTAGTAAACCTTATGTGTAAACAATCTAAGAATAAGTAGAAAAATAGAAGCATACCTTAACAGAACTTCTAAGAACAAGGCAACAAAGAATATATCAAACACCTTTAAAAAAGCCATATAATAACAACCAAAGCAAGGTGTAGACTATTGTCTCAAAAGGCTTGACAAATCAATTCTCACCTGCACTTGGATTTTTCTCTTAAGGAAAATTCAAGCCCATTCAATATCATGATATTATTTTTGTAGGTGCATACAATTTCTCAGCAGTCTAATTTCATTTCTTGATCAATGGCTCATCGACAGTATCATAAATGCCATTGGCATTTAGGGCTTCTCTCTGCTTTGCAAATCTAGTGATTGTTGTCTATGTGCTGTTCAATGAATCAAGTTACCAAGTATACACAAATTATACAGACAAGATATGATACATGTGGGATACTGAAACTGCTGCCCAGCAATGAAGTCAGCACTCCTGGTTAAACTTTTGAGTCCCGGTACTGACCACATAAGTTGCCTAATCTTTACTCTCTCCTTTTCTGCTTTAGCAACATAATCACCGTGCTGTTCAGCTAACTGCTTTCACCAGTTACCAGGAACTGTGTGGTACTGATCTAAGTTGAAGATGATGCCACCAGTTATACTGTCAAAACTGCATCAAGCTTTCCCAGCAAATAGGGAAAGATATACTACATACACCTCAACCAGAGCTCTCTCACAGAGGTTCATTCTCACTTCAAAAAATGAACAAGCTTTGTATCTAGAAATCATACACTGCCACCGTCAGCACTTGAGTTGAATTGGTGTATATCCAATGCTGCAGAAGCCTGGGCAAATCAACTGCTCTCAAGAGATCCATGGTGCCTCAGTCAGCAGTCACCTCTACAACACATTTGATCCAACAAAATCAAATCAATCTATGTGGAACTTTTGACAGGCACACTTTTAAGCACAACATCCTGGTCTCTTCGAGCTTGCATCGATGCTCTCATAGCTTCAATCTTCTGGACCTCCTCCCACATCTGAGCATCAGCATATGTGTTGGCCATAGTAATATAGGATGAACTATGGTATTCATCCAGTTTAACAGCATTATCAAAGGCATGTCTTCCAAGCTTTACATTGCCCCACTTTCGACAAGCTCCCAAGATTGAATGCCAGAGCACAACATCAGGAGCAAAAGGCATATTCTCCACCATTTCCACTGCTTTTTTTAGCTGTCCTGCACGAGCAAGCAAATCAACCATGCACACATAATGTCTCAAAGTTGGAGAAATGTTGTGTTCTTTGCTCATGGCCTCAAAATATTGCTGGCCTGTCTCAACCAACCCTGCATGACTACAGATTGTCATAATAGTGAGAAATGTGACACCATCTGCCTTTACACCTTCCTCTTTCATTTTATCCAGCATATCAAAAATAAGCTTGCACTCCCCCTGGCGAGCATATGCGGTAATCAATGCATTCCATGTGAGGCTGGTTCGTGTGACCATTGCATCAAAGGCATGCTGAGCGTCTTCCACACTGCCACATTTGCCATACATGTCAACAAGAGCAGTTCCTACAATGACATCAGTGGTCTCCAGCCCACTGACTCCACACATTTGCGCATGTATCCTTTTACCAAATCTTTGACCTGCTGTAGTGGCAAAGGTTGTCAGAATACTTGTGAATGTAGCACTGTTTGGCAATATACTGTGTTCCTGCATTTGTCCATAGAGTTTAAAAACTTCCTCAATTTCACCTTGATCTGCATACCCCAAGATCACAGAGTTCCAAGAGATCTCATTGGGGACAACACCTTCCAACTGCATCTCCTGAAAACAAGTCAGTGCTTCTTCAGTGCATCCAGATTCAACATATCCTGAAATAAGTACAGTCCATGCAACAACATCCCAAAATTGCAGCTCATTGAATACATCCCGTGCTTCCACAGGAGAATTGCACTTAGCATAGAAATCCATCAGGGCACTACCAACAACATAATCTTGTTCAAGACTGTCTTGGGTTATTTGGTCATGCAGCTCTCGCCCCCTTTCCAAGGCTCCTACTGTACCACACCCTTTTAAGCAGCAAATAAATGTAACAGAATCGGGAGGAACCCCCTTCTCTTGCATTTGCTCAAAACACCCAATGGCTGCCTCACCCAAACCTTGCTCAGCATATCCTGCAATCAGTGCAGTCCATGAAACCACATCTTGAACTGCTAGATTATCAAAGACATCCTGTGCATCTACAAGTGAACCACATTTGGCATACAAATCAATCACAGCATTTCCAAGAACAAGGTTTTTCTCAAACCCTTTCTTCACTGCCTCCATATATATGGCATTGCCATTTGTGACATCTTCTAAACTGGAACATGCTCTCAATGCACAAAGTAATGTAAAACTGTCAGGAGAAAGACCATCTAGTTGCATTTGTTCTACACAATCCAAGGCTTCCTGAAAATAACCTTCCTGTACATATCCTGCCATTAGGGCAGTCCATGCAATGACATCAGTAACTGGAAGGTTCTCAAGCACATGCCTCGCTTCAACTACTGAGAAACTCTTGGCATAAAAGTCAACCAGACTATTGCCAATGTATCGGTTTCCTTCAAGCCCCAGATTGATTATCCCAGTGTGTATTCTTCTACCTTCTTCTGTGTCACCTAGACTACTGCAAGCCTTTAGACAGCTAACAAATGCAACTGCATCAGGAGAAAAACCATCCATTTGCATTTCTTCAAAGAAAATCAAAGTTTCCTTGGCATATCCTTTTTCTGCACAAGCTACAATAAGCTTTATCCATAAGCCTGTATTTCTCTCTAGCAGCATTCGAGAGACTTTGTATGCTTCAGAAACTGAACGGCATTGTACATATGATTCTACTAATGTTTCCCCCACAACTGCCTCTCTTTCAAGTCCCTTTTTTGCAAGCTCAGCATAGACTTCTTGAACATTGTCAATATCTTCTACCCTTCCATGAACTTTCAAGATGCTGCCATATGTTGTAACTACTGGAGATATTCCCACTTGTTGCATCTTTTGGAAAAGAATCAGGGAATCAGCGGCAGAACCATTTTCTGCAAATGCTATAATTGCTGCATTCCACAAATTTGCATCACTAGATTGCAGTTCATTGAACACATCCCAAGCCTCTACAAGAGACTCAAATTTGCCATACATGTCTATCAAAGCCTGGCCAACAGCAAGGTCTGCCTCATAACCCTCCTTTATAATCTCAACATGTAATTCTCTGCCTTTGTCCAAGGTTCCTGTCCTTCCGCAAGCCTTCAAGCTGCATAAGAAAGTCACATTATTCGGAGAAATGCCTTCCAATTTCATGTCATCCAAACAACTCAGCGCCTCATTACCAAGCCCGTGTTCTGCATATCCACCAATCAGTGCAGTCCAAGAAAATACATCTTGGATCTGCATATTGATGAGGATATCCCTTGCCTCTGGAAATAGTCCAAGTTTGGCATACATGTCAATCAAAGAATTCTCAACAAGTTGGTCAGTTTCGAACCCTTGGATAACAATGTCCGCATGTAATATACGCCCTCTTTTCACACAATCTAGCCTGGAACAAGCTTTTGACAAGGCCATGAACGTGTATTGATTGGGAGACACGACATCTTCCTGCATTCCGAAGTACAATTCTAGCGCGTCCTCTGATTTTCCAATCTCGACATATCCATTTATAAGAGAAGTCCAAGCATAAGTGTTTCTATCAATTACCCTTCCAAAGACCTGCTGACCATCGGGCATGCTTCCACAATCAACAAACATCGGGACGATATGGTTCCCGAGGACACTATGGACATCCAATCCGTGGAAACAAGCATGGATGTGCATCTGCTGAGCCGCCGACAAACTCTTCGTTTGCCGGCATTTTTGACAAATGCGGACGAATCTGTCCACAGAAGGCAGCTCAGTAAGGGTTCGTTCCAGGTAAGCGATCTCATCCTCTATGCTGAGCACCTCCTGAGGAGGCAACGGTGTTCCTTCATATGCTTGAAGGGAAATGTCTGAGGGGCATGTGAGCTGCAGGGCCTGATCATTTGTCAGTGCAAGGGACACATGTAATGCAACATTCATGTCTGCTGGTCGAAAAACTCAGAGACAAGGACGATGGAGGGAGGATAGGACCCTTCTATTTGATGGTAGCATCCTCCTCCTCCTCCTCCTCCTCCTCCTCCTCTTCCTCTTCTGCTGCAGCAGCACCACCACTATCCATGATCACGACGGTCTTAAGCCTCCATCGATGGAGAAAGAGGGGGCTTATCCTTTGCGGTTCTTGTCTTTTGATCTCACTCACTCACGTTCCTGTAGTCGTATCGCCAAGATGGCAAACTCTCACAAAGAATGGAGGATAAAATATCTAGTGTATGTGAGGGTGTACATTGTCATTCAATACAATAATGATATAATCCCCACATTGTGAATTACAACAATATCACGAGTTCCTATGAGGAAGAGGTCACAAAGAAGATGCCTCTCAACCACACCTAGCTAGGTATGTGATGCCTCTCAAGTAGAAGCTCATGATGTTGGATACTACAAGGAAAAACAAGGGAAAAATGTCGAAAACCTCTTGTGGAGACACTAACCTGGCCATCTATGCAATAGATAATTTCAATGGGAAGAAGGAAGAGATTCATGTATCCACAAGTGGTTTTTGCTTTATGTTTTGCAACTCGTGCATATCATAGTTAAGCAAGAAGCAACCTATTATGGCCATTTATAGTTATGAAGCTGAGTGTATTTGGCTTCAATGCCTTTTGGCTTATCTAGATATTGGACAATCATCTACCACCAATGTCTTCACTAGCAGTCGAAATGCATTAGCACTTACGTAGGACCTAGTATTCCATGCTCGTACTAAGCATGTTGAGGGTAGGAGAGATTAGCTTTGGTTTGTGTGCCAATAGTTGTCCAAAAAATAGTTGGCTTACATTAATAGAAACTTGAACTTCAACTAGTTTTTTGGAATCCAATTAGGAAAAATACATTTTCTATGAACACTACCTACACCCCATGAAATGTAGCAACTAAGGTGGGGTATAAATTAACAATGCACTAGCTGCACTTCTTACGTTGTGTCATTGCGATGCTCATGAGGTCACACCTCTCTTGCTTTGCATTTTTGTAAGCAAAGAGCTGCATACTCACAAAAAATCAATCAAATTATGCGCTTCTCATGTAACAAATTGTGGGTCTCATATGTAATGATGTATCTTTTAATGCTCTTTAAGGTATGATACAAAATCTTAGCTACTGATATATAAGTTTTATGCTAGTCAAACAATTCTTTTTATGTGCATCATCTTTTTGTAAAACTTCTAAACAATGCATCCTTTGGTGTTATAATATTGTCCCCTCATTGTCAATCATGCTTTGTGCAAAAATGTGTACTTAAGTTGAATGTGCATCAATAGCTTCTTTGTTTCAAAATTCTAATTGTAACTATCAACATTATTTGTTCTTAAGAGAGGAAAAACTAACCTTGCAAGGATTCATACTAGGATATTAAGGAGGAAATGTACCTATGACACATGCAACAATGTGCAAAACTAGAACATTATAAGAGGGGGTTAACCTTACTATTTAATACTCAAATATATTATTAAGAACTATTATGCTTTCAACAAAAAAGTAACTTAGTTTCAAGATGCACAATGTAATTATTCTCAAAGAACTAAGCATGCATCAATGTAATTGAATTGCAATCATTTAAAGCTAAATCTTAGATAAAAAAGTGCTATAATTGAAAGTCATCTCAAGCTAAGCACAAAAAAAGTAACACAAGAAATATCACATTTGCTCTATCAGGCTAGTTCATACAATTTGGTGTTCACACAACATGAGAAGAACTAGTTGTTTCTAAGTAAAAAGGAAGCTTCTATACACTTTCATGTGCCATTTTGGAAGGAAAGTGATATTTATGCCTGTATTTTGATGCTTTTTGGGTCTTACAGACACCCTTTGAGCTCCATACTCAATGTTTCTTGTTGCTGGACAGTAGATGCAAATCATGTGGGCATGTGGTATTGGTGTTTTTTGTTGTAGTGGGACACATGTATAACACTCATTTCATTTGGCCTATTTAATGTTTATTGGTCTTGGAACCTATGTAGATTATGCTTGTGGATATATATCGTCTTGAATAGTGATTTGACACATTGTATATTGCTGATTTTATATAATTGTAGCAGTCACAATGTCAAAAATTATGCAAATAACATAGATTATTGGGAACAAGTTGACAAAGAACAAGTTTAGTGTTTTGTCCTATCATATAGAGAATTTTCTCATGGGAAAAGACATTTGGGACCTCAATACAGGTGAGAACACATGTCCTAAACTTCCTGAGGAACCAATAGAGGAAAGGAAGAAGGCCACTACATTGGATCTCTATATGTACTTTAGAGACTTTGATTCCATACATAAAAAAGGTGAATCTATATAAGGATGTATGGGATATAATTGAAAAGATGTATGGCACTTGTACTTAGCCAAGAAAGATACAATTAAAGCAAAGGCTACATGGTGCATAGCACAAAAATCAGAGAATTAGTGACTATATTGTCGATATTGAGCAAATTGCAAAGGAACTTAATTCAATTAATGCACCTATTAATGATAATTACTTGGTTTTAGTCACCTTAAATGGGCTTGGTCCTACATATAAGTCCTTGGACACCTTTATTTCTATGAGAGGCGACTTTGAGGAGTTGATTACTTTGTTGCTTACAAAAAAAATAAAGCTTGGCCTTAATGATTGAAAAAGGAAAAAAAGCCAATTTGTGAAATTTCAAAAGACGATTCATTGGATGATGAGTTTGGGATACCTCGTATTAAAAGACTCTAGGCATAACAAGTGGAGGGAAGTATGTGCCACTACATGCAAGAGCAATTGAGACATCATCTAGTGCACCTCAATTGAGAAGATTAGAAAGAGTAAGTTATCTAGTTGATATGTTGGCATACAATGGTTATATGAAAATGCATTATGCTTATATGGTTTCTCATGTACATCACTTAGAGCCAACATGCTTTGATGAAGCAGATGAAAGCAAAGACTAGAGAGAGGCAATGGATGAAGAAATAGATTCTTTGAAAAATAACAAGACTTGGGATTGGTTGAATTACCTTATGGCAAGAAGGCTATTAGTTGCAAGTGAGTATATATGGTCAAATGTAGGTCAAATGGCTTAGTTAAAATATATAAAGCAAGGTTGGTTGCAAAAGGGTATGCTCAAACATATGGATTGGACTATGAAGAAACATTTAGACTAGTTGCAAAAATGACTACAATTATATCAATGATTGCTTTGGCTTCAATTTATGGCTAGAATCTATATCAAATGGATGTTAAGAATGCATTCTTGAATGGCTCATTGGAAGAGGTGTATATGGAGTGACAAGAAGGGTACATACATGCAAAGTATATGCATTATGTACAAAAGCTAAAGAAGTCATTGTTTGGATTGAAGCAAGCACTTAGAGCTTGGTGTGACACGAGTAGCACATTTCTATACAACATGGGATTTTAGCAAAGTATGGCTGATCCTTCTCTTTATGTTAGATGTTTTGAGAATGGTATGGTTGTTGTGGCCATCTATGTTGATGATCTCATTATAACAAGTACTCTTGAGAAAGAGATTGCAGAAGTAAAGCATGGTTTACACAAGGAGTTTGACATTAAGGATATTGGACTACTAAGATACTTTTTGGACATAGAAGTGATAGATATGCCACATGGAATTTGGTTGCTGCAAAGAAAATACTCCTTAGAAATGTTGAAAAAGTTTGGGATGAATACACATAAACTGGTTGATACACCATTGGTCCAAAATGTGAAGATGACTAATGATGGAATTATGTTGAAGACATTCCTATGTTCAAGAATATGGTTAGTAGTCCGATCTACTTAACCATAACAACACCATATTTGAGCTATGCAGTTGGGGTGATAAGCCAATAACTCATGTAAAAGCCATGCAAATCACATTTGTATATAGTTAGAAGGTTGCTAAGGTATGTGAAAAAGACAGTTGTATTTAGGAATGCCAAGTGAAATTACCAAGACGATGGGAACTAAAAAGGAAGTCAAATAGTATCAAGGTAGCAAAGCCATCATTGAGGAGTTCAAAAAGACTAAGCACTAAGTTACTTTTGGGTGATGATGTATTTAGTAAATCTTAGAGCTTTAGAAGTTAATTTCTTCTTCAAGTGCCAATGGCATCTCAAGATGGGTTTCATTTTGTGCTAATGGTACCCCAAACATTAGTACAACTCACACACACACACATGCACGTAGGCATTCTCTCTCTCTCTCTCTCTCTCTCTCTCTCTCTCTCTCTCTCTCTCTCTCTCTCTCTCTCTCTCTCTCTCTCTCTCTCTCTCTCTCTCTCTCTCTCTCTCTCTCTCTCTCTCTCTCTCTCTCTCTCTCTCTCTCTCTCTCTCTCTCTCTCAGCCTCATCATCTTCTCAATCCATAGTGAAACATTCCAATATATTTTGGTTTGGCATATTCGATTTGTAAGATGAGAATATGAGAACTAGTAAGGAAGATCTACTTTAGAAAACGGGAGCTTTTGAAGGGCTTTCATAGCTAGAAGCAAATGTTGTCTATGTCCAAAGAATCAATCTCATGGGCCACCTCAAAGTGGTTTGTCAAGCTATTGTAAACAAAGGGCATTGAGTGGGGATGTGAATGAAGAGCTACCCTTGGAGAGTGGGTTCCTCAACTAGCACCATTATGTGTGTACAAGCTATAGATTTTCTAGCTTGTTGATGTCACTAATTTAAGTTATACTTGCTTAAAATTAATGCTAGACTTGTTTAGTATTAATCATATTACATATGTGTGGCTAAGAAAATGTGGTATATGTTTGTGACCTATATTTGGGACTTTCCTCTCTATACGATCATATATACACCAGCTTGATTTGCTTCCATGTTCACACTTTGAACTATGCTTTAAATTTTCTATTCTTTAAGCTTGAAGCTCATTGTATATTTATATTCATGTACAAATATGTATGTAACCTCCATATAACATATATTTTTTATCTGATAAAAAAACCTACATGCACGTGTGCACACACGTGTATGTATACACAAACAAACACAACATTAGAGAAACTGAGACTTTTGACTTGAAGGGAAAGCATTACATAAAATGCTATACAATACATACATCATGCATCCATGCATGCATAATTATAGATATAAATATAAACATGCATGTGTTCACACTATACTATAATTGAAAAAAATACCTAACTTAAACCCTTCCTACATAGTAACTCTACTATGCTCCCAAGCTTAACCCCCGCCCCTTGCCCCAAGTATTTCAGCCATTGTTGAGAGTAATGTGGCATGTCTTGCAATCATGCTAAGGTCACCTACTAGCCATCATGAAGGATCTACTATTGAGGAGGGATGCATGTAGGCATAACATCTAATAGCCATGGAGTTGTTCTCTCTCTCTCTCTCTCTCTCTCTCTCTCTCTCTCTCTCTCTCTCTCTCTCTCTCTCTCTCTCTCTCTCTCTCTCTCTCTCTCTCTCTCTCTCTCTCTCTCTCTCTCTCTCTCTCTCTGTGTGTGTGTGTGTGTGCGTGTGTGTGTGCGTGTGCGCGTGCGCGTGCGCACGCATGCGTGTGCGTGTGCATGTGCATGTGCATGTGCATGCGCGCGTGTGCGTGCTACATGCAAAGTGGCATACACTCTCATCTAGCTCTGTGCAGAATATGGTTTGTGCAACCCAATGGTGATAATTGTGTAAGAGTTGTTAAGGAAACTATAAATGTGTCTGTGTATATGCACACATGGGTGTGGACATACATATGTATGTATAAATACACAAGAGTAGGCCTAGTTGGGAATGCCAACTAAGCCAACTAGTACATATATGAAATACGAATAAATAACTAAAAATGGCATTTTATCTATTTTTTAAAATGTTCCCCTCCTCATCCTCAATCCCATATTTTTTGCAATCCCTACTATCCCCATCCCTATTCCCATCTCAGACTTACAGCAACCCCTCGTTTTTGTTCATGTTCCCATCCCATGTTCCATGCACATAGTACAAATGTCATTAGCTCTATGTATTCAATAGTAATAGTAGTGAAATAAGCTTTACCGCCACCAAAACTTAGCAAAAAGAGCACAAATATGCACTTTGTTGATGTGACTTACTACTTTGTGGTCTAGTACACGACCTTGAGCAATTGTCTTTGAGTGATTATTGAAACTAAATTTTCTTGCTAACACATTCCAAACCCTTCCATGGGAAGGATTGATTACCAATGTCAAACTGGTGATTTGAATTAGTTTGGACCTTATTGCAACAACCCTCCCTTCTCATGTTGTCTCTCATTGCAATGCATCATGTCATCGCACAAACAAATCTAGCTTACCTTGTTGATCTTGTCATAATCAACTACCTTTCCTTGAGCCTGTCTAATCTAGTAGGCTGATTAGTCTCAATGTTGTTTCGCTTTTGTTGTCACATAAAAAACATCCAAATTGTGTTGAGACTTATTAACAATCCCTTTCCTCCCACTATGGTGAAATGGTAATACCTAGGTGAGAGGGTTAGATTTGAGCTCTTGGAACTAGATGACATGTGTTAACCCCAACACGAAGGAAGCAAAGGGAAATGAAAAAGACGCAGGTCAAAGGCGGAAAAAAGGTAGCCCAACTGAAGAAAGAAGAGGAGAAAATGCCAAAAGCGCAAGGGCAACCTTAAAAGTCCAAGGCAAATACAAAAGGGGAAAGGTGCATTTTAAAATACAAAGGCGCACCCTGAAATCTTGTAAAAGAGTGCCAGGCGATGGAAAATCCGAAAAGCTAAAACAGAAGACAAAGACAAAGGCCAAGGCAAAGAGAAACGGAAGACAAAGGCGCACAAGGAAAAGCGCAAGTCAAACTATTGTAAAAGAGCGCAAGCGCAAGTGCATCATGGTTTAATTCAAGGAGCGCCGGGCTCTCACCCGTGCAATTTGTAAATGTAGACGGGCAATGGAAAGGAAGCTAGGAAGATAGAAGGACAATGGGAAAAAGGGCCTAGGCTACGGCTGGCCATGTAAAAAAGGGGAAAAGGGGATGACCGCCCAAAAGGGATTTAGGGTTTTGTATATAAAGTTGAAAAGTGAATGAGAAGCTCATTCTTGTGTGTGGCCAAAAGTAGCTCTCCTCTTCTTCTTCTTGTTCTTGCTTGCTTGAGCTTGTGCTTGAGAGAGGGAGTGCGAGAGTGTGAGGGAGTGAGTGTGTGAGGGTGAGGGACCGAAGAGGGGAAGCTCTCCATCTTCTCCTCTCTTCTTCTCTTCTCTTCTCTTCTCTTGTCTTGCTCGCGGCAATGGAGCCTGGAGGGTGGAGCTTAAGGATGGAGCTTGCTTGAAGCTTGCACTCGGATCGTGGAGCTACCGGAGTGTGCGGGAGAGGAGGTAACTCGAACGGCATGGAGGTAAGCTCACTACACCCGTAGATATGGATGGCGCGTCGGCTATGTGAGAGGTAGCCATTAGTGATCGGCTTGAAATGCTTGAAAGAATAAGCGGTCCGAGGGTCTTGGCGGTTGAGCGAAAGCTCCCACATTTTGGTTCCGTGCCGGGACCAACGGATTCAAGCCTTGAGCGCTTGCGCGCTTCGAATCGAGCATTGGAGTAGGGTTTCCCCCGAACCGATGCTTGAGATAGGTAGGAACCGAGGGGGTTGAAGATGGTATTCGATCTCCTTGGCAAGTAGGTTTGTTGTTTTTCTTGAGATTTATGTTGTGAGATGGAGTAGAGTAGGTATTTACTTTGTGATTTGGATGTATTAGAGTAGGAGAAAACAAAGAAAAACAAAGAAAATAAGCATTAGGGTTACTATTGCAAAACAGGGCAAGAATCGTGCATAAGGGATAAAAAACTTACTTGTGATGCCTAAGGTCGGTAAGTGAGTTATTGGGGGTGCCAATACCATACCCAGAAGAGGGTATAAGGGCCAGAAGTGGCAAGAAAGGCCACAGTGTGCATTGCAGGGTTTCAGGAGAGCAGGAGAGAAGAGGAAAGCTTGGCGAGGAAATCCGCTTCAATCTTGGCATCATGGAGATCTTTGGCTAGCCCGGATAATTCTACACCTCCCCCTACAGTAGTAGGACCAATCTGGAGTTGCTCGACAAGGGGGAAGACCCCCAGCACCTTGCACGACGAATTTTGCGAGCTTCGACGAAAAATTACGTGCAGCGTTTGACGCGTCCGAGTCACGTCGACTCTGGTCCGAGGCCCAGACTCGGCCCTCGGACCACCCGGTCCACTCGGCTAAACCTTAGTCGGCCTCGGACCGTCCAAGGAAAAACCCGTCCGAGACTCAAATTCGGCCCTCAGCCACGTCCCACATTCGGCCCTCGGCCCAAGTGCCTCGACCCGCCCGAGTGACCGTGTCCGAATTCATTCGAATCGTCCGAACTTAGCCCTCGGCCCGTCCGAGTGACCCACTCGAACCCTGCAATTCGAACCTATTAGGCCGAATTTAGATTTTCTCAAATTTTAACCTGAAGACAGTGAAATTAACCGAGAAACCATATAGAGCCGAAACCATATCATAGATCCATTACGGGGCTGAAACTGAGAGTAAGTGGTTCAAATTTGGCTATAAACGGTCCTCCAAATTGTGCATGGCTTTTACCATAATGGCCCTGCGGGCCGGGGGGGACTTCCCCCCGGACCCCCGCAGAGGGGGCTCTGCCCCCTCTGTACCTCCCTCGGGTAGGTTGGAGAGAAAATGCGCGCTGTGACAGGTCCTTCAAATTGGACCCTAGTGTAGCAATGGCTCTACACGAGCATGGAGTCTCACTTGCAATAGAGCAACCAAAAGCCCATAACCGAACAGAGAGAAACAGAGACCCTAGAACATCGATGGGCCAATCTAGCCATCAAGGGCAAAAAGGCCACACCATGAGAACACAAAGACATTGTGTTCAAACCGTGTCTAGTCAGAGCAAAATGCAACTTTAGCAAGCTACAAATGCGAGGATGACTAGACACGACACTCTGGACGAGTGATGTACCTTGAATTGCACTGCACTGACGATCCAAGACAGCAGTGGAGAATCCACATCTGGTCGTGCAATCGAGAACTCAAGGGCATCTGTCAGAAGGCTCAAATTTACAAGCCAAGACCCGGAAGATGAAGACATAGTACCACCTACTTATCTTAGGGTCAAACTCACGGCGAAAAGAGAGCATACTATTGATGCTCTAATTGATGAAGGAGCATATTTTAATATCTTGACCTATGAATCATGGACCCTACTAGGCCAACTAGAGCTCACACCGACTGATGCAACTCTTAATCCTTACGGGGAACATCCATAAGCACTTCTAGGGAAGTGCAGAATCCTTGTAACAATTGAAACAGAAAGCTTGCCACTCCTGTTCTATGTTCCTCCCAATAGCGAGAATGGTGGAAAGGAAATCCTCCTAGGAAGGCCCTTCAAAAAGGCTACCAAGTGTGAGGCGGACTACGTAGCTCAGAGGATACACTTGACATTACCAGGTGTGAGGATAGTCACGACCTTTAGCAAGGGTGACCTCGGCAAACCTCGAGGGAAAGGCAAGGAAGGTGCTGACGTAACAGTCAAGCCCATTAACGAGAACAAGGACTTGTTGGAAGAATTAATACAAGCACAGGTCGAACAACGAGAGCCAGTGAGTTAGGCCATGCCTGAACCAAGAAGGTCAAGAGACAATGCCAAGGACAGGCTTTGGACTTACAAATATCGTAGAAGACCTCAAAAGAAGCCCAAGCCTTATAGACATAAGCATCGATGGAGAGCTAGCACAACGCCACGATGGATAACCAAGACGTGGCTTCGGGCTCAAGGGTATTATGCAGGCAACCGATGGATTTGGGTGCCAAAACCCCTTGCTAAACCTCCCCGGTCGACTAAAGGCCATATCGTATCAAGAGCAAGGAAGCGTAGGAGGAGATCTAAGGAAAAAACCAAGTCTCGAGTCAACAATAGTGGAGTGACCGAGCCCCTCATGGTCAAAATCAAGAAACCAAACGGGACCAATCGGAGGGTAGATCCTCGGCCTACTGTGCTCGACAAGCAGATGCCAGATGTAATCGTTGAGGATACGCAGAAGCCCCTGGTGCCCAAGGAGCCTTTGATTCCCCAAGAGGATAGCAAGCATCATAGGCACAACATTGCTCAGGGCAAGGTTGAGCGCTCAACAAAGCAAATAGCACAATCATCTAACAGCCACGAGCAAATCTCCAAGCCAGTATCAAAGCCACTTAGGAGTCCTAAGTCTCCTGCACCCTCTTCCCCTACACGGACAGAGGAAGCACAACACTCGTCAAGCGCGGCTATTCAATCCCAATCTCGACCTACATCAAAGCTTCCAATTGTCCAAGAGGCAGGACATGACACCATCTGTGGCTCTCGGCCCAAGGTTATGCCTATGCAACCTAAGGTGGCTAGCTCAACTGAGACTCGGCCTACACAAGGGAATGCTCTAAGAGCAACGACCACCTCTAATTGCCCTAAGGACTTGACACCACAACCCACCAAGGGTAGCCAGCACAATAAACTAGTTGCTACTACTTCCAATCAGGAATCACAATAGTCACAGCCCTTAGCCGTGATAAGACCCCTTGCGGACGGTGTCCTTAGTAGTTTACCTATGGAAGAGGTGTCGCAACCAACTTCCTTGAAAACTCCAACACTTTCAGAGTGCCTAAAGCCTAGGTTGGAGGAGTTAAACTCAAGGGAGTTGGCTGAAGGGCTAGACTCTCCGAAAAGGGAGATAATTGTGTTCTCACAACCTAGCAAGACTATTCAGCAGGCCACGGCCATGTCCCGTACGGACACGCTAGAGGAAGAGAATGCTGAGGCCCAACCAAGCACATCAACGATTGATCTAGTTCAGGGTCCTGAGTTGTTGAGCGATGCACCTTCATTGACCAAGAAAAAGAGGAGAAAACAACGAAGGCAACAACAATCACAGGTGGTTGTGGACCCCAAGAACATTGAGATGAAGGGCGCTGGAGAGCTGATGAACAAAGCATCGAGTCCATCCACCAATGAGCCCACTGATGCCTCTCCTAATAGCGGTGAAACCTCAGACACATCGGTGTGCTCTGAAAAACCAAAGCAACCGTTGCCATCAACAGTTGCTCGCAACACTCTATCCACTGACAATAGAACTCGCATTGACCAATCAAGAGTGGATACAACGTCGTCACAACAGGGTGACAAATCTATACCAGTCACATCTGAGAAGAACCATGACAAAATAGCAGCAAAACCTCAGGAGAAATGTGAGAACCCCAAGAGCATAAGAAATCCTAGCGCTGACCAATCTTGCTCATCTAGGCCTAAGCCCCCAGCCATGCTAAAGCCTAAGGAAACTCTTAGAACTTTGCATGAGATAGCAACCGAGCAAGCCCTCGTTGAACATAGAAGTGTCACAAAATGCTTAACTGAGTTGGATGCTAAGCTCAAAGTGGTCGCACGTGTCTACGTCCTTGCGGACATGGGCACAATCCCCAAGGAGAAGCTTGGAGATTACTTGACATTTCCTCTATCATGGGAAGAGCAAGAACATCTTAACGAGCACTACGACAGGCTCCTGCATGAATGCATGCGACTCATCTCTGACGAACTGCGCTTAACCGTCACGTTCAATGAAATGCTCTGCCGACCGAATCTCGTAGACATAGAGCAACTAAAGCGACTATCAGCAAGCCAGAGTCAATTTGAGCAGCGTTGGTGCAAAAAGCCGCGTTGTAATGGCCGAACTAGGGGCTCAGATCATGACAGTCTCAGAATAGCGATTGGCCAAATGGCGGTCTCAAAGAGACCCAACCTATGTGGCACCAACTTCCCTTCGAGTGCTGACTGCCATTCAGGGTATGGACTTAGGTGGAACTAGCCAAGAGAACGCTCTGTTTGATAAGGTTCTCACTGAGGAGGAGTTACATATAGCCAGTAGACTTGGACAAGGTTCCATGCTACTCGATGTGGCAAAATATCTATCGGTATTAAGTAAGCTGCCACGAATACTAGATGCATGTGCCACGCTCCGGTACAACCCCGAGTTCTACACTTGGTTCTTATCCTCAGGAAGTGACATGGATTCATAAATATGTATATAAATAAACACTGCTTTTTGTGTCACCGTGTATAAACAATGTCAACACACACAAGCAATGATAGTCAAGCACAGGGAGAAGAGTTGGGTCAAATAAACTAAGCTCCTCAAGTCCTCCTCTCATCACGCATTTAAAAGCCGTGTGACCATCCCCACCTCCAAGTGAAGGGCATGCAACCCACATTGCCGCCATAGGAAGCCTTGACCAACAACTCTGATGGTGTAGACAGGGTGTAGTCCCCTTCTATACACCTTCTTCCCTTTTTGGTCTATCCTTTCGAGGATGTGCCCTGTCCCACTCCATGACAACTAGTCCACACAACTTAGAATAAGACAATACATGCTAATGGTTGGAGGCAAAACGAACATCATCATGGGGGCCATACCTCTACAACAAACACTGCATGCCTCACCCCTCCCCTTCTTGTCATATGCACTTGATAAACCACACTAAAATCCCTTCCATGCAGACAATTGTATCCTATATCCAGGTCTAACCCTTGGATTGCATCTTGCAGGCTTCCTTTTTTGACGGACCACATGGAGAACCATGGGCATCTGGCATGCAAAGACACTCTTCACAGACGATGGAAGCATGTGGCATGCGCCCCTCCACCGGAGCACTATGTGCCCACCCTCAAGAGGTATGCCAAGAAGCGAGGCCCTAAGCGACACCGTCCCGGACGAAGGCCGAAGAATCCTCGAATCAAGAAAGTCGAGACTCAAAATGCCCAACGGGAGGCAACACTAGTGGCACAAACCCCCAACTTACGCTCAGGCACCAGATGCTCAAGGGCAGAAAAGGCGGCCAGGGATAGGGCAGAATTTAATGAATTGTTTAAAGACATTCTGGAAACGGTAGCAGCCCAGGACTACACCATTCATGTCCCGACCGACATGTTCCCTGCCCAACCCCACGGGAGCCCCACACCAGCAGAGCCCCAATTACCCGGCCACCTAGACTCGCCCCACCTTGTACAAATAGAGTAGCCCCATGTTGTATAAAGGGCTTATCAAATGCTACCTGGCCATGACTTTTTGTCTTTAAATGGTTAAGTGTTGACATGTTCCCAAATTGTACGAACTTTTCATATCTGCGTTTAATATATTTCACATCTTTAGCAAAAGAAAAAGCTAATCAAGCGCAGGTGATAAATATCTAAGTCAACACCATAGAATTCAAATAAGTGATGTCTCCTTGCATTGCACTGGTTTATTATAGTTGCGGCATATACCATGCATGTACTCTCATGAAGCGACAAGTGGATATAGGATGAGACAGGTCTTTGGGCGAAAGCGTTCAATGCCCGATCACCGCAAAACCATCGACCCCACAAAGAGCCGCGACAAAGCCACGCTGTCGACCGCCCACATCGCATAGCCCAAAGCATATTCATGGGCTATGCTCTCTTTTTGGGTCAAGCTCTATAGTTGGCTCACGACAGTCGTTACCTCAATTGTACCAACATTGCATGTGTCGCAAGGAGGTTTGCAATATCTCAAGTGTATCTCTTCATCTCAACAACAGTTCCTCTAGCATCAATCATCTCTGTAATATCAATTCTTCATAGCCTTGAATCCCAACATTTCGCAATCCAAATGAAAGGCTAACAGTCTCAATGTATGGCATTAATTGTATTCACTTTTTCCACCACAAAAAAAAAAACGATCACAACACCGCACCTAGGGGTCCTCAAATTAGGTACGCCCAATGACCTTGGTCGGCTGGCTCCATCCCTAATCCCCTAGCCCTTTGTACATCCCCCACAATTGTTCAGGGCACATTAAGGGCAGGACATACCTAGAACGCTCATCTCACCAATGGTTAGACCTGTCACCCTGGACCACTTGCACAATTCTTTTGCGTTTCATCTCAACGCCATTACAATCAACAGTGGTAAGCACGGCATGAAAGACAATGGAAAAGTACACCATACTTTTCAAGCACTACGAGTAGCCACTAGCTACCAAAAGCTAAGACATCACAGAGCTTAATTATGCTACATTGCCTTGACAAGACCAGAATGATGTCTCGAACAATCTTCAAGTGTACTCCCTATCTTCATCGACAAAATTTTCCATCAACTCACCCCTTGCTTCACTGACCCATTGCGATACAAGGAACCAGTCCGACAGTCTTCTAGCTAAGTAATACCTAAATATGCACGGGCACTCACATAATATCTACACCGAAGTATATACACAGTTTGGGTCCTCAAGTGCAGGACAATACTCCAGGCTTGCTTAGAGTTCAACCTGTCTCCCAACCTAATCAAAATATGTCTTGTGCACGATAAGAAGACTAGCGCTACCCCTTAGGGAGAGACCACACGAGAGGTTTTCAAATTGCAGGTATTGAAGCGTCCAACAAAATTTCAATCGCTCTTCAGCGACACCCAACTCTGAATGCTTATCCTTTACCATCCCACAAGCCCGCAAAAAATCGTCATGTCAAGAATCCCCAACAAACCTATACTTGTGCTAGCCATCAATGCAATCCCCAACATAGAACAGCCCTACCAACAAATCCAACAACCCTTCCACCAACCACCTTGGCCACCAACAGGCCCCCAGGACCTTCTTTCACACCACCACCAACACTCCTCCACAGGCATCCTTGTCACCCACGTCTTCGGTGCATGCTACAACCGGCTACCTACGTCGGTGAGTGCCATGGGACTGGCACTCGTCCAGGAGGGGGGTAATGTTAACTCCAACACGAAGGAAGCAAAGGGAAATGAAAAAGACGCAGGTCAAAGGCGGAAAAAAGGTAGCCCGACTGAAGAAAGAAGAGGAGAAAAGGCCAAAAGCACAAGGGCAATCTTAAAAGTCCAAGGCAAATACAAAAGGGGAAAGGTGCATTTTAAAATACAAAGGCACACCCTGAAATCTTGTAAAAGAGTGCCAGGCGGTGGAAAATCCGGAAAGCTAAAATAGAAGACAAAGACAAAGGCCAAGGCAAAGAGAAACGGAAGACAAAGGCGCACAAGGAAAAGCGCAAGTCAAACTATTGTAAAAGAGCGCAAGCGCAAGCGCATCATGGTTTAATTCAAGGAGCGTCAGGCTCTCACCCATGCAATTTGTAAATGTAGACGGGCAATGGAAAGGAAGCTAGGAAGATAGAAGGACAATGGGAAAAATGGACTAGGCTACGGCCGGCCATGTAAAAAAGGGGAAAAGGGGATGACCGCCCAAAAGGGATTTAGGGTTTTGTATATAAAGTTGAAAAGTGAATGAGAAGCTCATTCTTGTGTGTGGCCAAAAGTAGCTCTCCTCTTCTTCTTCTTCTTCTTCTTGTTCTTGCTTGCTTGAGCTTGTGCTTGAGAGAGGGAGTGCGAGAGTGTGAGGGAGTGAGTGTGTGAGGGTGAGGGACCGAAGAGGGGAAGCTCTCCATCTTCTCCTCTCTTCTTCTCTTCTCTTCTCTTCTCTTGTCTTGCTCGCGGCAATGGAGCTTGGAGGGTGGAGCTTAAGGATGGAGCTTGCTTGAAGCTTGCACTCGGATCGTGGAGCTACCGGAGTGTGCGGGAGAGGAGGTAACTCGAACGGCATGGAGGTAAGCTCACTACACGCGTAGATATGGATGGCGCGTCGGCTATGTGAGAGATAGCCATTAGTGCTCGGCTTGAAATGCTTGAAAGAATAAGCGGTCCGAGGGTCTTGGCGGTTGAGCGAAAGCTCCCACAACATGGTTAGTCTTGAGCTCTTGATCTAGTCACAAGATTTACTAAATTGCTTTCTTAATGGTCTCTATACCACCATCCAAGTCAACTTGAGAGGCAAGGCTATTGGAGGAATACCTACGCTAGTGAGTTTGTAACTTGGAAGCAATAGGATATGGCCTTAAAGGACTTCCTTGCCAAAGTGCATGTGCTTGGCTAAGTTAGAGGAAAAACTAGTGATTGTTGAGATGGCTACAATTAATAAGGAAATTGAAGATGGAGTCAAGGAAATGTGAAGTGTGCAAGAAGAGTTATATAAGGATATCAAAAGAATAAAGGCTTTATAACCAAGATATAATAGACACTATTTTTTAGTAAATACAAAAGAAGATTGAATCCCATACAACTCTAGTAGGCCTACCTTATGAGTGGTATGAAGAAACACAAGGAACTAGATGATGAGACTACCAAGAATATTTGAAGTCATACAAGCTAGAGAATAATATAAGAACATTCTTGGGAAAGTAAGGGTTCAATTGGGTGAATCCATGGTGCATTATCAAGCAATTGAATAGTCAAACATTTTTTGAGTTTGGAGACATATGATATAAAGTTACATCATCATTAAAGAAATCAAATTGTTCCAAGGGGGCCAAAATGTGGATTAGTGATGAGTTCATACAAGGAAAACTCAAAGCATGACTAGGTGAAATCATCAAGTTGAAGGCAACTGGGAAAGAGAGGAAATGAGAAATTGTAAAGATGAAGGCCCAAGGAGTCCACCTTATAGAACATGTAAGATGCCACGTGAGTTCAAAAGAAAAGGGTATTATATTTAGTAAAATTTACAGGGTTATATTTACAAAATGGGTCTTTTAATTACAATTTGAAAAAAAATCATAAGTTTAGTAAAGTAAAAGGGGTCATTTTAAGGCCTCATAGCATGTAAAGAAAGGGTATTTCTTAATATACTTTGAACACATGTTATATAGATGATTTCTTATAGGTGGATCCCCCAAGGATGAAGGTAACTACAAAAGAGAGAAATCATGGTAGTTTATCAAGTAGTAAAGACATCATAAGAGAATTCAAAAAACCTAAGCATTAGGCTGCTTTAGTATCATGACACATGTCATAACTTTTGTAGCTTCAACAATTAGTTTTTGTTTTTGTGATGGCACCCCAAAGTAGCTAAAATCTTGAGGTGTGTCATTTTTCCTTATGCACATTTTAGGTAGCTTAGTGTGGCTTTATTTCTTTCTCTCTCTATCAGCATGTGTTTGCACTTAATACATCTGCCCTATAATGTAACGTTTTCACTTTGCAACATTTCATATACACAGATAAATGCAAGCCATGAAAATTAGAAGGCACTGAAATGACAATTTGCATTTAAACTTAAAATGAAGAAATAAGTTACAAAATGAAGTATGAATACATGCAAAACAAGGAAGGATTCATAAGCAAGGTATTATAGACACCATGTTTTCAGTAAATGAAAAAGAAGATTGAATCCCATACACCTCTACAAGGCCTCCGTTATGAACGGTATGAAGAAACACAAGAGGAACTAGATGATGAATACCAATAACATTTGAAGTCATACACACTAGAGAACAACATAAGAACATTGTTGGAAAAGCAAGCATTCAATTGGGTGAACCCATGGTGCATTAACAAGCATGGGATTTTTTTTTTTGAAAATGGAGTTTGGGGACATACGATATAAAGTTGGAACATTAAAGCAATCAAATTGTTCCAAGGTATCCAAAATGTGTATTAGTGATGAACTCAAATAGTGCAACTCAAAAGCATGACTAGATGAGATCACCAAGTTGAAAGCAACTAGGAAAGAGGGAAAATGAGAAAATCTAAAGGTGAATGCAACTAAGAACGAGAGAAATCGAGCCATTTATTGATGTTGTAAAAAGAATTCAAAAAGACTAAGCATTAGAATGCTTTAGGATCATGATGCATGTAGTAACTTTTGTAACTCCAACAATCGGTTTTGTTTGTACCGATGGCACCCCAAAGTGGATTGTAGCTAAAATCTTGAGGTATGTCATTTTGTCTTATGTGGCTTTTATGCAACGTAGTCTGACTTTCTTTCTTTCTCTGTCTATTATCATGTGTTTGCACATAATATGTCTACCCTATAGTGTAATGTGTCCACTTTGCAACATTTCATATATGCCTTTAGCTGCAATCCATGTAAGCCATGGACATTAGAAGGCACAAAAGTGGCAATATACAAAAATTGAAGAAATCATTTGCAAAACAAAGTTTTTTTTAAAACAACTCTTCTATAAAAATACATGATTGGTTCCTTGTAGGTTGAATTTAAATTAAAAACCATGATTGAGCTTCAAATCACATGCATGTCAAGATACGGCACATTTACAATTGGAACTTTGAGGGAAAACATAAATAGTGAACTTTGGCTCGGAAGATGTAAGATTTGTGAATAAGATGCAAAGGGTGTTGCAACTATAGAAGGAAAGTGAAAGAAGCTTCAAGTATTGATGCTACTATTATAATGCAAGACTCGTGACTTGGGAATTGTATGATGCAGACTGTGATTTAATAGTACCCTAAGGCACACCTTATCTTGTGATCTCCATCTAGTTGGTTTGATTATCTATACTAGAGAATGTATCTTGCATTGCTTGCTTACTCTTTAGCTCTACTTTTTCTGCTAGGAAATTATTCTTCAAGCTCGTCCTTTTTTGTTCAAGGGGATCTTAGGAGGCCGAGGGAGGAAAGAACACATAGTACGGCTCTTTTACGAATGTCAAGCCAAAATATTTGTGCCAAGTACATACATGATACAAATTCTTATTTCTCAAACAAGGGTACTATGAAATGCCCTACTAGAAGTGGCATTCATGGCATTCTAGTGAGAAATTTGTGACATTACATTCATTCGAGGTACTTTAGATTTTAAGTTTGTATGAGGCATTGTTTCTGATTGACTCAAAAGAAAAATTTATTCCTCTACTCTTTATGAGAGCTTTGTATATTCTTCATCTTTAATCCCATTGACGAGTGCCATTATCATAGCTCTGGGATTTGGTGTCTCAACTAAAAAGAGAAATTCTCTTGTCAAGATTTCA
The DNA here is from genome assembly GCF_053477565.2 of Lygodium microphyllum. Classification (NCBI taxonomy): domain Eukaryota; kingdom Viridiplantae; phylum Streptophyta; class Polypodiopsida; order Schizaeales; family Lygodiaceae; genus Lygodium; species Lygodium microphyllum. The sequence goes on along the minus strand of NC_141136.1, from coordinate 130,499,748 downwards.
TAAATGTCAACCATGTAGTCTTGTATAGCCTCATTTTCTCTATGGCTTACATTCATTAGATTGACTATTAATGTATCTGCATAACCAACCTCCAAGAATCTTTTGATAGACAAGTCCTTGAGTAGATCAAAGTTTGTTTTTTCTCTGCAATATCCATGCTCATGATCCATGTTCTATCCTCTTTAAGAAATGACCTAAAGGTTTGTGCGTTTTTGGCATAACCTAAAGGTTGTTACCCTCATACACTTGCTCGAATAATTTTTTTCTTTGGCATACCATGACATCTAAAAACATCAATAGAGTATGACATTTTGACATTACACAAAGTTATAAGGGTCAACCCCCTTTATACTTGTCTAACTATTTGGCTATGTGTGGACCTTTTTTTGCTCCCTTGTGGTTGGTATTGCAATCAATCCATTTAGTAGAGTAGTTTCCATGACCCTCCAATTAGTAACCATGGAGTTATCGAGATGCTTCCTAACTAATAGCTTAGGCAAAGTGTCTTTAGGGTGCACTAGAACTCCTTATGGCTTGGTCATTTTCTTTATCCTATCCACTTTCTTAACCTATTGCAGCTTGGCCTCAAGCTATTTTCTCATAAAATATAATAATTGATTTACTAAGTTTTGGGTAGCTCTTGCAGTAGCCAAGTTCTCTTCAAGGACTTTATTCTACAATGAGAGTCCTTTACAACCCATTGTATTGAGTCTACACTTTCTCAAGTTACAAAAGCCCTGAAGGTGATTGAAAACTCTCTTACATCTAGGTGTGTTTGTCCCCATGTGATATAGTATGGTAGATTATCACTATCTACAATTTAGTTTGCTCATGATCAAGTGGTGAACATAGTCATTTTTAGTATTTCTTGCTAGCACAATCACACAATGAAATGTAATAACCTTAACTATCTTGTTGTCTACCCAGCAATTCTATGACACCTATCCATCATTGGTGGTGGCATTCACACAAGACCGCATCCTTTGTGAAAGATGAAAAGTCAAATTATGTTAAGTTTCTCCATTTAATAGATTCATTTTAAGGCTGGCAATCAATTTTGGTATCTTGTTAGTATTGATGAAGCAATAGATTTTGAAGTGGTTCTACCCTCACTCAATGAAAGTGAAGTGAGGATGGCTTATGGTTTCAAGGATCTGTGTCATGTTCTCATGAAAATTTAAGTCTCTCCATGGAAATTTTCCATGCACATAACTTGGAAAATGAGGAATGACATGTAGGCATCATCAATAACTTGGTAGTGTTAATGTTTATGAATCAACTCAACACGGAAATCATAAAGTAAGAACAAATAAAATGTGACTTGAACATTAGATATCAAATATAATATCTAGTATTCTGAGGTTCTTTCTCTCATAAGCTAAACTCATGCTTTGTAGCACAATCTAGATCTTGTAGGATATATGAGCTTAGCCAATTGGATAGTTTCTATGTCTAGTAGAACTGTCACCAAGGCCTCTATTGACCTAAGGGTTTCTAATGTTGGGCTAGAGTCACAACAGTCAAGACATTGGACAAACTTCTATTCTTTCAAAAGCTTCAACTCACTTTAGTGACAATCTCTCATCTTTTCTTCTCAACTCTCTACTCTAACTAACCATGCATCCGTTCTCTCTAACACCAAAAAGCAAGACTGTAAGACTAGCCTAGGTGTAGTGGAGACATTATCCTACCTTTCCACATTCTAGTCCAAAAGCTTAAAGTCTTGAAGATGGTTTTACAATCCAAGTAGTACAATTTGATGTTGTTGCTCCTTTGCATCCACCACCAAGTATGCCTAGGATGAGAGAAAAATATAGAGAAAAAAAGAAGAGAAAGAAGATGGAGAAGAACTTCACATTTCTCGATCCTTTTCTCTCTTGCAATCTCACAACCGCATGCACAACTTCAAACTCAATTGTCTTACCATACATGGGAAGTAGAAGAAGAAAAGCAAGGAGAAATGTAGAGCTCCTCTACCCCAAGTCCTTCACTCAATCAACACACCACTACTCTCTCTCTCTCTCTCTCTCTCTCTCTCTCTCTCTCTCTCTCTCTCTCTCTCTCTCTCTCTCTCTCTCTCTCTCTCTCTCTCTCTCTCTCTCTCTCTCTCTCTCTCTCTCTCTCTCTCTCTCTCTCTCTCTCTCTCTAATTGTCAACAATGAATACAAGAATGTAATTGGGTCCGAGCACTACCGCCATCATAAAGTGGAGTGCGGTTATACTCAGAGAGTCGACACAAGTGGACACCGACGTCCTACTCTACAATCAGCATCTAGTGTGCAGAGCTGGACATAGTCACAACAATGAAAATAACTGCCAAATATACTCAATAATAGAAACAATTCCAAATGTCTATTGCTATATGAAATCAATAAACAGTCTCAACAAAGATGGAAGTGATGGCAACACAATACTAAGGGAAAATTAGTGTGGGATCACAAAACCTTCATGAACTGAAGACAACCAATGAATACAAAGATGATGGTAATACTACTGCCAAATGTTGTGACTAAGGACAATACAAGTGATAATTCTCCTACTAATAGCACTCAAGATGCCAGTTGGTTGGAGGGACTCACAAAAGAACTAACAATCGAGCATGGGAGTTGTTGAACCTTCAAATCCTAATTTCCCTTAGATACTTGATCCCTTTCTCTTCTTCTTTTGTGTGTATGTAACCCTTGATCTCCTCCCTTCGTTCTTTAGATAGCTTGTTGCTTACTGTGGCATTCTCTCCATCCATGTGCCGTGCTAGATGGTCTTTAGTGCTCTTGCACCCGTCGGCTAATTAATGCATCGTTGGTGGCCCTAGCTTTAAAGATCACTAATTGCCACAACCTTTAACATTGGTACACAATGTGGAATCACATCCACAAAAATACTCACTGAGGCCACCTTCATCCTCTATGTCAAATGCATCGTCATGTTGGGTCTAGTCCGGGGGTGGAGATGTGGTGATGAGGGCCGAAGGAGAGATTGGAGGTAGTAAGAGATGAGGTGGGTTGCGTTTACCATGGCTAGGTAGGCACAACTTCTCTTGCATTCTCTTCAAAGACAAGGTATATTTGTGACCTTGAATGTGGATTGTGAAACTTGTGAGGAGCTGCTTCAGGGTGGACTGGGTGTCGAGGGTAGTGCTCCATGGGAGGTTGACGAAGTTGGTGAGCTACAGGGAGTCGAGGGCATCTACAAGGGGTTCAAGGCTTGGAGGGAAAACCTCCCCAATGTTGAGTTCGAAGGTTGCCATGGTAGCAATATAGAAGAAAGGTGTGACACAAAGAAAGCAAGAGAAGTGAAAGTAGGTTTGAGCACAAGTGTTGGATGACAAATAAGGGTGCTAAAAAGGAGAATCTTTCTTAAAAGGCTATGTGGTTGATGCAAAAGAGCTGTAACCAGTGCATCTATGCCACATTACTAAAATAAGATGTAATAAGACATGATGAAAATGGGTTTTTCAAGATATCATGCCATCGTGAGAGTATGAGCTAATGAGTGAGGGTTGTAAATGAATGCCATGTCAACAAGACTAACAACTTCTGGCAACAAGTTGATTTGTAGGTGGGCAACTAGTGGGGAGCAAAAATCTGAAATTTGATTGCAAAGGACTAGTAAGGGAATTCTGTTTGGTACGGAATGGGCACTGGAAGCCTTCAACATGATAGTGACATGGCCAGAATCCATTAATAGGCTTTGACAGCAACTCACCTAATAAATCGATCAGATAGAAGGAGTTAGTACTAGAATCATAAAATATTCAAAAAGGATTGCTCCATCAAAGTTTGAGCTTGCATGCATGCATCTTAAAGACCAAGATGAGTTGGCCCTTTTGGAAAAGTGATTTCTTGGATAGTCTGTACACTTGGTGCTTTTTCCAAGCTTGGACTTTGAATAAAATGTAGGTGTTGCGGATCCAGTCTCCTTCTAGTTGTGCAATGGCTTCCATCCGAAATGGAAGCGATTCCTTTGGGATGAGCTGATATTGTACTACAAGGTGTAAACTCAATACTACATGCTCTAGGGATATAATGGCTTCCAGACCAAATGCTAATTTGTATGAATTCATGCCAATAGTAGACTTGAAGAAAGTCCAAAAGGCCTATAGTGCTTCGAGGAGCTTGGTATCCCAATCTTTTCTCTTTTGATCTGCCAACTTGATATTACACGGAATCTTGTTGGTTGATTCAACTAAGCCATTGGCTTGCAGATAATAAGGAGAAGATGTTTTATGTACAATGAGAAAAAATGGGGTGAGCACTTTGATGACCTTATTTACAAAATGCATGCCTTTGTCACGACCAATTCAATAGGAGTTCCACACATGGTGAAGATATCCTAAAATAAACATTTAGTGACTGATTTAGTAGTGTTTTCTAGTAGAGCCTATGCTTCTACCCGTTTCATGCAACAATCAGTTGTAATCAGGATTACTTGTTTTTTATGTAAGTAGCTAATGGAGAGATCAGACCAAGTCCCCATTTCTAGAAGGGCTCCAAAGGTAGCATTGGTTGGAGTAGTAAGCTGTCTCTAACGCCAAGCAAACCCAAGCCTTTGGAAAGAATTGCAGTGATGGACCCACTTACAAACATCACCATGCATGGTCAACCACCACAAGCCAGCTTCCTAGATTTTGCTAATTGTTACTTCAGCAAATGAAGTGCCACCAGTAATCCCTTAATGAGCTTCCTCCGTGACAACAAGCTACTCCATTAGAAGTGCTACTCTTTGTAGCACTCTAGAGAGGGTGTAGTAATACAACTAGCCCATAATGGTCTCAAAACATCAACTCTAGATAGCAAGTCATTTCTGTTGTTGATCCTTTTGGAGATGGGGTAGAGGCACTCCAGTCTCCAGGAAGGCCATCATTTCATCATACCATGACCATGGAGGATTTGGTGACTTGCAGCAGGCAACAGTGCATCAAATGGAGCCTTGCTTTTCCAAAGATGGTAAAATCATCCAGAATCTCATAAAATCAATTAAATAAGGCCTAAAGATCTTGTGCATGTCTCTTTAAAAAGAGGTCGAAGCATTCTTAATGCCAAACCACATCACCATTATAGACATACACTCCCCATGGTATGATGAAAGCTATTTTGGACTAATCTTTTGGGGCAAGTTGAACTTGGTTTTATTCACTGAAACCATCGAGAAAAGTGTACGCCTCATGGCTAGTCTTCATTCAAGATAGTATCCAAATAGGAAATGGGGAACAAATCTTAGATTGTGTTTGCATTAAGCTTTCTATAGTCCACACATATTCGCAGCTTCTTGTTCTTTTTAGGAACTATGACAATCAAGGAAATATAATATGCTCAATCTACCATAGCGATAAACCCAACTCACATCAGTCGATCTAGCTTCTCTTTGATTTGTTTGACCATGTGAGGGTTCATCCTATAGTGCTACATCCAAACTGGAATAGTATTTGGCTTCAGAGAAATCCGATGCTGATAGAATCTAGGATCCAAACCTTTCATCTTTGAGTATTCCTAGGTGAAACATCTTTAAACTCAGTCAGCAAACTGATGAGTTACTATTGGAAGTCGCTCTAATTGGGCGCTGATCTTTACTTGTCTTTTTGGGACCAAGAAACACTATGTTTAATTCATCTTCCTTCACCGTTGTGACCTTTTGCATAGTATTTTCTTTAGTTTGGCTTTAGCAATGTGATCCACATCAGCAAGTTCTATCTCACAGTAGTCTGGGTTTTGGGTTTTGGCTTTTGGAACTGTCAGGAGTGATGTCCTCCTTCTTCTTCTGCAAGCTTTTGGGCTACATACTTTGTGGCTACACTTATTGTTTACTTCTATAACACATTAATGAGACACTAAGGCTATAAATCTACATTGACCTTCAGGAATTCCTCTTCCTCATCATCACTAAAGCCTTGTACCATTTTGATTGTTTCAATAACAACCCGTCTGCACTATGGTGGAGGTTGGGTAACATTGGTCAAGAACACTATCACTTTATGTTGATTCTTGTGGATTGTTATTTTGTTTATCCCAGTTACGGATGACTCTTGCTTGTTGGTGTAGCCAAGGTCTTCCCAACAATAGGTGGTAATCTTCATCGGCATGTCCCATATACAACATAACAACACAACCAAAGAAACCAAGAATTGAATTGTAGCAATTTCTAGAAGTACAAAGTGTATAATACCAAGAGATCTTACCCATTGTTGGGGTTGGTTCCCAATCCATTAATCCCAATTCTTGATAAGTTGACAATGTGATGATATTAACATTAGATCCACTATCAAGAAGGACATTCTAGATGATCTGGTCCTTTTGCACCAAATAGGAATAACCGAAATGGTCAAATCAGATAGGAGGCATGCTAGCACTAGCTCTTACTAAATTTTATGAACCATTGCCTTCAAAGCAATGGCAGTCATAGTTGCTACTACATGTGGTTTTGGTAATATTGGGCACTCTGGTTGAATCAACTTTAATAGGTAATCCTTGAAAGTTGGTACAAGATTCAAGGCATCACCTAGTGGGATAGTAATATTCACTGGTCCCCATCTGGTTGATACCTTGGATGACTCTAAAATAGTCAAAATGCTTGGCATATTCCCTTTTGGTAACTATAAGTTTAGCCACTATTGGCCTCTACTACCTCTAAGATTAGTGTATGGGGTTTTACCCTATCTCTGTATGGGGTGATCTTCCAAATTCTTCTTACGATCTCTATCAGGGTTATCATCCCAAGGTGACCACCTGGATCCTTAACTCTATTGGGTTGGGGATCCTCTCTCGCAACTTGCCTGTTTTTCTCCAATTCTAGAGTTTCTACTTCCCGTGCAGATTGTTACTGTAGTTGTGACTCACAGACTCCCGAGTTTAAGTGACTCCATCTTGGGTGTGGTTGTATCTTCCTACCTTGACCTAGTGGGGTATGGGCATTAGACTGTGTATTTTTCCTTGCGCATGAGCTATCAAACCAATTTTTGAGTTTAACCTCTAAAGTAGAGATCGAGGCCAGGTATTTCATTGCCATCAGCTCTTTCCTGACCATCCTATCACCTGATGTGACAGAAATTCTCTTGCTTTGCCCATGAAGTTCTTGTGGGTTGCAACACAACTTCTTTGTATGTTTTGCATGACTAGGTTATCACATGAACATTTGATTCTAGCAATTCCTTGATTTCTACTGTGTTAGCGCTCTGTGCATTTGTGCTAAGCCTTGTCCATGCCTTTTTTAAGCATCATATGCTTGAGCTTTGGGACACTCTGATCTCTAATGTCCTTCCTACATGTAGAAGAAATAGTGTCTAAAGAATGGCCAAAAGTTTCCATTACCTCTTCCTCCTCTACCACACATACCAAGGCCATCACCAAGTTGCTAGTACTCCTGATTTATGTAAGCAATAGCTTGATTGGCCAGAGGGGGATACTGCGGTACCTTTCCATTCTCTTGGTGAATGAGCCATCTAGTACTTGCCATTGTACTAGTAGTACTCAGTGCTATGAGTGACCATATTGCAAATACTACACCATCATTGGTTTAGGCCACTGAACATGTTCGGGATTATTGCATTGTGTGCACCAGAGATTTTTGACCCCATTTTTCTTACTATTTTCCAATGCTCTCTTGCCCTTGTTCTTCTTCTTACTCTTGGTGGGCTTTTTCTCCTCCTCCTCTTCGAAGTTAGATTTGTCGTCTGCTAGATTCTCCTTCCACGCCAGAATCAAAATTGGAATCACTAATGTCATCATTGTGGTGCTTTTGAATTCACTTATTGGATTTCCTTCCTTTTCTTCACATTTCTTTGGACAAAAACTACTCTAATCTAAGGGATTTCTTTTATAATGTGTCTATGCTATTACCTCAACAAGTCATCGAAAGCAAATGCTTTTCGAATAGGTTTATTGAAACCTTGAACATACAATGTCCAAGCTCACACATGGCTTCTCCTCATAATGGAAGCCTTACAACTTAGAGAACCCTGGATCATTAGTGGCACCTTACGAGGGTGGGGCATTGAGCATATCTAACATTATAGAGACCAAAAATCAGGATTAGGGTTAGGTTTCCTCCATAAATTAGGGTTTATGTCCCTTTTGCATTTTAGAGTTTTTCACAAGCATATCTAACACTATAGAGACCAAAATTAGGATTAGGGTTAGGCTCCCTCTATAATTTAGGGTTTGTACCCTTTTACATTTTTGAGTTTTCACAATTATGAATTAGGGATGGTACCCTCTTTTGGGCATCCTACTTACTTTGTGGGCTCTTGACCAATCCTTCTTTGATACATGCTTCTATCTTAGCCTAATTGGACCTAGCTTAAGCTATTCTAATCATATTATCATGTACATAACCCACACAACAATTACAATGCATCAAATGCAAGTGCGGATAGTAACAAATGTGCATAGGTGTGAGCCCATCAACTCCCATTGAATAATGCAATCATAATAATAATGTGTCCATGAAGTAACATGTGTCCATGAAGTAACGTAAGTGTCCAAAAATAATACACTGAAGCTCCAAATATAATAATCCTCTCAAAAATAAATCTAGCACTTTTGGTTTGACTTTATCTGACTTTGCCTCCCACATTTCTTATTAATATTATCCCCCTTGGAGACAAGTGCTAGCCCCATAGCACTCATGTCAAAGGTAGACATGGAATGTTGGGATGGTCTTGAAGTAGCTCTAAAGAAGTAATGGCCATGATGGAAAAGTGATGCATGTAGTTGTTTGTAATGGAGAGTATGGCATTCTTGATGATGGTATAAATGATTGGTATGGGTACACTGGTGGCAGATGTTGAGATGTCAATGTTGTTGGTGATACAACTTATAAAAGATAATATTGTTGATTTTGGTAGTTTGAATATTGGTCCTTTGAATGGATAGAACTTGATTGGAAAATGAATGGAAGGTTCTAAAGATGGTAGATTTGATGTTGAAGTAGAACTGATGAATCATGAGTCTCCACAAACCTTTTTGCCTATAAAGTAAAACCTCATGTGCATTCACATCTAAAAGAGAGTGCTAATCTTCTTTATTATATATATGCACATGATATATAGTATTATTGGTTTAGGAGATGGGTCCAAGCCTAAGGTGTTGTTCCACACTTGAGGACCCAAAACCATATATAAGTTATGGTGCAAATATTATGTGAGTACCCATGCTTACATAGGCTAGCACTTAGTTAGAAGACTGTCCCATGGGTTTTTCTATTGATGATGGTGTGTGATGAAGATATGAAGAATTGGAATTGTTAAGGGAAAAGGTTAGTTGTTGAAGAAGATCATGAAAAAACCTAAAAGTAGGATGGACAAAAACTAGAGTCCAATCCAAATAACTCTTGGAAGTGCATGGTTCTCTGCTAAATCAATTACATGTGGCAATTGATGTAAGTGTTATCATGGTGCTAGAAGTATCTTTTTCATCTTACTTCAAAGTTGATTTGCTAGCATTGGGGAAAAGTAAAAAGTGTGAGTTACTTAGGGAGATAGGTCTCTAACAACTAAGGCGAGCTGAGACTTGCTAGGGATGTCTTAACCTTAATATACAATGAGTAAATGTGCAAGAAAAATGGAAAAAGGGCTAGGGGGTTAGAAACAAAGTCGTCTAACCAAGGCCATTAGAGGCATCTAACTTGAGGACCCCTAGGTATAATGCAATGCTTCTAAGTGCATCTTTTTCTTTTTCTTTCTTTTCTATTATTTTCTCTCTCTTTTTTGTTTTTCTTTTTTCTCTTTCTTTCTTTTTGAATAACAATTGTGCCATATAACTTGGGTTGTAGGTTTACAAAGTTGAAATGGAAGTATGATAAGTCTAAATATTGATTTTGCATATAGTAAACCTAGCTCAAAGAATGTAGTTGTGCATTGGAGTATGCATGATGAAGATTGAATAATATGCCTAAAAATTCAAAGCTCATTGCCCTATTATTGAGATAAAGGTGTTGCTAAAGAAGAACCTTAATGGTGATAAAGACTTGTGTTCATGTTGGAGAAAATTCTGGAGAAAATTCCAACTCCTCCTAAGAGAGTAGATGACCATTGGATGTTGTAGTCAAGGTTTGTTTAAAAAGTATTGGGACCTCGTTGTTGATGGTTTCTTGCATTCTTTGTCTTGCATTTGAGGCTCCAAGGTGATGATGTTGCCGTGATAGTTTAGAATCATATACAAAATCTTCTATCATTCTAACATTATCTTTGGCTCTTGAGTTTCCATCACTTGGCTTTGTCGCCTGTGATTGTCTCGTATTCAATTGGTGAGACTTTGAGAATGTCATATACTATATTCCAATCCCAATGATAGAAAGAATTGATGAAGTTCTATTGCTTGTTTCCATCAAACCTAGAACAAAATTTTAGAGCTTGTGCTTGGTATCCCTCCCATAAGGTGCAGCATTCTTTCAAAATTTGAGGGGTTTCACTCTACTAGTGCAAACATTTGAGCAAAAGAATAAACTCTATACAAAGTTAGTTGGGCTTGGCCATATACAAGGGTTAATGTTTTACATCAACAAGAACTCACCACTTGTAGAAATTTGGGTTGTACTCTAAGTCATCAAAAGCATCCAAGTCAGTTGGTTCGATAATCAATCCACAAAGGTGAATAGTTTGATCATAGAGCTTGGAAGATCCTACAAAGTGAGTGGCAACATGTAGTTTATCTTCAATAAAAATATTATTAATCAATGGGTGACACTATAGCTTTGATGGAAAGTTCAAAAATTGACCAAAGATGGTCAACTGAATCAAGGTGGTTTCATAGGATGCTAGGTCTAATTGAAGGGTATTAACTACATGTCGCTACTTAACCATCATCATGAGGTAACTACCATTGCAAGCAAGCATAAGTGGATGAGAAAATCCTAGACTAAGTCAGATTGAAGGTACTAACTACATGTTCTTGCTTAGACATCATCATGAGATGATTGCCATTGCAAGCAAGCTCAAGTTGACGAGAAAATTTCTTATACAAGAATGGGTTCAAAGAATTGCAGTTTTGCTTAAGCTCATGAATTACTAGGTAGTTTTTGGTTACATAAACATAAGAAAGAATAAGTCAACATTATTGCAATTGCTTTTGAGGAAAGGTCTTAGCACATTCAGCTTGAACCACATGGCATTTGCAAATGAGATTTTTTATCAGGGAGAGTGGTACAATGCACTAGAGGGGGATTCCCCATGTAATCAAAGTAGAGGACAAAGAGTGAGGCACTTGCACATTGTCATGAATTGCATGGTGGGGAAACTTGTTAGAACTACTATAATAAGCATACCCAATATATGTAAGGAGAAGCTCACTGAAGAACACAAAGGAAAGTGGTCTATAAAGTTAATAAGTGCATTATTTAATATACAATCAATTGGCACTATAATTATGATAATTTTTTGTGTAACTAAGCAAATATAATATAAGTGATGAGTCAATGGCCATGTGAGGATCATAATGACCACTAACGTGCTAACTATAGACACTCAGACCCATCTAGCTAAGTGGTCCATCATCAATGTCTAAACATGTTGATCTCGATACTCCCTCTCAACTCAACTGCAACTTCAAGTAAGATTCTCCACACCCAATGTCTTCATTAAAACGTCATCTACTTGATCCTTTGTGCTAATGTACACCAAGTTGGTCTCACTTGCAAGTATCTTCTCTCACAAAATGGTAATGCACTTCAATGTGCTTTGTCCTAGCATGCCACATGGGGTTTCTAGGTAGCTATATGATTCTCATGTTATCGTAATGAATGATAATTGGACCATCTACTTGTGCATCACCACCTCACATGTGGCCATAGCAACACCTCTATACTTAACCTCTATACTCCATAAAGAAATTGTAGGTTGCTTTTTGCTGCTCCAAGTAGCTATTGCATTACCCAGAGAAAATATGAATCCATTAGTAGATATTATATCAGACATACTACCAACCAAATCTACATTTATGTACCCAAACACATGTACGTTTTTACCTACCTTATATAAGAGTCCATAATGAAAGGTGGACTTCACACACCTACCTTGTACATCTAATTGCATCCAAATGAGGCTTCCTAGATCCTTACATAAACTAACTCACAAGCTTGATACTATAACCCAAGTCTTGTCTTGTGATAGTCATATAAATCAAACTCCCTACTATCCTCTTGAACATACTAGAGTCTTCTATCTCATCCCTAAATATTGGCACACTCTATATTCTACTCTAATGAATTGAAACAAACTTACATGATGTCATACCATACTTGGATAGCATATCCAAAAATCATATATCATCTCGAGACACCCATATACCATCCGTGTATGTAATCACCTAAATACCAATAAAATACGTCAGTTCACCTCTAAGGGATATGAGCTTCTCTCATGAGCTAGTCCCTCACTCAAATGTTGAGTCGTGAGACCGGATGTGCATTGATAGCTTCTCCCTCACCCATGATCCCCCATTCCAATCCATCCCTCCATGTGAGTGACTTCAACTATCTAATATTCTATAATAATGTAATTGCTCCCAAGAAGGGCCAGCCTACTCTCTTTGCCTATTATTTATCTCTTTTACCTTCATACTTGCTTCTATTCCATGTTACACTTCCATGTGCCTTTATGCAAGGTATTCTATGATGTGCCCCTCCATCGAGACCCCTCCAAGGGGATTCTACTATTGCAACTTTGAGGCCCCATGAATTGTGCTAGGAGGAGTAATGGGCCTGACTAGCAATGGATAGGCCCCTTGGGGCCACCCCGAATAGGGGTTAAGGGGTGGTTTGTCATACTTGGTCTTAGAGCACAAAGCTTGTGAGGAGTACGCAAGCTCTAAGAGCTTGGAGCCTAAACTAGGGATGGAACATGTTCCACAGTGAACTTGAAAGTTGAGATTGAAGAGTTCAATGGTTAGAAGATGTATTTTAGAAATCTACTTTGTTTTGAAATATGACTACCAGTCCTATTGGACCAAGAAGATAGAATGGCTCAAAGGTTATGAACCCCCATATGAAAAAGTTCTCCATGAGCTACATAGGAGGATTGAGAACATCAAGTTACATCAAGAACATGTCAAGGAGCAACTCCATGCCGCTGATGCCCAAATTGAGACATGGGTGGAGAAAGCTATGGAATGTAGACATTTTGATGTCTTACAAGTGGAAAGTGACCTGAAATGTAGAATTAGAAAGAAGTATGGAGTTGGTGTAGCTATAGGAATGATGCCCAGTGACAAGTGTGAGCTTGAAGCTTCATGTGACAATTCTGAAGACGAGTCAAGTAAAGCTTAACCCCCTCTGCAAAAGGTTACTCCCCAAAATCCTAAGTCAAGAAGATATAAGATCCCATCAAGAGGAGGAGTTTCTAAAAATTATAGTGGAGATGGTATTGTGATAGGCCACCCCCAAGGAAAGGTGCCAACTCTTCAACTGATGAGTCTAGGTTTAAAGAGCCAAGTGACTTGGAGGACTAGTATGATGAATTGAAGTATTGGCTCATGAATGTTCTGTGTGGAATACAAGGGTAGAAGAGTGCAAGGAAAAGTGGATGACACCAAGTCCTAGTCCTCCATAACAGAGATTGAGTTCAGGATTAGGAGAGACTTTGAAGTTAATCTAGGTACCTACCTGATAAACAAAGAAAGGCACCTCACTGAAAGAATGAAAAGGAATATGGATGGGGGGAAATGAAGCCCTCGCCACTCAAGTGACCCCAAGGAGTCCGCAAGTGAGGAAAGTGAGACAACTAATGAAAGTGAGCCCAAAGTTGACATGGAACTCTACCTTCTTGTAGATCACGAATGGAGAATAGGGGAAAGCATGAAAGAAGAAATGACAAGGGACATACAAGATTTCCAATGCCCAAGTAAGTGATCCTGAAACCCATAGAACCCTTATGAGGCAAATGTGCCATGGATAGAAGATTATGCCATAGAAAGCCCACTGCTCTAGTACAAATATGACACATGGCAACCAAAATACTATTATGAGCACAAGGTGAGAGGAGCCAACTCCCAGGCCTATGAATAAGAATACTATGAGGGCAATCCTATGTGTTAAGGCCCATTAAGCTACTATGCAGATGATGTGTTGATTGGTGTGAGGACAAGGCAAGAGGATCTAACTCCTACTTCTTTGAATAGGAATACTACGAGGCCAACTTGATGTGTCAAGGTCTATCAAGATATTGGGTGGATAATGTGATGATAGAAGATCATAGTGAGGATGAGGTGAGTGAGATTGACTCCCATGCCTATCCAAGTGATATCAATGAGAGTGTCGAGGCCTTCAGGCCAACTTTTGTTTTGTGTGATATGGAAAGTAGTGATGGTGAAATGCCCCAACCTTCAAGTGGAGGTTGAGCATGTGGTTGTGAGGACCGCGATAAAATAACTATTATTGATTCGGAAGAGCCCCTATGTGTTGAGATGATGGATACTTGTGATGGTGGAGAAATGCCCAATCTTCAAGTGGAGGCTGAATGTGTTGTTATGAGCCTTGCAATAATAAAATAACTATTTATCATGTTGGAGAATCTTTGTGTGGTGGAATGATGGATTTGTTGAGGCACATACCTCTACAAGATGGAAGACTCCTACACGTGTGTCAACAAGGATAAAGCAACTAAGATGGGAGATGAGATGAATGAGGATTTGTACACCTAGAGTGAGTGTAAAGAAATCATGTCAAATGATTTGAAGACAATGAATTTTGAGGACGCTAAGGAGAGCCCCTCCTCATGTGATGGTATGAATGAGGGCTTGTGCACCTAGAGCAAGTGCAAAGATGTTGGCTCAAGTGATAGGAAGAAAGATAACCTAGAGCGTGCTAAGGAGAGGCCCTCCCCACATGAGGAGATGACTGCTACCCCAAATGGAGCCAAGACAAGCACCCCTTCATGCAATGTTGGTAAGACTGGAGCAAAGGAAAGCTCCAAGAGAAGAAAGAAATAATCTCATGCTAAGTGAAGGCAAGCTCAACTAGAGAACCCAACTTGTGCTAGGGAAATCAAGTCAGTGGTGGGATGGAGGGAAATGGGTGCACTTCTATGAAGGTTTATTAGTCAACTTCTATGAGCCTAATGAGGTGTTAGCTACTTGTGCTCAAATGACTAATATAAAAGAAGAAAGTATCTCATGTGTCAAGACAAATGAGTGTGTTGGGATGCTACAAGTGTGGTTAGATAAAGGAGATTGGATCTTTGTGAATGGAATCCAAGTTAATAAGTTATGGGATGGCACATGTCCCATACTTAGAATGAAGGTTTCATTAAAAGAGACTCAAGAAACTGAAGTCAAGACTACCTATGCAATGAAAACCATTTTGGCTTTTGGCCCAAAGGGATGCAACCTATGTGGTGAAATAATTGTGGTTAGATGACTACAAGATGACCCAAGTTTGATTGCAAGGAGGCTCAACCCTCCATAATACTCCTAGTGGATTGAAGCAAATTGGTGAGAAAAGAGCATGGCATGATAGCTTGGCTCTTAATGTGCCAATGTGTTTGATCTAGATATGGAAAGGTCTATGGAAGGAGTGAAGTGTCTGACTACTCAAATGTGATTTGTCAATCCACTCAAAGATTATTGTTCCTACTTGTTCCATGAGGCTACTAAGGGCCATTTCAATGTTGTGATAGTGAGGGAGATGACCCTTGCAAAGCACGCTAGACAATTTAACACTGAATGTTTAATGAGTCTAAATCCTTTGTGCTATCTCGAGTTTGTCCTAGCCAACAAGGGCCCCATAATACTAGCAAGCATAGCATGGATAGATAACTTGCATGGTTACCTCATCTTTTTATAAATCTCAAGTATGAATCTAGGAAATATAGGCCTAGTGGTTCTCACCGTGAGGGAGATGGTCCTCACTATGCATGCACAATGACATAATGCCACAAAACATTAAGTTGTCACACTTTGTCCCAATGCTCCAACTCTCAATTTTCATGTTGGTATGCCTTCCTCACATTTCTTCTAATAATGCAAAATGAGGAAGGATACTTGAATTAGGAATGCAAAATCTCATGGGACGAGCTAAATGGCGGCTACCCCATATAGCCTATTGTGGGTCGTCCCAAAAGACAACACTCCCTCATTATGTCCCAAAGAAAAATGTGGTAAAACAAGGGAGAGTGGAAGATGCAAGTTGAATGAACCTACATAGAAAGGACAAATGACATGCTACCCAAGCTATTGCATGGTTGAAACCTCAAGTGCTAAAAAGATGATTGTGCCTCAAAGGGCACCTCAAGAAGGAAGATGAGGGGAGGTGCAATGATTTGGGATCTCTCCTTTCATTCTAAGAGAAATGTTGCCTCATCATGGTGACAATGTATCTTCAAGTCTCACAAAATGGAAAATGAGGCCACTGAGGGCCAACTCTCCAAGGGGAGGTGCAAGCACTTGGCTTCACATCTCTCATCGCAAAAAGTACAAGTCCCTCAAAAGACTTCATGCTTCTCTCTCATGGCAAGGCATCTCCACAACTTTGTGCACTCAAGCTATTAGCAAAACAAGGACTCAGGATATACACATATATGGATCTTTTGGGTTCCTTCTTCCTCACACATGGAGACAAGGGTGAATTGCCAAAAAATAATCATATTTGTTGTCTTGTAGAAGACTCCATTCCAAAGTTGATAGTGATCATTGTTAAAAGCCCCAAAGTTTTAAAAATTTCAAGTTTTGAGTCATGATGGATACTCTACATTGAGTTCTTGGAATATACCTCATACACTCATGAGACAATGTGGTTCTCACTCTTTGAGGATGAAGAGTTCTCCAAGTGGAGGTGTGTATGAGAGGGATATGAGCTTCTCTCTTGAGCTAATCCCTCATCCATAGTGCTTCTCTCTTGAACTAATCCCTCACCCATAGTGCTAAGTCATGACAGATGCACATGGATAGCTCCTGTATCACCCATGAGCCTTGATTGCAAGTCATCCCTCTATGTGAGTGTGTTGGCTATATAACCTTCTTTGATAATGTGATCACTCCCAAGATAGGCCATTCTACTCTCTTTGCCTATTACTATTCTCTTATGCCTTCATACTTGCTTCTGTGCATGTTACGCTTCTATGTGTCTTTGCACAGTGTATTCTATGACCCCTCCAAGGGGATTTTGTTGTTGTGACTCTGAGACCCCATGAATGGTGCTAAGAGAAGTAGCCTAGCCCGTGACAAACTAGTCCCCTCATGGCCATCCCAAAATGAGGGTAAAGGGATGGTTTGTCACAATACCTAGATCCTTCATCTCAAACTTTGGCTTTAAAGGTCCCTTGACATTAGCAAACCCACTATCACTATTATCAAGTCATCCACATAGATAACAACCAAACCCACATCTCTCTTTCTCACATAAAGTACGTGATCAACATCAAAAACATTGAAACCAGTATTAACAATATGCTCTCTGGTGCTTACTTCAACTCATAGAGTGCCTTATTCAACCTACACATATATGTGAAATATTCCAAATCCTCAGAACGTGTTGACTAGTCCATATAAACTTCTTCTTGCAAATCACCATTCAAGTAGGCATTCTTCATATCCATTTGCTACAAAGACCAACCTTTGGTTGATGCCAAAACAATCACACATCTAATAGTTACCATAATAATAATTGAACTAAACATATCACATATTGGAAAAGTTTCATTTTCCTTGCATAATGATCAAATAAATCTTTTTTCAAATATATTCTATATACCATCCATCACAAAGTATTTGGTATCTGTTAGTCAAATGGTAGACCAAGGGTTGTAGGTTAGATTCAATGTGAAGTGTTTTTTGATGGAGGACTTCAATGACAAGTACAAGTTAGTTGAAAATCGAACACACATATGGGCAAATGCTGAAATTAATGTAGTTTAAAAGCCTGCATTTATAGTTGGAAAATTGAAGAAGAGCTTTGAAGATGTTGGCTTGGAAAGCAGGCAAGAGAACCTTTTTTATATGACAAAGATGTAATGAGCAAGATTTTACTTGGTATTTTGCATACATATATTTGGGGGCCTACATAGAATATATATCTTGGTAGTAGCAAGTATTTGATTATATTTATTGATGATTTCTTTAGAAAGCTATGGGTATAATTCATGAAGGAAAAGAGGAAGTGTTTGACCACTTCAAAACTTTCAAGGTTGTTACTAAAATAGAAACATGCTTGAAAGCTAAGTATTCAAGGCTACATGGAGGGGGAGAATACCTCTCTAATGAGCTTAATTATTTTAAAGGTCTCATGGGATAAATGAACATTTTACATGCCGATATACCCCACAACGAAATGGGGTGGTTATTGAAAGAAAAACATGCATATTATAGACATTGCACGTTCATTGATGGGGCTGAAAAGAATATAACAAAGTATTTTTAGTCGAAGGCTATTCCTATTGTTGTGTATATTATTATGAATAGAACTCCCATAGCTACAATTCATGGTATGACACTACAAGAAGGCTTTATAGGAAGGAGGCCTAATATATCTTCCTTAAAAAATGTTTGATTTTATTACATATGCTCATCTGCTGAATGATTTGAGAAAAAAACTAGACCTGAAGGTTGAAAAATCTATCTTCAAGGGATAATCTATTGAGAAAAAAGGGCACTGTTATTATATCAGTGAGTATAGAGTGAGCAAGAATGTTACTTTGGATGAGATGAGTAGTTGGTGTACATCTAATGGAGATACATTAGATGATAATGATGATGATCATGATAGTCATATGTAGATAGAATAGCAAGAATCACGAATCCTTAATGGCTCAAAGGCATCACCTAGTAGTAGATTTGTAGTTATCCTTTGTTTGGGATGCTAAGGAGTAGTCCCTCATCTTTAGGGCCATCCTAGTAGTGTTGCAAGTAATGATAGAGAGAAGAAAAAATTATCAAATGGTAAAGATACATCTGCTAGTCATTCAAGACTTGACGAAAACTTTAGTGGGTCAAAGAGTTTGGATGATGAGCTTGGTATTCCTTCAATCAAGACACTAGGTGCACAAAGAACACATGGTAATGTAAAGGCTCGCTTGAGTGGTATACAAGTCTAGTAGAGTCATATAGGGTTATGTAACCCACCATTATGCTTATATGAGGAAAGTAGTTGAGGATGTTAAGCCCACTTATTTTGAGGAAGTTATTAGTCATGCACATTGGGGTACAACAATAGACAAGGAGATATTTGCATTAGAGGCCAATAAGACTTGTAATCTAGTGCCATTGCCTAAGGCAAGAAAGCTATTGGTTGTAAGTAGGTCTATAAAAGTAAGTATACAACAAATGGCTCTATTAGCATGTATAATGCCAAGATGGTTATGAAAGGCTATGTTTATGCATATGGCATAGACTATACATAACATTCATGCTCAGAATACTCTTGAATGACTTCATACATCTCTAAAGTGTCAACATAAATAACCTCTTTTTCTCTCCTGTTTCTAGCATTAATTGCTGCAGAAATTTCAGCCACTATATCAACATTAACCACCCCTATAAATAGCCCTGAAATACCTTCATTTACAGCCATCAAATCATATATCTTCAGCTCTTTTTCAGCCCATCCTACGTATTTCTTTTTATCCCTGCACATTGTGGAAAATCAAAGTGGAAGCATAAGAGTGTGCACAAGAGGGAGAGAAGAGCTCACAAGTACCGCCCCAAAGACAGTAGAGAAAGGGAGTGCCAAGGTAGGGGAGTATCCTCACCCTAGGCACCAACTCAAGGCAATAGCCAAAGTCAAGGAGTAGGTAAAGAAAGCCTAGGAGCACCTCAAGGACATTGAGCCTATCTTAGAGGACAAGATCAAGTATCTCTCTAGCATGAGCATGCAAGTCTCACCTTCACGACCAAGATCGAGAGACGCACCCATGCCACAGGCAGTGCCACCTAGGCCAAGTTTAGATGCTACAGGCTAGCCAGTCAGCCAAGACCAATCGCCAAGAAGCAGAAACCCTAGCAAAGTAACCAGCAACTTCCTCGCGACGTTAGTGACCACCCCAGTGACTCTAAGTTTAGGAGACCTACTTAGGCAGCACCCCACACTATGGTAAGAGTTGAAACACTGGGTGGAAGAACTAATGGAGCATGCTGTCGCTGACTTGTAAGATCATGATGTAGTCACACAGATATCAATAGCTTGATGATGCACTCAGTGCCAAAGTCACTACACATCAACACCTTTTGGGAAGGCACTGAGATGCACACAGTCTTGCCTGTCCTGACCCTAGGAGACATAACACGGAAGGGAATCGTAGATACTGGGGTAGGAGTGAGTGTGTTGAGCCATACTATGCTCTAGGCTTGGGAAAACCCACCTGTCGAAACCGCTAGGTTCAACGTCACTCTAGCTAACTGAATGAAAGTTAGGCCGTTTGGAGTCTTGAAGAATTGGCCAATGAAGATCGTGGGTGTCCAGTTCTCTATGAACTTCATTGTCATGAAGGGAGTGGTCTATGGCATTCTACTAGGCTGACCTTGGATGAGAAATGCTCAAGTTGTCAAAGATTGGGGCAATGGTCTAATCTTCTTAGGAAACCAAATGGAAGTAGTGAGGGTCGAGATGGACACTTGGAAGATGACCCCCGTCAACCTAGATGCCATCTCTACCATGCTCAGGGGTGATGCACCAATAAGAAGACCTTACGGACCTTTGACCAAATATATCCCTTGTCTCGAGGATGAGTAGGATTGGATGCACATCCTAGCGACCATCAATCTCCCATTCTTGGGCAAATAGAAGACATACAAGCAAGCTGCAAAAACTGTGAGCGTGTCAAAGAAGGAGCCCATAGTGCCACTCTGCATGATGGCCAAGAGCTCAAGCAGCCAATCGAGGCCTATCTCTCTGTACTGACCTTCGATTCGGTCGCAATCCTCACTAGAGGAGGGAGTCTCCCCTAGTGATCATATCTTAGTGGGCACGTCCGTAATAAGCAAGGGCACTGTCTCGGTGGTTGGGCTATCCCTGCATGTTTGTAATCTATTTGCTTCCATGTGCTCCAACCAAGAGCGATCACACTCCATCTGCATGACTCCTCTCTCGATCTTGTAAGCACTCCCTTTCTGAGGCTTGGAGTCCACTCTTATCTGCTCTATCACCCTTCCTTCAGTGTCGTATTCTATGATGTCTATTTCTTCCTCACTTTCCTCACTAATGGAGTGGTAGTCCTTGTACTCATCATCAAAATTAGCTCCTCCTAACTGCTCGTCATCCCCTAAACTCTCGCCTCTAGCCTGTCCTTTTGTCGGTGACTAAGGCCCAATTTTACAGTAAATTTAGATCATGCACCTTAGTCCATTTCCACTTAGGCTCATCCAGTGAGGGGCTTGAGATTAGCATAGCAGGGTTGCCGACCAATTTGCCTATTAGGTATTCTAGGATCTCATGAAGCTCTAACTTGTTACCCCAACCTCCTAGGACCAAACATACCAAGGGGGACCTACCAGTCCACCTAAGGTGCAGACAATTGAAGGAAGAAAGGAGAGGACAGACAAAGGGATTGGAGGCAAAACAATAGAATAAATTGCACGACCTACCAAAATGTTTCGTGAAGTTTAAGAAATGTGACAAGGTAGTGATCCTACTAGGGGCAAAAACAAAAGGACAAACAAGTGAACCGATCAAGGAACTTGCCAAGGTCAAGGAAGTCAACTTGGCAGGGGAAGGCGAGAAGCCTCGACCTGTGTTTATAACTGACAATCTAACCGAGGGGGAAGAGGCCAATCTCATTGTGCTATTATAAGAGTACGTGGACGTGTTCACCTGGTCCTTAGATGAGCCCAAGGGAGTGGATCCTAGAGTGGTGACACATAACATACCAATGGCCCCTGATGCAATGTCTATAAAACAATGATCGTACCCTATGAATCCGAAACATGCCCAAGCCGTGAAGGAGGAAATCGATAAGCTAATGAGGGAAGGATTCATCTACAAAATAGAGCACATGAACTAGGTATCATCGATCGTGATAGTCATCAAGAAGAATGGGAAGATCTGAGTGTGCGTGAACTATAAGAAGGTTCATGCTATGACAAAAAGGGATAATTACCCATTACCACACACGGAGCACATGCTCAAAAGGGGTAGCAGGTAAAGAGGCCTAAAGCTTTCTAGATGGCTTCTCATGATACAACCAGGTGCAAGTACATCCCAATGATAGGCACAAGACCATGTTTGCCACTGAATGGGGTGTCTTCACTTATATCGTAATGCCCTTTGGGTTAATGAATGCACTCGCAACCTTTCAGTGTCTAATGTGTACCATCTTCAAAGATATGCTTAGACCAAAGCTAAAGGTGTTTGTAGGCAACCTATGCATGCACTCTAGCTGGGCAAAACACTTCAATGGAGAAGTTGCGAGCAGTCTTTGAATGATGCAGGCTTTACAACTTGTCATTGAGCCCCTTGAAGTGCCAGTTCTAGGTCAAGCATGGATGCATCCTAGGCATGTGGTATCCAAGAACAACATAGCCACTGACTTTTCGAAAGTCAAGGTCATTATTGACTTGCCACCGCCCAAGGATTATAAGGGAGTTTAGTGTTTCTTAGGTCACACCGAATACTATCGGTGCTTCGTGTTGAATTACGGATTGATTGCAAGACCATTGTATAAGTTGATGATCGTGTTCGAGTGGACTGATGAGTGCTAACGAGCATATGAGGAGTTGAAGAAGGCTCTTATAACTTCACCAATCTTATGAGCACTAGACTGGAACATCACCTTTCATGTGCATATAGATGTATCTAAATTTGCTATTGGAGCAGCCTGGTGAACATAACTTGGATTACCCCATGAGTTTTGCTAGTAGTAGGTAGCTCACTGACATGGAGATGAATTATTCCACCATAGAAAGAGAGGGGTTGGCCACAGTATTCGCTGTAAAGAAGTTTCGACACTACCTCCTAGCTATGTCTTTCACCTTTTTTGTAGACCATCAAGCCTTGCTATATCTTGTAAATAAACCTTGCGCTATTGGACGCATCACTAGATGGTTGCTTCTTCTTCTAGAATTTGACTTCTCTATGGTTGTACGCAAGGACAAGCAGCACTACATGGCTGATCACATGTCCCGAATACCCACAGGAGAAGCCGTTGGACAAGGCCTCACCGACAATTTGCCAGACACTCACCTCTTTGGCCTATCTAGTGAGAAAGATTTGTTTAAAGTCGATCTAACGCCGTATTGGCAGATGATATAGTCTAGGTACTAGAGCACGATATACGTGAGAGACCTACCGAGAAGGCCAGGCTTAGGAATCCCATCCTGAAAATCCAACCTTACCAATTCATAGCTGGTCAACTTTATAGGTTAGGGCAAGACAGGTTGCTACGACGATGCATGTGTGAGCACGAGATGCACGACGTGTTGAGCGAAGCGCATGGTTGGATTGCAAGAGGGCACTTCAGTGGGGATACAACGGCCCGTAAGGTGCTAGTGCTACAATCTCAGTTGTGGTGGCCCACCCTATTTCGTGATGCTGCTAAGTTCGTAAAGCATTGCGATGAGTGCCAAATGACTAAAGTTCCTACATGAAAGGATAAGATGGATTTGACCCCTATCATTGCACGACAACCCTTTGAGAAATGGGGAATCAACTTCATTGGACCCATCAGTCCCACAGCACAATACTCATAGGCTAGATACATCATCGTAGCAACTAACTATCTTACAAAATGGGCCGAGGCACGAGACACCAGGAAGAACGATGCTAGGACCACAGTGAAGTTCTTGTGGGAGTAGGTTATCTCATGATTTGGTTGAAGTGACTAAGGCACTCACTTCATCAATGAGGTGATTGCCCACCTACTCTCAACCTTCTTAATCATCCACAAGAAATCCTCACCCTACTACCCTCTAGTTAATGGCCAAGCAGAATCCACGAACAAGATCTTAGTCAATGTCCTTACGAAGGTAGTTTCCACTTCACGAAGTGACTCGGAAAACAAACTTATGCCAGCACTATGGGCTTATCGAATAGCCTATAAAACGGATATGAAACAGATGCCCTTTAGGTTGACCTATGGGACTGAGACCATCTTGCCATTAGAATTCTTTGTCCCTAGCTTGCGGATAGCAATACAAGAGAGATGAGAAGGGAAGGAATCTTGGACCGACCATCTCATGGAATTGAAATGACTCTCTGAGACTCGGTTCATAGCCACCCACGCCCTAATTTGTGAGAAAGCACGACAGAAGATGTGGTTCGACAAGCACATCAAACAACGCGACTTTGTGCAGGAGACCTTGCTTTGCTCTAGTCGGTAGTAAAGGGTCACAAACAGAAAAAGAAATTCCGAGGATTGGGACCTTTCCGAGTGTGCACCATTAGTAGGACGGGCAACATAGAACTTGAAACCCTTGAAGGTGAGGGCATAGGCTTCTTTAATGGCAATTGCATGAAGAAGTACTACCCTCCCACACATCCACTGCATGAGCCCCCTATGCTAGAAGCCACTGTCAATGTTTGCGTAGCCACCATCACCGAACTAGAGGACAAGGATGAGGAGGTAGTAGCACCAGCATACCTGTGCATCACGACCACTGCCCGGTGCATGCATGCATTTGATGCCTTGATCGATGAGAGAGCTGACTTCAATGTCTTGACTTACTCTCATTGGACCCTCGTTGGTCAGCCAAAGTTACAGTCCACCAATGCTAAACTCAGCCCATTCGGGGACAAGTCATATGCACTTCTAGGGAAGTGCAAGATCACAGTCTCTATCAAGTCTAAGAGCCCACCAATCATCTTTTATGTATTGCCAAATACGAAGGATGCATGTCAAGAATTGCTATTAGGACGCACTTTCAAGAAGCAAGCACATTACAACATAGATTACGATCTGCAATGTATTCACCTTGCCATTGGCAACGTTCGAATTGTGACAACTTTCAACAAGGGCAACAACACTCCACAAAGCCTGCTATGCCACCGATAGAGCTACCTAGGACCAAGCCTAAGGAGGGGGGTCATGAGTCATCACAATCCACCCAGACTACGAAACCACTGCCAACTAAGGCCATCCCCAAAGCCACAAAGCTCACGCTTAAATGGGTGCCAAAGCACCAAAAGCGACCTACTCGTAGCAAGCAAACACAATCCCACAAGGCTAACAACTATCATTCAAAACCTAAAAGACCGACCTGACGCTATCAATGTAGGCGCACAATCAAGTCATGATGGATCCCCAAAGATATGTTGTGAGCCCAAGGATACTACAAAGGCAACACATGGATATGAGTGCCCAAGAAGGAAAATCCCAAGAGCATAACCCAACCACAACCATTGCTTGCCACCCCATCTCTAGGAAGCCCCACTCTCGCTAAGGCAGTGAACTCCCAGGATACCCGAGCTGCAAAGCCTATAGAACCCGCAACGGTTACGGTCAAAAAACCAACCAATCTATCAACCAACGCAGCAACATGATACCCCGGAATCATCTAAGTCCAGAGAGCTTGGAACCCTAGTGGTTGCGCAAGAGGAGGGCAACGCACCATCTATGCCACTAGAGCCACCCTTAGTACCGCAAAGAAACACTAGACACACGGATCAGACTGTGGAGCTCCCCTTAGAAACAACACTGTCTAGTGTGTTGCCCCTAGAACTATCACTGTCTAGTCCCATTCCACTGCAACCACTAGCATGTCTTAGACCTTCCTATGAGCAATGTCCATTTCTATTGATCGCCAAGGACCTTGCTGAGAATACGGGAGATGTCTTGGTGACTTGAATCAAGCTCTTGGACAACACTTTCACCACGTTTGCCTGGAGCTATGAAAGACTTGACCTCGACTTGTTTAATGAACCCCTTGCCTTTGATGTTCGTTCTTTATCCTACACTTGGAACGAATATGAGTTCATGATCGTAAAATTTCCCAAGGTCATAGAGGAGTTGATCAATAATGGTGAAATCTCAAAAGAGCATACGCTCATCAAATGGCTAATAACATCATACTGCAAGCCCCAAAGGCCTACGTCACCCGTTGAGCTTGAGGAACTCACTCACCTTGCTGACTTTGACTCATCGTTCTTACAAAAATGGTGTAACCTATGTCTCCAATGGGAGAAACAGGGTTGCCAAGTAATGACTAATGTTGAGCAGCGACATGCGATTAAAACAACCGAGTATGACCTAACATACATAGCACCAACCTCTTTCAAGGTTTTGGCCATCACTCGAAACAAACACCTAGACGACTAGGTCTTGGCCCACCCTTACATTGATCGCATCCTTACAGAAAAGGAGCTACATGTGGCTAGCTGCATTAACTCGGGTGGTTTTCTAACTGATGTCCTAACTTACATTACCCAAGTATGCATTAGCCCTCATAATCTTGAGCGTCATGCCCACTTGAAATACAACCCTGATTTCTACAATTAGCTTATGCCAAAGTAGATAGCACCATACTGTGCTCAAATGCCCTTGCCTCTCCCATGTCAAATCCTAGGAAGGATTCTCATCGTTTCCCGAGGGGGGAGGGGGTAAGGTGATTAAGAAAACATAGGCAAGAAGGAAACAAAAAGCCTTAATCAAAGTTAAAATCAGGAAAGAATTAAAAAAGGGTTGGAAAGAAAATGTCAAAAATATTTTGGAATGAATAGGCTGCTGTTAGAAAATTTCATGTCTCTAATTCAGCTTGTTTTTTCTCTTCATGGAAGCAAAATCAATGTCCTGCTTACCGAAAAGCCATATGACAAATACTAATGTTGGACTATGGTAAATAAAAAAGTATCCATAATGGCAGGCCAAGATAAAGGTGGCAAGCTCCCTTTCACGAAAGAAGAGCAAACTAGGTATGACCTGAGTGTCGAGACAAGGGGCTTCAGTCAATTCACCTTCAAGCACACGCTGAACTTGAACGAAGCTATCTTAGAAGAGCCCGTTGTAAAGCAACTGGTGGACAAGTGTGCCCTCCGGAAGTACATGGAGAAAGTAGGGCAAGTGGTGGACTATGGTATGTGCGCAGAGTTCCTGAGAAGTTTTGATGATGCAAGGAACTGCGGCACAGTAACAGTTATGACAGGAGAAGAAGAACGTCAAATGGAGGTACCCCTAAGTGCTGCAATGGGGAGAAGGCCCTAGGCGTGGCCCCAAGAAAAAAATTGCCATCGAAGAAATGTGTATGCAATGTTGGGTGTGAATAAGAATGATGTGCACACGATGGACGGGATAAGTTTGGCAGACATCCCAAACCCAGAAGTAAGGATGCAAGCAAAGATGGCCCATGCTCTCTTCTCGGGACAGAGGTACAATGCATTGATGAACAGGATTGGCCCTTGAGGAAGTAGATTGGAATGGGTTTGTCTTGAAAACCATCAAGAACTCAGCCTGCCATTGTTAACCGGAAGACAAACAAGGTGGAAAATCTGGAAAAGCTAAAGCAGAAGACAAAGGCCAAGGCAAAGTGAAATGGAAGACAAAGACGCACAAGGAGAAAAGTCCTAAATAAGGGAGAAAGGCGCACAAGGAAAAGTGCAAGTCAATACTTTTGTAAAAGAGCGCAAGCGCATCATGATTTAATTTAAGGAGCGCCGGGGGCTCTCACCCGTGCAATTTATAAATGTAGACGGGCGGTGGAAAGGAAGCTAGGAAGATAGAAGGGCAATGGGAAAAGGGCCTAGGCCATGGCCGGCCATGTAAAAAAGGGGATAAGGGGATGACTGCCCAAAAAGGGATTTAGGGTTTTGTATATAAAGTTGAAAAGTGAATGAGAAGCTCATTCTTGTGTGTGGCCAAAAGCGGCTCTCCTCTTCTTCTTCTTCTTCTTCTTCTTGTTCTTGCTTGCTTGAGCTTGTGCTTGAGAGAGGGAGTGTGAGAGTGTGAGGGAGTGAGTGTGTGAGGGTGAGGGACCGAGGAGGAGAAGCTCTCCATCTTCTCCTCTCTTCTTCTCTTCTCTTCTCTTCTCTTGTCTTGCTCGCGGCAATGGAGCTTGGAGCGTGGAGCTTGAGGATGGAGCTTGCTTGAAGCTTGCACTTGGATCGTGGAGCTACCGAAGTGCGCGGGAGAGGAGGTAACTCGATCGGCCTGGAGGTAAGCTCACTACACCCATAGATATGGATGGCGCGTCGGCTATGTGAGAGGTAGCCATTAGTGCTCGGCTTGGAATACTTGAACAATAAGCAGTCCATGGGTCTTGGCGGTTGAGCGAAAGCTCCCACAGCCGTCCTAGCCACAAGCACAGCACCAGCAAGAGGGGAGTCCCCAGCCTCAACGGCTAGGTCAGCGCACAAGAAGCCTGCTTCTCCAAGGCCTCCACAATCAAATTTGGTGGGGTCTTGACAACAATCATTCAGAAAGCAGTGAGGGAGGTAGAAGGAGTTGAGGAAGAAGTGGGAGAGACACCCTATCGGTCACCTCATCCTAACGTAGAGCAATCAAGCAAGCGAACCATTAGTGACCGGAGAGAGCACGAGGTGTAGACAACCCAGAAGGAGGCTAGGGCACAAGAGAAGAAGAAGGCCATAAAACCCCAGCAATAAAGGAGGGAGAGATGATGAAAGAAGAATGGGCGATCCAAAAGGGTGGAAGAAGAACAAAGGAGAAAAGAGGAGGAAGAAATGAAGAAGGCGAGAGAAGAATCACATAGAGAGCTGAGAAGGAGAGAAAAAGAAGAGTAGAAGAAGAGGCTGAGGAGCTGAGAAGAAAGGAGGATGAAGACATGGCCAAGGCCATGCACACGTCTATAGAGGAGAACCATGGTGCCAAAGAAATGGGCACGAAAGCAAACCAAGTGGCAGCGTTGAAGGCCCTAATTGTTGCAGGAAAGGGAAAATCCCCTCTGCACCCACCCTTCGACTCTCACACCTCAGACTGCCACCACCACCTCCACAAGACAAGAGCCAGTGCCTAACATGGACGCCACTAAACTTATGTCCATGATGCAGTTCTTAGTCACAAAAGTATAGGAGATGGTACCAAAAGCAGGAGTCAAAAGTCTAGTTGTAGCAAACGCGAAGTCTAGGCAATACCCAAAAAGGCAAAGGTTGGAAGCATCCACCACCACAACACTGCCTACAATGCCCCCAGTTGTGGATTATGATGCATATGTAGCTGAACTCCTAGCCAAGCTAGAGAAGGCCAAGGAAGAGAAGAAGGCCCGAGCTACAAAACTAGAGGCCGAAAGAGAAGTTTCTACGACACTAAGGCTAGAAATGACACGGCAAGCCGTGGAACATCAGAAAGAAATTCGAAACTTGAAAGAGAAACTCAATGCCAAGGAAAAGGAGGGGCAAGAGAAGGAGGATCACTTAAGGCAAAGGCTAGAAGATGGAGCCCAAGATCTAGTGGTCGAGCAATGGGGCCACAAGTTGCTCATCCAACAATACGTTGAGCTCCAACAAACGAATGACACACGTGGAGGAAATGAATGCATAACTATGGGAGAACCAGTAGGAAATCGATCAGGCATCAGAAGAACAACGCCAAGAACAAGAAGATGCCATGGTATTCCAGTTGTGGTTAGCAATGGACGAGCAAGGGAGACTAGAGAGGAAAATAGAAGTCTTGGTGAAAGAGAAGGAAGAGGCCATAAACGAAGCTACCAGAAGCCTGCAAGACAACCTGGAAAACACCCAGCAGGAGGTGGAGGCACTGATGGCCATGGCCATGACCGAAAGAAGACTGCACTTGGCAGAGCTAGAAAGCCACGCGCAAATTACTGAAGATCTATTAGAAAGGCACATAGAAGCCCACCAACAATTCACCATGGCTGAGCAAGATAGAAGGATAGTAGAAGAGCAGCTGAACCACCGAAACAAAGAAAAGACCCAAATGTTGGAAGTGTGGAATGAGCAGCAACATGTGGTAATGATGCTGTCTCAAGAAATGGAAAAAGGCAAGAAAGATCTCGAAGAGAAAGCACAAAAATGGGAGACGCACAATTTTGAAAGGGTGCGAAGATTGATAGAGCACCTGGCAGTGGCGGAGTGCGGGAGGGTGCTCGTAGAATCTAGGGCACAAGTGTGCTTAGATACTCAAAGGCAAGCCTTTTTGAGCACGGTGCTTCATGTCACCCAAGTTGAAGGTGATGATTCGATGGAGAGAATGAAAAGGAAGTTGGAGTTGACAACCAGAGCCTTAAGGTATGCCTTGCAAGAGCGTGCACTCCCAACCGGCACAGGCATAGCCAAGGAGCAACAATGCAGCTACTTACGACAAGCCGCCACTGATGAGCTTAGGGAACTTGGATTCGAAGAACAAGAGCAGCCCCAACCCCCCCCCCCCCCCAAGTCCAACCCATGATGGAGCAAGACACTAAGGAAGGGCCGGACTTCAAGCAAGAATTCAAAGAAGAACCGCAAACCAAAGAGCCCACTCCACCTTGCCTAATCTACCCCTAGAAGAGCCAGAGGGTGCCCAAGTCCCGAACACATCACTGTTGCTAGAAGAAGAAGGTGGGAACTTGTGGAGCAAGCCCAACAAAGAGCACAAGCACGGGCCACGGCAGCTTCCTGAGGAGCCCATGCCACTACATGAGGATCACCATCCCGTCAACTAGCCACAGGAGCTAACCGTCTGGCCAGAGCAGGAACTCCAATCCTGACCCTTCGAGTTCTCCTTCCTCTACTCACGAGCCTTGGAACAAGTCCTACCTTTGGACGTGGTGGAAAGGATCATTCGCCTAGGCAACACCCTAGCGAACCAAAGGGTCGAGGAGCAGAGCATTGTAATCACACAATGGAGACGTGAGCCCATGGATTACTAATAGGACAAGGTCTATCAGGTTCCCAAGACCATTCGAGGCTACGAGGCACAGCCAAAGTGGAAAAGGAGGACTTAGGATACCAATTTTGATGCATTGATGGCCTTCTACGGCACGCTGCCTAAGGAACAGAATGATCCTATCTACATGCCCTACCCTCACAAATATGGAGTAGATTATGACAGGAATGTGCATGGAAGATAAGATTTTCCAAAGATCTACAATGTCAATGCAGAGACTCCTGAGGGATGCATGACTTTCAAAGCAGCGGACCATCCATCAACCGCTTCCTCGAGGATTTCTCTTCGTGACCAGATCTTGCATTTATAAATATCTGTAACTACCTTAGTACCATTCGTTTTTTACTTAAGCAAAAGCCAGTAGAGCTTAGAAAACCCACCTTCCCCCACTCTTTTTTGACATTAACTTAGGAATAGATAGCTGCACTATGGCTTAGGCCCATGATGAGGGCAACCCTGCTTCCCTCTTTTTGTATAAAGATCCTTGAGGACATGAGTGATAGCCGCTTTACGAGGTGCAATCATCCTTTCTTGTCAACCACACCTCTTAATATAAAGGCTACTACCAAGGAATATCTCCAGATCCATGCCTTTTTTACTAAGTCCCTAAGACCACCTCGCGAATCATTCGAGGAAGATCAAGGTAGAGCCTATGAGCACCCCTTGCATCAAAATGCCAGCTATAATCATCTACTCAAAAAAAAAAAAAAAAGGAAAAAGGAAAAGAAAAGGAGAAAAAGAAAAAGACAAAGACAAAGAAAGAAAAAGTGGAAACATTGGATTCCCCAAAAGCATTTTGAGTACCACAATCACTGCACCTAGGGTTCCCATACCTTGCCCCATCCCCCACTGCACATGCTTAGGGCACATCAAGGGCAGGACATTCTCCCAGACCTGTCTCCATAAGCGATGCACCACACATACAATGACACACGAACTGAGTCCTCGAGTGTGGGACACCACCGACGGCTAGACCCATCTCCCAGTTCCATAAGCACGTGCACCACGCACTACATGATAAGGCAGACAACCCCTTAGCAATTGCACAACTTTGTCTTGCAGGTTAAGATTGTGTCACATCAAGGAGAGGGCACCATGAGGGAAACCCGTCCAATAGTATCTTCAACCTCGATGATAGGTTCACCATCTTCAACTTCTCCAAGGAGAATCCACCCAACTCCATTTTTAATCAAGGGTAGATCCACCCATGGCCAACCTTAAGTGAAGGGGGTTTGCCTTAACACCATCGTCAATTTCAAAGGCAAACCTCCACCACAACAAGCTCCCCAGAGAGACTCACTCCAACACCATCTTTAATTTCAAGCATGAATCCCTCCAACACATCCTCAACCAAGGCTTGTATATAAACTCAAAAAGCCACTCAGCTACCCCATCACCACCGCCCAACTCACCACCCAACAGTGCCATGGGACTAGCACTCGGGTAGGAGGGGGGTAATATTTACTGCAGAGCAGAGAAAGCGAAAAAAGAGGCATCAAGAGGAAAAGCACAAGGCAAAAAAAAGGAAAAGGCACCTCACAAGGGAACAAAGCATAGGAACGACCAGCAAGAGTCCAAGGTGCAACCATGGAAGCTGCAAAAGAGCCAAAAGCGAGAAGGCGCGCCTCTAAATATAAAGGCGTAGCCAAAATCTTTCTAAAAGAGAGCCAAGCTCCCTCCTGTACAATTTGTAACCATGCACGAGCGGTAGGACTAAGCTAGGAAGTTAGGGCAAAGGGATAAAGGGCC
Source organism: Lygodium microphyllum (assembly GCF_053477565.2). Classification (NCBI taxonomy): domain Eukaryota; kingdom Viridiplantae; phylum Streptophyta; class Polypodiopsida; order Schizaeales; family Lygodiaceae; genus Lygodium; species Lygodium microphyllum. The sequence continues at coordinate 130,467,317 of NC_141136.1, read as the reverse complement.
TAGGCCACGACTGGCCATGTAAAAAGGGGATGACCGCCCAAGGGAAAGAGGGCATGTATATAAGCCAAAAAGTTAATGGAAACTCTCATTCTTGGTGTGTGGCAAAAAGCTTCTTCTTCTTCTTCTCTTCTTCTTGCCTTCTTGTGTGTGCTTGAGTGAGGGAGTGAGGTAGTGTGAGAGAGTGAGGGAGTGAGTGTGTGAGATTGAGGGATTGAGGAGAAGAAGCTCCCCATCTCCTCTCTTCATCTTCTTCACTTCTCTTGTCTTGCGCGGCTATGGAGGATGGAGCTTGACAGAGAGGGATAATGGTTGCTCGAGCTTGCATCAAGGATCATGGAGCTACCTTGTGCACGGGAGAGGAGGGTAGTCGATCGAGCATCAAGGTAAGCTCACTACACCCCATAGGTTGGGAGAGTGCGTCAGCTATGTGAGAGGTAGCCATGGCCGCTTGACTTGAAATGCTTGACCAATAAGTGGTCTCTAGGTCTCAGGTGTTGAGCGAGAGAGCTCCCTTCAAATAACAAACCAAGCACTCCTCCATGATAGCTTCAAATAACTCTTTAGAAGAGCACTAGATTTGATATAATGTGGAGATATACCATGGTTTGCAAAAGAAAACACAAAGTGTATGACCACAAACCTGAAACACAATGAACTCAAACACTAAGAGGAGAGCTATCCGACAAACAATGGATCTCATGGGAATAGGCTGAGGGAGATATCAATGTGTGTCATCCACTAGAGGTAGACCATGAGTACATTAACCATTAGTGGAGCAAAGGCTAATGAAGAAAAGTGCTAAAATTTCCAAATCAACCTACTTACTAATGATGACGATGTCAGCAAGGTGGGGCAAAACACATCCTATAGAAGTTAACGTGTAGGAGTGTATCAAGTAGGGATGACCGTGACAACAACTAGAGATGAGGAATGAGTGGGTAGTGTAGAAGGAGGAGCTCATGACCATTTATTGATAGGGGATGAACACAAGTAACTTGCAAAACAAGGGATGCAAGTGACATAGCACACTCAATTGGGGCTTCTCCATATACTCCCATCCATCATAAACCTCCCCTCCATCTAGTAGTATGATTGCTCTATTGTAGCTCTCCCCTATGGTAGAGGTTTGATCCCCAAATAGGAATTCCATGTAAGAGTGTTAGTGTAACTAATGTATAAAAGAGCTAGAACTTTGTTTGAGGTTCTTGGAATTGTATATTTATGCATTGGTTCTTTGTGGCTCCTAATGTTGCATAGCCTCGAGTCAATCTATTCTTATTTGCACTTCTCATAATGAATCTTGGCCCTATGAAAGTAATTGCAAGATAGATGTATCTCTAGACTTGCTCCAAGGTCTCTTCACCATATGTAAATTGAGGTACTGATCATTTGATCCACAACATCATAGCATTGGTCATACACTAAGGTTCAGTGTGAGGTCTCTCTACTAGCAAAAGGCATATAGTGCATTTAGGTGGTGTTCCAACCCCTTTGAGTTATCTAAGATAATCACAATATCATTTGCATACAATAGTAGAGGTATTAGTACTCCCCCAAAGCTAGATCCATCTCCTCCCAATCTATCAATATAATATAATATTTCATCAATGTATATCCCAAAAAGAGTGGGTGAAAGGGGGCAATCCCACTCCAATAGTGCTAATGATCTCCTCTGACATCTTAACACCTAGCACATTTTAGCAATAGGGGAACCCAACTTATGTAATCTCTGTATAATCCTAGCTTGTGTGGCAATGTATCGAATGCCTTGCAAAAGTCCACAAGGCAACAGTAGATCCATCTCCCCTATGCTCTAACCTCCTCAATGATAGCTCAAAGTGTGAGAATATGATTGAATGTGGAATACCCACTCTTGAACCTTGCATATCCATATGTCTGATGTTGTTTCATCTCTATCCATTTGTTTAGCTCATTCTCTAGTATGGATCCATAAAGCTTGACTAGAACATGGCCAACCATGATTGTTCCATAGTTAGTGGGAAGCATAGGATATGAGTAGTCGTCATCTCTAGCATATGATATGTGCTCTACTACCAGTTCATCATGGCCTTGTGCTCGACCATTTTGTAGTCTATCAACGACATCTTAGAGTGTAGCTACACTGAAGAAGGTAGAGGAGGTGGTCAACTCTTTGGTGGTCGAGGGAGAGGGGATTGTACATGCACCTAGTAGAGCTATTTAGCATATGCGTGCCATGTCTTTGGAGAGGTAATAGGAGTATGGGCTTTGGGAAATTTTAAAGCCTTCCATGCCACCTTGGGGTCCTTCCCCAAGAATAGTTGTAAAACTTGCACTTTAACTTGGCCAAGTATGCCCTCTTCTTCCTCCACACTAGATGCCAAAATATCATGTATGCTTGGACATGTGTATAGGTCCCTCATGTGCCCTCCTACTAGAGGTGAGCATGAGTTTCTTGACATTCCTCATTCTGCCAACTATTTAGTAGGACGCTCTTTCTCGAAGGGGTGAGAGGAGGTGTGTAAGGGAAATAGGGAAATACATAGTAGCCGAGGTATGGAGTGTGAAAGTGAGATGTGTCATGAACTCCTCCAAGGTTATGTATGGATCCATGTCCTATAAGGCCCCAAATAGGTGGTCCAAGTAGGCACTTGTCATCTCTCTAGTAAAATGATACCTAGGGAATTGCTAAGAACGTATCCATGGTGGGGTCGAATCATATAAAAGTTTGATGTTTAAGAAATGAAGGTAGGCATAATCTATAGCTATTGCAATGGAACATGGGGCGATCATAAATCCAGGATGGGATGTAAGAATCTTAGTACAATAATCCATTGTGCTCACTCTGAGCCTTTGTGTAGGTCCTATAGAAGGGCCTCCTCTTGGCCATTTAGATGCATGCTAATGTGGAAAGCATGTGAGAGCATCCGATCTTAGCCATCTAGCTTGGCCATTAAGAATAGCCAATCCATGTGCACCTCCTAGAGCCAAGAGGTTTTCTCCATAGTGCAAGGCTAAAAAAGTCACATTATACATTAAACCTTTTATTATCTCATTAACAGCCCCAAAACTTAAATGTATTTAGTGTGCTTCAGTGTCCCATAAGCAAACTCCCCATGTTTTGCTTAGACGATCAAGAGTAAGTCCTTAGTGCCACATGAGATAGTTAGAGCAAAGATTAGAGTACCACCTACAATGATCGAGGCTCTTTTCCACAAACAATGATTTTATGCACAGGCTTTGGAATCTCCCAAGTCAAAGATACTCTAAACTTGATCTAGAGTCATTTAGATAGCTAGCACTATAGGTTGACACGGAGTGTTCATATGCACAAATAGACAAATGGTTGTTGCATCTACATGGGCAACATATGGATCATTTTCCATCCCTATAGTACAACTTGGACTAGTATATCTTAGATTTCAACTTAGAGGAGCTCAACAAAACCACTAGGATGGACATTATTCAACTAGATACATCCAAGACTTAGTTGATGTCAACCTAAGATTTGGGGACAAAGATGCCTTTCTATCAAAAGCATCCCCTAATGGTTTTGTGATCTAACCAAGATTCATGGACATACACTTGGCCCATGGAGTAGGGTGTGCCATTGATCAACTTTGCATATCATGGCACTAGTTGTGAATAGCAATTATGGAGCAAATTCCTTTCTTGAGAGGGTTGAATTTGCTAGCATTACTAGCTTGAGCCAAAGACTTAGGAGCACTGTTTATGCAAATCCCCAATGTAAATTAGAGGGTGCTTCCACTTTAAGAAGGATTCAAATCATTATTCAAGGTGATGGACTTCCCAGATCCACAATACCTTGGATTCTTCCTCTTGAAGTTGTGCTAATACAAAGATCGCCTCTTAAGTCTCAAGCACCTTAGGGATTCATGATATCATAGTCCCACTACCCTTTTTGGAGCTCTTGATACACCTAATATTTCAAAGCATACCCCATAACAACTCATGGTTCCATCACAAGGAGTCACCTTTAACAAAGCCACCGAGAGATGCAAGGCACACCCATTAGTCCACATCCTTGCTTGAGCCACCAAAGGAGGATACATACAATACTAGCACATCATTAAGTAGCTCTAGCCCAACAATTTATCTTATTCATGTTGGGTAGACCCATGAGAGATCTCTTGGGATGATACTGATACCCATATCAATTCCACATTTTTGTAAGTATTTTTAGTTATTTGTTGTTTCCTAGCTAGATTTTCCTTCTAGATTACAGTTTCTTTATTGTACTTGGGAAACATGATAGTTCCTTGAATTTTAAATGTATATATTATTGTCTCATAGGCTGATTTGGTCTTTTGTAGATATTAATAAATCATCTCTCCCACACATGACGTGCAGTGCATATATGTATGTACACACAAATACTCAAACACATTTGCCTTCAATTTCACAATTTCATAATATCGATCTTATTTTTTAACACATTATGCATTGTAAATTCCCATAAATTCATAAACATTGCAAGAACTATACACATTTCCTATCTTCAAAAGACATCATTCAAAACATATATTGGCCATTTGTATGTGCAAATACATACATATCTAACTAGTAGAGTAAATGTCTATTGGATTGGTCAAACTATATGTTACTTAATACAACCTTGTAAAATAACTTTTAAAGGGGCTTGATATACATACTCAAGTTTAACTATTATAGTAAGAATTTAATGCTAACAAAAAATTATTTATGCTTAATATGGTTACTTTTGTTTTGAAACTAGATCTCGAGGTAGTATTATCATATGAAAATACACATTATGCTCAAAGTTTGCCAAGGTGCTCATATGTCACTTGGAATTTGTAGAAGGTTCTAAGGATGCTATCTTATTATTTTGGAGATTCACTTTTGTTCATTATCAAATAGTTCCCTCACCTTAAGTCTATCTTTCAACCCATGCTCTACTATTACCTTGGTAGGCCCTTATGATAGCAACACCTTATTATAATATAGAGTTTATGATATGTGCTATTTTATGTGTGATATTTTTTCGGATATGTGACCCATCCCATCACCCATGCCTTAAATTTATTTATTTATCACAATATGTCATCCCATCACCCATGCCTTAAATTTCTTTATTTATCACAATATGTTTTATAACACGTGCTCTTTTGAAAAAATAAGTCTAAAGAAACCACTACAAACATGCATGATGCTACACACACTTTCTTTATAGAGAAAGAATTGAAAGAAGGCTAGGTTTTTGAAATCACAAAAGCACAAGTATTATATAGTAGGACTCTAGGTACCTTCCGTTGGAGAAGGAAAGAAGATTGAACATTTTGGAGCTTTGGCAAAGGACCCACTTGTATATTTTGGCTCCAAAAACATCATCAACGTGATGGGGGGGACAGTAAAGTCATGTATGTCTGCATCATGTTTATATATTTTATGCAAACACAATATGTTTATAGATTTTATGCATGAGTGTATGCTTGAGAACTACCATTCATATGAAAGATTGATTTGTAGTTGCACATACTTGGAATTCTTGATTATCAATTTCATGCTACTTAACTACGAATTTGACAATAGTATCAGCTGTGAGGCAAGTCTAGATAGGAAGATACAACAAGCATTTACTTAAAGCCAAGGTTGTGAATTCCTTGGGTTTTTTCCAAACCAAGGTTGTGAATTCCCTAGGTTTTTTCCTATTATTTATTCCCCTCAAAACACAAATGAAAGAAATAAGTTTTTGTGAAGGAGAATTTCAAGAGCTTCAATAAAAAAAGTTTAAAGTAGAACATATTGCCTAGCAAATAAGAATCTAAATCCACAAGGGACTGGATTACAATCGAAGTGGGAAGAATTTGTGATCGAGTTGTTAGATTTCCATGGCTTTTGGGTTGAGAACTAGTTTTTAGCTCACAAGCACAATGGGCCATGGATGACAGCATTATCCAAAGTACTTGCTAATCAAACCAATGCATTAATTGATAACAAATATCATCTTGTCAACACATGGTTGACACTAGATGATACAAATAGTCTCATCGACTTTTCTTGTCGTAAAATATTTACAATTTAAAATGTGAAAATCGAAAATGTGTGGCATTTAAATGCCTTTTTGGCATTGACTTCATTGAGCATTCCAAGCCTAGTGTGAACATGTTGTAGAAAGAATAACTTCTTTTAATTAATGAGATAGAATTTGAACTTGAAAAGCTTTTGCTATCCTAAGCATAACTTTTGGCTAGATGCAAGTACCTTTTGCTTAAGATCTACCTCTTTGATTAATGCCGAATAGACCTAAGATGCACATTAAGTATCTTCTACTAAGTAATGAACCACCTTTAGAGCAATGCATTGACAAAATCAACTTGAACACAAATAAACAAAGAAATAAATAAAGAGACCTAGTAGTTCATCTTTAAGAGCCTCATATTCTTAGTAACATATTGAACAGAACAATAGTAAATAATTACTTTCCTAGTTTAAAAGTAGTTAACTTGTTGACAAATTGAAAGGAGGAGGTGTATTCAATAGACTTAGGATGTGATCGAGTTTGTGTGGATGAAGTTGACATGTATAAGACTACTTTCCATACTAAATTTAGACATTGTGCATTTCAATAATATCCTTTGGTCTTATTAATGCCTCCACTACCAACTTTTAGAATGATGGACCAAATTTTCTTACATTACCAAAATTCTATAGCTATTTTTTAAAACGATATTTGGGCTTAATAGAAATGAGAGAGAGCAAAATAGAGATTTAGACCTTACTTTCAACCCATAAAAAATCAACTCTACCTTAATCCTAAAAAGAGGTCAATATTCTTTATTGAGATGGAACGCCTTCGACATCTTATTTTTTGGTGAAGGGATTCAAGTTGATCCTGAGCAAATTAAAACACATTCAAGATTAGCAACCTCCCAATAGTCTACATGCAATATATTTCCTTTCTTGGTGTCATATGTTTATTCACAAGTTTTGCTTTGCATGGCATGTGACTAATCTACTTAATACTAATATTTCTTTTAAATGGGGGAAAAAGGGAAGAAAAGAAGTTTAAAGAATTTAAAATTGTTCCCACACATGTACTAGTCATACGGTTAATTGATTTCCTTTCTTTTAATAGTCATTAATGCTAGTAGGAAAGGTATAAGTGTATTGTTTTTGCAAGATAATCACTCAATTGCTTTTGAGAGCATGAAACTAAAATCGACAAAATCAACTATAGTGACAAGGAGTTGCTTGCAATGGTTCATGCTTTGAAATTGAAAAAAAAGTAAGATTCAACCACTAATCTGTTATCAATATATTTAATTTGCATATTTCATTTAGATTTTTCATAAAATGATTCGATAATGACCAAGTTGTCAAAATGTTACAACTAATGCATTGAATTGAGTACCTTTTGCTTATAACATCGATGCATTTATATGGACTTGTGTGGAGAATTGATTTGTACATATATTCATGATATTGTCCTTACTAAAACATGTGAAGCATTTTCTAATGATTTAATGTTTGTGCATCTTGGGACCCTCAAACTATGCTAATTGCACTCTACAAGGCCACGACGCCATAGCCAAATCTCTTGCCCTTCAAATTAAACACTTGCTTTCTACACAGGTGCATTGACAACAATACGACTTCCATCACGGTGGGCTACATTCATGATACAATTTTCAACATTCTATTCAAGGTATGGCCTCTAAAAGAGGTTTTATTTTAGTCAATATGGATCTAGAAAAGGAATACAATTGTGTATACTGGGGAATTTATCACCGATGTTCTCAACAAGCTTGAGTTTGGTGAGATGTTTTGTAGGATGGTTCAAAGTTTTATTTAGTAATGCCTCAACAACCATATCTATCAGTGGCTATTCTACTAAGAGCTTCATCCTTAGGTGCAAGATTGTCCACTTGCTCTCCTATTGTTTGGCATCCGTCACCCATTCACATCTTTGTAACATCAACTTGACTATCCAAGATGGCACCATCAAGCTAGGCCAATATATTTGTGCATATATATTTGTTGATGATAACTCTAATTTGCTTAAGGTTGAAGAAGCCTCTACCCAATAATTATTGGCTATATATGATAATTTTTATTATTTATTTGGAGTCCAAGCTCCTTTATTGTTCTTGCAAGACTCCCTAGAATGGGTAAGCATCTAGGCTTTCAAGAGGTTAACAAATGTCAGTTTATCTACTATATGGGAGTACTAATTGGATTAGGATCACTGCCAAAGAATGGTTTGATTACTTCTATGAGGAAATGTCTATAAAGATCAAAAGAAAAATGGGCCTAACATATGGCCTTGCTACTATGAGGCTTATTCTACTAAATATCATATTGTCTCCTATGCTATAAAAAATCCATATGTGGGACTTGGTTTCCTTGCCATATGGTAAACAAACATTGCCATGCAAGTGGGTATATAACTTGAAGAGCACCCCTGGTCACCCTAAGTCAACATATAAGGCATGTTTGGTTGCAAAGGGTCTTAAACAAGAACAAAGAGTTGAATTTGATGAGATATTCTCCCCTGTGGTCAAGATGACTACCTTACACTTGGTTGTAGAACTAGATCTGGAGCGTTATGAGAAGAATCTATCATGTGTGGGGATGATGATATGAAGGGGATTTCTCAAATTGAGATAGAGAATCGCCCATGGTGGTTGGACATGCTCCCATGTATTGTGTTGCTGAGTGAGAGGAAGAAATTTGAAGAGACTAGAAGACTTGTAGATGGTGCCCCATCATGTGCCAATGATGAATATTGTGTGAGATTTGATATTTGTACCATGGACTTTTCCAAGTATATCTTTAAATATTTTGCTTCTTATTTTTCCTCTATGTGATCTAAAGACAAGAGAGGGGACTACAAAAGGGAAAGAAAAGTTGTTGGATGAAGGGAGACATAAATAGCTTAGTAGATGCTCAAAGGATTACAATGTTTTTGGTTAGAATGTGTGTGATTCAATGTGTTCCATTTAAAATTCATAGTTGAAGTGCATGATGACTTTGACACCCCCAATGTAAAAATGGCTTTCTTATATGGGGACCTACTTGAGGACATTTATGTGTAGTAGCCTAAGCACTTTGAGAAAATAAGTAGGGACCTAGTATTAAGCAAGCACTTAGGAAATGGTACCGCAAGTTTGATGCTTTTATACATTTGCAAGGTTATTCCTGCAACACTATGGATATGTCTCTTTACATGAAGATGAGCCGTGATGACAACCTTATCAGTTTGGTACTATATGTTGATGATATGTTGATTGCTAAGAGTGCTCATGATAAGCTAGATGCTTTGAAGACTCAACTCAAGAAGAGCTTTGAGTGAAGGACATGGGGTGTGCCTCCCACATACTTGGTATGTGCATTATGTGTAATCACTCTAAGGGACTTCTCTACTTGTCCTTTTTACTATTTTTAAATCATTTTTCTAGAATTAGATGTGCTTGCATAATAGTGCCTAAATACAATTAGGGGCACAGATATTCCACCCTAAATATGGACTAAAACACTATAATGAACCTAGTGGCTTTGCAATCTACATGACTGATACAAGAATTCTTATATAATAACAATCTTTGTAAGGAGTACATCCACAGAGTACTTAAGTGATTCCATATGCATGGTGGTAAGTCAATTGGTTGCCCGCTACCTTCTCATGTGAAGGTCAGTTGGACAGATTGTCCCCAGTTAGATTATGAGAAGGCTGAGATGGGCCTAAGATCCCGTATGCATCCATAGTGGATAGCTTGATGTATGCCATGATAGCCACTAGACCTAACATAGCATTTGTAGTGGGAGTGTGGCTTGTTATATGGTAGCACCCAGCCAGTGACATTGGAATGCTGTGAATGATATCATGAGATGCCTTAAGGGCACTGTAGATATGTGCATTTGTCATGGTAGCCACGATATTGGAATCATGGGCTACACAACTTTGATTATGTGGTATATGCAGACAGTAGGAGGTCCACCTCTAGCTATGTCTTCACTTTTGCTAGAGATGTTATTTCTTAGATATCCAAGGTGCAAAAATGCATGGCCTTGCCTATCTACTAAGACCAAGTACATTATAAGCACTAAAGCTTTCAAGGAGGCCCTATGCTTAGGTCGTCTGGTTGCAAACCTTGGTATGGCTATGACTCCTACATTGCATTCATACTCTATGAGTGCCATTTAATTGGCACATAATCTGATCTTTCATACAAATACCAATTGAGGTCCATTATCACTTCATTAAAGAGGTGATTGAGGACAATCATGCAGAGTTTGTCAAGATCTCTACATATCTACTCACTAAGAGTCTCCCATTGAAACGTTATGCATCCCTTAGGAAGTTGATGGAGATAGGATGAGATGACATCTATTCCTCGTCCTATTATACTTATATGTACACATTGTACTTTGTTACGTTTTTCTTATTTTCTCCACACTCAGGCATATGTGCCTTTAAGTAGGAGTTTGTTGGGGGTTAAAGGTCACATGTGCCTAGCCATACACATGTGCCTTTAAGTAGGAGTTCTTGGGGGTTAAAGGTCATCTGTGCCTAGCCGTCCACATTTACACTATGTCGCCACCTGTACACTCACCTATACACTATAGATGGCAGCTGCCTATCATTGTCACTTTATTCTTTATAATTTCTATGATAGTAGAATAAAGGAAGGTAGATCACACATTGTGATTGTTGGAGCTCCCACATATAATCTTGCTCTCTCTCTTGCTTGAATCTCCATACCTCTTACTCTTGCTTGTGCTTTCACTATTGCTTCACCTTTCACTTGAGGGTGGGTTGATATTAGAGCCCTTAAGGGAAAAGACAATTGGCATGCATTTCAATCAACCAAGAAAATCAACCATGGGATGTCCTACTAGCTTATTGGATCTTTAGTGCTAAAGTACTTGGCAAAGTAAGGTCGTCTTGCAATTGGGTGACCTAGTGTTTGGAGGATCCTACAAGATCTCCATCAAAGCTTCCACATCAATGCAACAAATTATTAAACTTTAGAGTGAGATCAAGCCATCCTAAAAAGTGGAAAGGAGCTGAGAGGGGGAAGGGTGATGCTTCCATTCTCTCTAACATCTGGATCAATAGTGCTATCTATAATGATTAGTCTTTGCTAGCTTGCAATAACACTTCCCTTTCTCTAGACTTATGTGAAATGTCAGATATTATAATGTGTATGATATGAACCTTGCAACAATGTCTTCTTTTTGTATGAGAAAGCAAAGCTAGTGCCAAGATCAACAATGATAATGTTAATATCAACATTCCGAGGGAAGCACATGTGAGCAATATGGCACTTTCGAAGCCACACAATGTTGCTCAAGCCTAAAATGATTTGATAACTAAACTTGGTCATTAGAAAAGTATTCTGACTCATTAGTAAGGGTGAATTCTCGTGTAATCACTTGAGTTTTAGGAACCGATCATTGGGAATCAATCATGTAGGCAACAGAAATGCCTTAATGGTTGCTCTAAATGCTACGTGAGTAACCCTCCATAGCCCACACACAGGAGGGTCAATGAGACCAATGCATGAGCATAAACTGAAGTGGCACCGATTTTTTAGTAGCCTTGTTATTTGGACACTTACAAATGAAAAAACTGTTGTTCAAACAACCCAACGATGCTCTCCAAATGGGTGCATCGGTGTGTCTGAATGCAATAATGGAGGTTGACGAAATAGACTATTTGGTGCTTTTAGAAAACCATACCCACCTTGATGAAATGCATTTGCTTGCTAGATAGCATATGCAACAGAATTGATGTACAAAAGTAGATGTGCCTTATGACATTGATTACACGTGTAGCTAAACCATACCCACCTTGATGAAATGCATTTGCTTGCTAGATAGCATATGCGACAAAATTGATGTACAAAAAGTAGATATGCCTTATGACATTGATTACACGTGTAGCTAATCGTGATTTTTTTTTTTTTTTTTTTGGTTTTTCCTTCACCACGCATTGTGCATATATGCATACTTCATGTGGGGTGGTGTCCCATGGAGCTCTTGTGGTTGGCTTTTAGTTTATGGAACAGATCATCGGAAATGGTAACAACTCCATGCCAGCCTCGGTTGTGGTCTCCCTTTGCAGGACTCAAGAGTGAGCTCCCATTGGAGTCCAATGGGAACGAACCCTCGAAAACAGGACACCATGCTTGGCTGGACGTCACTCGTATGCGACCTTTGCCAACTGAACTGCCCCAGACAGATACGAAACGTGACATCCATCGACTCGTCTGACGAATATCAATCAACTTCTAAGTTCTATTCTTAGCTTGTTTTCCTCTTCTTTCCTGCCTGTCTCTGATCCCTCAACTGCACGGCGTCTACCATCAATATCCCTCTGCCAGAATTGGTCATCTTATTTTTACGGTCATCGGATGATACATCTGTGTGCAGTTGGGATAGAGCATAATCAAAACACCGGCAATTCTACACGGTACAACCAGGCCCAGCCAACAGAAAAGAGAGAGGCCATGGCTACCCCCATGTTGTGATCTGAGCCTCTCTTACCATGGCCCTGCTGGCTTTACCTTCCCAAACAGGTGCCTTCCCGTAGGGCTTTTATGGGTGACGTCAACCTGCCCGCCCCTGCCTCTGCCCTGAGCTCCTCTCCCTTCTGCGTCAGCAGCGGCTCCACGGAGGCAGCCCACAGCTCCGTCGTCGACACGCCCCCTTGGCTCCCTGCTCATGAGAAGGCTCTGAAGAAGCTCAGCTGCAGCCTTGGGGGCTTGATCTTGCCGGACGCGGGCGATGTCTTCAGTGATGCTGTCATTTATGTCTCTGGAAGAGCCGTGCCTGTTCATCGTTGCATCCTTGCTGCAAGATGCCCCTTCTTCAAGGATCTCTTTCATAAGGATAACAGGGAGCTTGCGTCCTTCGCACCAGTGAGCAGAGGCAACGAGGATAATTCGATGGGAAAGGTGAAGATTGACCTTCAGAAGCTGTATGACAGGCTCCCCAACTCGACGAGGATAGGCTATGATACCTTCATGGTCACCTTAGGCTTCCTATACACTGGAAAGCAAGCTCTTCCTGCTATCAAGTGTATTGATGATGAATGTCCTCATGAAGCTTGCCAGCCTGTTATAGAGTTTGCAATTGAGATGCTGAGTTTATCCTCTGTTTTTGATATTCTGGAACAAAAAACTTTCTGGCAGGTATGCATTTGAGGATCTCTCAACAGATTTCATGCGGTGCCAGCAAAGAACTTGTTTGTTTATGCTCTACATCGGCTTTTTTAAGCATAACAGAGCCTTGTGCATTTCTTCCGCTTTCCATTTCTGATGATGGTTTATGTTCAATTGTTATTCCTAGCAATGTGCAGTGCTTAATGCCACATTTCGTTTTGCTCAATTGTGTCCCTTAGTTGTTCCAATTTGTGCTAAGCTTTAGAAAAGCTGATGTATTAGGAATGATTATCAGCTGGAAATGGATGGTTTATGTTTAATTGTTATTCCTAGCAATGTGCAGTGCTTAATGCCACATTTCGTTTTACCCAATTGTGTCCCTTAGTTGAACCAATTTGTGCTAAGCTTTAGAAAGCTGATGTATTAGGAATGATTATCAGCTCATGGATTAAATATCTGTTAAGTATTGATGATAATTGGCTCATCAGTTAAATTTTTGTTAAGCTACTGATGATTGGAAAAGCTGATATATTGGGTATGGAGCTGTACCAGGATCAAATATTACTACTGCCCCAAGTTCTGTTGGGCTGAATCAACAATTGTGGTAAGGTTGATATGCCATGTTTTCCTTTTCCTCTTGCCTGAAGACTCTGGACTGAGTGGAGGTTCCATCTCAGATGGACTTTTTCTCATGCCTTCAAAGAATCGCGTGAAGACGATTTCCAGAATCCATGCTGTTCTGGTTCAAGGATTCCCTGTCAACAATTGATCAATATGTGTTCATCCACTGTGACGTGAGGGGCACTGATTACTTTACTTCCAAGCAAAATTTAGAACAATAAAACCTGTCCGTATGAAGGAGTATTTACTTTCTTTTCTTGTTGAACTGAATACATGGACTGGAGCTGGAGTGACAGCAAACAGCCTAAATGCCGGTCTCGAGCTTGAGGAGTGCTGAACACAACTGGAATTTGACTTTGGACCGTGTGGGGTGAGTAGGTGATTATGTAATCATAGACGCAAAGCAAATGAGGTTGGATTGATTTAAAATACAGAAGTTGGCTGCAATAAGGATGAAGGCTTTTTACCTGAATGCTTCTGCTTTGTACCGACCAGCAAGCAGTTGAGGTGAACATGTTGATCTGGGCCCGTTGAAAGTGCCAATTTGCTGTCAATGGAAGCCATGACATTGGGCAACATACATTGGCAGGGAGCCACACTCCTGGACATGTTGGCACAGTCTTGGGGTTGACATACAAATATGCAGTTGCACTCGGTGAAACACAACAAGATCAACTTGTGTCTAGCTACACAAGGGATTACAACCACCACTGATTTGACCTGGAAATCATGTAGCAGTCCCTTAAAGCCTATCCAGTCTTGTCTCATTGACTTTGCCCCAAGATCCTCTCACAATCTGGCAATTTTTACGCAACACAACTGTCAAGAAACTTCACAGGTGACCAGAATGCTGAGAATGAAAAGAAATCTCAGCCCTTTATTGATCAAGATAGCCCTATTAGCATTGGGGAAGAAGAAATACAGCCATTTATTGTCAAACACAGCAACATGTGGTTGTTCTTGTTAGAAAAGTTTGGAGCAATGTATGCAAAGAGATGATGCTGATAGATCTTCTGTAAACATAATAAATAGAAAAAAACAACCAGAACACAAGAAGTAAGAAAGAATCGACTTGGGAAATGGAATCCATATACCAAGACTCAGGAGTAGTACAAGGGTACGGGCTGAGGACAATCAATAGAGTGGAATAGTCTCCCTCTCTCCAAGAGAAGCAATGTGCTCGTATTTGATGAATGCATGATAATGGAGGAGGGACTGCATATAAACAGATAGAAATAAATACAAGAGCAATGACTAGTCTGCTAGCATTTAATGTGGGGCAAAAATACTAGTTGGCCACATTTAATGCACCAAACTCGAAATGAAATGCACATTGACTGGAAGTTCCACACCCAAGATAAGCACTTTGACATCAAAGATATGTACTCTACTAACACCCTCTCTTAGATCATGGGTGATCAATACAATAAAATATAAAACGATAAAGGACTGATCATAGTAAATACAACAAATGCCAATTAGATAGAACCATGGATACCCAAGCATTGAGTGATCAGGCCACCACCAAGGTGCCTTGGAAAGTTGCCGATGTCAATGTCAATCGTGCCAAGCCCTGACCACATAGAGTAGAGATAGCTGAATCTCGATGCTTGTCATGAACTAGCTCCACAAAAAGTACATCATGATCATGGATACCTCACGTTTGGCCAAACAAATGCCAATCAGATAGAACCATGGATACCCAAGCATTGGCTGATCAAGCCTCCACCAAGTTACCTTGGAAAGTCACTAATGTCAATGTCAATTGTGCCAAGCCCTGACCACATAGAGTAGAGCTAGCCAAATCTCGATGCTTGTCATGAAGTACATCATGACCATTGATTTCTCACCTTTTGCCAAACTACAAAAGTATCCCCTTACGTGAGATTAGTCTGGGGAGCAAGACTGCTATTTGTTAAACATCCCATCATGAACTTGGTAGGCAGACCAGCTCCCAATGGTAGCATTGCTTGTCACCCCTCTTTAAAGTAGTAAAAGTATCTTGCTTGCTGTTATGGTAGCCTCCCTGGTAAATGCAAAGAAGCCTCATGATCAAGCAGCATAGAGGTTATATAATCAAAACAGACATGTGTTACTGATATTTGGTTTCATAAGGTTTTAGTGATACCTTCAAAATTTAGAGGTAGTTTGTAGAGAACACTCCCCACAAGATGGACTTCAGGAAGGGTGGATTGTTAGCTTGCCACTTTTTAAGTATCATTAGTTTGTCATCTCCTGATAATGAGCTCCTGCCAAAGTTTGGTCGGATTGCATTTATTGCAGTCCCAAGTCATTGGCAGTAGGTTGGCCAGATTTAGGGCCCTTTTGGTAGGTTGGCCAGATTTGGTGGACTTCAGCTATTTATAGCTGGTCTCTTCTCACTTTAGCCATCATCTTTTGCAGGTTGCTTCTACGACTTTGGGCATTCTCCTCTGTTTGGTGCTACTGATGCTATCATCATTCCAGCATGATCTAGTGCCTTGATTGATGCCTCGGGTAGGGCTAGCTCATACCCTATGCCTTGGTCCTTCAGAGACATGAGAGGTCCTAATGCTCACACAATTGGTGACTCATTGTTGTATGCAACACTCTCAAGTCTTGGTATATGGATTCCATAACCCGAGTGTATCTCTGAGTTCTCTCTTTGCAATGTTCCCCTGCCCCCCACACAGTGCGGCCCCCCCTGGGGCCCCTTTTGTATTGTGCAGTCTATTTCAGTAGCCTTCTATGTTTTCTTCACTACACCCACTTCTGACAAAAATCTCTTTGGGATGATGGTTGCTGCCAAGACAATTGCTGTGTAGCCAACCCGAGAAGAAATCACAAGAATATAGGTGAAGATGTCTTAGTGTAAGTGGCTGCAGACAAGTGACTGCTTGCACCCACCCCTCTAGGAGTAAAGAAGACACAAAAACATAGATATTTGATGTAGGGTTGCAGGAGTAAAGAAAACACAAAAACACAGATATTTGACGTAGGACTGATAAAGAGGATTTAACTTGCTGTAGATGGCGTGAATCTACTACAAACATAACCTTCATAAAGTGGCTGATGACTGGGAACTATTGATAGGGTATTGGGGTGTCAACAAGAGCTAGAAACTTTCAATAGTGATGAAGATGATCTCCTGTAGGAGTCCAGGGAGGAGTGAAACCAACAAATGTAGTCGTGGAGAGTGCTAAGGAGAGGAGGAAGTGATGAAGGATGAAAGTGAGATGTGTCAATTGATGAATGTCCATGCTCTGTATACTAATAAGTCATACAAACAAAGCCATTTTGGGGCTTTAAATGGAAACCGAAATAGGACTTGACAGAATACAATAATCTTAATGACTTTGGTATATCAACATAAGGCTCGTCAATTGGAAGTCCAGGAAGTCCAGGGCCTCATGGTATTGCTGAATTTAAAGATCTAGCTGTGGCACCAAATGATTCCAATGATTCATATTTGAACCCTTGTGTGGACTTATAGTTTCTACACCAATCAAGAAAAAAGAAAATTGTGAGTGGAGCTATTGTCAAATAATATTGTAACCAATTGGCATTAATTACACCAATAATCTTTGAAAGGTCATGTGTGCCAAATATGGTCTTATTCATAAGACAACATGGCAATCACTTGGATTAATTAAACAATCCGTTGTCGAAAATTCAAATAGCATACCCTGAGCCTCAATGGTATTTATCAATGCCTTGGAGCTTGACTTTGCCTTTTTATTTTGCGGTCAATCTTTGTCTTGATAAAAGTGGCCGGTTTGATGGCATGTGAAACAATGATATTTTGATTGATCCTTGCTATGAGTCACCTTGTATTGGCCTCCTCCTCCTTCCAGGGATCCAGAGTTGACTGATGAGAAACTGCAATTGTGGGGGCTTCCTTTGACTTTGAGCTCAAGGTGGTTCAATGGGAATTGCTCGTTGATTGGCCACCTCGCTTGCAACTAAGGTATTGTTGAAGTTCTTTGCATACTTGCAGGCATCCTCCAATGAGTTTAGAGCATTGACAATATCTCATTTTGGTACTTCAATGGCAATCCAAAAAGGTAATGCATATAGTTTGTAGAGCAATGTCCATAGGTTGTCTTAATGCCTTGGTTTTGTATAGAAGGTTTTTGAACTCTTGTGAGTGCATATCCAAGGTAATCTTTCCCATGACTAGCTCAAATAGCTTGTAGAAGTTCTCAATCCGATCGTTGGTTGCAAACGGCTTGTGAAAAATTCTACCCAAGGTTTGGGCTCTCCCATTCTTGACCATATGTATGGGCATCATCTAGAAGGCTCTTCTTCTTTCATGTTGGATGCAAATTTTCCATTTGTGGTGACTGTGTAGGTGCATCTTTAGAAAATGCATCTGAAATTTCTCTAGCTTCATACTCCCTACTTTTTATCTGTGTCAAAACCACCATGCGCACCTTGCCTCTTCAATTCCAATGTGATCCTTTAAAGGGGAGAAGAAGGAATGTGACAACACAAACACTCATTCATGGCTGATGACACATTTTGATTTGTATTAGTTCAATGATGCACAATGCATCAAGCATATACAAATCATGCTTCACGAGAAGATGTACGCTTCATGCGTTGGGATTCACTCACAATAAGGGCCTCAAATGGAGGTGCATTGTAAGAAGCCATGGTGATGAAAGAGAGTAGTGGTGTTGAGGAATACGAATGAGAGTATAGATGGGATAGAGTGTGTGAGAGAGTTATTTAATGGATGAATGTAGGGCTAAAATCCAAGTGAGAAGAGAGGAATGTTTTTTTTCTTTTCATTGCTGTCAAAAGAGACTATAGGTAAAGCAGGGTTGTGTTTGTGTTTAATGCAGATTTGAGTGGCCATTCTTTTTATAAAAGAGAGAAGGGGCCTAGTTAATTTCAGCTGCTTTCAGTTTAAACAAAGGAAGATAAATCTCTTTAATTAACTAGTGGAAAGTTAGGTATGTAAGAGACTAGTGGCTTCGTCATTAAAAGGTCCATGTGGTTAATCTGGTTCTTGGTACACAATCCCATGAGTTGATAGCAACACATCACATCTCCATGCCACACAACCCAACATGCTACTTCCCACCCATCGTGACTATTCATGAATTGGTGATTATGGGTCAACGCCATGACAGCAGACACCATGGCATCAAATGCCACTTGCACTATGTTGCCATCTACATAATACTTTGCTAGGCAATGAAGAGAACTTTGTTGTTGCTTTGACGTCTTCCCTTTTCTCATAACCATCTTTTCTCTCTCGATCTCCCTTCCTTTCTCATAACCATCTTTTCTCTTTCGATCTCCCTCTCTTTCTTCAACCTTAATCGTCGTCTCTCTCCTTGGCATTCTCTCTCCTCGATCTTCTCTTCAAACTCATCTTCTCTCTTTATGATTCCTCTCACTAAGGTGTTCTTCATCCACAGTAACATTTCATCTTCTCAACACCATCAACATTAACATTAGAGATTTAATGAATCTTGTAGTTTTTAATGCTTACCTATATGCACCGACTCTCCAAATCATAGTCACATGGAATGGTCATTTTTGGGGTTCCCGTACTATGTTCCTCATTCCCATTTCTTCTTTTATGCCTATTGGATGTTTCTATATAGTCACATGGAATGGCAATTCTTGATCATCCCCGTTCTTGTTCCCTATTCCCATTTCCTATCCCATGTGACTATGCCCCTAATGGTTGATGATGGTCAGTGTCCATGGAGTGGCAACTCCCCACAACTTAATTGAAGACACCATTAAGAGACTTGCGCATTGATAATTGCGTACTATCTCGAACATGAGTACTAGATAAGAAACATACGTTGTCGCACCCATCTGGTTAATCTGGTTTACTATCATGCTGAAAAAGTGTTTACTTAATGTGGTTTACTATTATGCTAAATTAATTGTTTGCTTAATGTGGTCTATTGCCCTTTGGATGTGAGAAGGCTAGTTTTAGAAACCATGAACGTAGCCCCAAAGTAATGTTACTTACTCGAGCATGAGAGAAGTCCACCTGTCACGAGGACGTGAAATTTTATTGCTTTGCTTAGCAATTGATTAGAAGTTAATCAAATGTGCTAATGTGACGTGTACATGTGAGGTGTAAGTTAATTATTTCATAGAGAGGGACCCAAGATCCCGAAATACTAGTTGATGCCAAAGGCAAAAGTTGTAATAAGTTATGTTTGATAGGTACTTCGTGGTACCCGGTGTCAGATTTTGACCTAGACCAATTTATTGGCCACTAATGGTAGTGGTGACACTTGAAAATTAATTTAATAATTTGGATAATGTTGGAAAATGGGATTAGAAGGCTGCTACTTGGTAAAAGTTGCCCATGCAAGTGAGAAAACTGTTTTTTGGGGCTAGTGGAAGTCTTCCAGTCCTTGTGAGAGAGGAGGTTGTTAGAGAGCAAGGAGATGTTGATGTGCTTTGCGGTCACTAAGGATCATTCCTATAGCAGGTGACAATAGCTTGGAGTCCTCTAGGTGCAGGAGACAGCATACAGGAGAGGGCAGGAGTCTTTTTGGTGGTCCCAAGCTATAGGTGACAGCTTCCATGGCTGTTTGAGTAGGGTAGCAGTAGTTTTTCAACATTTCTTATGATGAAACTCTGAAATTTCCCTCTACAACATTTTCTCTTATCTCCCAGCCATCTCTTAAGTTATCTCAACAAAATCCAGCCATTTGAGTCATTAGGTGGAGATATTGAAAAATCTCTGTTGTAAACTCTAATTTACAGTAGAAATTAGAGTTTGATTGAAACCAGCCTTCCTTCCGTGGATAGGTGGTAAATCCTTGATTACAACTTAATTACAGCAGTAAACAACAAATGCAAATTTGAAAATATAAATTTACCTACTGATATTCGACAATGCACACCCGATTGGCCCCAAAATTGGCGTCCCTTTCGGTATTTCTTTAGCTTTACTAAAGAAGAAGTTGATTTACAATGGGATTCTCCCAATCCCCTTCGCAATCCAAACTCCCCTTACTGTCCAAAGTGACCAGCAAGTCTTCAATCTATTTTGCCCTTTGATTCAGGGACTTAATTGGCCTTCACCCACTTCATAGACGATGGAAATGCCCCAAATTCAATGGCTGGCTAGTCTTCCACTTGAATTTAGCTGAAATTCACCTTCAGCCCTAAAAAATCCAAGTCTTGGAGCTTCCAATTTTTGGCACGCTTCTCGAGGCTGCTACTAAACTCTAATTTCTGCTGTGAATTAGGGTTTACAGCAAAGAAATTTACAATTTCTTAGCCTCCAAGGGTTCAAATGCTGAGATTTTCAGAGTAATGCTGTGAAATGGTTGGGAGATGAGAGAGAAAGCTGTAGAGAGAGAAAATTTAGAGTTTTGTCGCAAAGAATGATTGAAAATTAGTCAAATGCAGCTGTTGCCCTGCCACAATAGCATTAAATGCTGTCGCCTACAGTTGAGACATCCAAATCAGTTGTCACCTTGTACCTGGATGCAATCACCTAGCTGTGGAGGGTCCGAAACTGCAATCGCCTCCTCAAAACTCACTCGTGGCTGGCTGCAATGGCTGAAAATAGGTTGGCCATGGCTGCTCACAGCTCTCCCACATTTGCTACAGCAAGAATGATCTCGTTTTTCCTTTTCTTCAACCTTTTACCAGCTTGTATGGGCAAGTTTGTCAAGTGGTAGCCTTCTCAAATGGTTTTTCCAACATTATCCATCATTAAATATTAAATTTCAGCCTTTAATTACTAAAAATAAATTTAATAATTATTTTGGTGCTTAGAAAAATAAATTGACTGGCCAATAATTAAATTGGCTAGGCATCTTTCATTCCTGAGTCTCTCTGTGCCATCTTTGACCATTAGATCGGCATTAGGTACCATTAAACGCCACATCTCTAGTGTCACCAACTGGCACTTATGACCAAATGAATGACCTAAGCCAACAATTTGTCGGAGTGCGCAATGGAAGAAGAAACATGAACACAGAGGATTGATCAGTCCCTGCACGCACGCAGCCGGAATGGGAGAGGAGGGAGAGTGTGCTGAAATCTGCATAACAGTGTGTGGGACTGATGGGGGGGGACTCCTATATATAGCCCCTCAGCCTCCAAACTGGCCGACTGCACCAAAAAAGAGACCTAAAATGGTTGATTGCCACCTGAGAAGGAAATGCACAATAAAAACAGCAACACACAAACTGACAGAGCTCCTTTGTCTCTTGCCAGACTCTAACAAGAGCTCACAACCAAGAGATGGCAGACTTACAATGAAATAGAGCAGGCTAACACCCCCTCTCAGATCCTGGGAGGGTCTGAAGACCTAACATCCGCATGTGACGAAGCAAAGAAAAGCTTGAGGCAAGGACTTCGTGAAGAGATCAGCCACATTGTCCGCCGTGGGACAGTAGGCCACCGCCAGCTTCGAATCCACGATCCGCTCTCGAACATAGTGGTACTGAACCTCAATGTGCTTCGTGCGAGCATGAAACACCGGGTTCTTTGCCAGAGCAAGGGCACTCTGGTTGTCCACGCACAGCTTTGTAGGTCTTGTTTGGGAAAAGCCAATCTCCGCCATCATACAACAGAGCCAAACTACCTCCATAGCAGTTGAACATAAGGCCCGATATTCGGCCTCTGTAGAAGAAAGTGCCACAATAGACTGCTTCTTGCTACTCCAAGAGATAGCACCGGATCCAAGGGTGAAAGCATAACCTGTAGTGGATCGTCGCGAATCCACATCACCTGCCCAATCAGAATCGCTCCAGCCAGAAAGAGTGGTCCCATCTCCATACATGATTCCATAGGATCGAGTCCCCTGCAAATATTGAAGGACACACAAGGTTGCCCTCCAGTGATCCTGAGTAGGAGTCTTCATGAAAGAAGACAACAAAGCCACCACAAAAGAGATATCCGGCCGAGTGTGAATAAGCCAGATAAGTGAGCCAACAAGGCACCTGTAACAGGTGGGATAAGTAAGGGGAACTCCAGCTGCCAAAAGCTTGAACAGACTGGAGTCCATGGGGCATGAAATAGGCCGACACTCGGCCATACCAAATTCCGAAAGAAGCTCGGAAATGTACCTGTGCTGCGAGATAAAGATGCCATGTGCCATCTGATAGATCTCCAGACCAAGAAAGAAGTGAAGGACCCTAGACCCGTCATGTCAAACTCCTGCCGTAGAATAGACTGAGTGTGCTCCACCCACTGAGTGTCGCTCCCTATAATAATAAGATCATCCACATACAAGATCAGCAAAATACAAAGGTCACCCACAACCCTAAAGTTGAGGTTGGGGTCATGATCGGAGCGCTGAAAACCACTCTGTAGAAAGAAGTGGTCAATCCTTTGGTACCAAGCATGAGGAGCCTGCTTCAGGCCATAAAGGGCCTTCTGCAGCCGGTAGACATGATCCTTCTTCCCCTGCACAAGAAAACCCGGAGGCTGTGAAACATAGATCTCCTCCTCAAGGACGTTATTCAGAAAGGCTGACTTGACATCCATCTGGTAAACAAGCCAACGGTGGTGAGCTGCAAGAGCCAAAAGAACTCGAATGGTGGACATTCGAGCTGTAGGAGCAAAAGTCTCAAAGTAATCCAAACCCGCCCGCTGTGCAAAACCCTTGGCAACAAGCCTAGCTTTGTGCTTGTCCAAGGAGCCATCTGCAAGATACTTGGTCTCAAAGACCCATTTCACACCTATCACCTTCCGTTTCTTGGGACGCGGTATAAGGTCCCAAGTCTGATTTCGCTCGATGGAATCGAGCTTTGCCTGCATAGCCTGTCTCCAAACATCCTGTGCAAGAGCCTCCTCAACAGTGGAAGGCTCGGAATCCTGAAGAATCTGTGACATAAGAGTATAGTTCACACAGATTGAACTATCCCGTGGGGCCCGTAATCGGGCTGATCTGCGTGGACATGTAGAAGCAGGAAAGTGAGTAACACCTGAATCCTGCAGAAGCCAGCGATACCACAAAGGAAGCCTGAGAGACTCCTCCTGCTGTGAGGGAGACCGAGCAACCTCCGGAACTTGCAAAGCACTTGTCGGAGAAAGGGACTCCCCTCACCAAGGGAAGGGAGATCCTCCTCATCTGAAGAAGGCTCCCCATTGGATGGCGGTGTATTTCTAGAAGACTCCTGAGGGGAGGCTGAAGGGGTGGAAGTACTCGAAGAAAAAGGAGTCACATTCGCCAAAGGGGGAGGGGAAGCTGAAGTAGAGGGAATAGAAGAAGGAGGAATAGGAGGGGGAGGAGCCGAAGAAGAAGGAGGGGTGTTAAGAGGCATCCTTGAAGGAAGAGTAAGGAAAGAAGGTGGGGGAGGGTCCGCCGATGACGAAGAAGTACCTGTAAGAGAACCATCAATCGGATCCTCGGAGGCTGAAGCCTCATCGAAGATCACAACCCCTGCTCACCTCAATCTTCCATGTCGTCGGGTCGTAGAGCCAATATCCCTTCGTGGTCGTACTATAGCCCACGAAGATAAGTTGTCTCGACTTAGAGTCAAGCTTCGTCTGCCTCTTCTTCTTGTCCACATGGACAAAAGCATCACATCCAAAGATGCGAAAGTAGGACATGGAAGGCTTCCTCCCAAAGAAAGCCTCATAAGGAGTCATGTCCTGCAATGCCGAAGTCGGAGAGCGGTTGCGAATATGCACCGCTATAGCCACCGCCTCACCCCAAAGGGAATAAGGGAGACTCCTATGCTCTAGCGTGGATCGGGCCATCTCCACCATGGTCCGATTTGCACGCTCCACCACACCATTATTTGATGGTGTGTTCAGATGGGAATACTCTAGCCGAATGCCGTGATCCCTGCAAAACTAAGAGAAAAGGTGAGAAGTGAACTCACCACTGTGATCAGCTCGAACGCCACAAACTTTGGAAGTAGTTTGTGTCTCCACAAACACCTTCCACTCGCAGAAACGGGAGTAGGCCTCGCTATTGTACTCCAAGAAATAAGGCCACACATAACGATTGAAATCCATAATCAGCATCAGATACTTGGCCTTCCCAAGGGAGGCCGTACCCATAAGTCCGCAAAGGTCGGTGTGAACCAACTCGAGCAGTAAAGAAGCCCTCCTGGAAGCAACATGTGGGTGAGGCTGCCCATGCTGCTTGCCCCTCAAGTAGTTGGGGCATAAAGTGTAAAGAGGAGGGAAATCAGGAAGTCCCTCCACCATCTTCCTCTTGGAAGCCCGCTGTATTGCATCAAGGTTCAGATGCCCATAACGAGCATGCCAAAGCAGCCAAGCTCATGGAAAGCCCTTGCAGCCAAGGTTGTGAGCTTATAAAGCCCACCCTCATGTGTACCTGTCCAAAGAGCATCACCGGTAGAAGCATCCTCCACTATGACCGCATCGTGGGTAAAAATGACTCGGGTACCTAGTTAAGCAAGACCAAGCCCAAATCAGGTACATAAAGAACTTTGGCGGAAGAAGACCGCCTATCTGAAAACATAGGTAAAGTCCCCATGCCTCGATCAGGAACTGTAGAGTTGTCACCAATGGTGACAGTGCCCCCTCTCGAACGAAGATCCTGAAGCCAATCTTGCCGAAAGGTCATGTGAGAAGATGCTCCGCTGTCCACTAGCCAAGGCTTCTTCTGAGTGGTAGAAGCTAGGGCTGTATCCTCCTTAATAAAGACATGCACAAAAGTAGACTTTGTTGTGGTTGGGGCCGCCTTGGAGTCCTTCTCCTTGGGCTTTAGATGGGGATACTTCTGCCAACACTTCTCCTCGGGATGAGTGCCCTTTCCACAGTGTGGGCACTTGGGCTTCTTCTCCTTCGCATCCTTCTTGTCCTCCTCCTTCATGTCCTTGGCCTTCCCCTTCGGCTGCTGCTTCTTCTTGCCGACATCAATACCTTTAGTAAAAGCCTTGGTGGAGCCACTAGCACCCACCTCTCTGAGACGCTCGTCACGCTCCAAGACAAGCGGGGAAAGTTCCTCCCATAGGAGTTTCTCGCGGGTCCTCGAGGTGATGAGGCTGGTATAGAAGACATCATACCAGGGTGATGGCAGCTGAGTCAAGAGAATCATCGCCATATCCTCGGACGAAATCACCGACCAAGAGAGGCCAACTCGCCTTGCATATCCTCCATCTTCGCGATGTGCTCCTTCATAGAAGAAGAATCATCAAGATTGAGCATCCGCAATTTCTTCTCCAAAGAAATCTTGTGGGCGAACGTCTTATGCTGATATAAAGACGCAAGCTTCTTCCACACTTCCGCTGCGGTCTGCAACCTGTGAACATGAACAAGAACAGAGTCATGAAGACTCATAAAGAGAAAGGAACGGGCTCGAGAGTTGAGTCTATCTCACAAGGCTACACGGTCCATAGAGGCCCCATCTGACTGATCCACCGGGGGATGGTTGATGGGTGAAGAAACAACTTGTCTTCCTTTGGAAAGGAAGGGAGAATGGGCACCTGTATCGAGGGAATCAAGGAAGGCATATGGACATCTTAAGCAGTCTTTGCCGATGGAACCTTCATGGTAGAAGGAACCCTCTGAGATACATGGATTGAAGGACGGGTGCGAGGAGACTCCTCCCATCGTCGATCACGAAACTCCTGATAATCCTGTCTCTGCTCAGAGGAATGAGGAGAAAGAAGCTCATCCTTTGAGTCATCGAAGCCTGAAAACTAGTAAGACATCTTCCAAATCTGCAAACATCAAACACACCAAAGAAAGTTTGCCGATGCTGAGTGATAACCACTAGAAGGGTCACCAACCACCGATCAGATTGTGAACGGCAAGAAACTGAGGTCGCCAAACACCAGAAGTTGTAAACGCAACTGAAGATGATGCAAACGCTGATGCAGAAGCCGTCAGACACCAAAACACAGCCTGGGGTGGAGTCGCCTGCAAGAATAGGGCCACCAGATGAGGAGAAAACCACATGAAGAACAAAACGCCACCAGGAGGGGTGTCATCTAGCTGATAGAAGGCCACCTTGCAGCAAAACGCAACCAGGAGGAGGTACACAGTGACGTGGCAGCCAATGGAGAAGGCGCCTGCAGCAAATGCAAGGGTTGGGACTTGCAGGAAGAGCCGCCTGGCTAATGGGGAAGAATTGGCAGCAGTAGACGAAGGGGATGGTGTCTCTCTATTGATGGAAGCTCCTCCGTGCTCTCAGTTAGGCTCTGATACCATGTCGGAGTGCGCAACGGAAGAAGAAACACGAACACGGAGGAAGAGAGAGAAAGCAGAAAATGAAGGAAGAAAATCTGCACTGACTGAGATGAATGCTGAATACAATGGCATGGATTGATCAGTCCCTGCACGCAGCCCAGAGCGTCAGTGAGGGCACCAGATCAGGCTGGAAACAATGGCAGCACCAATGCCGGAATGGGAGAGGAGAGAGAGTGTGCTGAAATTTGCATAACAGTGTGTGGGACTGATGGGGGGGGACTGCTATATATAGCCCCTCAAGCCTCCAAACTGGCCGACCTGGCCTAAACTGGCCGACTGCACCAAAAGAGAGACCTAAAATGGCCGACTGCCACCCGAGAAGGAAATGCACAACAAAAACTGCAACACACAAACTGATAGAGCTCCTTTGTCTCCTGCCAGACTCTGACAGGAGCTCACAACCAGGAGATGACAGACTGACAATGAAATAGAGCAGGCTAACACAATTAACACCAGATAGCACCAAGTACCCGTGCAACATAACTTATAGCAACTTTTTCCTTTGATAATCCCGTGATTTTCTCGGGTCCCAGGCTCATAATTTTACTCTAACCCCAGTTGCACCTCACGTGTGCAAGATTTACTTAATCATGTGATTAAAAATTAATCCACATATTAAGTGAGATTTAAAAAATACATGTCCTCATGATAGCCCTCCCCCTTGAAATCCTTGCAATTGTCCTCGATTGCACTGTCAGATGCATCAAAAGCAAAGTACTACACTGGAATTTCCATGGGGCATCATAGTCAACACAACATTGCGCATTGCTATTCAACCATTCCATATGCCCAACATATGCTGAAAATTACCAGCCAACATAACATAATATAAGACTCACAAAGAATCTCAAAAACATTGCCAAATTATCATGTGACATATCCATTTCTCACGAGCTCAACTCATCTGGCAAACCCAAACCAAAGTATGGCGAAAACTAAGCATAAACCATGGCTGAAACATCAATGGCATCATAAGACATCTTGCTGCCCACAAAACCAGCTGAATATCCCTGAATATTAATGATCATACGCTGAAAACCCACATTCGATAATCAGCCCCTGATGATCATTAATTGATGCTACACCAAGCATAACCAATGCCATACCAAGCATAATTGATTACACACCAAGCATAACGGATGCAAATGTATAGTTTCAGAGCTGCAATGAAAACCATACTGATCTGCATACCAAACATTGTGACTAGTACACTAAATAGTGATCTCCTGGCAAACATACTATTCAGCTATGGTACCCTGAATGTATGCTGAATACATTCGAGATGCGCTACTTCTAGAGCTATCCATTACTGAGGAGCAGAGGTGCTAGCTCCCTCACAAGCATCAGGTAATACTTTGGACCTTTGCTTTGCTGAACCTGATTGAGCCCGAACTAAAGTCAGCTCTAACTGGAAAGCATCAAGGTAAAGCTGCAACAATTGATGATGGTTTGCCAAGACATCCTCCTCCATCCATTTGGCATATATGGGTGAATAATTCTGAAACTTCACCAAGTACCTTCTGGAACCCTTACCCCTGATCTTCCTCTTGTGTGCCAAAATCTACTGTGGTACTAGTATTTCATCGAGCTTTTCAACCTCTGGCTGAATTTCAGCAGATGCATCCTCTGGCACATCTCCATGAAGAGGTCTAAGCAAGCTCACATGAAAAGCATTGTGTATCCACCAGTGTGGAGGCAATTTCAGCCTATAGCATGCATCATTGATCCTCTCCAACACTTGAAATGGCCCATAGTATCTCATAGACAACTTTGGATACAATTGGCTCTTTGCCCTTCATCTTTTTCAGCCGTGCCTTTTCAAATTTACATCCAAAGTATGAACTTTGCCTCTATGGAAGAGGGAAGAGGGTCACAATCTTATCATGAGTATCAATTACTGCATGCACACGATGCCATCAAGGCATACCAAGCAAGACATCACATCCTTCCAATGGAGCAATAAAGAACTCTTCGTTGTCCACATAACTTTGAATGTGCAAATGAAGCTTTCCAATGATAGGAGTGAACAGCTTTGCATGTCCCTTGCATGCCATACCAATCTCACCCATGAGCCCCGTCTCATTCTCTTTGATGCCTAAATGGACTGCCATATCAAGAGAGAAAATTTGACCGTGCCCTTGGATCAAGAAAAATCAATGCATGCTGATCTCTGATTTGCCCCATGTCCTGCAAAGTTCAGTACTATCTTGATTAGGTTGATCTGCCACTACATCAAGTAATAAACCAGCAATGGTTTTGCCTTTCTTTCCCTTATTATCATCCCTTTCAGCTTGCTGTTTATTAGGACAGCTACGTGCCATATGCCCTTCCTGTTCACAAATATAGCATTTATTTGCAACCATCAGCTCCCTACATCGTGCATCACTTTTCCCATGCCTAGCCAATTTAATTAACACTAGATAACCAAGTATTTGTGCAACATAGCTTATAGCAACTTTTACCTTTGACATCCTGTGATTTTCTCGGGTCACAGGCTCATAATTTTACTCTAATCCCAGTTGCACCTCACATGTGCAACATATACTTAATCATGTGATTAAAAATTAATCCACATGTTAAGTGAGGTTTCAAAAATACATATCCTCATGACATTGACAGCCACCTTGGGATGTGTGCTCAGAATTAAGGGCTTAGGGCTTGAATTCGAGCAATTAAAATTGAGGAATTTCGGGGAGATTTAAGATGCAGCCAGCCAATATCATATTTGGGGCTAAATTTGTTTTTCAAGGAGTAGGGTGAAGGCCAATCCCCAAGCAAACCAAGGGGCAAATTGGTTTGGAGTTTTGTTGGTCAGTTTTGACAGCAAAAGGCACTTGGATTAGCAGAGGAGATAAGAGGATCTTAGTTGTACTCCATTCATTTGCAATATAAGATAAATAAATACCGCAAGGGGCACCGGTTTTGGGGCCAACAGGGTGTCCAATGTCCAAGATTGTATGATAAAGTTTGTATTTCCATTTTTTGTGAATTTGTTTATTGCTGTAATTAAGTGCTTTATTAGGTCTTCACCACCCTTTCCAAGAAGGAAGGCTGGTTTCAGCACCTGGTCAAAATTGGGAAAATTGACTCAGATTGAGGCCAACTAGGAGATGGACATGGGAAGAGATACAAAATGACATGGCTACTAGCAATTCTCTTAGATTTCATTAATCACTTAGATGGACATGGGAAGAGATACAAAATGACATGGCTACTAACAATTCTCTTAGATTTACAATAAAGATCTAGTGCTAGGGAGAATGACAATGCCAACTGTTTTGAGTAAGAGTTTGCTGGAATTCTAGACTTAATTTCTTACCGTAAACATTTGGTTTTGCAGTGCACGTACATGTTTTGCCACCTGCCCATAGAGAGGAGCCGAGTGGACTAGGAATGCTCAACTATATGATGCTGGGTGAAATGATATTTATTCTCACACAAACCG
Source organism: Lygodium microphyllum (assembly GCF_053477565.2). Classification (NCBI taxonomy): domain Eukaryota; kingdom Viridiplantae; phylum Streptophyta; class Polypodiopsida; order Schizaeales; family Lygodiaceae; genus Lygodium; species Lygodium microphyllum. The sequence goes on along the minus strand of NC_141136.1, from coordinate 130,436,972 downwards.
TGGATGCTGAATAGAGCAACATGGTTTTCTCAATCACACAAGTTACTTATGAATTAGGGCACGAGTGACTTTGTTCAACCATGGCCATTGTCAAAACAAGCATGCTGGACACCCCTTTGTCTGGAGTCTGGACTCTGGACACAATCCCTTCATTTGGAAGATCCTGAAGTTTCATAAACTATTTTGAGACAACTTTTCGTGAGTCCATCTGTAGCAGACCACTATATCTATCAATTCTATATTGTTTTAAAACTTTGAAAGTAGGCTATGATATGCTCGTAGTTACTGCATTCTGGGACAGCCCATACAAATTTGTGGTATAGTTCAGTTGTTAACTGTGATGTTAATTTGTGCGGTAATCCCACTCCTTGCCACTATGGAGATGCCAATTGGGGTATGGAAAACTATTGAGGTGCATTGAGATATAGAGTCACTTGAATGATCAAGTTCACCATATGGGGGCTTACAGGAGCTCTTAGGGGGATTGGTATGTTGGGTGAATACTGAAAGAAGGGAGGTTCTGCACACCTTAACATTGTAACTCTATGTCATAGTCCTCTGAAATGATAAACAGAATAACCTCTCGTGCCAATAAACAAGTTTTTTAAAAGAAGTTCTTGGCTGCAAGTTTCAGGGTGCACTTAAAAATACTATGCAAAGGATAATAATGAAAAGTATGGTTTTTGATTTCTTTCAAGCTTGGCCACACACCGTACTTATAGTAAAATCAAACGATAAATGGCAATTTAGTGGAACTAAGTACTGCTCTTATACGTGGTGTTATGATTGGGGTTTATATTGATAATCATTGAGTAGCTTACAATTGTATCATCTACTGGTTGCAGTATCAACTTCACACTATGGTGGAAAAGGCACATGTTGATGAGGTCCTTCCTGTTCTTGTTGCAGCAGATGTGCATGAGGATGCCTCACTACAGTCTGTATCTAAGCATGTGATTGCTATTTCTAATATGGACACAGTTGATTTGGAAAAACAGCTTCCATCAAGTTTAGCCAAAGAAGTTATTGCACTCAGGTGTAAAATGGGTCTATTGCAAGCAGAGACTTTAAATCCTATGCATGAAAAAGAGTGTCAGAGAATCAGAAAAGCCCTAGATTCAGATGATGTAGAACTTGTGCAACTTTTATTGAAGGAAGGACGGGTAAGCTTGGATGGAGCACATGCATTGCATTATGCTTGTGCTTATTGTGATCCTCACACAGTACTTGATATTTTGGAGCTGGGACTTGCCGATCCGAATCTTAGAAACAATCGCGGATTCACTGTTTTGCATGTTGCATCCATGCGCCGTGAACCATCTATTCTGGTAGGTCTTCTTTCTAAAGGGGCCAATGCTTTAGAGCTCACGCCTGATGGTCGGACTGCGCTTCAGCTGTGCACAAGACTGATAAAGAGTTGGAATCACCAGGATGATGGTGAGGCTTGTGAAGCATTACAGAAGGAGAGGTTTTCTGTAGAAATTCTAGATCAGGCTGGAAGGAAGGTCTCTTTCATAGATGTAACTTTTCCTCCTCTAGTTGATGAAAAGGAGCTCTTTATGAGATTACTTTATCTGGAAAATAGAGGTGCGATTCTTCTTAACAGCAAAGTTATTGCAGCAGTCATATTTGGTTGATCATGAGCTACTGTAGTGTGGTAGGTGGTGTGTATAGATCTAGTAAGTTTACTTTTTTCTGTGTTATTTTCTTGGAATTAAAAGTGTTTTTGTTGAGCATACATTCACGCTTGTCAAATTGCAATGTGTGGCTATGATCTGGGAAATATGTTGACCCTTGCAAGGAGGGTTTGAACTGGAGTGTTTTGTTTGACCATGGTCTCCTTGTCAGGTATCCGACTGTTTTGTCAGTTTTTGCATGTAGAAGGTTGTGCATATTATCTATATGGAGCATACATATGCCTTCTGTTTTTGGTCAGGGATTTTTCATGTAGGTTAAACAAGGAGCAGAACTGAGTATTGTTCTGCAAACAGATGGATCCCAAGTCTGTGATCACTAATCGGAGTGTGAAGAAAGAGGAAACTGCAAAACGTTGACACCAGGGGCTGCTAGAGATAGAGGCGACAGCTGCAGAAGGGAGAGATGATGCCAGGCGGTTCCATGAAGGTGCAAACGCAAGCTGTAGGATGTCGCTTGATGGTGGAGACGCTGGCGATGGCAGCTGGAGACCAACCACAGCCTGGGAGATGGTGCCAGATAGTGGGCAATAGTTGGAAGAAGGCGCCAGGGCATTGTGAGGTTGGAGGGAGAGGTGGCAGCAGTTGTGAAGGTTGGACAGCCATGTGGAGGTAGACTGATGGCTGCAATCTGCATTGGAGAGTGTGAAACCTGCACTGACGGAATTAGTTTAAATGGGGACAGCCTATCTATTTATAGACAGCTGAGGGCTCCGTGTTTCATAGCTTCCAGGCCTTAGCCATCTCTCGAGAGCTTACGAACAATGAGTGTCTTTGGCATTTTCGCTTAGGGTATCTTGGTTATGACTTACTTTATGAGTTGTCATACCGTGAGCTGGTTGAGGGCCTTCCACGCTTGAAGCTCGCTCGAGATGTTTGTAAAGCTTGTCAGCTCGGGAAGCAGCACCGTACCCCATTTCCTCAGCAGTTCTCTCATAGGGTTGAGGCGCCTCTTAGATTGATTCATGTTGATCTTTGTGGGGCGACATCCACTGCTGCCTTAAATGGCGCCCTGTACTTCTTTTTGATAGTGGATGATCATTCTAGATACTTGTGGGTATATTTTCTCAAGCATAAATCTGATGCTTTCACATACTTTTCTGCTTGGGTGCTGTTGGTTCATAACTAGATTGGTCGTCGTGTCGGTTGCATGAGGAGTGATAGCGGTGGTGAGTTTATCTCCCACGAGTTCTCTGAGTTTCTACTGCAGCATAGCATTTCTCGCCAGCTCACCTCTACCAACTCCCCTTCTGTGAATGGAGTTGTCGAGAGTAGGAACCGGACAGTCATGGAAATGGTACGCTCTATGTTGTTCTCAATAGAGCTTCCTGAGCGCCTTTGGGTCGAGGCTGTTAACACTTCGGTATACATCCTTAACTGGTGCCTGATTGCGGCTCTTCCTCAGAAGACCCTGTATGAGGCATTCTTTGGCTCTCGGCCTGTTATTTTCCACTTCAGAGTCTTTGGGTGTCGTGCGTACACACACACGCCTGACGACAAGATAGGAAAGCTTACTCCCCGAGCTGATCTTCTTATTTTTGTGGGATATTCCTCTGAGGCGAAAGCCTATTGTTTGTTCGATCCTCAGACAAACAAGGTGATCGTTAGGCGGGATGTTGTCTTTGACGAGAGGGATATTGTGCAATCTTCTGCACCGGATTTCGATCTGATTCCTTTTTCCACATCATCAGAGACCATGCCTACTGAGCTTGGTCTACTTCTTGCTCCTGACCTTCCCGCAGCACTTCAGTTCCTAGGCTCCCTTCACGAGACCCGTTACCTCGCTGGTACCAATAGATCTTGCGGGATTCGGGGATCCTACCACCAAATTCCACTACGGAGGGACCTTGAAGATCTCTACCTGGCTTGCTCCTCAGGCATCATTTGCATTGTTGTTTACAGCTGATTACATAGCGCATTCTGAGTTGGATACATGGCAGGAGGCTCTTCAGCACCCTCAATGGCGAGCGGCCATGGAGAAGGAGCTCGAGAGTATTGACCGAAATGCGACTTGGACATTGGAAAATCGTCTGAGCCACCAGAAAGTCATCGGAACAAAGTGGATTTTTAGGACTAAGCTAAAAGCTGATGGGACTTTAGACAAGTACTCGCCTTGTAGTGCAAGGGTTTCAACAAAAGCATGGCATTGATTATGAAGGAACCTTTGCCCCTACTATACGGTTGACTTCCTTTCGGTTGCTACTCTTGCTAGCCGCTCACCACGTTGGCCGATACATCAGATGGATGTCAAGAGTGCCTTCCTAAATGGTTTTCTCGAAGAGGAGGTCTATGTGGAGTAGCCACCAAGCTTTCCTTCTGGCAACCCGAGGAATAAGGTATTCCGCTTGCATAAAGCTCTTTATGGGCTGAAGCAAGTGCCGCGGTCTTGGTTCCATAGGATGGATGAGTTCTTACAGACTCATGGATACCATTCTACCCCTTATGACCCGAACTTATATGTTCGATCTACTGCAGAGGGGGTTAGCTATATCCTGCTATACGTTGATGACTTACTCCTCACAGGTTCAGATTCTACTGCCATAGCAGAAATTAAGGCTAAGCTTCAAGCTACATTTAAAATGACAAACCTTGGTTTGTTGTCTTATTTTTTAGGGATGGAGGTAGTTCGTTTTGGGGGCTATATTTTTGTATCAGAGCAAAAGTACGCACTTTAGCTCGTGGACCAGTATACTACGGATCAGACACGGCTAGTGGCTACGTCTCTTGATCCTACTGTTCACTTGTCGAAGGATACCCTAAGACAGCCCTTCGATAGCCATACCTATCACTCTGTTGTAGGAAAACTTCTTTGGTTAATTCACACTAGGCTAGATTTAGCTTACTCAGTTAGTATACTCAGTCAGTATTTCACATCACCTAGGATGTCACATTGGATTGCATGTCTTCGTGTGTTGCGTTATTTGCGGTGTACTTTTTTTTACGGCCTAACATATGGTTCTAGTTTATGTTTGCAGGGGTATACTGATTCTAATTGGCAGAAGATCCTGACACCCGGCGTTCCCATGGCGGCTACCTCTTTACCTTGGGCACGACTCCCATTTCTTGGTGCAGCTGTAAGTAGAAGACAGTGGTAGCTTCCACGGCCGAGGTTGAGTACCGGGCTCTCTTTGATGGCACCACCGAGGCCATCTATTTGAGGAGTCTACTGGTGGTACTTCATTTACTATGTGACTCTGCCACAGTTGTCTACTGCGACAACCAGAGTGCCATTGCCCTTGCGGGAAATCCGATCATCACACCACGGACACGGGATGTGGGAGTCCACTTTCACTTTTCCAGAGAGCAGGTTGAGCTAGGCACTATTCGCCTAGAGTTTGTGCCTTCATCAGATAATTTTACAGATATTTTGACCAAAGTGGTCAACTGGTCGGTTCTTTAGTACCTGCTATCCAAGATCGGCTTGGGTACACCCTCCCCTACTTCTTCAGCTGGACAGGGAGAGGGTGCTTCCCTCTTGCTTTCCCTTCCAGTTTGAGAGGGGGCAGCTTCTACTCTTGGTAGTTACAGTGATGATGCTTACATTTTTTAGACATTACATTCTTTTATTCTTTTGTATTGTATTATGGACATTTGTAACTTCATCCGCAATGTCAGGATGACATGATTGAAAAAGGGCGCTTGGTTAAGTGAACAATTCCTTTGCGAGGGCACTGTCCAAGTGGCACCTTTGCATAGCATATTGCATGAGTATGCCATCTTGCATCTCCCTTTGTATTACCCTATGCATTGGCATTCTGTTTATGTAAACATGCATATGTGTACATTTATTCTTCTTTGGTCTTTTGGAGTGGTCGACTCTAGGATCCACCATATTCGTGTCATAACACATGTCAGTTCTTCTAAAAGGCAGTGATCCTATCCTTGCTTGCTTTGCTTGTCTTGCTAAGCCCACCATCATCTTTTTTGCCTCTACATATATTCACCACGTGATTGACACACGCACACACACTTTTATCATCCTTAGGCACTTATCCTAGTCAGTGTGAGAGATTGGCTTGCTGGTTTTGTGAATGACTTGGGTTTAAAACTCTCTTTATCCTTTCCTATTTGTCACTTAATCGGCCGCTTCCCCTATATTTCTTATGTATTTTCAAAACACTTAAAAAAAAAAAAACAAAACACAATCAACACAGTCCATTATTGTATCCATCTGCCTTTATAGGACTTGGTAGGCCCTTGGGCAGCCGATGTGCACCCTTGGTTCGATGCCCTGGCCTCTCTGGGGTGATCACTTAGGCTCCCTTGGTAAGATAACCATCGCCTCTGTAGTCTTGGTAGGCCACTGGGCAGTTGACGCGCACCCTTTGTCCAATGCCTTGGCTACTTTGGGGTGGGGTGCCTTGGGGTAAATCAAAATTTAGGTTGGTCTACTTTTCTAGCCCTATTTTGGGCTTGAGAGAGGGTCTTGTGCTAAGAATTGCACTTAGCTACTTAAACAGCTCCAAAACATGTTTATTTTAGGCTTATTTTAGCCAAAACCCTAAAATAGGGAGCGGATTGAGAGAGTTAAGTGGGAGAGGATCTAGAACCTAATTTTCTATAAATTGGCAGCCAGTCCTCCACTCTTTCCTTTATCTCGTTTTAGCAAATTTCAGGTGTTTCAGCTTGCTACCCATACCCCGTTCGTGGAGGATATCTCAGTCGAAGCTGTCCATTGTTGTCTCCATCAGTTGACACTTGATTTCCAACTCTCTTTAGGCAGTTTGGAGCTGATTTCAGTCAGGTGACTGCTGGTCCTGTGCAGACCTGCTGTCGTACAGCTTGCCACGTCATCACAGTCTTGCTGCCTATGTTTTCACTCTCTCTCTCTCTTCTGCAGGCTGTCTTGACTGTGTTTTCAATCTTTTTCTCTCCTGCAGGCCGTCTTGCCTGCGTTTTTAGTCTTTCTTTCACATGTTGTCTACGTTTTTAGTCTTTCTCTCTCCTGCAGGCTGTCCTGCTTGCGTTTTAAGTCTTTCTCTCACTTGCTGCCTACATTTTCAGTCTTTCTCTTTTCTGCAGGCTGTCTTGTCTGCGTTTTCAGTATTTCTCTCTCCTGCAGGCTGTCTTGCCTGCGTTTTGTCTTTCTCTCATCTACTGCTTGCGTTTTTAGTCTTTCTCTTTTCTCATTGCTGTTTGCATCAGATCTAGCTTCTCACTGTTGCGTTTGTTGGTGTTCGACATCTGGAGGCTGCCTTGCTGCGATTCGGATCCGTTCGGAGTACGACACACTCTCCAGCTCATTACCCCTGCCCTGATGCTTGAGATACAGGAGTTCGAGGTTCAGTATTCATTCACTACATAGTGTGCTTGCAGCATGAGCATCGTATTATTCAGTAGTTATATCAGTTCATTTATCCATTGTGTTCATTGTCTCTGAGTTACCCTAACCCTAACCGTGTTCTTTTATCAGTCTGTGATTTGTCGTACGGTTTCTGTTTATGTTTTTGTGTTAGGGTATTTCTTAACAGAAGGGTGCCCCAAAATTTAGGGTTTTTGGGAGCCCACTGAAAATCTCTCAGACCACTTCCCTTTTTAGGGGTTTTCATCAATTAAGTGTGTTTTGGGGCTGTTCAAGAATGCCAATCAGTTGAAAAGCGTGTTTTAGCTCAACAGTAGTTGTATTCATGAGCAACTACTAAGAAGAGTTTCTTGTACATTGCCTCTCTCTCTCTCTCTCTCTCTCTCTCTCCCTCTCATTTTTCATGCCTTGTTTTGCCACCAAAACAAATGTGTTTTGCTTTCATCCATTTAATTTTCATCATGGCATCAGAGCCCACCTCTGATCCACATCCATTTTAGAGCCGGTTGACAAAGTTAAAGAAGAAGTATATTCACCATAGCCATCTATTCTCTCTTAAGAGTGTGATTGATCTTGGAGAGCTCAGGGAGGAGAAAAGAGACAAAATTTTGTGGTGCTATTGATTAGAGACCTCTTTATCAGGAAAAGGTGCAATGTTCTGGGACTTGAGATCCCTGACCTGCAGATGGCAACCTGATTTGATGCTACATGCTCTCCATAGAAGGTATAATCTTTGGGGCTATGTTAGGGTGTTCAAAGGTCCTATAGTGGGGCATCTCCATCTCAAAGGATTCTTGGAAACTTTACTTTCAGCTTGAAAGGTTAAATTTCTTGATGTATCTCATGTTTTCTTGTTAAAACTCAAGTGTAGTGTCTCTTCTGTTTTTTTGGGACTTATTTGAAAGATTTCTTAGTCTCCATTTCCAAGTTTTCATTAGTGGGTGACTCCATGGGCCTTTGTACAATCAAATGCATAGAGCTTGGAAAGCAGTATTGAGCTCACATGTGTATGCATACACCATCTTCTTCAATTTATGGGTTGATTAATGTTTTTAAACACTTTAAATTTTGTTTTTAAGTGGTGGAATTAGTCAAGAAGAGATTCATAAGCCTTCTTATCAAGGGAATGCAATGTCAAAGCAATGCAAATGCATTAAACTCCTTCACTCATCAATGCGATGTATAAGCATCATTATGAATTGTATCTCATTCTTGCAAGCTCATTATTCTGATATTGCTGATTATTTAAATAGCAAATCAGAGGTTACTTGTCCTCATTTTGTATTTCTTTTGTAGCTCTCATCTTTGATTGCTTCCACTACCACCTTATTGTAAGAGGACTAGACATTGCCGTACAAATGATAAGATCTTCCTCAACAACTAAAGAGGAGCTTAGGCCTTAGATTAGGAAAATTGACAGTGAAAATTTCCACCCATGGCAAGTCCTTATTAAGTACAAGATGATGGAAAGATGCTATTGGCCTTTCATTAAACGCACAAGGATAGTCAGTCTTTCCAATCCGAATGATGTTGAGGATGATGAGAAGGCTCAATCTATCATAATGTTACATTTGGAGAAGTCACTTATACACCATGTGGATTAACTCTCCAATGCAAAAGCCAAGTGGGGTGAGTTAGAAAAGCTATATGGTTTGAAAGGAAAAATTTTTAAGAGAAAGAATTTTTTTTAAAGATAGAGTTCTTTAGCTTGGAGTTTAAGCAAGGAGAAGGATTGGGGAAATTCATCTCCCACATGAAGGGTCTGATGGCACATTAGTATTAGTCCAACCACCAATTAGTGTGAAAGATGTCATTCTAATTTTGTTAAAATGAGTCAAAATGTATATTTTGCTCTTGTAACAACCCTTACAAATATCCCAAACCTTGCTTTTGAAGGAGTAATTCAATCGTGTCTAGATGAGGAGAAAGCTCAATCAAACTCAAATGAGACATGTACATTAGTATCAATAGAGCAAGTATTCATGGCCTAAGCAAGAACAAGATGTTCTTTTTGCCATAGAAAAGGACGCATAGTGAGCAACTTTTGGAACAAGTGCCTTGTCATGAGGATGTGAAATTTTGAGATGCTTTAATCTTGTTAATAACATCTGATTAAGTTATTAATCAAATGTGCAAGGTTGTTTAAATACATGTGATGCACATGGTAGATATTCCTTAGTAACAAGCCAAGGATCTCGAGGATGCAGTGGGTATCAAAGGCAAAAGTTGTGATAAGTTATGCTGAGTGGATTTTGTTGGTCAATTGGCATCAGATTAGACCCTAGGGCAGTGGTTTGGCCAATAAGCATCGGTGGTGATACTAGGGACTAGCATTAATTAATTAATTAATGCTAGTCTAAGGGTCAATAGAGGTTGGGGACCACTCCAGGTTGTTGCAAATGGCCTAGCTAATTTAAATATGAATGGACATATTTCATTTTGGACAGGATCAGAAGGGTTGAAATTAATTTTCAAGATTATTTAAATTTAAAAATTAATTAAAGGGTTGAATAAGCTGAAAAATGGGTTTAGAAGATTGTCACTTGGCAAAAATACCCATGCAAATTGAGAAAACGTTTTTAAGAGTTGGGTCTCAGCCATTTAGTTAGTTTACAGCTTGAGAGAGAGAGAGAGAGAGAGAGAGAGAGAGAGAGAGAGAGAGAGAGAGCCGTTGGTCCATTTTTTGATCAAAGAACAACAATTTGCTGAAGAAGACATCCATTTGGGGGCCTCAACATGTAGGGGATAGTAGAGTTAGCTTTTAGGGGTTGGTAACAACATTACTGATCAGCTGACAACATTTTGGAGGTGCTTGGCAGTAGGTGATTGCATTAAATGCAGGCTGGAGCAGACATCAGGCATAATTTAGGGTTTTCTTATGAAGAAAATCAGATGTTTCTCGTATCTTGGCTTTCTCTCACATTCTTCAATCCATTCTCATGAGTTTTCAGCACTTCTCAACCATTTAGAGAAGATCTTAACCAAATCTGGTGGACAGTAGAGGGATATCTATTGTTGAAATTAGGGTTTGAGAGACACCTCAAGACCTGTGCCAATTGGCGAAGGCATCGTACATTGAATTCAGCACCTGAAATTTGTATAAATGTTGGCCAATTGGTAGTTCCATTTGTGCAAGTCCTGGGTGAAAAATCAATGGGCAATTGGTCCGAATTGATTGCTGATTGTTGCTATAGCAAAGAGGCTTTTTGAAACAGCAAAGGAGATTGTGAGTAATCAAGTTAAAGAAATACTGAAAGGGATGCCATTTTTGGAGCCAACAGGAAGTCCAATGCCTGAGATTATTAAGGTAATTTGTGCATTTCAAGTTATATTCATTTATTGATTGTTGTAGTTAAGTGCTTAATTAGGGAATTACTATCCTTTCCAAGAAGGAAAGCTAGTTTCATGGTTTCATTGCCGGGATACCACTTAATCTCTTGATTTGGTGGGCACGAGGCATGTGATTGCAAGGCAAAGCTTTGTGCTAGTGTTGATTTTTGCTTTCAGCTAAGAAATTACAGCAATATGTCTTCATATAGTGAGATGCAATCAACCAGTGATGATGTCTCTTAGTATGAACATTCACATGGGAATGAAGGAAATGTAATGCCTGACCTCGGACAAGGCTCAAACCATGGACAACAAGCTGAAAATGTTATTGTTGGGCAAGATGTAGGGCCTTCAAGGCATAAAGAGACTAGCTAAGTGAAGAGGAATTTGATGACTAGTTTAAGAATTGGATGAGGATAGCAGCAAATGTCTTTACTGAATTGGTAGAGGATCCTCAGTTTACCTGATTTTTGAATGCTTTGAAGAAGCATAGCAAAGGCAAGAAGAAGAAGACATCTTCTACACCTTTGGGACAATAAGGTGTACCAAAGATAATGTCAAAGCCTTCATTTGAAGCTCCCAAAGATGCTAATGAAGTAAAACAGTTGGTACCTACGAGGCAAGGAATGCAAATGCAAGGCCATCATGAAAGTGCCAATCCAATGGATTTTGAACAGCCAGGCATGCATGCATGCTATGATGGGGTAGCTAGATATGTTGGTGAAAGCACGATTCTTCATGCTATGGTTGGACAGGGATTGCATACGGGAATGTATCACACAAATCCCTATGATATGTAGCAACCAATGCATGGTGTGCAGGCTCAATGTGTTTGGCTATGGCTGGAAATATGCAAAACCCTATGTATGGCAGCATTGGCTTGATGCCTAGGGTACAAAGTAGCATGTTTGACAATACATTTGCATCCGTGAATGCTTATGGGACTCAAGGAATGAGTGCTAGTCATGCAAATGCTCTGTTTAGACCATGATGAGGGCGGAAAAGCATTGAAGTTTGAGTCCTTTAGTGGTGCACAAGATAGTCTGAAAGCTTAGACTTTCATTTAGTAGTTTGATGCAGCCTATTTAGGGGAAAACTTTAGGGAGTCCTTGAAGATTTGAAAGCCAACCACTTTCTTGAAAGGGAATGCATTGCAGTGGTAGTCTACTCTTTTGATCATAGTAGCTAAGAAATATGTTTTTTTGAATTTGAAACTTACGAAACGTTACTTAAAGTACGAAATGTTTTTGAGAGTAAAAAACATGGGCGTTTTTTTTTTTTTTGGGTGAGTTGGAATCCAAAACATAGTTTTTGTGGATAAAAATTATTGGGCAGTGTTAAACATGATGATGATGATGTGTAATGACTCATGAGGGCTCAAGATTTTGAACGAGAGACTAATATTTTTGTGATTTTGTTTAATTATTGGACTTTATCAATCTAGTATCTATTCTTGTCTTAAGAGTTGAATATTATATGACTTTAGTGAGTTATTTATGATATATTATGATTCATTCTCGATTTTGACATTTTATCAGTTTATTTTGAAATGAGAATCATGATGTTGCAACTTGACTCAGTCCATTTTGTAGATAGGTATTTACATGTTAATTTCAATTTTCTTTGTATGATATGTATGAATCATAATGTTTGAGTTCTAAACCATAGTATAGCTTGTCCAAAGACTAACTTTGACATAAGTGACAAGTTAATAATGGATCATGGATATGTAACGTATTATTCTCAATTGACTCTATTATCACTCGAGCTCAATTGGCTATTCTTTGTTTAAGAGAGAGTTCTATAGAGGTTTAGAACCTCTTTCCCTAGTCAAAACTATTAAAAATCCCTATATAAAAAAACCCGCGTTTCTTATTTTACCCCCTCTTGAAAGAAACTTATGAAACATGTTTTTGCCGTTTCATTTCTAAGCGTTTTTGACGTTTCTGGCTGCCATACTTTTAATGTAAGGTAGAGGACCATCAATGTGGGTACAATTCAAGCAAATGTTTGCATCGAATTGGTTGACAAGTACCTTTGATGTGGACATCATGATAGCTTGAAATAAGCTGGATGCTAAGGAATGTAAGAATTTGGAGCAACATAATAAGAAGTTTTGGGATGCATTGTTGCCTATTACTTTTTATTGCCTCGTATCCTTTCATGAGCAAGTGGAAAAATATATTTGTGGGCTGGCTAAAGAAATCAGGGATTTTTGTATTAAATCCATCGTGTCTAGCATGTCTCAAGTTATAGAGACTATTGCTATAGCCGATACTTTGCTACGTGGGAAGGGTTCGGATTTCTTAGAGAGTGGGAAGAAGCTTAATAAAATGTTTAAGGCTGAGAAAAGGGGCAGATTTGAAAATCCTCTTGTAAAGAGGCCAAAACATCAAAGAAAAGAATTCAAAAACATTGCCACAACGTAGGGAATTGATGATTGCAAATAAATGTTTCATTTGTGAACAGGAGAGTCACATTGCAAGGGATTGTCTCGATAGGCACCAACAAGTTGGAAAATAAAAAAATCAAGGAGATTCTAAAGGAAAGAGGCCCAAAACATTAGTGGGATTGGTGCCTGATGTTATTAGTGTTCAACCCAATGATGATGCTATTGAGTTGTGGAGAGCATGGGGCAAAATTAGGTATTAGCATGTATTGATTTTCTTTGATAATAGTGTACAAGCCAACTTCATCTTTATAGACATGACAGCCTGTCTAGACAATGGGATCCATGGGGGAAGTTGGAATGGCATGTGAAGGGTATGCAGAGCCTATCACACCGCTCATTAGAAAGCTTTGGTTGCATACACAGGGATATGTGGATAGCGAAGAGTTCTTCATTGCTCCACTCGAGGGTTGTAATGTATTGCTTGGTATGCCATGGTGTGATTGTATGCATACACTGATTGATTCTCATGCAAAAAAGATCACTACTCAGTATAAGGGAAAGGCACTCATACTTAACGTAAAGTTGAAAGGTGAATTTGTCTCTGTTGTATCTGCAACTGCCGTTTCTAAAGTAATGAAAAATCATCTTTCAACGTTTTCAATGTACTTGTCTTTTACTAAGGATAAAGATAATAGTGAGAATGTTGGGAACATGTCTAAGTTAGAGAAGGATCGCATGTCATTTTTGAAAATGTATGCTAATTGCTTCTCTCAGTCGCTTCCAGGATAGCTACTGTGTGAAAGACTAGAAGATCATGGCGTTAGATCTTATCCTTGGAAGTAGCCCACCTAATATGCCATCCTATAGAGTTAGTGCAGCCCAACAGGAGGAGATTATGAGTCAAGTGAATGAGCTGTTAGAAAAAGGGCTAATTCAACCTAGCTCATCTCCTTTTTGTTTTCCAGTGCTCTTAGTGCGGAAGAAGGATGATTCATGGATATTGGCGTATATGCACTGATTGTCGTGCTCTGAACAAGGCCACGATAAAGAATCACTTTTCGATTCTTCGGATCAATGATGTTATGGATAGATTGCAAGGGGTAGCCATATTCAACTGTATAGATTTGAAAAGTTGGTATCATCAAATACGTATTAGATTGGAAGATATGCCTAAGATAACTTTCAAGACATCTTTTGGGTTGTATGAGTTTCTTGTTATTCTTTTTAGGCTTACAAATGCTCTTACTATTGGGAATAAAGGCCCTCGTGCCTTTTAATGTACTCGGGTGTGAACACACCCTTAGCACTTGTACTCACACACACACACACACACACACACACACACACACACACACACATATATATATATCTATCTATCTAAAAACCTAAAGTGGTACACTCGTCATTGTACCCACAAATCGTGCACACTCTACTCTGCTCTCTCTTACTCTCTTTGTCTCTCTGCGCCTAAGGAACGATTGTCTCGATCTTCGTACTTCCCCGTCACTACAAATTGGTATCAGAGGTGTGGTTGAGGCGTTCGTACTTCTCGGAGTTTGAGCAGGAGTTGTCACAGGTGAGCAGGTCGTGAGGTCGTTTTCTGACCTGACAAGAACGCGTGAGGTAGTCAGTCGTTAGGCAGCTGACGTGTTGCTAGTTGGACAGGCGACTGGTGGGAGCTGTAGGCGTGAATCAAGCAGCAGTTGTTTTTGCAATGGGACTGGATGCGAGCTGATGGACGACGCCTACAAAGCAACTGACAGGCGATGAGCGAGCTGCATACGCAACAGGCCTCCACACGCGATGGGACTGACGGGTGTCCTACACACTTGACGTGACTGCGAATCCTCGGCGTAACAGGCGTCTGGCTAAGGTCAACGGCCCATATTTTTGTTTACTTCTTTTTTTTAAACCCCTTTTTGCCGGGTGTTCATACCTACAAGCACATATAAAAATCCGTGTCTTAAAATTTGGGTTTCCCAAATTTGTGCCCGACACACATTGTAGTGTTCTTTGGACCTGAAATTGCAAACATCGAATGAGACAATTTGTCTCAAAAATTGCAGGAATTTGTGACATTTTGCCTCTGACATTTGGGGTTTTTCATTTTATGTACATGCAGGTTCAATTCCATGTAATTTGGACATCCAACACTTGGAAAATTTGGGGGTTTTGTTGAAATTGTTCTATTTTAGCAAAATTGGCCTGTTCTATGCATGACAGAGAAAATGCAGATGTGTGGTTGATGCTTTGAGCATAAAATTTTGGGGCTTTTGACCATGTGTGTCAAATTTTATGCCCGTGGGTACATGTACAACAGAAATTGCAGCTAAAATTTGGGATTTCTCATGTAATGTGATGTATGTGCCCTTGGAACAGCTTAATCAGTTGTGGAATGCTGTAGCACATGGTTCGGTGCTTCTGAAAATTTATTTACAGATCTGAAATCTCTGCTTCTACGTGTTCATTTATTGCTGGTTGGTACTTGTTTGTACCTTGGTCACTTGGGTGATAGTTTGGGCCTTCATTTGCTGATTTTTTGGTCACATTTGGGCTGAAAATCATGGCTGGTAGCAGTAACAAGAGTAATCTCATGCACATAAAGAAGCTTGAAGGAGCACATAACTTTGCAATTTGGCAAAAACAGTGCTACAATATCCTGTTGCAAAAGAAGCAGACAAAGCCGATTAAAACCAAAGGGGCAAAGCCCGGGGACATGGAACAGGAAGATTGGGATGAGTTAAATGAGCTTGTACGCTCAACCATCGAGCTATTGATTTCTGATGCCTTGTTGTTTAACATTGAAGGTTTAGATTCTGCATATGCTATATGGACTAGACTAGAAGAACTGTATGCACAGAAGAGTGCTGCAAGCAAAGTGTATTGGCTGAAAAAGCTTATGGATTGGCGTATGAAAGAGGGTACAGCAATGCCTACTCACTTGAGTGAGTTTAACTCTATTTTTAGCCAGTTGGTTGCCTTGAAGTTCTTGATTGATGAAGAATTTAAGGCTACGTTTTTGCTTTGCACTCTTCCAGAGAGTTGGGATACATTCAGGACTGCTATGAGCAATTCAAATGCGATTCTTTTGTATGCTGATGTAGATAGTGCTCTACTCATGGAAGAAATGAATCGGCAGAGCAATGCATCCAGTAAGACTTATAGTGCTTTGCATACTAGGGGCAAATCATGGCAGAAAAGTAAGTCTGATAGCAAGGGACGCAGTAAATCACGGGGCAAAGATATTGAATGCCATCATTGTGGTAAGAAGTGTCACTTTAAACGTGATTGCTACAAATGGAAGAAAAAAAAAGAAAATGACAAGAAGACAGATGATAGCAAGGAAGAGAAGAAAGAGGGTCAACCCAAGAAGAGTAGTGTCAAAATTGAAGAGGTGAATGCAGTCACTCATGACAGTGAGGACAGTGGGAATGACGTACTTTTGGTCTCTTCACACTTTGGTGCACATGCTTTACTTGCAGATATAGATGAGGATATGCATACCTGGATTCTCGATTCATGTGTTTTCTTTCACGTCACCCCTCATCGAGAGTGGTTCTGTTAAGCGACTCAAAAGATGAAGAAAAATTCTAAAAGGATACAGTCCGACACTCAAAGGGCACGAGATCCTTTTTGCCTCCCAGCCTTGCCTAGTTATTGCTAGCAACTCGCATCGTAATCCGATTGCCAGCCGTCATTTGTTGGTGAGTCCTACTATTCTTGGACTCTCTTTAATTCTAGGCTCCCCTAAACCCCGTTCGGGCGCCCAAGGCCCCGGACGGTCATCCCTCGTGCCTGTTTCCCGTAATTTACCTTATAAATATAACATTTCCTTCATTGTTAAGCGACTCAAAAGATGAAAAATTCCAGAAGAATACAGTCCGACACTCAAAGAGCACGAGATCCTTTTTGCCTCCCAGCCTTGCCTAGTTATTGCTAGCAACTCGCATCGTAATCCGATTGCCAGCTGTCATTTGTTGGTGAGTCCTACTATTCTTGGACTCTCTTTAATTCTAGGCTTCCCTAAACCCCGTTCGGGCGCCCAAGGCCCCGGACGGTCATCCCTCGTACGTGTTTTCCGTAATTTACCTTATAAATATAACATTTTCATTAACATAAATGGACTATATCCAGTGGAAGAGTGCTTGGCACTATTATATGCAAACTCTGCTATCGGTAGATACTCTTCCCAATTAGTTTGCCTTTTACTTACATATGCCCTAAGCATATCTTCAAGGATTTGGTTAACCCTTTCAGTTTGCCCATCCGTTTGCGGGTGATCCACTGTACTCATGCTAAGTTTAGTATCAAATTTCCTAAATACCGCACGCTAAAATTGACTATCAAATTTTCTATCGCGATCAGAAACTATATTTGCCAGAAGGCCATACAATCGGTATATGTTCTCTACGAACAATCTAGCCAATTCTGGTGTTTTAACATTAGTTGAAGTTGGAATGAACCTAGCCATTTTTGTTAACCTATCCACAATCACCCACACAGAGTCGTGCCCCTCTGTGTTCTGGGTAAAGCAACAATAAAATCCATGGAGATACTCTCCCATTTTCCTGAAGGAATCTCTAGTGGATGGAGAAGTCCTCCCATTTTCAATCTTTCAGCTTTATTAACCTGGCATTTATTACATTTGACCACATAGTCAAGGACGTCCTTATTCATTCCAGGCCAATAGAATTGCCTTTTAATAAAGACTATAAGTCTTATTAACTCCTGGATGTCCCGCACTAGGGGTATTATGACACTCAAAGAGTATTTGGCGCCTAATTTCTATATCTTTCGGGACACATACCCTACCCTTGTAGAGTAAATAACCATTATCAATGGTAAAATTCTTCCACTTGAATCCGGTTTGAGCAACCCTTGATGCTCCATTTCCTTGTCGAACATCCTCAGATATTCCTTCCTCAGTAGAAGCACTTTCATTTGGATCCCCATTTTTTATTGCTTCCCATATATTGGAATATGCCGGATCAACCTGGCATTTCTCTTTTAAAGATTCAAGCAAGTCGGAAGTGAACTGAGTAAAACTCAATTCATTTATGATGGGCATTCTGCCGAAAGCATCAGCTACTATATTATACTTTCCTTTTCTATATCTTATCTCATAGTCGAACTCTTGGAGGAGTTCGGCCCATCTGGCTTTACGCCTGTGTAAATCCGGTTGATCATTAAGCCACTTAATGCTTTCATGATCCGATAAAATCAAAAGTTTGGCACCATACAGATAGTGCCTCCATTTCTTCATTGCATGTACTATTGCATACAGCTCCCTCTCATAAACAGAATAATTCTGTTTTGCACGGTCTAATTTCTTGCTTTCAAAAGCAACTGGTCGACCTTCTTGTAATAAGACCGTGCCTATCGCCTTATCACTGGCATCGGCTTCAACCACAAATGGTTTATTGGGATCCACGATTAATAATACTGGAGCTGTAGCAATAGCTACCTTAAGTTTTCGAAAATTTTCATTTTGGTCTGTTCCCCAATTAAAGCTCTTTCCTTTCCCTTTAAGTTGGTTTGTGATTGGAACAACTATTTTGGCATAATCTCGAATGAATCTACGATATAAAATCCAGATAAACCTAGGAAGATCTGCAGCTCTTCCAGGTTCCTTGGAGATGGCCATTCAATAATTGCCCTTACTTTTCCTGGATCCATCTTGATTTCCTCTTTCGAGATAATATGCCCCAAATATTTGACCTCTTGTGCGAAGAATTCACATTTAGTTTTCTTCGCATAAAGGGAATGTGTTCTTAACAATTGGAATACCAATTGTAAGTGTTCCAAGTGTTCTTCTCTTGATTTACTAAAGATCAAGATATCATCCAAGAAGACTACTACAAAATGTCCTAGATAGGGCCGTAACACACTATTCATCAGCTTCATAAAGGTAGCTGGTGCATTAGTGAGGCCAAAAGGCATCACCAAAAAATCATAATGCCCGTATCTAGTGCGAAATGCTGTCTTAGGAACATCTTGTGCCTTAATTCTTACTTGGTGATAGCCTGATCTTAAATCTATCTTTGTGAAGAATTTTGCCCCTTGTAATTGATCAAAAAGATCTTTCATTCTGGGCATAGGAAATTTATTCTTCATCGTTATTTTATTAAGTGCTCTATAATCAACACAAAGTCGCATAGAACCATCTTTTTTCTTTACTAATAAAATTGGCGAAGCCCAAGGTGAATTACTGGGTTGTATAAATCCTTTATCAAGGTAATCCTTAATTTGTCTTTCAACTTCTTGGTGCTGTGTTTCACTTAACTTATACGGTGGTTTAGAAATAGGGTGTGTATCCTTATTTGTGTCAATTGGGTGATTTATATCACCCCTATCTGGTGGAAGGCCACTAGGTAAATCAGAAGGAAACACATCTTTAAATTCATCTAACAAACTACTTAATTCATTATTTACATTCAACTCACAAACATAAGAAAATTGTTGCTTTATATTACAGAAAGTAAAAGTGTTTTGTACAGGAAGAGACCATAACATATATACCTCACAAGCTTCCTTCTTTATCAGCTTTTGAACCTCAGTGGAACACAACAAAGGATTATCAGATACTTCATGTTCACCTGGAATGACAAAAGTCTTACCATCCCTTTCAAATTTCAGTGTATTATGATGATAACTACGTTTTAAGGATGGTTCCAATCCCCATAGCCACTCCCTCCCTAGAGCAATATCAGCTCTTTCCATTTTCATAATTTGGAAATCAAGTTTATCTTTATATCCTTGAATCTCAATTTCCAAATTGGATACCATTGTATCCCATATTTTATTATCTTGACCTTGCATCATACGAACAACATATTGATGCCCACTCTTTTGTTGGGGAAGTTTCAATTTTTTGACAAGTGCATAATTTATAAAATTATGTATAGCAGAGTCATCAATCATGACTCTAACCCTCTTTCCAGCTATCAATCCATGCACTCTAACTAAATCATGTGGCCCAAAGGTAGGCTGCCACATAGAAGTTGACATACAACACTTGTGTTGTACATCCATGTGTAAGACCTCTAAAGATTTATACCTTTCATGCCCCTTTAATTCTAAGGTCTGCACTACATGGATTTGTTTTTCTTTTCCCTTGCCCTTGTCCTTATCCTTTTCTTTGTCTTCCCCCTTTTTCCTTTGAGGGCAATTCCAAGCAGCATGGTTAGGGGAAAGGCAATTGAAACACAGCTTTTCTTTTTTGGCCTCATCAAAGTCATCTGGACTTAACTTTGGCCTCACATATTGTTTTTTTTCAAAAGGTTGTTTTTTGCTCTTAAAAAATAGCATTTTCCTTTTAAATTTGCCCACAAATTTTGAGGTTTCCAATTCCTTAGACTTGGGCTCCGTATCAGTGAGACTAGTGAGTGTACCTGGACGCATACTATCTTCATTGATTAATGCAAATTTAATTGCCTCTTCTAGCGTCTTAGGTGAACTCCTTTTTACTTCCTTTTTATAGGCCTTATCTAGTCCCCTAATGAATCCTCTTGTCTTTTGAAATTCATCTATTCCTTCACGATATTCCTCTAAATATGTCAGCAGGGGTCTTCCCTTTTGTCTGATATAATCCCAATCTTTCCAATTTCTTTCCGTTTCATTTTCAGGAAGGAATTCTTTCAAAAAGACGGATTCAAATTGAGCCCAAGTTTCAGGTATTTTATTTGCCTCCTTTAAAGTTCGCCACCATTTATACGCTTTGGGCCCCAAAGTTAAACTAGCCTCCAGTGCTTGGAGATGTGGTGGAGTATTTTTAAGTTTATGTAAATCTTTCCATTTTTGGAGAAAATTAAAGATTGTATCTTTATTTCTATCTTTTTCCTCCCCGTGAAACTGAGGGGGTTTCATATCTTTTAGAACTGGATTATCCCTTAACTTGTGGTGGGGTTCCTTAGGATCTCGCATAGTCACATCTAAATCTTTCGATGAAGATGGGATATCCGAGGTTTCTATCTTATTTTTATCCCTTTCTAACAATAAAGTTAATTGAGATTTCATTTCAGTGAGTGTTTGAGTTAAAAATTCCATTTGAACCCCCTGAGTCTGCACACGAGCAGTAAGATCATCAAATTGTTCTCGTGTAGCAAAGAATTCTTCCCACTGTTCTTCTTGCATCTCCGTTTCATGGGGATCTACCACAGGGTGGTCCCCAAAACTAGAACCTTCCATTACTCCCTCTTTCCCTTTTTCTACCATTAATACACTGGAATTGGAAAGCAAAGATAAGAAATTTGCATACAAAGTAAAGTACTTCCCTGGTTATAATGACAGGGCAACTGTTGCTGGTTTTATTAATAAGCCCGAAGAGTAAGGAACAATTTTTGTCTTCCCGGACTAAACCAGTCACGCTGGAAATGAAGTTCTTTGGTAGAAAATGGGACTATCACGTGAACCACCAGTATGTCTTTTATGTGTAGGACGAATCTGACTGATTTCAGTCAGTTGATAACGGATTTGGCTCCTAACTTGAGTCGGCTGGTGACGAACCGTTGAATGATTACTCTCCCAAGACAATTGGTATGACGTGAGGCACGTGAAGTACTGTCTCACCCTTTTGATCTCCCTGCGGCGTCTCACGCGAAGAGACGTCTCCTTGCGGCGTCTCACGCTTTTCACCTCCTCTTGCGGCGTCTCACACTTTTTGTCTCCACACGGCCAGTTTTAACGTATGACGGGTGACGTGTCCGTCAAATCGCCTGGGCCTCGCCTGTAATCGCCGTTGAAAAAAAACTTCACGAATGACTAACAAAATCAGGACCCGACGGCTCCAGCAGGATACGATGGCAGCTCTGATACCAATGTTAAGCGACTCAAAAGATGAAGAAAAATTCCAGAAGAATACAGTCCGACACTCAAAGGGCACGAGATCCTTTTTGCCTCCCAGCCTTGCCTAGTTATTGCTAGCAACTCGCATCGTAATCCGATTGCCAGCCGTCATTTGTTGGTGAGTCCTACTATTCCTGGACTCTCTTTAATTCTAGGCTCCCCTAAACCCCGTTCGGGCGCCCAAGGCCCCGGACGGTCATCCCTCGTGCCTGTTTCCCGTAATTTACCTTATAAATATAACAAGTTCTCTACCTATACATGGGGTCGACTTGGTGCTGTCCATCTTGGGGACAACTATGCATGTGACATTGCAGGTATTGTGCAGTTGTAATTTCAACATGGCTCTGTCTTCATACTTTAGCATGTACGGCATGTACCTTAGCTCAAGAAGAGCTTGATTAACACAGGGTAGCTAGATGATGATGGTTTTCATACCACATTTGGTGATGGAAAATGGAAGATCTGTAAGGGATCTAGAGTGATTACCAGGGGTTGTAAAAGTGATACTTTGTATCCTCTCCATGTATCTAGTGTGAGTGATCATGTTGTTGTCGTGACCGAGCAGCCAAGCGTTCTTTGTGGCATGGTCGGTTGGGACATATGAGTCAAACATGAATGAAAGTGCTTTCTTGTTTGGGTTACTTGCCTTGTCTTCGTTATGTTGATTTTGAGCATTGTGATCATTGTATTTGTGGTAAACATGCACAGACATCTCGTAAAAAGTCTCTTTCGCTGAAATCTTCTCCTCTAGAGTTAGTACATTTAGATGTATGTCAGATGCGAGGATTAGCTTTAGGGGGAAAGAAATATTTTGTCACCTTTGTCGATGATGCTACACGGAAGGTATGGGTTTATCCTATTTGTAGCAAGGATAAAGTGCTTGACAAGTTTAAAAAATTCTTGGCATTGGTTGAAAATCAAATGGATAAGACACTCAAGTGTCTTCGCTCTGATAATGGTGGGGAATATGTGTCCAAGGCCTTTCAGGCATTTTGTGACAGCAAAGGGATAAAGAGGGAGCTCACTGTCCCTCATAATCCACTCCAAAATGGAGTTGCAGAGCGTATGAATTGGACCATACAGGATAAGGTCCGTACAATGCTGTCTCATGCTGCATTACCCCATGCTTTTTGGACAGAGGCTGTTATGACAGCCGTACACTTAATTAATTGGTCACCAAACAAGTCTTTTTGGGGGGGGGGGGGGGGGGGGGGGGGGAAAGAGGGGAGTTCGCCAAGAAGTGTGGTCGGGCAAGCCACCTTCATATGCTCATTTGAAAGTGTTTGGCTGCAAGGCTTTTGTGCACATTTGTAAAGAAAAATGCAGCAAGCTTGAGCCAAAGTCTTGTAAATGCATTTTCCTAGGATATGGTGACAAGGGTGAAATGCGGTATAGATTGTGGGATCTCGAGAAAAGGAAAGTAGTACATAGCAATGATGTTATCTTTCGGGAAATCACATGCATAAACAGCCCGAAAAGATTGAGGAGGTCCGTAGGGTTGTATTCCGGAAGAAATACCTTTTGGACAGCAAAATGTGCCCATTGTACAGCAGCATATACTTGCTGTAAATGAACCTGTAAATGCATAAAATAATGCTGGAAATGATCAGCCAGCTATTGCCCGTGATAATGAGCCACTACATGTGTAGGAATAGCTAGGACAACAAGCTGTTAATGATGATTTGCAGGCTGAAATGCCAGGATAGCAAGCTGAAAATGCTCAACAACCAACAAACAATGATCATTGGGTTAGGAGATCGTCTAGGGCTACTAAAAAACCTGATAGATTCATTCTTGGTGCAAATAATGTGGCTGATTATGTCATGTTGGCTGACTGTGGTGAATTGTATTGCTTCAAGGAAGCAATGGACAGACAGGACAGCAAGAAATGGTATAAAGTCATGTTGTCAGAGATGGAATCTCTTGAGAAAAATGGCACTTGGGACTTGGTGCAACTGCCTAAAGAACAGAAAATACTTCCATGCAAATGGGTTTACAAGATAAAGGTCACTTTTGGTTCCTCACCAAAGTACAAAGCAAGATTGGTTGCAAAGGGGTACAAGCAGGAGCATGGAATTGACTTTGATGAGATTTTCTCTCCTGTAGTCAAGATGACTACATTGAGAACCATTTTAGGCTTGGTTGCAGCTGAAGATATGGAGCTCATACAGATGTATGTAAAGATTGCATTCTTACATGGTGATCTGCATGAAGACATATATATGCAGCAGCTTGAAGGGTTTGTTGAAAAAGAGAAAGAACAGATGATATGTAAACTCAAAAGAAGTTTGTATGGGTTGAAACAAGCACCAAGAGAATGGTATCATAAATTTGATACATTTATGCAATCTCAAGGTTTCTATAGAAGTCAAGTAGATTACTGCTTGTACACTAAGAAGGCAGCAGATAGCAGCCTAATTATCTTGGTTCTGTATGTTGATGACATGTTGATTGTTGGCAGGGATACTCATGCCTTGAATTCACTGAAGCAAAGTCTTCATGGCAGCTTTGACATGAAGGATCTTGGTGATGCAAATCACATTCTTGGTATGCGAATACTCAGAGATAGGTCAAAAGGATTGCTCTATCTATCTCAGTAGGAGTATATCTCCAAGGTTTTGCAGTGTTTCAATATGGAGGGGGGGAAAACAATTGGGGTTCCATTGCCTCCATATGTGAAACTCAGTGCAAAGGACAGCCCTACATTTGATGATGAGAAGGCTGAAATGGCCAAGATACCATATGCTTTAGCTGTTGACAGTTTGATGTATGCTATGGTTGCTACACGTCCTGACATTGCCTTTGCAGTGGGAGTGGTTAGCAAATACATAGCAAACCCTGGTAAAAAGCATTGGGAAGCAGCGAAAGGCATTATGAGATATCTCAAAGGCACAAAGGAATTGTGCATCTGCTTTGGAAAGCAGAAGGCATTTGTTGTTGGCTTTACGGATGCAGACTATGCTGGTCATGCGGATTGTAGAAAGTCCACTTCTGGGTATGTGTTTACCTTCACAGGAGGAGCAATCTCTTGGATCTCCAGGCTACAAAAGTGTGTTGCACTATCTACTACTATGGCTTTCACGTCTGGTGGGAGAGCTTGGCATCACATAGTTACCTGTTCTCCATTGTGATAGTCAGTGCTATCATTGTAGCACGGAATCCCGTCTTTCATGCAAAGACGAAACACATACAGGTGAAGTACCACTTCATTAGAGATGTACTTGACAGCAAGAGCATTGAGCTTGTCAAAGTGCATACAGATGATAATCCTGCAGACCTTCTCACAAAGGGTCTTTCAGCAAAGCGGTTTGCTTATTGCCGACAGATAATGGGAGTTGGATAGATATATGTATTTTAGCTTTGTACATAACTAGACTTAGCTGATTCTTTTCTCCTCTTAAGGCACATTATCTTTAGGTGGGAGGTTATTGGGAATAAATGCCCTTATGCCTTTTAATGTGCTCGGGTGTGAACACACCCTTAGCACTTGTACTTACATATATATATCTATCTAAAAACCTAAAGTGGTACACTCCTCATTGTATCCACAAATCGTGCACACTCTCTACTCTGCTCTCTCTCACTCTCTCTGTCTCGCTATGCCTAAGGAACAACTGTCTCGATCTTCGTGCCTCCCCATCACTACACCTATCACTTTTAATTAGATGATAGATTGCATTTTCAAGCCACATAGAGATTTGTGGACACTTTCTTTGATGACATGATTGTTTATTCAAAGAATGAGGCAGAGCAAAAAAGACACTTGGACATTGTGTTCAATGAACCGCGTGAGTATAGGTTGGTTATGAATGAGAAGAAAAGTAAACTCTTTTTGTATGAAATCCACTTTTTGGGGCATATTGTATCGACTAATGGTATTCTCATGGGCCGTGCAAAGGTTGAGGCAATACGATCATGGCCATCTTTGAGAAATGTGCAAGAAATCCGCAGCTTCTTGGATTTATGTTTTTACTGTAGGAAGCATGTACGCAGGTTTGCTAAAATTGTATCTCCGTTACATGCTTTGCAGAAGAAGGATGTGCCATTTAGATGGATAGTAGTGAAAATTTCAGCATTTGAAAAGTTGAAGAAAAAGATGACATTGAATCCTATGTTTGTATTGCCTCATCTAAGGAAGTCATTCGTAGTTCACTGTGATGCAAGTGGTAACAACATTGGGGCTAGGATGGCCGAGTTGTGGTTTATGAGAGCCAAATTTTCCATGGTGTAGAAAAGAATTGTAATGCATGCACTATCTACGTGAAAACATTATTTATTGGGGGCTGATTTTATAGCGTAGACAGACGATTAGACTTTGAGGTATTTTTTGACATAGACAAAGTTATTAGAGAAGCATATGAGATGGGTAAATTTTCTCTCCGTGTTTCATTTTGAGATTGTACATATCGATGGTAAAAAGAATGTTGTGGCTGATGCACTGTCACGTAAGCCACAAATTTCAGCCGTCAGTATAGTTTATCACACTAAGTTGGATGCTATAAAAGAGAAATACGTTGTTGATTCAAACTTTGCTAATGTTTATGATTAGCTTTGCAATGGTTAGAGACATGAGCACTTTGTGCTAAGAGATGGATTCTGATGATGCATGGATGATTGTGTCACAAAGTAATTAAGACCTTGAGTTAGCAGTGAAAGTCATGCTCCTCTTGGTATTGATGCCACGGTCAAGGCAATGGAGCATTTCTTTTATTGGCCAGCTTTGAGGCATGATGTAGAACAGTTTGTTAGGATATGCATCATATGTTAGAAGGTAAAGTATGATAGGCAAAAGATATTGGGTTTATTGTAGCCCTCTTGGCAAAGCATTGCAATGGACTTTATTTTTGAGCTTCCTAGGACACCTACAGGGAATGATGGGATATGGGCTATCATTTGCAGGTTTAGCAAACAAGCCCATTTTATTTTGGTGAGGAAGAAAATAAAGGCTAATCACATGACACAATTGTTTTTGTAGCACATCTTTAAGTATCATGGTATGCCAGAGACGATTGTTAGTGATCGAGACCTCAGCTGACCAGTTGATTTTGGAAGGGGTTGTTTGAGAATATGGGTGTCACGCTAAAATTCTCATCATCCTTTTCTCCACAGACAGATAGCTTGAGGAAGTAAATTCCTCAGTGTTAGATCTTTTGAGGTGCTATGTTTCAGATAACAAGACATAGTGGGAGTAATATTTGCCCTTGGTTGAGTTTGCTTACAGCAACACAGTGTATAGTTCCATTGGCAAAGTTCCATTTGAGGTGGTTAAGGGTGGCAAGAATGGTGATGTACCAGAGGATATGTCTGCTAAAATTCAGCTTGAGGTTGAGGAGGTGGATGAGATTTTGGTATCTGAGAAGATTCTAGCACATAAGGAAAGAAAGGTCTCTAGGAGATACTTGGTAAAATTTCAGAATTATTCACCAATGGATGCCAAATGGATGGAAGAGGATGACTTGGTAGACCATCCTCAGTTGTTGTAGCTTTACCTAGATGCCTTTAGTTAGAGCCGACTTTATTTAGAGCTTAGTCAAGTTCAACAGAGCAGGGGTCTGGAGTATTGCCTGATGCCCAAGGGGGAGGTAGCACTTCCACTCTGCTAGTTGTGGACAGCTCTCGAATGTAGTGGATCTCGGATGTATTTAGCATGCATCCAAGGTATTGTGTTGATAGTATGTTTGCCATATGGTCACTATTTAGTATACTCGTCACTGTAAGATGTATGCAGATGGGTATGAGTTTCACCCGGCATTGGAACTATACTTTTGCATCAGCATATGATCAGTTTGGCATGAGTTTTGCCTCAATTTTAAGACAAAAATTCGATAAGTTTCAGCTTAGTTTTTTATCAGTTTGAGAATCATTTATGGTCACTTTTGGGATCAATTTTGCATTGATTGCTAGTCAGTTTTTGCAATGAGTTTGTAATCATTTTAGGGTTACATTTGCAGCAGTTTGTGATCAGTTCTCAGATTGGCAAGTCGTTAGTTTATGCTGAACTTGGCCGCTATTGTTTGCAATCTATCTGTGTTGGAAATCAAACCCGTATGCATGTGTGCAGCCTCTCGACATGCACAAAGTTTGGGGATTTTTGCAGCAAACATCAACTGCCACTCCATATCTTTAAAAAAATGTGGGGCTTTTGTTCAAATCTCCAAAATTTACCAACATTTTGGGGATTTATGTTTGGTGTGCAATATTGCCCAATTTCATAAAAAATTTGGGGCTTCTCATATTTGAGGCCAAAGTTCACCAAATTTCATCAAACTAATTTGGGGCTTTTGTGAAATTTATGCAAATCCATCAACATTGAGCCAATTTCATCATGTACATCAACATTCGGGGACATTGGAGCCTTGTTGAAAAATATTCTGTCATCGTCAATTGTGTGCAAAATTGTAAGTTTTTTGAGCATTTTCTTGCTTTTTATACCATTGTACCTTTTGATACACATTTGGCAGTCGCTATTGTGAAAATTCAGCTGTATGTAGCAAGCAATGGTATGCCAAAATGACTTGCTGAATATGTTTTTTGTGATTTCTACAAATTGGATGATACAAATTATCTGATGTGGGCATACATGATGAAGTATGTTTTGATTGCCAAACAACTTAGGGGAATGGACAAACAAATCATTCATCATCTATTAGAAAGTTGTGGAAGCATTAGTTAATCCAAAAGCTAGGGCCAAAAACGGAGTGTTCGTATTGCGTCCGATAAATCTATATGTGCATTGATTAAGAGAGAAATTAAACTCGGTGGCTGCTGGTTGCAGAGGACAGCTTATTATTCCAAATGCTGTCAGAGAATTGTCTTGGTGAAATTCATAGTTGTAGAATAGATGTTTGGAATTAATGTGAAAAGTAATACTGCAATGTGGGGCCAATCAAGTGTCTGCTCATCTCAATTGCTTGAGGGAAATCTAGCCCAAAGTGGTAAAGTATTTTATTTTCAATTTATGGTTTGTTTTATGTATTTATTGCTTGCTGTAAATAAATGCATTTTAGGGTTCCACCACCCTTTTGTAAGAAGGCAGGCTGGTTTTAACTAGGGATAGGAGTTAAATATAAGTATATCCAAATTCCACACTTACATCATTGGCCTCATTTAATGCAAGGAAGTATGAGAGGTGTTTCAGGGGGTTTTGCATAGGGTCTCAGTTTACCATTTGCTAAGAATCTTGAAATGCAGCTCTCATCTTTAAACAATGCCTAAAAGAGCAAAAGTTTGCTAAACCATGCATAACTTTGTTAGGCGAATGCAATAGATTTGCAGCATTTAATGCAGAGAGAAAAGTCTCTCCTCTATGCAAAACCCCTCTCACCTCAACACACACACACTAACACACAAGATCGTGTTCACACACTAGGCAGATAGCTTTATCTTTGACAATTTTGCGCCATCATTTATGAGCTACATATGAAAATTACAAGCATCCTGGCATTTACCTGTCTTATTGTTTCATGGAGTAGGATTTAGTTCAAGCAATCAAATCTTGTGATGCATCAAGTACTTCTGATGCTCTCATTTCAATGAGACGTGTTATGATTCCTCAGACCATACTGACAGAGATTGTTGTGCACAGTGGCAGTTGCTCGCTTGCTTTTCCCACAGCAAGCAAAGCTGGTGACAGGAATTTCACGCCTAGGGGCTACATCTGAATTTACTGGCCTTGGAGGTTATAACCTTGGTCAAAGTTCCAAAAAGGAAACTGATGTGGACCTCAATCAAATTCCATCACAAAAATTCTCTTTGAAAGAGCTGCCTATAACGGGCAACTCAATTTCTACACCTATGATGAGTGAGGCTCTTGTCAAAAGAGTGCAAGCACTTGAAAAAACAGGTAATGTACGTTCAGTCAATGTTTTCAAAAATATGGAATCCATTTTCCTATGTCTGAATGTTCATGATCTGCTTTATGGGATTTATGTTTTTGCATATCATCTGCATTATGAGATTTATGTTTCATGCAGTCATTCTTTTAGGAGAGCTTGTAAGTATCATTTGCATGACACTGCACTCATGTACGTGAATATGTCCCATTGGACTGTGCTTGTATAGCTGTTCAGAATTTTTCCGTTTTGGTTGGAAATATGAGTTTCAATAAATTCTCTCTGAAATTAGCTGTGCATTCTCAGTTGAACTGGGCAAGAGGATTTTTCCGCGTTGCACTGCTGTTATCAACAACTTCATGGATGATGACCTATCCGAACTAAACTGTATAGAAATGGGAACTGCA
Organism: Lygodium microphyllum; assembly: GCF_053477565.2. NCBI lineage: Eukaryota > Viridiplantae > Streptophyta > Polypodiopsida > Schizaeales > Lygodiaceae > Lygodium > Lygodium microphyllum. The sequence goes on along the minus strand of NC_141136.1, from coordinate 130,407,171 downwards.
GAGGAACAGAGAACCAAAAAACGCCGTTATTATGAGCTCAAAGATGTACTTACAGTGGCATTTAGGAAGGATGTTGCTGCCATGGACAGACGGAAGCCTGAGAAACGGGACGTGCAAATGTCGTCATCCTCCTCTTCCTCCTCAATATTAAGATAGCTAGTACCTTTCACAAAGCAGGTCTTTACATCTGTGTTTCACTATCCAAGAAAACACCCCTCATTCATCAAGGTTGGGGTTTTTCTAGAAAGCAGATGCTGTAATTTGAGGCAGAACAGATCATGTTGTACATGCCCCAAGGTCATATAAGGTTGCTACACAGCCACAAGCTCTGGGTTTAGAAAAGCTGCTTGTGTATATGACCTTGCAAGCTTGTGTGTGCGTGCATGCTTGCATGCACTTTTGCATGTGCATGCACACACACCCCTCTTGAGAGAGAGTTACGCCTAGTGGTGCTAATAAGATTAAGAAAGATACAACAGGTCCCTTCATGGAAAAGAAAGGTAGAGCAACAAACGGAAGGAGATACATGGGAACAATATAGAGCACAGTTAAACAAGATGGAATTACTTATAATCATGCCTGTATCATGACCATGCATCTTGAGTGTCTAATATCAGATTGAGTTTCACAGGGGGTGGTGAAAGCATGTTCTGCTGCATGATGGGTAGGGGGAATTTAGTGGAATAGCTCCTGATCCTCTCTATAAACTGAAGTCGTTAGGTCGATCGTTCTTGAAGGGTAGGGTGGAAAATCTGCAAGCATGCATGTGCATGGTGTATGGTCATTCTACTTGGCTGTACATGTCTCACACATCATCGTGTTGCTTCTCTCTTTACATCTACTGTTGCCATTTCACCAATTAGACCATACAACTCGCAGGGCATATTAGATGTTCTAACAAGTCTGCTCCCCTAGTGACCTCCAACTGTTTAGAAAAAATAGAGTTTTATGGAAATGCCCTTGTAGTTCGTGGGAGTTCCAGAATGCATCTCAACTCAAACAATTACTGAGTTACCTGTGTATGTTCTCTCAAACTGCTCTAAATTTTAACTAGTTCTATATTGAGAACCTACCTATTTTTCCATAAATCATAATCTTTTTAATATTGTGTGTATAACACCATCAAAAGTCATCATTATATCATTCCATATTCTCGTGAAACACAATTATCCTGATAAGAAGTTGCCCACAGTGATGGGCATTTTGATATTTTGATCAATTGAGAGTGTATATTGGGAATTTGACAAATATGGGGGTTCTTTGATATTGTATGAAAATTTAGGTGTATTTTGGAATCTTGTCAAAAAACTAAGGTGGTTTGGTGATATTTGCTCCATGTACATTTTATTATGCAAAGGTAAAAGTATGTTTCACATTGTGGTATCATTACATAAAAGAAACGTCACTAAAAGGTTGTAACATTCTTATGGATTATTATATTCCCTTATGGATCATTACATTAAAGAAATGCAGCTAAAAGGTTGTAACATTCTTATGGATTATTATATTCTCTTGCAAGAGCAAAGTTAAATGTCTCTCTTCCATAACTTTTTAATGCGTCTTTGGTTCTAGTGACTATTTGTAGCTTCAAAGTTTTTGTACGAGTGGCTTAGTAATTCCCTTGCAATAGCAAGTAACTCCTCTCTACTAACATCGTATGAATCTCTTGACATCACTAAAAGGTAGTACCATTCTTATGGATTATTATATACTCTTGCAAGAGCGAAGTAAGACCTCTCTTCTTCCATAATTTTTTGATGCATCTTTGGTTCTAGTGATTATTTGTGGCTTCAACATTACCATGTGAGTGGCTTAGTGATTCCTAGTGATAGGTATGGAATATCATTTTCTTGCAATATCAAGTAACCCCTCTCTTCTTTGATAGTGTTGTCAATGCATCTCTTGTTTTAGTGACTATTGTGGCTTTGACCTCACAATTCCTAATTGGTACCGAGAGTATCATGACTTTCCCTATGAAGCATCAATGATTGGACTTTGCTTTTAGGACATAATCTAGAGTGCATCACATGCAATCATGACAAATAATCTAAGGTGGTTGAGATTATAATTGGTAGCATTTCAAAGCAATCTGAAGTGCCATTGCTCAAGGTATTTTTGTGCTTGCTTGTTTCTTACTATCATGTCAACCTCCCATGACATTTCAAGATTTGCACTTGGTTGATAAGATTTCTAGGTCTTTGGGAAAAGCTAGGCTCCTTGAAAGACTCAATTCTTTTTGTGCTAATGGCACACTCTTAAGGAAGGCTTCTTTTTTGTGCAAATGGCACCTTGAGGTGAGTTATAACTCAAACCTTGATATATGCCTTTGTTCTATATGCCTTTGAGGTGTCTAAATGGATGTTAATGCAAGTTATGAAACATAACATTGCACACTTACTACTTTTTATCGTATTTAGAAGGTTGGTAAGAGTACAATTTGTGTTCACATAGCCATCAAATTGTAATGCCTAAATGAGGACTACATTACAAGCTCTTCAAAGATGTCTATATAATAATATAAACATTAAAAAAATTTGTTTCCACCAAAGAAATTTTATGCAAATCAGAAAAGTTCCTATAATCATCATTCCAATCTTGCATAGAATGCCAAAACCACCTTTCTTGAAAACAAAAAAATTATATCTAAAACCACCACCTCAAGATATGGTTATCACTGTCAAATATTTCAAGCTATAACAACATATTTGTTTGTCTATTATACAAAACTTGAAACAATTTTACCTTGGTAAGTGCTACTTGATGATAAGTTCACATGCATTGTACTTCAATGCATCTCCAAAATCCTCCTTTCTCTAATATGTTAATTCTAAACCATGTCAAACACACCTTGTGGCCCCTTTCTTTTAATCCTATTGAAAATGAAATACATGTGTTTGCAAGGAACATAAATCAATAGCTTGGTTGCTCTTCTTTGAAATCTTTTGCAAGTGTATCTTGGAAGATCAAATAGTCACTGAATATATTACATCCTTTGCCCAAGAGCCTTTAGTGTTGACATGTAATATATGAGACTCCACACACATTATTGATTGTCCAAATAACTCGTGTATCCAATATTCTTCTATCTTATTTTGTGTCGTCTTGGAATTATTTTGTCAATTACACCCTCCATTCAAGGAGCTTTTCATCTCTTTATTTTGGATAAGTTGCACTTGGACCCCTCACATTAGATTTACTAGTTGGACCTCATTGAATGTTTTTTACCTTCCCATGGAAAGCAAATACATATTTTTCAAGCAACTAGGAGACTTTGCTTCATCAACTATACTGGCCAACCACTTGATGCAAAGCTAGGGGGCCCATTCTCTAAGGCTCATCCACAACCCAATTGTGGGTGTTAGATGTATTGCAAAATTGTATAGATCCTTCAATCAATCAACTTGGGTATTTGTGATGCCCTCGACAACATGGTATAGAGATGCCTCTAGTCATTTTATTTCCCTCATTTATGAATCTTCCTTATTTTTTTGTATACCATCCAACACCCCAAAACATCTAACTTTGCTTCTTGGATTGGTCTTTGAAATTCCCTACACAATCTATGTTACCCTTGATTCTTTTGGCATATCTATTTTTTATGCATTAATTGTATTCTACAAAGTATTCATTGTAATAGTAATAGTAATAGCTTTAGTCTATTGCTATTCTCTCTCAAGATTACATATGGGTCACTAAGCACTGTTGAGAAACACGGGCCTAGAACTAGATCGGCTATGGTGGACTCAAGTCAAACATACGATACATTATTAAAATAAGGAATTCTAACTCAAGTGAATTAGGTTTCAAGATAGATTAGCTTGGACTCATAAACACAACCTTGAGTGACTCAATTGATAATACCATTACATTGAAATGAGTGTTAAGTACATGTCTTTATAGCTTTTTGGATAGTACTACTTTTCCTCTCTGTGCTTATGGGATTTTAGACATCTCTTCTTAGAGCATACATCATTGTCTCTCTCTCATACAAAGCCACTTATGAGCAAGCATCATTTTCTATTCTCAACACCTCTCCTCAAATGATGAGTCTCTATCCTTGCTGGCTTTTTTGCCCCCCCTACATGCAAACATGGACCAGGAGACTAGCTCTTTGGCAACCTAGTCAAGTTAAGGCTTGAAACTTTACATCTTGGTAGGGTTTTTACATCCACTATGGAAAGCATATCCACTCAAGGAATTCGAGATTCTCTATGGGAAATTTTTGTAAAACATTTTGTTGGTTTGTAGGAGTGGAAAATATTTTCTTCATCCTTTTTGTTTTGTTGTTTATTTGGCAACCTTTGATCTTCTTCTTGGTCCTTTGCTCCAATCTTTGATCTTCTTTGTCTTCTCAGACTTCTTTATCTTCACGCTCCTTGGCTTTTGTTGTGCTCCTTATCCCTTTTGTCGATGTGTGGTGCGTGCATTTTACTTCAGTCTTCTTGACACATTCTTTCTGCTTCATACTTTTACAAATGGATACATGGGTTTCATTTCAGTAGCAATCTCATCATTGGTAATGGTTTCATCACGCTGGGTTGATATTAACAAAGTGTGCACATGAAGAGGAATCATTGCGCCATTATCATTCTTGTACTCAACAGTGACTTGAGTTATCCCATTGGGACGAAGCTAGGCACAAGTACCATTCTTTAAATTAAAGAAAAAAAAAAACTTACTTAGATTTGTCCCAAGCTTGGTAGCCACAACATGACTTAGAGGCATGGATTCTTATGTTTCCTCTGTTGCATATCCAAACATGTGATCTTAGTCACGGTATCCTTGGCAGCGTCTTGAATTTGGGAGGTCTTACCATGAGCCTTAGCGGCCAAGTCATTAGCGTCCTGCTGCATGTTGGCTGCGTCCTCCTGCAGGATGGGTGCAGCACCATTGCCGGCTTTCTGAGAAATGGTGGTGGGGTCTCAGGCCGCTCCTCACCTGCCGGGCTCGTATCACTTGGGTGAGTCCTGGATGTTGAGCTTGTCATTCTATAGACTGCACCATTAACGCCATCATTCTATAGACTGCACTTTGCAGACACCGCCCCAGCTTCCAAGCACTTCCTCTGGGTAGGTGCGCCTAGGCAGACTCTGGGGGGCATTCACAAAAAGGAAGAAGATGCCGCTGACAATACCTCCCAACTCGAGCTGGATGCCACAACACCTGCTGCTGCGGTGCACGCCATTGTGGTGCAGAGATATGGTGCGAATGCACGAGCTGTACATCAGTGGGAAAAGGAGCTAATAATATGGTACGTTCGTGCAAGAGTTGTGATGGAGTAGGATGGTGAGTGAGTTTGTGAGGCTGCGCGCACTTTTGCTCCCCCCTTGAAGGTCCAAGAACTTGCTAACCCCCGATCAATTACAGTTACACACGGCACCCTCCCACACTCCCACAGCAGAGGCGACTCTTCCACAGACTACCAACCAGATGATCACGGCCCTCTCCAAGGCGGTGGTATTTTCCTTCCTCCACGTCGCCATCACGATATTTCCTTTTAAGGCCCTTTTTGATAAGGCTCCTTGTTGCCTCTCTTCACTTCATACAAGACAATGGATGTGTGGATGGTTTGAAGAAATTAAGATGAAAATAGGATTTTGATGGCATGTACAAGGAGAAAAATAAAAAAATTAAAATATGCACGGAAGAAGTAAGATATGTCCACTAGCTATTTAGCTCAACCATGGCTCTGATACCATGTTGAGAAACACGGACCTAGAACTAGATCGGCTATGGTGGACGCAAGTCAAACACACGATACGTTATCAGAATAAGGAATTGCAACTCAAGTGAATTAGGTTCCAAGCACAATTTTGAGTGACTCAATTGATAGTACCATTACATTGAAATGAGTGTCAAGTACATGCCTTTATAGCTTTTTGGATAATACCACTTTTCCTCTCTGTGCTTATGGGATTTTAAACATCTCTTCCTAGAGCATACATCATTGTCTCTCTCTCATACAAAGCCACTTATGGGCAAGAATCATTTGCTATTCTCAATAAGCACATGCCTTTTCTTGTAAACACTTGATTACTTTTGTTGTTTTCATATCTTTTAGATTACATCAAGTCAGTCAACCTTTTGCCAAAAAAGGATCCCACACCTTGGTTGTAAAATCTATTAGCCATATCTTTTAATCCAAGCCCAAGTCTAGTCTTTATACCTTTGAAGTATGCATTGTATTTCACATTTTGAAGAACTGCCATGTATGTCTTTGCAACCATTGTATCAAACAAAGTGATTTGGTTTTTTAATCCACACTTACTCTCATACTTGCATGCTTTGCTCCTCTAAAAGGTGATAGTTGGAACAAAGATACCAAAGTTATCTTAGGAGGAATACAATGCACCCTAATTGAATGCCCTAGACTATTATCAAGAAAGCCAAGTTTCCTATGTTGATGTTTGACCAAACCATTGCATGACTAATGCTCTAGAACTCTCGTCTCTTTTTTGTAGCTCTTTGTAGTAGTATTTAAGGTGCGTTCATCCACTTTTGAGACAAAAATCTGTAATACTTTTGGGAAGAAGTATGTATACACTTTTGGATGTGTCTCACCATGCTTTGCTCTTAGTGGATCAAGTAACTTCTTTCTCTCTTTGACACTTGCTTATTATAATCTCAAAAGTATCCTAGTCTACCATGAAACCTTTGAATTTTGGTTTTTCAAAGCCCTTTCTTTGAACCATATTATTTAACATTTTCCAAAACTCAAACTTTGCATATCTATCCTCCACCATGAGATCACATGATGTTACACATACATGGATCCTATACATTTACAAAAATTATTGGCTAGCTTGAAATCTTATGCATATGATCAAAATGCATCCATATGTCTTGTAGATTTCTATCAAGCTGCATTCTCTACACTACATCCAATCCACTTCCTAGACTAAGAGTGGATATTTTTAAACTATCGGGTTGGTGATGTGACCCCAACAGTTTCTCCTCAATCATTTGAATAGGTGCTCTATGAGTGTCCTCTTCATATGGACAAGTGATGTTCCCCAAATGTATAGCACATCATGTTAATCCAAAGTGATTATTTGGAATCTCTTTGGAATGCAATAATAGATGACTGCTAGGCATGTGTCAACACATTCATGCATCTCTTCACAATGTATACAAGTTATGCATATGAGTTATGTTTCCATATTATGTAGAGCTACTAATCCTTTTGGACAACTATTCTTCATACTCTCTATCCACTTCAAAGAAAAAACCTTGCTTTAAAGGTGAAAATGATCCATAAGCATTGCAAGTCTAAGCTGGACATTTTCTTCTTGAAAGAAGAAGACTAGCTTCTAACCTTTTAATGTTCCATAAATAGTGATCTCTCTAAGCATGAACCTAGATAAGAAAACAAACAAAATCTTGTTACAATATAAAGGTCTTAGTGAAGATTTCCAACATGTTCAAGAGTTTTGCAAGTAGCACACAAGGAACCCAAAGTAAATTATATGTCAGTAGCACAAGGATCAATCTAACAATGTTCTAAATAAAGAAAAAGAACACATTAAGGAGTGTCCCTTTTGTTATCATGAACGTGGTTTATGAACCTTTATCTCTAGCATTTTCAAGTTATAGATAATGAGTCACTTTTTAAAAGTCATAAAGCTGCCAATGATATCACAAGATTAATGAAGAATACAAGAAGGAGAGCCTAAAACCCCCTTATAACATGGCATAAAATTGAATGCACCACAATTTCCTCTATTTTTCAAGCATGTCTCCATGTCACTCTATTGATTAAGGTTGGAGTTTGATGGCACTATGAAGTGGAACAAATAATTTGTATATATATATATATTGTACTGTACTGTAATGTACTCTACTCTTTCTCTCTTTTTCTTGATTACGTTATATAGCGGGGGTGATTAGCAGTTGGGGGGACTTGTGGAGAGATAGAGAGAAGGGAAAGAAGTGTAATGAGAGAAGTGAGACATATGGTCGTGGTTGAGAGAGAGAGAGAGAGAGAGAGAGAGAGAGAGAGAGAGAGAGAGAGAGAGAGAGAGAGAGAGAGAGAGAGAGAGAGAGAGAGAGAGGATGGAATATATAAAGAGACATGGAGAAAGAAAGAGAGAGAGATAAATGTTTAAAGAGAAAGAGAGTGTGAGAGAGGAGGGAGAGGTAGAAGGAGAGGGGAAGTAAGAGAGGAGGATAGAGAGAGCTTGAGGGAAGATGGAGAGGGAGAGGGTGAGAAAGAGAGATAAACATAGACATGCACAGAGATTAACCTCACTTTTTTTTCCTTTATGCTTTTCACAAGAATTCATCGAGGGATCAAAACTAGAGGAGCTCATGACGCTAAAGGCTTATTAAAAACCAACATTAAGGTATGCTCTTCGATGCATGCTATGAATGGTCAAGATCTACATGAGAAATCCACATTTTCATGGATTTGATACACTTGCTCATACTTGTGATATGGTGCTTATAGCCCAACCTGAAAGTCCACATCTTGTGCTAATTGAAGGGAGAGAGCCCTGAAGTGGAAGCACGAAGTGGAAGCAAGAGCTATGGTGGAAGAAGCAAGATCAAGAAAGAGAGAGACACAAGATGTGGGAACTCCAACAATCACAATGTGTGGCCAGCCTTCTCTTTATTCAAGTGTCACTAAAAGAATAAATAATGAAGTGATAATGATGGGCACCCGCCGCCACCTGTAGTGTACAAGTGTGTGGTAACTAATACACGGTACGGGTATTGCTACTGTAACTAATATATAAGTGGCTAGGCATAGGTGTAATTACTTCCAAAAACCTCCCACTTAAAGGTGAATGTGCCCCTAGTGAGGAAAGAACAAGAAAAAAGTGACAAAGTACAAATGTACATAAGTACAACAGAATGAGGAAAGACATCATCTCATCTAACTCCCATCAATGTCCTAAGGAAGGCAAAACGCTCCACTAAGAGACTTTTAGTGAGCAAATCTGTAGGATTTTGGTCATTTGAGATCTTGACAAGCTCAATGGACTTGTCTTGAATGACCTCTCTAATAAAGTGGTAACACAACTCAATATGCTTCATCTTTGCACGGAAGACTGGATTCCTGGCCAACTGAATAGCACTCATAGAATTTAAATGCAGTGTAGGAACCACATCAATAATGCCAAGGTTTGGCCTAACTGGAGAGCCTCCTTGCAAGCCTCAGTGTGGTTGCAACATACTCTACCTCTATAGTAGATAAGGCCATGAATTTCTACACCATGGACATCCAATAAATAGCATCTCCAACAAGGGTGAAGACATAGCTAGGGGTGAACTTCTTATTGTCTACATGTCTTGCATAATTAGAGTCAATGCACCCCATGACTCTTGTATCCTAGCTAGCATAACAGATGCACATAGCTGCTGTGTCCTTTAGGTACCTCCTGATACCCTTGATGGCATCCTGATGCCATCTACTAGGTGTAGCCATACAAGGTGCTACAACTCCCATTGCAAATGCTATGTCAGGGTGAGTGGCGATCATGGCATACATCAAATTGCCCATTGCTAATGCATAAGGGATCATGGTCATCTCAGACATCAGACTGTAGATAATCTGCCCGACTAACCTTCACATAAGCAGGTAAAGGATAGCCAATATGCTTAATGTCCTTAGATGAAACCACTCAAGGATCTTCTAGATGTACTCCTTTTGTGACAAGTAAAGGAGCCCCTTAGAGCGATCGCACGTAATGCACATCCCAAGAATATGTGAGGCCTCTTCCATATCCTTGATCTCAAAGCTCTTCTTAAGCTAACCTTTAAAGGCATCCAACTCATCATGAGCACTCCCAATAGTCAACATATTATCCACATAAAGGTTCAAAATCACAAGGCAGCCATCATGAGCCTTCTTCGTGTATAAACACAAATCCATATCACTACAGGAATATCCCAGTGAATGTAAAAAAGCATCAAACTTGTGCTACCATTCCCTAGGTACCTGCTTAAGACCATAAAGGCTCTTTCTCAATTTGCATACTAGGTGGTCCCTGCCAGGTTCTGCAAAGTCCTTAGGCTACTCCATGTAGATCTCATCATGCAAGTTCACATGAAGAAAAGTTGTCTTGACATCCATTCGATAAAGATCCAAGTCAAGCTGAGCAACCAAATCCAGTACATGTGTAGGGTAGTCATCTTCACAATAGGAAAAAAGACTTTATCAAAGTCCACATCATGCTCTTGCATGAAACCCTTAGCAACCAATCGGGCCTTATGTGTCAGCTTTGGGTATCTAGAGGTACTTTTCAACTTGTACATCCACTTGCATGGCAAAGCATGCTTTCCACTAGGAAAAGGAACAAAATCCCACATATGATTTTTTTGTAGTGAGTCATACTCTGATTGCATAGCCCTCTCCCAAGAGTGACTATCACCTTTGCACATGGCCTCATCATAAGTAAGTGACTCACTGGCATTTGTGACCATAACATAATCCATAGAGGGTGCAAAATGCTCAAGTTGTCGTCTATCTCTAGTAGATCGCCTCAAAACAGGTGGTCTACTAGATATAGGATGTTGTCTATCTCTAGTAGACCTCCTCAAAATAGGTTGTGGGGCTTGTGCATCCTGTGGAGCATCAAGGACCTAGGCCACTAGAGCATGAGCCACTACTGTAGGCTGTCTAGTTGGTTGTATAGCAGTAAGATGCTCCTCCTAAAATACCATCCTATGTACCTCAACGACCTGCTCAAGCTGCTTATGCATTTTCTCCTCATGGAAAACAACATTATGGCTACAGATGACCTTCCAAGCTTGCGGATCTCATAGGTGATAGCCCATCTCACATGCATCCCCATAACCAAGAAAGATTTATTTCCTAGACTTAGGATCCAACTTATTGCACTTGTCCTTGGGAACATGGCAAAAAGCCTCATAACCAAAGATATGCAAATGAGCATATGATGGAGGTTTTCCAGACCATACCTCTTCTACATTCTGATAGTCAAGATTAGTACACAAAGACTGATTAATCAAGTGTATAGCAATAGTAACTCCCTCAATCCAAAAATGTTGTGGTAATCTTGCCTGGCTAAGCATACTATAGAGTCACTCCTGAATTTTTCTATTCATGCGCTTACCCATACTATTTTGAGGTGGGTGTATGGGTGGTCAACTGATGCTTAATACCCCTCTTATCATAAAACTGCTCAAAGGCTTTAGAGACATACTCACCACCATTATTAGACCTTAGGCATTTCAGCTTATACCCATACTGGTTCTCAACCAAAGCAAGCCAATGTTGAAAGATAGCCAAGACTTCTGATTTTTCATTAATAGGATATGCCCAGACCTTATGTGTATAGCCATCAATGAAGGTAATGAAATATTTTGTGCCAGCTAATGACTTGTAGGGTATGGGACCACGTATATAATCTGAATGAACAAGAGCCAAGGGCTCACTTATGGATGTCATATCGGACTTTTTATGTGTATTATGTGTCTATCTACCAGATAAATAGTGATCACAAGACTCAAAGCACTTATAATCAAGGGGCAGAAGATACCGCAAATGGGTAAGCATTTTCATTCCTTTCAAGGATGTGTGCCCAAGGTGACAATGCCAAAAAGATACATATGGAATTGCATCCATGATCAAAACAAGGTCAACTAACCCAAATACAAGAAAGGGGTAGAGAGTATTGGAATTAACACCATGTGTAATAACAAGATTTCCATGGGTAATCTTCCATGAGGAATCACCAAAGGAGACAACATAGCATGCATCATCCAAAGTGCCACCAGAGATAAGACTCTTCGTGAGAGCCGGTACATGATGTACATTATAAAGAGTGAACATGCTACGTGAACCAAACTGTAGTTGGATATCACCAATACCAACTATCTCTAATGCTAGGTCATTATCCAAATGGACAGATCTAGACATGTTGCGATAGGAGTGAAATCACTCTCTATGAGGGGTCACATGAAAGGAGACAACATAGCTTGCATCATCCAAAGTGCTAGCAAAGATAAGGCTCTTCGTGAGAGTTGATACATGATGTACATCATGAAGAGTGAACTACTCGAACCAAGGACATCACCAATACCAACTATCTCTAATGCCAGGTCATTACCCAAATGAGCAGATCTAGTCATACTGCGATAGGAGTGAAACTACTATCTCTTAGGGGTCACATGAAAGGAAGCCCCTGAATCTATCAACTAACACTAAGTATATCATGACAAGGCATTAGTCAGCTATGAAGTATCAAGAGAAGAAGCTACACGTATGAAATCATCATTAGAATCAATTTGTACGACATTAATCTCTTCAATCTTAACGTTGAACTTACTAGGGACAATGCCGTAATCATCATTTTTGTCCTATACTTTACCCTTGTCCTTGTCCTTGCACTTGTCCCTGCGCATTTTATGGAAATGTGGATGAATATGTATTGATTTCCCACAATAATGACAAGTTAGTGAGGACTTATGGCCATGGGACTTACTACGAGATTGTCCACGTGACTGAGAATGAGATTGCCGACAGCCTCTCCCACAACGGTCATTACCACTCCTACCATTATTACCTCTAGCTATCAAAGCATGAGAGGTGCACAAAGCATTGACATTCTTTCTATTAACCTCTTCATTCAAGAGTGCACCCTCTACATCTTGCAACTTTAGCCCTTCAGTAGGCATGAAATCAATGCCAAAGAGGGGAAATCATTGATATAAGACATATTGTAACTGCCAGGGAATAATTGCAACTAGCAGTGAGTGAATATTTGACATGCATTGAGAACTGTCAAAGGATCAATATGTCAAACTGAGATACATCCCATAGGATTAACCATCATGTATAGAGTAGGTCTCATGGGGTAACAAAAGAGACCAACCAAAGGCACAACTGACTGAGCAATCTAATGGAAGCTCAATACATAGCCAACAAATATGCATATATCATTGGCAACAATGTGACAGAGATAGCTGTCGGGCCAAAAGCAATGTCAAATAAACCCACTAAGCATCAAATGCATAAATAAAGTATGATGAGAGCATGTATGTGTCACCAAGTCCCATGGTCTCACTATAAGACCCTTAAGCTCAATTGCATAACCAAATGCTCAATGTAACATCCAAGTGTCAATTGTGGCTCAATACATAAAGCCTAGTAGCTCCAATTGCAAAAAGTTGAATGCCAAATGAGCAAACAAAGCTCAAAACATTATGTGGAAAGCACATCCAAGATCCAAGTAGCATATATTCGGGAGCATCGAACCCAAGTAAGTTGCAAAGTTCTTATGATAGCATCCAATAACCATACATAACAGTGAATGATAGCCATAGCATTCCAATACATTGACATAGCATCCCTAAATGATCTGGCATCAAATAGACATCCCAAGAAGCATAAGTGACCTCCAAACAATGAGATAAGTGCTATCATGAACTATATTACAACTAATTGTCACAAACTATGAGCTACTGGTTGATCCTAGGAGCTTCAAATGATGCCTAGAATCACAAGACAAATGTTGGGGAAGAGTCCACAATGTGGCCAAGTGTCGAGAGCAATGCCTCCAATTGGAAAGAGGTGGGATGAAGCAGGAGAGAGTATGACAGTGAGTCACAAATCATACTGGCTGTCTCTATTGATATGGCTACTCTGCTAGTGATAATGGAGTTGTGGAAGCACTCTAAGGTGCTCTAATAGACCAAATGATACCTTGGAACAAGCCTCAAATGGGGGAGAAGAAGACTGGAAAATGATAGGGCTCAATGCATACCTCATGGTGAAGAATCCATGGCTATTGTGAATGAAGAGCTGAAGCTTTTTGAATTTGGGATAAAGTAACTAAAGAGAAAGAGCTCCTCAATGCCGGTGCAATGGATCTGATAGCCAATTGAAGGGAGTGAGCCCTAAAGTGGAAGAACAGAGCGGAAGTAAGAGCTATGGTGGAAGGAGTAAGAGGAAGAGCTTTTCAATGCCCGTGCAATGGCTTCGATACCAATTGAAGGGAGTGAGCCTTGAAGTGGAAGTAAGAGCTATGGTGGAAGGAGTGAGAGCAAGAGAGAGAGAGACACAATATGTGGGAACTCCAATAGTCACAATGTGTGACCAATCTTCCCTTTATTCAAATGTCATTGAAAGAATAAAGAATGAAGTGAGAGTGATGGGTGCCCACCATCTGCAGTGTACAATGGTGTGGGTAACTAATATATGGTGTGGGTATTGTCAGTGTAACTAATACATGGGTGGCTACACACAAGTGCCTTTACCCCCAACACTAATAGAGGGAGAAAAGAAGCAAGTAATTTAAGAAACATTGCTTGTACCTCATTGGATATGGATGATACCTACATTGATGCACTTGACAGTGTGAATAGAGCGATGGAGACAAACATGCATGAAATAATGGATAATGGATTGAAGAAGGAGAGTCAATCTCATTATGGATTGGTAGTTTTTCTTAAGATGGATCATCAACTTGGAGAATAAGAAACATGCTTGCAAATTATGCTTTGTGTATCTAGAGATTTCATGAATGGATAATAGTGAAGAGAAGATGAAGATTTACATGGATAGGGAAGGGAACATTTTAAAGAAAACTATGTTATTTGGTTGTTATGATTATCCATAAATTTGTTTTAGTACATTGATACCTTATGCTAAAGTTAGGGGGTTGAGAGATGATGTAGTGTCTTGAAGGCATCTAGAGAGGAGAGAGTGGTAATTGATGAGATTACATATGATAAGTTTCATCAATATCTTTGATTTATAATGTGTAAATTTACATTGTAACTTGAAAAATTAGTAATTTTCTACCCTAAACCTTGATTCATATTTTAGCCTATCTAGAAGACTCTTTTTAAGGTGAAATGGCAATAGTTAAAATTATTATGATGGGAATCCTGTGCAGCTCCATCCCTTTTTGCTTATCAAAATGATACAACCTAATCTAGAAGTTTGTTTTCAAGACCAAGAAGTAATAGTTTAAATTACTATAATAGGATCCTAACAAATTTAAACCCATCCTAAACAGGTCTATTTTTGAAGAATAACTCATCAAATAAACATGTTACTTAGTTCCCTTTCCTTATATTTTTCTTTTCTAGCTTTCTTCATAGTTATTATGAATTTCTACTAAAAAAGTTTATTAAAAAAATCTAAGGATGAAATATTAAAAAAATTAAAATATACATTGAAAGAAAAATTATGCAACTTAGTATTTGATTGACTAAGACAATCAATTTATTACTATTTTATAAATAAAAATATATTTATAAGATTAAAAAAATTAATCATTACTCTAAGAAGTAAAATCATTCATAAAAAATTATTCTTAAATATATATTAAATAAAAACTATTTAAACTAACAAATCTTTAGCTTACCTTGTAAAAATTCTCCAGTCTTCATTTTGTAGTCTCTCAGCTCAAAGACCAATTAGATACGCTAAGATACTATACTGTTCCACATTAATAGGGGGAATCTTCTTTTATACTAAATAATCTTTCTTTCATACAGAAGAAATTTTCCACTAATGGATTGCTCAATCCAATATGATAACATGATAGTTATATATTTTTTGTATTAGATATATCCCATATTTATACTATTACAACCTAGGCTATAACTGTGGCAACAAAGAAACATTACATTGGAGCGGGAAATTGTAAAAAGGGATAATAATCATCCTTAAAGCCTAGTTGTGCAGGATGGCCTTTTTCAAAGACACGGTTAGATTTTTAAAACATTGTGATGAAAGTATCAATACACTAATATGTCAATAAAAAAGATACAAAATGGAACTGACACTAACCATAGTCAACCTATTAAGAAATGAAAAATTGACTTTATGGTGTAAACTAGCCATGTAGCTCAAGGTTTCTCACTAAACAAGCAATAGTTTCTACTAGTTATTTGATGGAGTAGGTTGAGGCTAGAGCAACTTGAAAGGAAAATGCCAAAACCATAGCCAAGCTCTTGTGGAAGTAAGCCATATCTCGATTTGGCTATCCCAAAGAAATTGTGAGATGCCAAGGAAGAGATTTCATTAACAAAGTGATTGAACATCTATTATCTACCTTTATGTTCATTCACACAAAGTTATCTCCTTACTATCTATAAGAAAATGGCCAAGTGAAATCATCTAACAAAATCCTTGTAATGTCCTAACCAAGAAAATTTTAACCTACATAACTCATTGAGATAACATGCTCATGGGCCTATTGTATGGTTTACAAATTTGCAATAGAGCTAAAATGGGCATTAATCAACCAAAAAATGCATTGAAATGCTTGGTTTGAGAACCATGTGGGAAGAAAAGGAACTTTGAGAAAGGAAATCCCGTGTTACTTTAAATGATAATGAAACATAAACAAAAGATGTGGATCCAAGGCCTTGGATCATTTTGTATCTATTTCATTAGTAAGAACAAGCTAGGTGTCACACACACACACACACACACACACACACACACACACACACACACACACACACACACACACACACACACACACACACACACACACACACACACCCACACACACACGCACGCACGCACGCACGCACGCACGCACGCACGCACGCACGCACGCACGCACGCACGCACGCACGCACGCACGCACGCACGCACGCACCCGCACACGCACACGCACACGCACACGCACACGCACGCACCCACACACACACACACACACACACACACACACACACACACACACACACACACACACACACACACACACACACACACACACACACACACACACACACACACACACACACAACTGGTTATGGATGCCTCAAGATGCACATAATGCATATAGAAGAAATTGATTATAAGTTAGAGAAGAATGGGTGCAAGGTAGGGCTTCCGCTCCAAGTTCCTCAATCTTGTCAACCTCCCTTACTTTCTCTCTCTCTTTCTTATAACAATTGTGGAAGCAAGAAATGGAGAAGAAATCTTGAACTCACAAAATTAAACACACAAAAATGTTGTCTTTAGTCACTTTTTTGAGAGTTATGGTTTCCACCCAAATTTGGCTACCCTACCTACTTATTGGATTTAGGGTTGTAGGAAAGAAAGTATGTAGCTTGGAGAATAATCTTGAGAGAGCATAACTCAAAAGTGCCTTGATGAGTATAAATACAAAGTATTTACAAGACTATGACATAAAAGTGAATAGGTGTATGTGTGTGTGTGTGTGTAAGGCTAAGAAAATAAACCTACTAAAGAGAGAAAAAAGTGCCTTGATGGTCTTAAGTATGTTCATACACATCACTAGAAAAATATGGTAATAAATCCCCCTTGGGAGTAATGTGGTAAACAAAAGCTGTATAGGAAAGTACCATGCTCGATGAACTAGATTCATGCACAAATGTGAGAAAGCCCAAACTTTGTAAAAAGCCTCAAACTTCTAATGAGACAAAGCCTTTGTGAAAAGATCTACAAGGGGATCCTATGTTGGCATAAAGCCAAGGTGATCTCTCTTCTAGAGAGTCCCATGACATTATGATAGAGCACCTCAATCTACTTACTACAAGCATGGAACACTAGATTCAGTGCAAGTGCTAATGTGCTCTGATTGTCAATGAAGATGGTGGTGGTAGATGACTATCCAATACCCAAATCAACCAAGAGATGTTTGAGCCAAAAACACTCAATTGTAGCTATGAAAGCTACCATATACTTAGTCTCACAACTAGAAATAGCCACAAAAGCTTGCTTTTTGCTCAACCATGATATGTGTGAGCTATCAAGCATGAATTAAAAACCATTTGTGGATACAAGAGTGTCATATCAAATATCCCACACTCACAATCCAAAAAAGCATGAAAATCTGGCAGTAATGATCCCCCCTTGGGATAAGCCAATGTCCAAGGTGTCGACTACCACTTAAATAGTGAAAGATCTACTTTACTACCTACTACCAATACTTAGTACATGGGATATGCATAAACTTGCTTATTTATGAGACTATATATTGAATGTCAACTCTTATAATGCATACACAAATCAAGCATCCAATAGCATGTTGATAGAGAAAGACATCAAAGCATTCTATGGTATCATGAAGGCTCAAATTCAAATCTATCTCCATAGGAGTAGCAATAGGCTTGCAGTCTTCAAGACCAAATCTTTGCAATAATGCCTCAACATACTTTGTTTGAAAAAGGAAAATATCTCCATCACATTGCTTAAACTAAATGGCTAAATAATGATGCAATAGGCCCAAAAGTCTTATACATCAAAAGATGAATTCAACTTGGATTTACAATCAACAATGTGTCTCATTAGTAATGAGAGTAGCATGCCATCAACATAAAATACAATCATTAGAGGTACATCATCCTCATATTTTGACATATAATGTGCTTTCAATGGGAGTATTTGGAAAACCACGTGTAGTCAAGTATGCATATATCTTCTCACACCAAGCACAAGGTTCTTGCTTTAGGCTATACAAAGCCTTTCTCAATGCACATAAATTTTCTTTCCCTTTTTGCATAAAATCACAAAGTTGAAAAACATACACTTTCTCATATACATCATCATTCAAAAATGTAGTTTTGAAGTCCAACTAATGTACGTTCCAACCATTATGAGCTACTAATGCATGAATGCTACGAATGGCAGTGGGAACAAAGGTCAAAATCAGTGCCTTTCTAATGAGCATAACCCTTTGCCACAAGTCTAGCCTTGTAGTGATTAACACTTCCATTTGTCTTTCACTTTAACTTGTAAACCCACTTGTTATCAATGGCCTTCTTGCTAAGAGGCAAATCAGACAAGAACCAAGTACCATTTTTTAATAATAATATCATACACAATTGAATAGAAACCATCCAATTTTTTGAAATTTGTGCCTCTTCATAAGTCATAAGCCCATAAAAAAAACTAGAAAGAACCAATGCATAATGATTCAATACATAAGAGGCACAATGAGATTCTGAATGAATATGATTAACTAATACTACATCCAACTTACTATCACACAATGTTTGCACCATCCATTTTGACATAGTCTTAGATTGCTCAATGTCTACTCTCTCATCAAGAAGTGCATCATTCACATTTGTATAAGAAATAGACTAATTTATGTTATCATGAGAAACTTGTGTATATTGAAGAATTGTCTCGTTTTGCATTGCAGCGACTACACATACCAAAAAGAGGCAATAAAAATTTATAGATATAGCGTGAGCATACATTTGGCTCTTTTCTACATGAAAGTTTCACAAATAAAACACCATGGTTGACCAAGCTATGCTTACTTTGATAATGACATAACTTATAACCTTTTCTCTCATTTATGTACCCAGGAAAAATCCATCTTATAGCCTTGTCATCCAACTTCTTACATTGTTGCAATGGTATCAAAGCATAAGGCATCCAACCAAAAATATGCTAGTGATTCACATAGGGCATTTTACCATGCCAAGCCTCATAAAAAGTAACAGATTACTAAGGCTTGATGGGACACCTATTAAGTATATAGGTTTCACATAAAATAACTTCAAGGTAGAAACTATTTGGCAAAGCTTGACTCTTAATCATGCACCGTGTCATCTCCATGAGTAATCTATTTTTACTCTTATAGCTACATGATTTTATTGTGGTATATAAGGCCCTGTACATTGATGTTTTATCCCACATTCAACCAAATATACATTCAATTACTTAGACATATATCCCCTCCCCCCCACCCCCCACCCCCCACCCCCCCCCCCCCCCAAAAAAAAATCAAAATAGAGTGCACCCACTTTATATCTTGACAAATTTTTGTTGAGAATCATGGACTTCGAGATAGATGGCTATGGTGGATGCAGATCATAGAGCTGATACATGATAGAGAGAAGAGATTGTAACTCAAGTGAATAAGGTTCCAAGATAGATTAGCTTGGACTCATAAACACAATCTTGAGTGACTCAAAGTAAAAGTACCATTCTCCTTGTTGTGAGTGTCAACTAAGTACATGCCTTTATAGATTTTTGGGTAGTACCATTCTCCTCATTGTGCATATGGGATTCTGAACATCTCTTCCTAGAGCATACATCATTTGTCTATCTTCCATACAAAGCCACTTATGGGCAAGCCTCTTTTGGGTATACATCTGGACTTTATGGCCAAGTATCATTTGCTATTCTCAACACCCCCCCTCAAATGACGAGTTCCTACACTTGCTAGCTTTTGCCCCCCCTTCATGATGACATGGCCCGGGAGACTAGCTCATAGACAGCCTAGTCAAGTTAAAGCTTGAAACTTTACATCTTTGGCAAGGGTTTTATTTTACAAAGAAAATCCAGCAAGGGAAACAAAAAATCCACTACGGGAAATAAGGATCCACTATGGGAAGGTTTTTGTTATTGGCAGCGAAGAATATTTTCTTCATCTTCTTTGGCATCCTTCGGTCCTTTGCTCGATCTTCTTGGTCTTCTTTGTGTCTTGATCTTTTCTTCTATTGTGCTCTTTATCTCTTTTATTGATGTGTGGTACGTGATACTTCTCTTTTTGCTTCAATCTTTTATAAGTGAGCACATTGATGGGTACATGGGCTTCGTTTGATAAGCTCCCATACATTAGATGAATTTCGGGATACATGAATTTTTGGATTTTATTTGGCTCAATGGATAGACAATTGTTTTTTGCTGAAAGGGCTTGATATGGCAATGGATTTTGGAGAAGTGGTGTGAATAAGTAAGTGTGGGACAGAGAAGATAAGTTGGTGTGAGTGGCCTTTAAAGGCTAGGACTTTAACATTAGTATTAGCCTTTAAGAAAAACAACAAAATGAGGATAATGTTGAGGTGCAAGCAGTGAGTTGCTTCATGCGGTACTAGGCTTTTGGGCGGTGACGAGGAGACGAAGTAGGAGCTGGATGGTGTTCACAATGTCTACACAACCCTTGTACTACTGCTTAGCCCATAGGGAGCAGAAACCTGCAAAAATCCTAAAGAAATGATCTCACCATTTTGTGCTTGCTTCCACATATTTCATTTTTTCCTTCTTCGATAACCCGTGTAGGACTTATAACTGCTATATGATTTTGTGACCATGGCGCTTTGGCTCATATGACCCTTGGACGTGGTAAAAATTGGTAGGTGCAAGGAAGAGATTTCTGGAATGGTATTGAGGTTCATTTTTAGACCTAGAAGCACAACAATGGAGGAGGAAGAGTACAAGCATATGCATCTGCTGCATGATGGGGCGAGATCAAAACAAGAAGTCGGAGAAGAAAGATCTATGCAAGAAAGCACCGCAGTGAGACCCGCCATTAACTGACTAGGCAGAGATTCTATGCACTTGTTGCTGACTCCGTGTTTCTTGTGCCATCTTCTCAATCTCCTTCTTACTCAACCACCCCTTATCATTTGGTGATCATGATCTTATTTTTCTACCCTGTCAGAATGCCGTTAGCATCAATGTCAAAGCAGACAATGATTTGAGGCACACCACGAGGAGTAGGGGGATGCCTGAGATCTCGAATTTCCTAGCAACACCATATTGGGGAATATGGGAATTTCCCATAAGTTTGGGACATGTGGTGAAATCTTTGTATTTGTCATAACTTAAACACTATAACTCCAAATCGAGCACTTTATAGCTCAATAGATTCCATTTTTCAAGGGCTTTCCAATGATAGGTCACACCATATGGTTTTGAGAAACTTATGGGGATGCTATCCGGGTGCCACCTTTTTAGTATTCAAAAAATGGGAATTGGGAGATTTCCAAACTCACAAATATTGTGTTTAGCAGGTTGTTGTCCCTAGTATTGTTGTTGTTCTTGGTCCTTGTCCTCTCGCTTTCTCTTTCTTTACTGTGCTTCTCCAAGCCTGACAAGAGTTGGAAGTGGGTATAATAAATGAGGTTATGAAAAAACCATATTGTGGGAAAGGATTTATTCTTGAAGCTTTCCCAAGGGTTGTTGTTTAAGCTGAAAAACTTGATGTTAGCTTGGAGCTTCGTGAGTGTTTTCTCTGTTGCATTTTTATAGTTGTAGGTTTTGCATCTCTAATCCTCTGCGTTTTTGTCTCTATTCCTCTCACCCCTCTCTTACTGCAAGTTTTGTGGCCCTCGATTCTATCCCCCTGCTCTTCTTCTCTCCACTGTTTCATTTTCTCAAACTGAAATAGATTGTGGAGTGCAAACTTTAGTTCGAATCAAGGTATTGTGACCAAAATCACCCACAAAAAATCTTGCTCCAAAGGTTCAGCAATTCAACATAGCAATGAATGATAGCCACTCCACAACATGTAGACTTCACGAGTGATTTTTGTGACATTGGTACAAATTGCTTACTTCTACTAGCTACAACAGGTTTTCAACTCTTCTCTACTTCATTTCTGATTTTGAGTTAAACTACATTGATTTTGATCATTTTAGGAAATGGAGGCCAAAATGAACTCGGATAAAAAATATGATGATGCCATGGCCTTATAGGCTCCCCCCAATATCTATTGATCTTTGTGAATACTAATCAAATCTCATGTGAATATGAGAAAATAAAATTTGAGAGCATTGATAACTTTGTCTAAGAGGTTGAAGCATGCTCGAATACTAATTGTTGGATTTAGGATTGCAAGAAAGCAAATTCACAACTTGGAGAAGAATATTAAGAGAGAACAACTCAAAAGTGTATTCAGGAGTATCAATAGAGAAGATTTACAAGAATAAATATGTCCTAAAAGTGAATAGATATATATATACAACACCATGGAAAAAAAACTCCTAAACAGGAAAACAAAGTGCCTTGGCAATCCTAAATGTGTGTGATGTGCTATTTGAAACTCCTTGATATTCATGGTCCATTAGGAGACATTCGTAAGTGATGTCACCCAACACTCCTTAGAATGAATCACTTGGGTTTGCCTGAGTCCACATTGCAACATGAGATTCTCTCTAAACCCACTAGGATTTACCTGAATCCAGGTTCCTAGAGCAACTTGGGGTCACCTAAATGCTCACTACTACTATAGCCTTTGAGTGTCCACTTTATGCAAGTTCACTTGGACCAAAGTAGACTCATGTTGCACTTGGTTCAAAGAGAGTGAGAAATGAGAGCTTATTTTGAAGACTCGAGGATCAAAGGAAAAGATCGTATGTTTTACATCGTCAGCAAGTATTTCTTGAAGGAAAAGAGGACATGTGTGGTGACAGTGTGTGCAATTAAAAGAACAATAGGCCAAGGAAGGGAATAAGTCGTCCAAGATAAAAGATAGAGAAAAATGATGTGATTTACGAATATCAATATTTTTGCACATTTTTGATGGATTTTCGTAATTCTGCCCACGTTGGCTTGTCGATCAAATGTGTTCCGATCGTTTTGAGTACCCGAATAACTATATTCGAAGTTCAAATGACGAAGTTATGATCCAAAAAAGTTGCAAACAAGCATAGGGCAAAAAAAACGAAAATAGTGAAAAGCAGTAGAAAAGCAAAAGCCAAAAGCTGAAAGTAAAAAGACTAATGTGTGTGAGTGTGGATAGAAAACTATATAAGGAGATGAGAATGGAGAGTTAAGGGCCTTCCCCCTTGATTACAATTGTATTATGTGAGAGAGGAGAGTGGAGGGTCGCATGCTAGTGTGAGCTCTAGTCATGCCAATTTGGAAGTTGGAGCTTTTGGGTGTCAAAGCGCCGAGCATCGGCTCAAGGTTGTTAAGGTACAAGAATATTTTTCACTTGGTTTGTTTTCAAATTGTTGGATTTTTTTTGTTGAGTTGTGGTTGTGTGATGCTCTACCCGAATTAGGGTTTTAGTTGTTTGAGCTACGAGAGGCAATTCTTTATTGTTTTGTTTTTCGTGGTGTATTGTTAAATATTTGAAATTTTCAAGTTGTGTTGTGCACCCAACAAAGTCAATTATCCCAACCGGCACTCCTTAACATCTCGTTATTGGGTTGTGAGAGAGGCTTGCTCTCGATCACCGCTCGCGTAACAACGTTGGTGTACTACGCCAAGATATGTGGGATCTCCCTCTAAGGAGTAAGGAAGGGCAATCATTGGACTAAGTTCCACTACAAACACAATATCTATAATAGTGATTAGGGCAGTGCATCCCTTGGACACTCCTGGCCACAAGGCCGTGTGGGTTGTCTTGTGAGTGTTAGAGAGGCCCGACTAGTGCCTATAGCCAGTGTCGGGACCGTTTTAGGCCTTGACACAAAAAGGGCAGGGTAGCACATTCTTGATCATTGTCTCCTTATTCTCTTAAGCTTTTTTTTCTATGCCTTAATCTTTTTCAAGTCAAGTCTTGACTTGCCTAAGTCTTACACATGGCATTTTCAGTGTAGAGGTATTTGAAACCGCATCAGTATCGAAAGGTGTCGAGGTATGAGATATAGATTATTTTATTCAAGACACTACTTTTGATAGTCTGATCTTTTCATATTTAATGTACAAGAAGTCAGAAAAGTCAAAACATTCATTTTGAATGCTTCCAAACACTTAGAGGAAGCATTGTGGAGAAAATATGAAAGAAGTGTAGCAGAAGAGGTTGAAACTATTGAATAGTAAGTATTATAGGGAAAAATGTTAGCTAAGATGTTTACACAATGGTTTGATAAGTTAAAACAAAAGATATTTGAAGAATATTCTCTATTGGCTTAGTAGCATGTTGAAATGATGGTGGAAGTACATACGCCACAGAAATGGTTAAAGCCATTGTAATATATTGAAAAGTAGGTTCTAAATAATTTGGATATTGAAGTGGAAGGTTTAGCTATTACTATTGCAGAGTAGCAAGAGTTGTAGAATTGCCTGTTGACAGTGGCCAAGCAAGTGTGGTCGGCTATAGTCTCTAGATTGGGTGTTCTTTCTAGTTGACCATATTTGACGATTTTGAAACTGAGTTGAGAATGTAGTTTATATATTGAAAACTTATAAAAAGATGATGGTAATTTTGAAGGATGAATTGTAAACAATTGTGCACGTGAAAAATACAATAGAGGAAGCTATTGTAAATGGATGTGCACGTGAAGAATACAATAGAGGAAGCTATTGTAGTTACGAAATAGAAATTCCAAAGCCTGTAGATTAAGAAAGTGGGTGGATTAGACCTTGAGGAATCTCAGACACAAAGTAAGTTTGCTTACCACCTAGTGGAGCATCTTGCTTAGGGAGCCCAAGATCCTAAAGGCATGACTTTTAGGTTTCTTGAATGTTTTCAAAAGTAAAGGATGTCCACGATAGATATTGAGGGAAAATATTCAAATCAAGGGGATTTGAAAGATTTGGATTTTGTGCTCAAACACAATAGGCATAATCAAGAGATTGAGTGGGAGCAGCAAATGATGACTAATGCAGAATTTAATGTGGGTTTCTTGCATCTTATAGATGTTAATATGCAAGAAAATCAACATGCTATCTCTGCAAAAAAGATGGATGATGTAGTTATCACCATGCAAGTGGAGTAGAATGTAATAACATATGATTTCATAGCATCAAGAAAGAAACACCAAGATGTTGTTGAGGATATTATGTCCGTTTTGCTATTTAATACAACAAGGTACTTCATAGTTCTTACTTTCTATCATATATTTTACCTTCTTTTTGTTAATGTAATGTGCTATCTAAGCAATTACACATTAGAGGGTTTTGGGTACTCGTAGTACTACAACTAGACTATTGTGCCCTTAGGTTCTCATTGTGGCTCATTATGGGGCATAAGGCTCAATGCGAGGATTAGGCAGTTGTTGAACCTTTGTTGCATATTATCCTTTGCATTTTAGTTAGGAATATGTGGGTTCAAGTCATGGCTACTAGGCACCCATCCACTAGGTTGTGCTTGATATTGACCAATGGGTTGGCTATGACTTATTTTGTACATGTAGGTAGCATGAAGTAATCTTTCAAAGTCACATGAATATCGATCTCCTTTTGTATTTGCATAGGATATGCTTATTTCCATTGTATTCTATTCTATGCTATAAGCTATATTCTTTGATGGTTTATTTTATGAAGATGTTGTTTGCTAGGTGTGATGTGCAACTTTATCTAGATATATAATTTTTTGGGTATCTATATCTTTGAATCTTAGAGCAACAGGGCTAATAACACCACCTATGTTGCTCCTACATCCTTTGTTGTGTTGGCCATGATCCACCATAGAATCATCAAGGATAACATTATGCACCACTATTTCTTAGATATGATGCTGAATGAGGAGAAATCCATGTGGCCACCAATAGGTTAGGATTAGGCAAATTTCTAATGAATTTTCTAAATTATATCACCATATTGGTATACAATTGTATAATATGGATTATTACTTACAAGTAAAAATAGAATTGTCACTTCCTCAAGCGCTTGTGACAAGGGTTGTCAGCTTATCAAGAAGTAAACCACTACTCATGTGTATACAAATAAATTCTCATTTTTTTGAAAAATCACAAAAAATCATACACAACTTGAACATTGCACTAGGCCAACTTCTTAATCACCCCATGCAAAGCTAAGAAGCATTGCAATATTTCATGGCAAAGTAGGGTGTTGAAGAATAGAAAATCTAAGATTTCACCAAATTCAATGCACTATGGGTACTATAATGGTACCTGTGTTTATCAAGATGGAACACATTTTGAATGAGTTTTTCCTTAAGAAATATCTCTCATCAAACTTTCTATGTGTAGATTCTCTTAGAGAAATGTCAAGAAATAGTAACTTGTGAGTAAAAGGCTCGCTAGGTTCTAGCTTCCCTTTAGCAATGAAGAGTAGGAAAAATATAGCCTACAAGTTTGACATTTGGAATTACCACTATTGAGATTCTTCACCATATAATAACCAAGATGACTAAAAATTTAAATAGAACACGATTTGCAAGAGAGAAGAGAATTGAGAAAAGCATGCACAACATGATTCGGTACAATCTCCCCCCATGTATGGGTGAGCACCTCCTCCATACATGTATTTATTGAGTTTTATCAATCTTTTATGTGAAAGTGAAGATACTATCCAATGTTCATTTGCACTCTGTAATGTCTAAAGCGCTCAGAAGGTAAACTCCTTATGAGAAGATCTATAGAATTATCATTTGTATGGATCTTGATAATCTCAATGCAATTGTCCTCAAGCACTCTAATGAAGTGATGCTTCACCTCAATGTGCATTGTTTTACATAAAAAATACAAATTTGTGCCAAAACTGAATGGCACTCTAACTATCACAATATAATGTAGACATCTCTTTTGCAATGTCCAAGTCTCTCACTAGACAAGTAAGACATAAATCCTGCTTGTAGACCTTGGTGGTGGTTGCAACATACTTTGTCTCACTGGTAGATAAAGTTGTAAAAAGTTGCAATCAAGAGACCCAAGAGACTACACCACTTGTGAAAGTGAAGATAAAACCTATAATAGGTCTCTTAAATTCTATACTCCCTACAAAATTGGCATCCAAATATCATAGATATATTCAAGAACATATGCATTCTTCCTTCCAAATCATATGTACATAGATCTAGTCTCGTTCAAGTATCACGTGATACTCTTTATTGCCTCCCCATGCTTCTTGCTAAGGTTTGCCATACAACTGCTAATAAGTCCCACTACACAGGCTAGACATGCAGCAACCATAGCATACATCAAGCATTAACTATGGATGCATAAGAAACCTTGGCCATTTCAACCTTCTGCTCATCTAACTTGGGGCATATCCTCCTAGATATTCAAATATGTAGGCAATGGAACACTAAAAACCTTTCCCCTCTCCATATTGAAACACTCCAACACATTTCCCCTCTCCGTAGTGAAACACTCCTTCTAAGACAAATGGAGTATCTTTTTGTCTTGATCTCGCATAATATACATACCAAGAATGTGACTAGCATTCCGCAAGTTCATGTCAAAGGTTATATGCAACCTTCTCTAAAAAGCATCCACATGTATGGTTGACTTTCCAATAGTCAACATTTCATCCATATAAAGAATAAAGATCATAAGGCTACCATCCCAAGCCTTCTTAATTTATAGATAGCGATTGTTCTCACTTCTGGTGTATCCTAAGATAGCATATAAAGATCGAACTTATGCTACCATTTCTTGCTAGCTTGTTTCAAACCATATAAGCTCTTGTGCAACTTACATAATGATTGCTCCTTGCCTTCTACAACAAACCCCTCAAGTTGTTGCATGCAAAGATCCTCATGTAAGAAAGTGGCCTTTATGTCTATCTGAACCAACTCCATATCCTCTCTAGCAACCAAAACAAGAACCATATGAAGGGTGGTCATATCGACCACATGTGAGAAAATCTTATCAAAGTCAATCACCTTCTTTTGTTTAAATCCTTTGGCCACCAATCTAGGCAAAGGAACTAACTCCTAGATAGTATTCTTTTCCAAAGAATCCATATTTGAATCCATAGCTCTTTGCCACCTATGATTGTTATTCCTAGTCATAGCATTATCATAACAAGAAAACTCACCATAATCCATGACCATGACATATTCTAGAGACAAAGTATATCTATCTGGCAGTCTAGAAACCCTCGTAGACCTGTGTAAAACAGTTTCAACAAAGAAAACTCACCATAATCCATGACCATGACATAGTCTAGAGACAAAGTATATCTATCTGGCATGTTTATCCTGTAAGACATGAGGTTGTCCACCACCTTGTGGCACTCCCACCTCAGCATTTTTTGGCTATCCAAGCTTTGTATTATATGGAATGTGCCATACATTATGCTCATATAGACTGGCCATCCTCATGAAATACCACTTTGCATATCTCAATTGTTTTGATAGGTTGCTTATGCATCTTATCCTCATTAAAGATAACATCATGGATGTGTACTATTCTTCTAGATTCAGGATCCCATAAGCAATAACCCATTTCACCCAACTGTCCATAGACAAGAAAAATGCATTTTGTGGACTTAGGATCAAGGTTACTCCACTTGTCCCTACGTATATGAATAAATTCCTCATAACAAAAAACATGTAAATGATCATAACTAGGTCTCTTGTTAAAATATGACTCCTCTAGTATCTTGCAATCCAATGGTTTGATATGAGACCTATCAACAATAAAAGCATTATAGAGCATACTAAGAACCCTTTCCTGAATGGTTATATTCATCTTCTTAGTCACACCATTTTGAGCAGGATTCTCAGGAGAAATCAACTCTCTCATGATACCATTACTTGCACAAAACTTTATAAAGACATGTGAGGTGTGCTCTCCACTATTATGAGTGTTCAAGAACTTAAGGTTCTTCCTTGACTAATTCTCTACAAATGCTAAGAAATTTTTAAATGCATCCAACACATCACTCTTCTTGCAAAGAGGATAAGCCTAAACCTTCCTTGTAGCATCATCTATAAAAGTGATAAAGTATGATGCTCCACTCAATGAAATTTTGGACATTGTCCCACATAAATCATTATGTACCAAATCAAGACATTTTGAAATTCTACTCCCACTCTCTCTCTTATGCGACATTCTTGTTTGCTTTCCAAAATTACAATGCTTACAAAAGACAAGATGAGAAAAATTTAGACAAGATGGTTCAAATAGCACAAAGCTTTCATTTCAATTATATAAACAAATGGCTATTTAATGAGATAGCTATAACATGATCTTTAACTTTAGAAACATGCAAAGGGTACAAAGTGCTAGATTTTAACCCCTTGGACACAACAAGATATCCCTTGCAAATATTTTTATCAAGTTTGAAACATGCCATACATTCTACAAGACAAAAGAGGAACCATTTGGTAGCGACAAGTGTATGTTCCAATGTCAACAATGTTGCATGCATAGTTATTTTCAAGATGAATACATACTCTCTTTCTCACATCATAGATGTAATGTGCATGAGAGAGAAGCCCTTTGTACCCAAGGGGTGCACCTTATAGAACATGTAAGATATCATGTGAGTTCAAAATAAAGGGTATTTTATGTAGTAAAATTTACAAGATTATATTTACAAAAAGGATTTTTAATTACAATTGTCTAAAAATCCATAAGTTTAGCAGAGTAAAATGGATCGTTTTATAGCCTTATGACATGTAAAGAAATGTCATTTTTAAATACACTTTGAATGTATGTTATATATGATTTCGTATATGTGTACTCTCCAAGCCTTAGTGGCATGATTTAGTGGTCCATTAAGAGACTTTGCCTAAGTGACGCCACCTAGTACTCCTTAGAACAAGATAAGGTTTGTTGCCTAGACTCTCTTGAGTCCACTTCACAATGGAAGGTTGTAGCTGAAATCCATAAGGATCAACTTGAATCCGCCGGGTTTCTAATTTGACACTAAGGTTACCTAACAACTTAACTAGCATCGATCCTTGAGCCACTACATTCTTAAGTCAACTCAATCCAAAGAAAACTAATACCGCACTTGGTTCATAGTGAGTGAGAAATGAGAGTGAGCAATATGTGTCAAACCCTCTACCTGTAGGGCATAGTCTCGACTTTGATCCCCTTTAAAAATAGTATCAATCAAAATCTAAGATGACATACCAAATAGTCAAGCATTTAGCCATTTCTTAGTTCCATTATCTTGAAGGAAAACTCTCAGCTCATCAAGGCTACCCAATCCGTAGGACATACCCATTGGGGGTCTCGCCCTCTTGCTTTCCTCGAGGATATGTTTAAGCTATCTAATTATCCTAATACATTTATGTTTGACATGCAAATATAGCTTTCTTAATTAACCAATAAAAACTTGTTTCTTCACATAATTTATTATCACAAACACCAAGAGAATGTCAAACAATCTTTTGAAAGTAGTTGCAATTCAATGTATTTATCCTATATATTCTCCAAGATGCAATGCGACCCCTGGCATTCCATCCCTTAATCTGAGACTCATGTCCAAATCTCATGGCATACAATATAGGCATATTCTTTTACTGATAAAATAGCCTTCATCCAAGCTTATTATAGCAGTAAAACTAATAGTAAAGCTGAGTCAAATATGGGCTCAAATTAGTCTGAAACAAGTCCAATACATTGGTGGCCAAACATTCCCCAAGTGTCCAACATCAAATGAGCATCCCATGAGCATCACTTGACCAAGAGCATGACATTTCCCAGACAAATAGCATTCAACCCTATTATGACAATAATGATATCTATGAGAAAACTAAACTAAAAGAGTGCTCAAACCATCCAATAGTATCTCAAACCAATGACATATGACCCCAAGTAGCTGAGAACAAAACATAGGTACATGGGAATCCCGAGAAGCATATATGAGCTTCAAACATTGAAGATATGGTTGTCCCTATTTTATGACAGCATGTTGCCCTATTTGCATAGTTAATAGCTGAATCTCAATGACTCAAAACCAAAGCTCAATGCTAATGGTCAATGCCAGGAGCAGGAGTGGTAAACAATGCCAAAGCCTTTGTCCAATGTCGGGAGCAAGCACAAGTGCTTGAAAATGGCTACAGTTGAAAAAACGTTTTTTTATTTTTAGCCCTGAATATTGAGCTGAATACTCCTTGAAATAAGCTCAATGTAGGCTCAAGAATGCCCTGAGTTAGTCCCAATAGGTCTTGAGAAGTCCTAGATCAATGAGAGCTCAAGATGAACCTCAAGATGTGGGGCTATGATTGCCAATGGTGAAACCCTATTGTAGGTAACTCAAATGAGAGCTAGACTAATGCCGGTTTGAGCTCAAGCTCACGGAGAAGAAGGCTTTGATACCAATTGAAGGGACAACCCCAAGTGGAAGTATGAGCAAGCAGAAGCAAGAGAGGTCTGAGCTATGGTGGAAGAAGCAAGAGAGCAAGAGAGAGAGGGAGACTCAAGATGTGGGAACTCCAAAAATCACAAGGTGTGACCAGCCTTCCCATTATTCAAATGTTACTAAAAGAATAAAGAATGAAGTGATAGTCATGGGTGCCCACCGCTTGCAGTGTGCAAGTGCAAGTACTATCAATGTAGTAATACACGGGCTAGGCACATGCACCTTTACCCCCAACATAAAGAATGGCTCTAGAAACAAACTTGCTCATAGGTTCTATGGGCCCTACATGATCTTGAAGCATATTAGAGACTTGGCATATCAATTGCAACTTCCCTTTTCCACTAAGATTCATAATATATTTCATGTTAGTCAACTAAAATTATTGTATGATACTTAGGTGGAAATAGTTGATGAGCTACCTCCTATGGATGAAGAAGCACTTATTCAATACATTCATGAGGAGGTCATAGATTACCATGAAAAGAAGCTTCATTCTCGCTCCATCATTTAGTATTTGATTAATGGAAGGTCTAACCACTTGAGAAAGCTCCTTCGAGGTCAGATTCCATTTTGGATGAGTTTTCCTACCTATAGGATGCATTGGTTGTTGAGACATAGTCACATGGGAGCCAATTGCACTCTAAATATGGTCTCGACATCATTTGTTTTAGAAACGATTTTACCCTACCTTATTTTCAAAATTAAAACATCTATATAAGGTCAAAGTACTCTTCAGTAGATATGTTTTGATATGTGCCACACCCTATTTAGATACTTTTATAAGAAGTTATGACAATTTTCTTCAGCATACATTGTCTTTTACACCAAGCTGTCTACCTTTACAGAGGCTATTTCTTGAATATTTGAAGGGTCCAATTCCTTTTGAAGACATCCAAATTATGTATATGACATAGGCTTCTTTATGTCTTCATTTTAGTAATTAACTCTTCACTATTTGATTCCTATTACATCTTTTGTATAGTTGAAATCAGAGTAGTAGTATGTTTCGTCCATCCTTCTTTGCCATTGTAACTTTGTTTTTGTGGGCACCTTTGAGTAGGGATGGATTGTAAGAAGCTAGGAACACATGTGTTAGTAAGAGGGAGTTATTAAGAATACTTTGTCACACTAACATAAGTATAAAAGGTGTGAGACATGTAATTTTTGACATCTTTTATCATAATACAATTACTGTCTCTCATCTCATTTGCTTGTACTCAGTTTTCATGCTTCTCCCTCTTCTTTTCTATCTTTCTAGTCTTTCTCTCTTCTCATGACTCTTTCTCTCTCCTCTTTTCTCTCTCTTCTGCTCTTCTTTCTCTCACCTCATTAGGGGAGTTTTGAGGTCTCAAAAATGTCCTTCAAGAAGCCATCTTAGAGAGAGATTTTTTTAAAAAAAATTAAATCATTTTTAGATTTTTAAAAACTTTGATATTTTGGTAAGTAAATATATAAAAAATTGTTAATAAGTCATTGCCATGATATTCTCGTGGTCACATCAAACCTAGAAATCTAGGCTGCCATAAAAGTGACAAAGATTGTCATACTGAATATCTTTGAATTTTATTCGATGTTTGATTACTTCCCTCCATTCTCACTCTCTTCTTTCTTTCCCATCCTTACTAGTTTCTTCTTCATTTTCCTTCTTATTTTTAATTCACATACTTTTTCAATCCAATCTTCTAATCACATCCTTAGCTATGGATCAGTCATCCAATGATCTCTGTAGCTCTAGTAAAAGGCCTCTCTATCATCTTCATATTGAGTTGGATAGTGAGTATGAACCAATAAGGAAGAGAACAAAACCCATTACTATTACAGAGTCTACGAAACATATACTTAAGTTTGAAGGAAAGAAGAATCTTGATCTTTGGTTAGATGGTAGGCTATATCCCAAGGATCCTAGCAAAAATAGCACTCTGCCTTTCTATAATAGCTCTTCATTGTTGAGGTTCATTGGTGATGGTTATAATGGGTTTCTAGGCTATACACTTAACTTGTTTGCGGAAAAGGATGTCCTCAAATTAGAGAATCATCTTTTATCAAAACATAACAATGAGTTACTACAGAAGCTAGAGGGCTATCAAAAGAGAATTCATTTGTTGGAGAAACGCATCAAATCTTATCAATGAATGCAAACTATTTTAGGACTTTGAAATTGACAAAAGCCTCTTAGAAATATTGAGAGTCTCAAACGAGGAGGAGGTGGTTGTAGTAAAAGAATCCAAGCAGCAAGGTACATTTTTTTCACTTTAAAAATACGACATATGACTTTGTTTATAATTAATTCTATTGGTTTATGGTATTGATTTTGTTTAGGTCTCTTCTTCAACTGAATGCAAGTGAAAGAGATTCTTTGAAAGCATCTTAGTTTTATTATCATCTTCTTCCTTCAGTAGTTTCAAAAGATATTTTGGAGAAGAATAAATTTAAAAAGGCAAAGAAACAATGCTTGGAGTCATTTATAAAGGATCATTTTTTGGATACTGAGTTAGGGCAGGCTAGATAATATTGGTATTAATCGAGATGTTTATATACAACTTTTTTAACTTTTACAATCAAATATGAAAACAAGGACAAGTATGTAATTGCATACTTCTAAGGCCATCTATGATTAGAACTATTAGGCAGAGAGTGAATAACAAAGTAATGGAGATTCTGTGTGAGCATTTCCATATCAAGGCTAGCTTCAAGGGCAAGAAAAAGGAAGTTGTATTTAATGAATTTAACAATATTTTCCTTGACTTTCCCACCCTACAATGCTTAATGATTAGATTCTATGACTTGTCACTAGAAGAGGCACAAGGAGTGGCTAGATTTGTGGTTAAACTTGATGAAAGTGAGAATCTAAAATGTACAAAACTAGAGAGGCTCTCTATTACCTTGATGAATAGAGTACTTTCATTAGATCATTATAATCACTCAATGTCATTTAGTGTTCAATCGAAACACAACATTTGGTGGCTAGGAGCATTCGAAGTAGATATAGAGGATTTTGATATATTGTGTTAGGTTTTTCATCGAACACCAATACATGATGTTATTAAGAGACAACAATCAGGAGAAGAGCTATTTGTTGAAGGATTTGGGAACTATAAGATTGAATGGCACATAGCTAGTGGCTTAAAGACACTTAAATGTGTGTACAATGTATCAAAGGGAGCCAACTCTAGATCTCCTTTCTTATATTGCATGTCCCTAGCCATAGAGTTGGACTCAAGCAATTGGAATAGAGCTCCCTCTAGGCACAACAAGGATCCACAGTTTAAGCTAGTTGTAAATATTCCTTTAGTGAATGCCCATATTTGTACACTTCATGCGCTTTGTAGGATAACAGAAAATTTGTTCATCTTTATATAGGATTTGCATGGAAGCTGAAGCCATTATCGGCTAGAACAGATGCTATAACAAAGATTGAAAAATTCTTATTTGCAATTGGTTTGCATGGTGGTAATGTTGTTATTGAACCAGATCTTCAAAAGTCTAAGGATGGCAATTGTATCTCCAAAAAGCCATCTATTGGTGGAGTGAAGCCTGGAAGGTACCTAGACTTTAATGGGAGACTTGGTAAGATAAACTCTAGGAATGGTGGCTCAACTATTACATACAATCCATGGAAGTGCCACATAATGCAGTTAAGGATCATGCTGATAATGGACAAGCTCGGAATAGAAAAGCCAATGTTTCAAAAAACTAGACAAAGGATTCTTTTATTGTGATAAAACAGAGTGAAATGATGATGATCTCAAAGACTTAAAAAACCAATTGAACCTTTTTAAAAAGACAATGACAAAAGCTTGGGATAATCAACACTTCACTCACTATATGGTAAGAATTTTGCATATGTATGTCTCTTTATTGTCCGACTCATATAGGGTTTTCTAATTGAATTTCTTTATTTGTTAACTATGCAACATATTTTATACAACCATACTCCATATTTTATCAAGAAATATGGATCTCTATCTATTTGGTCAATCCAAGGTATGGAAAAGTCACATTATCAAGTAAGAATAAAATACTTTAAACACACAAGATATGGAGGTGGAAGATACAAAGCAAACAATTTATTAGAGATTACAAATAAATTTGGCACAAATTTAAGCTCAAAGACACAACCGCATCATGTAATACATAATCTTTGGCAATGACTATACCCACTGTTATCCAAAAAAGAAAAGAGGGATATTTAAACTCTTGTGTAAAGCAAATGTATTCAGAATGGTTACAAACTAGGCAAAAGAGATGGAAAAAGATGGGTTTCAAGAAACCCTTAACATCTTTTAGTTTGACTCTATTGCATAAGAGTCTTTAGTTTCAGGGAATTCACTAGGTCCTCTAAAGATATCTTTTATTTCATACTACTCGATGAGACCTCTACATTTCAGAAACTCTTGTTTCCTATAGCCTGGAAGGAGCTTCAAATTCTTGGCATCTCCTACATAGGAGAGCAAATAAGAGGCAAGAACTCCAAAGTATCTTGCCCTAGATCCACTATATCCAAGCATGAAACCAAAAACTCTTAGAGCTTCTTCCTTCTCCACCGAAATTATCTTGTTTGAACCTTTTTGAAAGCTTGGGATCCAATCACCTTGGAGATAGCTTTCAAAGCCATCATTGGTAAGCTTGGAGAGCTTGACAACTTAAAATGATAAATTGCAACTGTTTGATTATTTAAGCTTCCGATATAATGACCAAGGCCTTGAATTTTGCCAAGCTTCAATGGCCTTGAGCCCTTGGCTCTTCCAAGAAAGTTGTCTGCATCTTCAATTTCTATTTGCACAATAAACCACAATAGTATAAGATGTCAATAGATAAATATCCAATAATATTTGTCTATAATGCATAATATACTCTAATATAAATCACAATGGATATCTTAGAATTATCTTTCATACCTTAGGGTTTTCATGTTCTTCAAGAAGACTATCATCATATAGATTTATTGAAATTTTTGGTTTCTCCTCTAATTCCCTCTAAAGACAACTTCCTTTTAGTCATCCTGATTACTCACAAAACCAAATCTAGAAAACAAAAAGATTAAAATTAGGGGCATAATATACAAATCCACATTTGCTCATATCTAGTAGACTAAAGAAAAATTGCTAAATTTTTAAGTTAAAACCTACAAGGCACTGCTTTTGTAATTTGACAAATTTAACGTGTTTGTTATGTAATATATTAAGAAATACAAGATGAACGAAATGAATTCACATTTTATGCAATAGAGAAAGCATAAAATTCCAAGTCTCATCAATCAAACTTTGTTTTACATTCACAACTCATGAAACACGAAAATAATGATCCAAACCACTTCATAGTTCACAAAATTGCGTTTCACACGTAAATTTGACAAAAAAACTTGACGAGTTCACAATTTATAAATTCGAAAATTTTGAACCAAACAATGCATAAAGAACATCAAAGCCCCATTGTTTAACATGTGTATGAGACCACTATTGATAGAAAAACAAAGTAAAACCCTTACAGAATTTCTAAGTTCCTGATGTACATTTCTTAAACCAACTAACATCTTCAATGCCTCAAAATTCAGGATTGTAGAGAAAAATATTAAGAAAAATGTGATACCTGATATTTGTAGTCCTTGCTCCTGAGAATAAATGGTTTTTTATAAGAATATGCTTGGTTTGGCTTGTGATGCTTACAAGATAAATACGTGAAAGAAATAGTAACAAAAACCTGACCTTGAGTATTCATATATATATATGCCAAGGGTCACCATACGTTTGTTCAAAAAGTACATTGCACTAATTCGGAGGATGTGTGCTTAAAATGAAAAAGAAAATTCTAAGAACTTAAAAAGTGGAGCCATAAAAGCGCTATCATGTCGAAAAATTAAGTGACACATTGCACAACTTCCCAAGCAAAAATGGTTTGTAGTTATACGTGTGAAATTAACTATGCATTATTACAGTAACCACATGTGTAAACCAACATCCTTATAAACCCGATTTCTGAATGACAAAAGAGTTTTTTTGAAGACAAAGCTCTTTCTATACTCGGCCACACCAACACAATGCTAATTTGATCTCAGTGCAAAATTATTCTTTAGCGAACGGCGACTAAAGAAGGGTTCATCACCCAGCATACGCATCAAACCCTCGAAAATATAAGTTTTTTTATAAAATACGAGTAAGCTCTGAATCACTTGACAATTCCTACCAAATGATCTCAAAAAATATCGAATGTATGAAACATGATTGGCCATGGCTCTTTCTCGGGTAAGTTACTCGTGAATATATGTATGCATCACGTGGGTTTAAAATAATGTATTTTTAAAATACCACTTTTATAGATTTTTAACATACAAAAGGGTATAATATAAAGGGGTTATTTATAGATTGATTTGTTGAAAAAGGTTATGTTTTATTCAAGAAAAATTCACAGATAAGGGTACTTATAAATAGGCATTGAATGCATGTGATGTAGAGGATATACATACAATAACTTCCCCGAGGGCTCTTCACATCGACAATAGCTATTTTTCATTTCATACGTCGCTTGGAGGGAAAGTTTCTCTTTGATTGAATATGTATTAAACACGAGATTGTGTTGGTTTCTCTTATCCATGTGAGGCCTCCTTGCGTTTCATACAACTTAGGCCTGCATTGTTTCTCTTGTGACATATGAAACACAAGAGGGTGGTAGGTTCTCTTATCCATGTGAGGCCTCCTCGCGTTTCATATAACTTAAGCTTGCATTGTTTCTCTTGTGACGTATGAAATGCGAGAGGGTGTTAGATTCTCTTGTCCAAAAGGCCTCCTCGTGTTTCATACGTCTTATGCATTGTTTTATTGAAATTGGATTTAGAGTGTGTTATTAGTGTTTCTTTGCTACTTAGTGATTGTAGATAAAATGATAAGAGAGATTTGGGGATATTTCTTAATTTGGTTGTATTATTATTATTTTTGGATGTTTCACATGGCTAGAACTAAGGCCCCTACAAGGAAGCAGAAAGTTGATCCTAAAGATCTTGCTTCAAAGATCCATCAGTCCTCCAAGCCTTCCAAACTTACAAGGAATTCAAAGCCAGGAAGAAGGTTCTCACAACATCTTAGGTGCCTGAAGGAGATTAGAAGTGCAATGAAAGCTCTGAATAATGCAATTTCAAAGCTGTCTTTTCATAGGCTTGTCAGATAAATTTGTAACAAGCATAGTCTTGATACTTTTAGATGGACTAGGACAGCTCTCAACTGTATTCATACAGTGACATTAGAACAACACAAGGTCTATAGAGACGGTTCGCGATGCCGCTCTATAGACAACACAACACATGTGGGGCCCCATGAATAGAATATAAATAAAACAATTTGTCATCAGCTGGAATATAGATGCTCATCAGCTGAAAAGAATATAAATGAAATAATGTGTCATCAGTTAGAATATAGACCCTCATCAGCTGGAAAGAATATAAACGAAATAATGTGTCATCAGGAATATAGACCCTCATCAGAGCTGGAAAGAATATAAACAAATCAGGGTAGTCGAAGAGAAGGCACCAAGAATACACTGCCTTGTGGCACCAGCAATACCATAGGCCTTTAAGATAGATGAAAAGGTAGCTTGATCCCCTTTTACATCCTTCTTTTGGAATCTTTCAAATAGTTCAAGAGCCAGAAAACCCTGTCCATGTTGAGCATATCCAGCAAGCATCATGTTCCATGACACTATGTCTTGATAGACCAAATTGTCAAACACATTGCGTGCCTCGTTAAGACACCCACATTTAGCATACATATATTATGGGAACCATAACTTTTTCCAAAAAAAAAAAAACATCTGCCCCTTGGGACAAAGTACTTGGATGCAGCTTCCCTCAACACTATGTCCAGTGCCTGCAAGGTTTCCTGTGGAAGCATCCGTTGTCTTCCCTACAAGAAATCTTCAAGGTTCTTCATGTCCAAAATTGAAGCTTTATGCAAGGTGACCTTAAACTGACTTCGGTGGGAGCATCACTGTCACGTGCAAGCTCTACGCTCAAGTACTCAAGCTCTTGCGGTAGCAGTTTCGCAATGTACAAAAAGGCTCTTTGACCGTCATATGCAGGTTGTGCACCATCCATCTTCTCAGTACGGTACATATTAACAGCCTGGTTGATGATATCCCTGTGTTGCCCCTTGCCGGGCTTGGGCTCGATACTGACATCGTAATGATAAATTTTTCGCACATAGAAGCGGACGCAGAAGTGATTGGCAACAATTTGAGTCGGCGTACCGAGGGTGCCGAAACCTGGCCTTCTTTCGAGGAAGGCGCCGCCGCTACTGGAAGACCCGCTGCTACTCCTGCCACTGGCACCGCGGCCACGGCTTGCGTTGTGGCCGCTTGAGGCTGCGGAGGGGGCTGGAGGCCATGAAGATGGAGGGGGACTCTGACCTTCTTTCGAGGAAGGCGCCGCCGCTGCTGGAAGACCCGCTGCTACTCCTGCCACTGGCACCGCGGCCACGGCTTGCGCTGTGGCCGCTTGAGGCTGCGGAGGGGGCTGGAGGCCATGAAGATGGAGGGGGACTCTGGCCTTCTTTCGAGGAAGGCGCCGCCGCTGCTACTCCTGCCACTGGCACCGCGGCCACGGCTTGCGTTGTGGCCCCAGGGACAAAGAGCTATGGTTTGAGAGGATATATTCTGATTCATCCATTCTTCTCCTTCGATGAGGGAAGCTGCTGCAGTCCTGAGATGCTGGCCGTGACGAAGAAGATATGGGATGCCTGCCTTCCTATGGGAAGTGATGCGGGGAAGCATCCCTTTGCGAATCTGATGGCGGATGGGGAGTTTGGTGCCGTGGCAGTAGGCCTGCCTGGTGCACTGGCGCTGGTGGCGAGCGATGACGGGCTGCTAGAGGGAGGGGTGGCGTATGCGGAGGCGTTGCAGAGTGCAGGGAAAACAGACATGAAGGTTTTCGATGCCAACAACATGTATCCAGCGTAAACACTAATGCTGGAAAGCTCTTTGTGATGTTGTAGAACCTCGCTCTAATACCATGTTGGTAACTGCGAGGAAGACGAGAGACGAAAGGAAGAGAGGAGAGAAGAGAGATATGAGACACTGGAAGTGGAACCCTATAAGTGTGTCAACTAAGCAC
Organism: Lygodium microphyllum; assembly: GCF_053477565.2. NCBI lineage: Eukaryota > Viridiplantae > Streptophyta > Polypodiopsida > Schizaeales > Lygodiaceae > Lygodium > Lygodium microphyllum. Next base: position 130,366,420 of record NC_141136.1, on the reverse strand, counting down.
ACATGATAGGAATATATAGAGGGGACCTGGGGCGCTATATATAGACAGACTATATATATAGATAGACTATATATAGTTAACAAAAAGAAAGTCTCTTCTTCCCCTGGCAAAAAAGAGAGGGTCCCACTTCTCATTTTCAACACACAATAATGACGAGTCAACTCTTAAGAGTGAGAGAGGAAGCAAAAATCACAAGTTAGAGGCAAGGGAGCTCTGTACGAAGGAGCTAGTGGCAGTTTGCACACCGTCCTCCTACATTGAAAATCTTTATTTTTATGATGCTTTCCATTCATAATGGCCTCACATAAGTGCGTTGATGTAGCGGGACCCTTAAGCAACCATAATACCAAATGTTTGTCAGTCGATATGATCAAGGTATATAATTTATTTTTTATTATTGATAAATAAAAAATAATATCTATTTTTAAACAAGTACGTTAAAAAATAAAAGTATTTTAATTTTTTATTATTAAATTTAATAATACAAATCCCTTTAAAAATGGGAAGAGGATTCTTGATTTAAATAGTCTTGTTTTGGAAGGGGGAAAGGGGAAAATGATCCCATGCCACCGTTGTCGAAGTTTGGCTCAAGAGGAAGCCCGGTTTTGGTTGCATGAATTTTACCATCCTTCCAAAAGACTAATTTTTGTGCTTCAGCTTCACAGAATGCACCGCACTCCCTCTTGTCATGCTGTAGGCTATCACACCAAATGCAGTGCCTTTGGAAGCCTTGTTGTGCAGGCCTTTGGGTAGTTGACCGACCCCTTTCTTCTACTTTTACATCAAGCCTTTCTACTTTAGAATTAATTTTTGTTAAATTAAGATGGAGATATCATTTTTTGTGGAGGAACCACCTTTGCCTTTTGCATTGGCAGAGAATGCAACATCTCCATTGTTGCTTCCTTCTTAGGTTTTCAGCCTCAACTCCTCCTCTAGTAATAATGCACAAAACTCCTCAAAACTCAAAGCTTGAGGTCTCATCTGAGTATTAAGGGTAGTTACTAGTCCATCAAACTTTTGTGGACAAATCCGAGGACACCTTCGAGCTAGCTCCTTGCTAGTCTTTTGTATCCTAGCACCAGCCATCTGGTCGCGCAGATTCTTAATCCGAGTGATGAGTGCTTTAGTTGTCTCTCCTTGGTGCGCAGATCGGTCGCAGATAGCTCACGTGGTGAATCCCGGAAGGTCCCCAAGAACAAAGTACTCTACTTTTTAGCACAAAAACCCATGTAAAAGCAAGCACGACATGAGACAAGAGACAAATTGGGTTCAATCTCCCCCATGCCTTGTGTGAGCGCTTCACAAAGCATGTATTTAATGTATATTTCCAATCTTCATGCTCAAAAATAGCCCAATTACAAAAATATGACAAGCTTTTAGCTTTTGAGTTTGCTTTCTACCAAAAATAAGAAAATAAAGCTAATGGACGGTGCCCATAGAGTCTGGCACGCCCAATCTCAATGTCCAAATAGAAATAACATATCCAGGCGCATAAGCGCATACAAAATAATAATAAATAATCGATGTCTCTATAGACATAACAAAATATAGGCGTGGCGCCTATCAAAATATATTCCAAAGGTCGAAAACCCGCTAGACTCCAATGCTTTCCTCCGCCACTGCTGCTATCTCTACACATCAACTGAAGCATTCACAATCGTTAGTAAAATAACACAATTAAACCGACAAAAGTGAATACCTAGCAGTCTTCAGCTACATAAATAAATCAACTGGTTAGAAATAAATCCTAACCTTAATTTATTACGAGTGCGCACTCTAAACTCATAAACGTTTATTAATTTAATATGCATTTTGCGGAATCACCCGCTATGGAATCACCCATGTACACACTAAATTAATGAAACGCCCGAAAAGGACAGGCGTCCCCATCAACTTCTCGCACAAAGAATCCTCTTTGCGTATGAGCCCCGGTCATCTAAGTTTACGGAATCCACCGTAAAACCTCACGGAATCCACAGTGGAATATGCCTCCTGGCATCATACCCCCGGGGTGGGATAGCAATTGACCTCAATTGCTATTAGCTCAATGTGGAGCTAACAGAGTGGGGAAAGCATTTAAGTCTCTAGCGTGCATCCATTGTGCTTCCTCTACAGGATGGTTCTTAAATTTTACTAGATATCTAGAATACCTTCAGCCAGTTCTAGTGGTCATGTAGTCAGTGTCTATAATGGCTTCTGGTTCAAGTATTTCAGTCTCTTCTTCTAGTAAAGGTGGGTTTTCATAGACAGGGTGGATAGGTAATTGTCCTCTAAATGGTCTCAATAAACTAATATGAAATGTATTATGAATTTTCCAATGAGATGGCAGTTCTAACTTGAAAGCATTGTCATTAATCTTATGAATGATTCTAAATGGTCCGTAGAATCTAGGAGCTAATTTGACAACTGGATGTCTATCTACACTTTGCAGTCTACGCTTTTCTATTCTAAGCCAAACATAATCATCAACTTTGAAATTCATGGCTTGTCTTTTCTTGTTGGCTTGTTTGGTATATGATTGTTGGGCTTTAGCAATCATATCCTTGACCTCATCAAAAATAGTGTTATGCATAACAGCAATATCATCGGCACTTTGTATTCTATTAGACAAAGAGGCAACAGGTGTAGATAATCTATATCCATAAATAACTTCAAAAGGTGCTTTCTTTGTAGATGTGTGCGGTGTATTGTTATATGCAAACTGTAATAAATGTAAATGAGTATCCCATGTCTGAGGTTTAGAGATAGTGTATGCACGTAAAAGATCTAGAATGGTACTATTTGTGGCTTCTGTTTGTCCATTTGTTTCTGGATGAAATGCAGATGAAAAATCAATCTTTGTGCCTAGATTTGCAAACAGTGTAATCCAAAAATTATTACAAAATCTAGAATCTCTATCTGAAATAATCACTTTCGGCAATCCATGGTTAGTAAAAACAGTTTTCAAAAATAACTGTGCTGCTTGTGATGCTGTTAAAGTTTTCTTACATGCAATGAAATATGCTTGCTTACTAAATCTATCTACAATTGTCCAAATCATGTCATGGTTAGATTTAGTATTTGGTAAGCCAGTAATGAAATCCATAGATATATGTTCCCAAGGTTTAGATGGAATAGATAAAGGCATTAATAATCCATACTGTTTACCATGATGTCTCTTTATTCTTTGACAAATCAAACATTCAGAAACAAAATTAGATACATCTGCATCCATATGCGGCCAATAAAAATCTTCAGTTAACATGCGTAATGTAGAAATGATACCTCTATGACCTTGATATGGGGGACAATGAATTTCATTCAAAACAAAAAATCGGAATGGAATAGTAACACACAGTCTCTTTTCAAAGAACATAAATCCATCATTATATGATAATGAATCAACAGGAATGAAATTATTTTGAACTAATTTTTGCCAATCAGAATGAAAAGTAATATCCTGGTGATATGTGTCTTTCATAGCAATTAAAGAATCAAAAGATATGATAGAAATATTATAAATTGCAGGTCTTCTACTCAATGCATCAGCAACTACATTTTCTTTTCCAGGTTGGTATTGAATGATAGGATGGAAACTTTGAATGAATGAAGCCCATTTGATATGACGGTCAGAAATTTGGGGTTGGCTAAGTAGATGTCTAATGCTTTGCTGGTCGGTCTTTATCATGAATTCTGAACCCATTAAATAATGCTTCCATTGTTTTAATGCTTGTACAACTGCTAAGAGTTCCTTGTCATAAGTGGAATATTTGAGCTCAGAGGGTTTCAGCTTAGAACTAGAATATGCTATTGGATGGTTGTCTTGCATTAGCACGTCTCCTATTCCTGATCCGCTAGCATCAGTCACAACTAGAAAGAATGGTCTGTTAAAGTCAGGCAATTGTAGAACAGGGGCATTGGTCAATGCACGTTTGAGTAAATCAAAGGATTTCTGCTGGTTTTCAGTCCATTGATAAACAATGCCTTTCTTAAGAAGTTTGGTCAATGGTAAAGCAAGTAATGAGAAATTACGTACAAACTTCCTATAGAAACTAGCAAGACCAAGGAATGAGTGTAATTCATGTACATTTTTAGGAACAGGCCAATGCAATATATATATATATATATATATATATATATATATATATATATATATATATATATTGGGATCATTTTTTCAATAGTAAAAAACATTTGTGAAAGTTTCAAGGTAATATTTGAATTATTTTTAGAGAAATATAGTTAAGGAAATAATTAAACATTGAGAATAATTTCAAAAAATTGATCATAATTCTAGCTATTAAAATATTCCTAAAATTTAGTTTTAGATTTGTAAAAATTTTAGAATAAATCTCTAAAATTTTAAAATTAATTATTTTAAGATAAAAACTCAATTTAATCTATTTTAAGCAAAAACAAAAGACGAATAATATTAAATTAAGTATATTTTACTACAGAATTTTTGGGTATGTTACACCCCCTTACCTTCCAAGGCTTTAAGCTCCACATTGCTCATTCTACTAATTTGATATACATGGAAAGGATTGAGACCTTTGAATTTCATCTTATATTTGTGGCCTTAATGGAGTAAAGAAATATAAGGTCGTCCTTCTTGAATTTTTTTAAATTTGACATGCTAGTCAAACCATAACTTTCTACTTTTCTTTTCACATATATGAAGCCTTTGTCATTAAGAGTCGAGTTTCCAATAGGCATTCAAGCTCAAAGAGATGCTTGGTTCAAGCTTTCTTAATCTCCTAATGTCCTTGCATTGCCATTTGTAGATTAAAAATAAATAACTCAATTGAAAGGATTGCATCCATCATAAGTCAACTTGAAAGGCGTTTGTCCTATTGTGGTTTTATAGATAGTTTGATATACCCACAAGGATGCTGTGAGCTTGTTATCCTAGTCACTCATAGAGGTTGAGAGTATTTCCTTTCAACCTCTATGATCTTGTTTTTCGCCTTTGCTTGACTATTTTCTTGAGAATAATAGAGTAATGATTTCTAATGAATGACCATAAAGGTGAACAATAAGTGGGCAATCACCTTGTTGATGAAGTGCATGCCTTAGTTAGTCACATAAGTATCTCAATGGGGCAGACGAATCGAGAGATCACTTGCTCCCATAAAACCTTAGCTATTGTCATAGCATCATTCTTCCAAGTGGCTCTAGCCTCATACCATGTTATTACCTATTTAGTTGCTGCAATGATGTACTTTGCATGCAAACGAGTACTACGCAGCAACAAGACTGATAGGTCCAATGAAATCAATGCTTTACAAATTTAGTTGTGTTGGGGAATAGACTGGGCTATCAAAAATGATATTGAAGAACTTTTCTTGTGGTTGTGTCTCCATTAGAGTGCCCTCCTACAATTCCCTTGTATACTTTAGTATACACATTGTGTATCTTATATTTGCAAACACATCTTCTCGTAAGACCATCCTAGCAACCTAACTGATATGGTTATCCTTTGTAGGGTTGAATATTAATGAGAAGATGTTGAATCATTGCCTTCATGATTGGGTAATTTGGAAGTCCCTTCTCAAGGATTGTGATGATGGCATCGGCCCAATACAGGGTGAGGCTACTTTATGCAACTTCTCTTTCCTACAAATTGTAAAGAAATTGGTATTTGAAAGATAATCCATTATCCATTTTTGGGGGGTTTTCCATTTGCTACTATTGACATATGGTCTGCAGCCATACGTAGTACTATTTTCCCTTGTAAACAACAACAAAAAAGTCAAATTCCAATAAAAAGAAACAACAATCAAACAATGCATCTAATTGCACAAGGTTTGTTAACAAGATACTGCAATACCTAATGATTACTAAAAGACTTGAAAAACATTGCCAAAGGATAATATAAAAAAATTTAACCACAAATCCCATTTTTAAACCTTTCCTCTTAGTGGTTGAGTAGTTCATTTTAGTATCAATGAGCTATCTACTTGCAAATCTTGCAAGTCTATATTGTGCTGTCCAAGTTGGCACAATACTGCTCCAATAGCAAACTTAGAAGCATCAACATTGCACATAGAAGGTTATTGACCAATCCAAGGCTCATAAGATTGGTTTTGTGGTAAGATGCCTTTTTAAAGTCCCAAATGTGTGCTAGTATTATGTGGCCCATTCAAAGACAGTGAGCAATTTGTGTAGAGGTCTAGCAATTAATCCATAGTTCAACATAAACAACTTGTAGTACCCTTTGTGAGATTGAGAAAGCATTGAAAACCCTTATAACTAGTTGGTGATGGAAGCTCAACTATCACCTTAACTTTTGAGGAGCCCATGGAAATTCCATTTCTTAACATAGCAAGCCCTAAAATGCAGTTGTGTTTAACCCAAAACTAGCACTTTAAGGGGTTCAATTAGAGATCGTATTGCATATATTCTTCAAAGACTATCTAAAGTCTCTTCAACTTCTACCCACTTGATGTGAACGTAAAGTTTGCATGTAGATACTTTGAGCCACTTTCACAACATGTCCTTGAAGATTGCACACATCAGTGAACGATAGCAAGGACAAGGCATGACTATATAAGTGAGCACTCCCTACTCTATAGTGAATGCTATTTCTGCATGTTATTTAGATGAGCTTGCACCTAATTATAACCAAAGAATCCATCAAGGAAGCTATAATTCTCCTTTCCTACCACTCTCTCAAGCATGTACTCAGTATATAGTAGAGGATAATTGTCCCTCTTTGTTACAACGCATTGAATTTTTTGTAATTGGTACACACTTTGATCTTTCCATTTTTCTTGAGTACTATGACTATTTGAGATACCCAATCCATATGTTCAATTTCATAAATGAACTTGACATTCAAGAGTTTGTCAATCTCTTCTTTAAAGCAAAGGCAGTTGGATCACCATGCAACAGACAAAACATGGAAAAAGGTGAAGATGTGAGAGCTCATTCATCTTTGCTTGGAAGGGTAGAATCCAAGATTTCAAGCTTGGAGTAAATAAGAATAGCACAAAAGAGGTTCTGGTGCAACATGTGTTTATGCATAGAGAGTTACATTTGGAACATGAAGTTCAAATCTTCCAATGCATAAACCAAATTGTAAGGATTTGATTCTTAAAGTCTTTCTTTTCTTGAACTTGGTTTAAGGTTTTTCATTATAACATTTGTTCATTTGTCTTGTAGATGTCTATCCCTCTAATATTGAGGAATGGAAACCGGTCGAGTCTATTGTTGATGTGATTGATGTGATGCATGGCTTGATTGGAGAAGAGATGTACAAAGGGAAAAAGAAGACAGAGCTTGTAGAGAATGGAATATTATTCTATGACAATTCTTATATTGTTCCCATACAACATAGCCAATGGGGATCAATATCCCCCCTTCCTTTGCCCGATTTTTCGAGCTTTGAGTGACATTTGCCAAGTCCAACTACTAGTGAGGGCTATAGATGTAAAATATTTTTTGAGATACATAGAATATTAAAAACTAGTATCTCAAGTAGGCTACGCAAAGTTTCTTTGTTCATGCATATTAATATATTTGTTGACTTCTTTTCTAATGCTGAGATAAGAAAATCAAAGGCTATGCTTTCAATGAAGAGAATAACATATGATCATGTTATACAATTTATTGATGAGAGATGGGACACTAGAATAGAATGAAAATTTATATGTAAGATAGATCAAGACTCTATAGCTTGTAAATATATGATTGCTACTCAGAATTTCATCCTTAGCTTTTATTATAGTAGATGGCATTATGTCGGTGGTAGTTTGGTTGCTTTAGAACAAAATCTTGATAATTTTAGCAAAGATCCTATAGTGGATCTTGATGTTTGGTACAATGAGAACATTATTACAATCCTAAAGGTTAGATCATCATGTACACTACATCAAGTGAGGATGGATTTACAGAATGAAGATATTGAACTACAATGCTCATTTGTGTTCCAACTTAATAACAAACAAGTAAGTTTTTATATCATATTATATCCACTTAGGTATATATTTGATTTCACTTTTTGATTAATAAACATTTGTAACATTTTTTTTAAACAGATATCAATGAGAAGAGAGAAGAATATACAATGCAAGGATATTGAAGAAAATATTTCTTTACTATCAATATAAAATATATGTATAAATTTTTGTCATCGATCTCCATGACTTATACACAAGAGCTTACAATCAACGAGGTAAAGCTACTTTTTTAAAGAACTTTTCTTAGGAGAATGGACATCCCTTCTAGGAGTCCTTTTGCCTATCTTTGATGCTTTGGTTGCCTTGGGTGTTAAAGGCATAGCTTCATCTATTGTAGTTACATGCACCTCCTCTCCTTCAATGTCCAAGCCCCCACTATTGTCCATTCTTGTTGGTTGTATACAATTGACCATTATGTACTTCATGAGCTTTGCTCTTATATGCCAAACATGGTCACTTGTATAGGAATCCCTTGTAAACTGTCATACATTTGTAAGAAAATATTTTTAGCTCATTGTTATTTTTTACAATGGACTATATTATTATCATCAATGGAATATTTTGTAATAAATCTCTATCTTAAAGTTTAGTATGTTTCACATTACCTTTATAAGTTTATCATCATTGAGATAAATAAACTGAACCAATCTTCTGGCATTTACAATTACTCTCCAACCATAAGAGTAACTATCATCCTGATGAGGACATTGTAATCAACAATATAAAGTAAAACTATGAAAATTATTTATGGTATTTTTTAGAATAAAGTTTCTTAGTATGCTCCAACCATATTAATCAATACCTTTTCTTAGTATGTTCCAACTATGAAACTTGTCTATATTGCATTGTTGCAAGTAAATCAGAAGGCATGGGAGACCTTTTCTCTAGCACTTCAATCAATCTTTTTACATTTCTGTACCAAAAAGGTAATAAAATTTAGAGTTATTACAAAAGAAAGATCAAATATTTAGAGTACTTGCAACAAAAAGATCAAAATATCAAGGAGACCCTAGATTATATAACTTACAGCTTGGCATTTTCATGGCTTCCTTTTATAGAATTGATAAGGAAACATTGCCTCTCCGCATAATCTATTCCAATTAGGCTCCAATAAGAACTAAAAACAAAAATATTTCAATAATCTACCAAAACAAGATCTAATAAAATATAACAAAATATCAAATTACTTACTTTTCATTGTATGGAATTAGAAGAAGCTTCAAAGTTTCAAAGTCAATTGAATTGAACCAATGGTCAAATGCACTTGCATCAATCTCACTCCTCATACAATATGAGATAGATAGATCAAGAATCTCAATCTTTTGTTGTTTATCAAAGGGGAGCTCATGCATTACACACCTAGCAAAGGAATGGAGATAGTATGCATCAACATGAAAGTCTATTGCTAGAAAAATATGGTGAGTAAAAACAAATTTTGGTATACTATACCTTATCCCAACAAGAAGAATCGAGTCATCTACTTCTCTCACTTTATTCTTTAAAATTTAAACACAATCAAAATCTAAAAATACCATATCAGATCTTTTGTTAATATCACCAGGTAAAAAGCAACAAACATTGAAGCCCTTAGGGTCAGCCCTTTCAAGAAGGGTAGATAACTCCTCTTCAAAAGATGGGAGTTGTTCTTCTTCCTTCCTTCCTTTATACTTCCTCCATTTATCTGCTTGTTCTTTTGTGGTCTTTTCCTCTTTCTCATGTTGTATTGTGTCCTTTTCATGCGTGATATCTTCAACCTTCAAACCTGGATTTTTCTTCTTTCTATATGGAGGCACATTTAAAATATTGAAAGCCTTCACATTAGAAAGAGGGACTGGCTCTCAACAAGGACCTTTGAAAACTCCTGATAATTATCATGTCTTTATCCATAAGTGTAAGCCTATGTGCATGAGCAGCACATATATAAGAATCTTGGAAAAACTCAATCAAAAAATATTCATCAATATTCTTCTTAAGAGTTGCAAGCTTGGTTTTTAGGCTCTTGAACTTGTTAATGTGTATGGTTATGGAAGCACTGACTTTATATCTAGTTTATAAAACTGCATGAGTAATTTTACCTTTGAATTCTTTGCTTGGGTACCAAACATCCTGTCAAATTCCTCCCAAGCAGTTCTAGCATCTCTAATGCCAGAGACACGATGTAGCACATCATCACTTAGTCCCCAAGAAATGATGCTTAGAGCCTTGTTGTTCATATTTTTCCACTCCTTTGTCTTGAGCTGGTCTTCTTCAACGAACCTGTCTTCATCATCTTTCTTCTTACTATCTACATCATCCTCAAATAGGTCCCACAAGTCCTTTCGCATAAGGTGGCACATGGTCTTCTCCTTCCATGCATGAAAGCCTTCTCCATTGAACTTGGCTATTTGCTCAAGTTCAAACATTTTGAAGGAGGTCTTACCATGAGTGTACTCAAGTAGTATCTATCCTTTTACAATGAGATTGAAGCTTACAAGAGATTTAATTAGTTGGGCATTCCACATTAAAATCTTCATGTTTGTCATTGCAAGAACTGAAGTAAAACCGGCAAATGAATTGTTCTTGGATGTGTCAAGAAACACACGTGCCAAGAAACACTAGGTTAGTATCAAGAGATACTAGCTTGATTTCAAGCTTGATGTTGCCTGATTTTAGGTGGACTTCTTGATCTTCAGGTGGACTACTTGAATTCATGTGAGTTGCTCTAGATCTTCTTCTTGAAGTTGCACCTACTGGAATTGATTAGATTTGAATGATAGGAACTCCAGTTGATTGAGAAGGATGAGAAATCGAAGAGATTTTTAAACTTGTAGTTCAAGGCTATGGAGTCTTTATTTTAGGGTTTCTTGCAGATCTAGTTTTTTGCTTGTAACAGGAGCTACAGTGGATCATTTGCTACAATATTTATGTGGGAGATAGCTTATGTATAGGCCTTCAAAAGCCCTATATGTGCAGGGTGAACCATGGCATGTAGAGGTAGATCAAGTCATACGACAAGAATATGGTGCAGAATTACAACGACGACAAAATCATGCAATGATGGCTGCTTCGTGCATCAATCGGCTCAATTTTTGTGATGGGATGAAGCACTTTAAATTTGTAGAGAAACTCTCTAGAAGAAATTGAGTTGAGATATGGCATATGGAGAGAGTTATGAAGGATCCAAGTGTTGCAGGTCCACTAGTCCTGGCTATGGCTGCCAAACAATGAGTGTGAGATTCAAGTGAGGACTAAAGTCATGCATTCAAACTGAGTTGACATAAGGTTGACCAGAGCTGAGAGGAGTGAGAGGAGAGTTGAGCCATGCTCAACTGAGCTTTGATACCATGTTAAAGATCATGGATCTAGAGCATGGCAGCTATGGAGGTTGCAAGATGAAGACTAGATTCATAGTGACATGGACAATGAAAAGACCAGCCGTTACACAAGTGAATTAGATTCCAAGATGGAAACTTGGGCTCATAAACACAATCTTGTGTAAGAGACTGACAATAACAATGACACTAACTGAAAGCACAAAGCATCACGATATTGCATTACTCACACTGAAAGTGATAGTCAAGTACAATGCTTTATAGTAGTTGGGTTGTTCCATTCTCCTCACTGTGCATATGGGATTCAGGAGATCTCTTCCTGGAGCATACATCATTTGCCATTTCTCAACACTACCAAACTATCCTTCCTAAGTTAAATTAGGGCCAAGTATATCTCAAGGGATCAACTTTCTAAACAGGAGCCACATTAAGAAATATTACCCGTCTTTGCTTCCACTACATGAGACACCCATGTCACTATCACCAATTGCTACGCATGTAGTGAATATAATAGAAATTGATCCAAAGGATAAGGAACCAGTACCACCAATATATCTTAAGGTTACAATTATTGCAAAAAGAGAGCACACTCTTGATATGCTCATATAGGAGGGAGCCCATTATAGTATCTTGATGCATGATGTATGAACATAATTTGGGCAACCTCAAATGATCCCAACAGTGGCTAAAATCAATCCATATCATGAAAAATTCATACATCTTGCTAGGGAAATGTAGTTTTGCTAGGCCAAAGGTCTCCTTGTAAAGTTTTGCCACGGATCTAGATTGAATGTTTGGCATGCTAGCATACAATAATATGTGATAATATCAATTAGTATAATAAAGGTCTATTGAACTCGCCAACAATATAAAGCTCATGCTCATGTAGAACTTTGAAGGGAGAGAGTATTCTTCAAGCTCTAAAGGGTAGTGTAGGATTATGATGAGAATGATAGATCTAAGAGGGATTACAATGACTAGAGCCATGTTACTGAGTCTTGATTGTTCATCATTGTTTGGTATTTGACGTGAGTATATTAACTGTAAATAGTGATAAGGATGCAAGTTAAACAAGATCACAATGTGCCGGTATGAAATTGGAATGGAAAATATTTTTTAGATTGTGCTAAAATGATTTAGGTGCCATCATCCATTTGAGAGCTAGTGGGCTCACTTCCTTGTAGATTGTAAAATATCTCAAAGTTAGATAGAAAGACTTGCAGCTAGATCATGTTATTGGTACTAAGCTTTTATTCACTTATGATAGGATTGGTCTAATCAACCTTAGATGTATACATAGATCAAAAGAGGAAGTGTCAAAGGCCAAAAATGCGGGTAGGATGCCCAAGTTAGGGGGGAACCCTAAACTCAAGTCCTAGTATAAAAACTAAAAAGTAAAGAGAGAAGCTCATTCTTATGTGTGCAAAATTTAAAGGGCTCCCTTATCTTACTTCCATCTTATCCATTTGAGCACCTTGTTGAGAGTGAGGGAGAGAGTGTGTGAGAGTGAAAGTGCAAGTGAGGAACTTGGAGGGTGAAGCTTCTCTCTCTTCTTGTCCTTCTTCTCTTGTTCCCCTTCTTCTTCCATAACTTGGAGGGTGAGAGGTAGAGCATGAGACTGCTTCTCTATGTTTCCTCTCGACAATGGAGCACTAATAGATCAAATTGGTTGTAATGGAGTAACAGAAGTAGATCAAGAAGCACTGCTTAGATTGTGAAGCCATTTGCAAGCCCATTGAGCATTGACTACAATATGATTGTTAAGTAGGTGAGGTCACTATGTTCTCAAATATTGCATTTCACTTTCTTGGATGGAGAGGAGAGTATGTGGCTAGATTGAGAAAAGGTCTAATGAAGCTAGGTAAGAGATAGCATAGTCGACATGGTTGAAGCTCTTGAAAAAATAAGTGTTCTTTGTCTAAGTCTCGGTGTTGAGCGAAAAGCCCAACAAGACCCTTTGCTTATACTATTTTTACAAGCTTTGGCTTTGTGAGTCACTCTTTTACTTGAGTTCTAAAATATCAAATTAGTCATGGATTTTAGTGAGGATTAATGCCCAATTGAGTATGATCCATAGTACCCTTGCATCTTTCTCCACCAAGGCTTTCAAGAGTTTCTTTTGTATCGATATACTTTTTGCAAAAGATGTGCTTGATGTTATCCCATGTGGCATCCCAATGAGAAACAATTTAAGCATTTGATTGTGTAACTATACCCATATATATCATTCGGTAAACTTTCTTGAGAGTCTTGAACTCGTGTCGAGCTAGGTGAAGAAGTCAATAGTTGGAAGGTCCATTTGTCTTGCTAGTATTGTCATCATTTGGTAGATTGAGTGCTGAGGATGTTTTGGATTAAGGCTAGCTAGTGGTTGTGGCTTGGCTATTGTAATTTGGTATTGATTCTTCCCCTTAGTGTTTTCCATCTTTCTATTAGGTCTTTTTGGCAGCTTCTTTTGCATCGGATTAGCATGAGAGCTAGTCGTGGCTTTCCTAAGGTCTATTTTTACAAGTTGGCATTAATTGTAATTGTGGCTTTTGCCTTATTCTTTTGCTATGTGGTGGAGGATGTATTTGAGCTTTGTTTTTATAGTGCAACTAGAGCAATTGTTAAGCCTAGGAGTCAAGTGGCTTATAGGCTAGAGCTGATGATCCTAAGTTCATGGGGTGTTTGAGTGCATAATTAAGAGAGGTGAGCTCCTATTCAATTGTCTATAGATCTAACCCTAGGAAATCCTAGTGCTTGTGGGTGTTGCAATATTGGGTGGACAACTAGTGCAAATTTGATTGCCTAGAATTGTGGTCAAGGGGTGATTCCAAGGGTTGTTTAGCCCTTACTCAAGGTGACCTAAATGGATGGCATGGATGTGTTGGTCTTTAATCCAATTGTATGAGTGAATTAGATTCTTAAAGGATAGTACAAAATGTAAAATTTTACAACAAAATAAGTAGTAGTGGAGATGATACATACCTTCATTCCAAGATATTGTTGCAACAATGAAGGAGGCCCTTGAATCAAAGGTAGTAATCCTAAAATAAGGCACGAGAGTCTCATCGTGTGGTGATTTCCTATATGTGATAGATGAGCCACTCCCTTTCTTGAATTCCGGTAGATAGGGTTGACAGCAACAATAGGGGTTGTGATGTTAGTGATGGTGAAGATGGCAACAACAATAGGGGTTGTGATGTTAGTGATGGTGTTAGTGATGAAGAGGAATTGCAAGATCAAGATTATAGTCTCCATGTGATAATGACCACCAAGCTTTCCACAATGGTGTGGTGCCGCTCGTTTTAAAAAGAGATTATGTTTTACCTTTTGTCTACGTTTGCTTTGGAGAAGGTGCACGTTGTTCTTCTCAAATTAGTGCTTTTCCTTTAACGTTTTGCATTGACAAAGCACCTTGCATGCTATCACAATTTTTTACAAGACGACTCACGTACCATGATGCGACAATCTCGTAAGCTACTGTGGCTGGCATGTGGCGGTACCGTCAGGCTGTGGATATATATCAGCACGGGCCCCACAGATCTTGATGGGTTTAGCCCGTACCAGGTAATTATGGGTCCCAGAGATTAAAAAGGCCCCTAAAATGAGGTTTGGTCTCTCCCCGACTGACTCCCAGGTTTTGAACCCTGCACCCTCTCAATCACAGGCAGACGCTCAGAACCATGCACCCGCATGAGAGGATGATGACAGAGCTCCATCATCCAAATTAATTATTCAAATAAATATAAAAAATTAAACAACCTGCAAGTCACCGGAAGAGAACCAACACGTCTGCAAAAGTCTGGGGCCCATACTGATATTTATCTTCAGCCGTACCATTGCAAGTTCAAGGCCGCATGGGTTGGCCAATTGGTGCCTCAAGAGAACTGGCGGCCTCAAGAGGGCTTGTGTTTTCTTGACTCTGCCTCGAGAAGGCTTACGAGGTAGTAGTGGCCCCGAGAGGGTTGGCACTCGAGAGGTGAGGCCGAGAGGGTTGGTGGCCTCGAGAGGGCTTTCATGATGGTGGCCCAAGACGACTAGGGGCGAGATGGTGACCTCAAGATGTAGGCGCAATGTGTGCCTCAAGAAGCAGGAGAGGACGCGGTGGCCTCAAGAGGCTAGAGAGGAGGTGGTGGCCTTGAGAGGCCAGTGGGGTAGTGGGGTGTGTTCCTCGAGAGGCTAGTAGGGTAGTGGGGTGTGTTCCTCGAGAGACTAGAGAGGAGGTAGTGACCTTGAGATGTTGGAGAGAAGGTAGGTAGAGTGTGTGCTTCGAGAGGCTAGAGAGGAGGTGGGGACCTTGAGAGCTTGGAGAGGAGGTAGTGGGTTGGGTCGATGGCAGCAAGGTCAACTCAAGGAAATGGCTAAGCAAGTGCTAATCACACAAAAACCACAATATGAGTGCTAGAAACACACAAAAACCACAACAAGGTAAGCTTGACAAGTACAAAGCCAATGCCTAATGCCTCAAGCACTTGTAGATGAGTAGTGCCTTGATCACTCAACAAGGTGATGGTGGTGCCTCAACTTGTACCTATGATTGACTTACTAGCACTAGGTTTTGATTTATGCAAAGCAACTAAATGGTGTCACCGATTGGTTCCTTGAATCCAATTGGCCAAAACTAGAGGCAACAATGCAACACAAGATATAGAAGAAAGTGATTCGGGCCTACTCAAGATAGTGGGGCTAGTCAACTTTTTAGTTTGTATGGTTGTAAGCACTAGAGGCGGTACTACTAGTGGCAAGAGTCCTTGGGTAGCTTCCAAGAGTCATTGTACTCACCAAGAGTTGGCAATATTTCCTTCCTTTTGATCCAAGTGGTGTAACCCTCTAGGTCACGAAAGAAGGTAACTTTGAGGTAAGGGGTGGATAGTCAAGGTCACATCAAGGGGAAACTTGAGGTCATGTGAGTCACTTCTAGTGACTCACACACACCTAGTTTAGAAGTGACTAGGTGTCTCCTAGGCATTCTCACTTCAAAAATTTGGAGTCAATTGAACCTTTAGGCTCAAGGGGTGGCCTCTAAGGTCAAGGCGACAAGTTAAAGGGTTTTCAAATTCAACTCAAGGTAAGGTGAGAAGTGTAAATTGGGTTCTTCAAGAAAATAGGTATTTCCAAGTGTTTTTGTGATGTCTGGACTTGAGGGTTCTATTGGTTGTTATTTTTCTCTCCTTGATTTGTCTAGTCAATGGTACTACCTTTGCTTGTTTGTTGTGAACTTGTGGGGTGGATCCTCCATCTGCAAATTGTTATTTTGAGCATCTAGTAAGTCTCCCCGGGGGGTCCACTAGGGTTTACCATATTGTACCACGTGAGTGTAAGGGAGGGGGGTTATTTAAGGGAAGGAAGGTACATTTTATAAGGTAAGGTCCCATAAATAGGGGGTAGATAAGGGGTATTTTCATATATTTCTTGCACGCAGGCGACGTCTCCTTATTACTAGTAGTGAATCCCCCCTGTAAGTCTCAAAGAAAAATTTTCTCTTCTTCTAATAATGGATAGGAAAGTTGGTTGTATAGTCCTTATTTGCCTTTCCTTGAGTTCCATTATGTTGAAAGTCAAGATCACATTTTCCCTTGGAAAGTTCAAGTGGATTTGTTTTTTGACATAGTTGATGTTTCATTGCACTTGGTGCTTGAATGAGTAGCCTAAAAGGATCTCTCATCCACATCTTCTTGATTCAAAAGAACATAGAAAAGAATGGGGATGCTTTCTATTTACACCATGATCATGAGTTTGTAAACAAATAAGAGGCAAGAGAGGTGAAGTAACCAAGAGTACACACACACACAATGGAAACTTGAGCACATAAACAAGTAGGGTTGACATCTTCTTTTTCTTCCACATAAAAGAACTCAGTTTATAACATGATAAAAGACTAATATGAAAGTACTAGAACATATGTACATGCAATCATTAAGTGTAAACCCATTAAGGATAGATAACATCGCACAATGAATGTGCCATAACCTAGAGTGGACTATGCGGGTGTAATCCAGTTGTAGAATTGTTAGCATATCCTCCATGTTGGTCACCTAAGATGCTAATGAGTAAAGTCATGCCGCATCACTAAGGCATGTAGTGGTGCTAGCTTATGTGGAGTTTGACAGTTCAACACTCCCCCTTGAACTCAGCATGAGCTCATGTACTCCAAGAGATGGAGCTTCTCAACTCTCAAGGCCTTGGTGAAAATATTTGCAGCATGATCCTCTATACTAACATAAAACAAGTTAACACAATATTAAGGAGTTTGAGAATCTCCCAATTCCCATTTTTTGAATACTAAAAAGGTGGTACACGGATAACATGCCCATATGTTTCTCAAAACCATATGATCTAACCGATCATTAGAAAGTGCTTGAAAAATAGAATCTATTGAGCTATAGACTCTAGAGCGCTCGATTTGGATTTATAGTGTTCAAGTTGTGACAAATCCAAAGATTTGACCATGTGTCCCAAACTTATGGGAAATTCTCATATTCCCCAATATGGTGTTAGTCTAGTTGAATGCTACTGAGGTTATCAGATTAGATGATAAGCTTGTTGTCCACATGTGGCCCTAGATCACTAAGTAGCTTGTGTAGCCAAGCTACCTCACATGCTATAATAGCAACACCCTTGTACTCTACCTCAGTACTAAATAGTACAATTGTAGGCTATTTCTTAATACTCTAAGTAGCATCACTACTTCTAAAAGAAAACATGAATCCACTGGTAGACCTCCTAAAATACTACTAGTCTAATCTGCATTTGCATAACCATGCAAGTCCAAGGATACACGATAGCTTCTGTGAAAGCTACATGAAGTAACAAAGTGTGTAGCTTAGATCTAGCCTAGTGATTGTCAAATAAACAAGGCTTCCCACAACATATATATATATATATATATGACTTGATTATTGTGGTCGATAGTGAGATATATATATAAATATAGATATATAGTGTTGACCACAATACCCACATCACTCTTACATACATTAAGTGACCACCCTATGCTCTATAGAATCCAATGCTAACAATATATTTTTCAATCTTGTCATGCTATGGTGCCTATAAACGGTCTTACGAAGCTTGCATATATAAGCAAGATAACTTTCATCCACATAACCAAGTGGCTACTCAACATAAGCTTCTTCTTGTAACTTTCCATGTAAGAATGAATTTTTAGCATCCATCCAATGCATGATCCAACCCTTTGATGCATCCACTACTATGACATCCTTCACAACATCCATTTTAGCTATTGGAGCAAAGGTCTCCTTATAATCAATACCATGAGTATGCATATACCCTTTGATGTAGCCATTGTTGTGACATCCCTCACAACATCCATTTTAGCTACTTGAGTAAAGGTTTCCTCATAATTAATACCATGAGTGCGCATATACCTTTGGCAAGTATCCTTGCCTTATAATGCTCAACTAATCCATTAGACTTATACTTCACTTTGTAAATCCATTTGCAACCCCAATAGCTTTCTTGCCTTTTGGTAAAGGCACTAAATCCCATGTGTCATTTGCCTTAAGTGCAACCATTTCTTCCTCTGATGACTAAGAAATCAGTGCAAACATAGGCACAAAAATGTGCTCACATGGAAACAATTTTTTGTAAATTGACACTTTGCAAATGTACCCCTTTGTCAAAATTTCAAATATGAAGCAATGTAAAATGTGTAGTCCAAAAGGCTCACATTAAAAAATGTTGAAATGAAAGGAAAGGTCAAACACCTTCGTCTCATTCCAAAAATTGAAGGGTCTTTAGACCTTAGCCAAAATGTATGCAATTCAATTTTATAATATCAAGAAAGGAAAATGAGGAGGCTTGATGGGTGACTTGAGGAGGTGGGAGGTTGAGGTGGTTACACCCTCTCTCTTCCTTTATCTTCTCCTCTCACGCTTCATTTCCCTCTCCCATTTTGGCACAGCTCTCATCTTTCTTGTTCTTGCTTTCCTCTCGTGTGCTTCATGCTTATCTTTAATGGAGAGTGAGGAAGAGGAAGAGGGTGAGGATGGAAGACTTTCTCTCAATTTCTTGTGTGCAATTTCCTTGTGTGTTTGGAGAGCATGGTTCTTGGTGAGAAGAAGGAGAGTTTTCTTGCAGGTTTTCATGGCCAGCAAATGTATTTGCAGCCTCTCTTGGCCGGTTTGTGGTTCTCATGGTGCCGTTGTAGGGTGCTCTTCATCCTCTATAGCATTATCCCAATGCTCATTATCCACAACATCCTTAAAACTAGTGGGCCCTATATACTACAAAACCTTAGCAATGTATGTATAGTGATGAGCTACATGGCTATCATATGTCAATCGTTGCATGGACTCTCTTACTCTTATTGACTTGCATGGTTTTGCCTCACTACCAAGTGCTTTTGCATCCTCTTGTGCCTTCCTCACACTTGTCGTAAGAAATGTAATACCAAACTCTTCATCTAACTTTGCTTAGAGCCATCTAAATCCACATCAACATGAGACAACCTAATAATAAATTGGTCCTAATAAGTGAGTCCCCAAACTTCTCCTTGCCTTTCCTTGACATTAGTGATGTACATGGTGGACTGACCTGTGACCATAATTTCTTTATGTTTTCAAAGCTTGCTACAACATAGAAGCTACCAAGAAGGGAAATAGATACATGCCAAGGTTTGTAGGCTAGGAATATTTGAAAATCATGATATTGTGCTACTCATTACATTGGTGAGCATATATGTTAAGTATCTTGCACTCACAAAAGTGTAATAATTTGGGGACTTAAATGATGTCATTGCATACTCATCTCTTTTTCAATGCATCTTGAAGGAAGTCCTATTGACTATGATCACCGTCTTTGGGACAACTCTTGAGGGGTGGGTGAGATGTACAAGGCTCCATCACCCATGTTAGTTATCACTCTCTATGGTCAAATTTAGATCATTTTCAACTTGACAAACTCCCTTCAATCTTCTCTAAATGATAACGATCCAAGATCAAATTCAACTGGATGGACTCCGTTCAGTCTTCTCTATGTGATGATTATCCAATATCAAATTCAAGACATGCAAGCCATCCTTTGCAATGCACATCTATGGGGATGATGCTTTACAGGATCATGGATTTGCACTCATGCTACAATGGAGGTTGCTACCTCAAGTTGCCAAGCTGCATGTTCAAGCTTTTTACAACTACAGAGTGAGGTGTCGTAAAGTGTTTCTTCGAAGACATGAAGGGATACCTTTGAAAGGATTGCTTGAAGCTAGCGTCTTTGTGGAAGAAGTGCAAGTATGACTCTGAAACTTCATTATCCTCTAACTTTGACTCGCACTTTGTTCATGTAGCTAAGACTATAGTGACTAGGGAATCCATCTTCTAAACTTAGTGGTACCATCATCCCTCACAAGTTCCTAGGGATTGAGAGAGACTGAGAGGGTAGTGGTGGGGCTTGCCAACCTCACCAAGATCTTGATAAGGTCAATCCTAAGAGATGCTATTTCTACGAACATTAATTGTCTTAGTGGTTCAAATCCTAGAGCTATTGCAACATATAGGTCCATAGTGTGAGGTTTTCATAAGCAAGTGAGACATTTCTCCTTGTGCTTTTCTCAAATAGGGAAAACAATTTAGTGATATGGCTAAATTAAGCAAATCCATGTTTGTATGATTGTTTAGGTTAGGTAATGAGATTTATCTATTTCCATTTTATATGATTGGGGATTGAGTATGATCAATATCAAGTTCAGTGTCTTGTCTAAGAACCTTAATAGTGGCTTGATCACCTATGGCTTGGATATTAATTCCTATAATACAGGTTTTGGTAGACTCATTGTAGTGGTATGGTGGCAGTGGTCCCTAGGTTTCTAAATTTTCATAATTGTATATTCATTGTATCTAGCAACAAAGCTTCAGACGAAGGCATCACTGTCAATCCAACTGCACTTCCGATCGTAAGTAATGTATTTCTAAATTGATAGGTGCTTTCTTTGATTCTCACATAAGATACAATAGGCTCCATACTATGATGTACAAGAATAGGTCATGGGAAGGGATAGGCCTCTTCTCACATATTCGAAAGATGGAGTTTGCAAAGTGTATGTATCAAGGGAAGTTAATTGCACTTAGTTGCATATGGCTTACTTGTTGATAGAGCAATCAATCAAGGGTTATGAATAGCATAATTGTAAAAACAATGACATTAAGAATTGTGTATACAAGTATTAAGTAAATTTTGCATAGAATCGCCTTTGATCCCAAGGGGGAGAGTGAATATGCGATGGAATTATTATCATGTCTATTCTTATATTGTTTGAGAAAAATACAAGTGTTGGGTGATTGAACAACACCCTCAATGTTTCTTTTTCAATCAATTGATTGTTGCATTGTGATTTGGATAAATATTCCAAGTGCTTGTGTTTGATGATAAAAGCATGGCAAGGGCCAGTAATGACAAGTAGCCATGAGAAATAAAGGAACGTTTCACTAGAAGATGATATTAGGCTAATTAGCTTGATCGTGCTTGATTCCTAAATGGATTAATTAAGGAAGGATAATCTACACGGGTGGATCACCTCCAAGATCACACCGTGGATTACCCCGAGAGGGTACTATTCAATTCACGGGCCAAAGGTCAAGTGGTGAAAAGGCCAACCACGGAAAGTATGTCTCGCTCCTAGGTCGCTCGGGGTCAGTGGAGCTCTGGACACCCCTTGCCTAGACCGGAACGTAATTGTAGACTACCATGAGCCCAACGTTTAGCGCGTTGAAAGATCCTATTCTAGATAAAGGATGGAAATCATGGTGCCATGTGATTTGGATCGGGTACTTCTGTTGGACAAAAGGGATACATAATTCTCCTATATGGGCAGGAGACAAAGATTAACTTGAAGATAAGTTAAGAAACTTATTTTTGCCAAAAGTACTGCTTGCTCTGTTTTCGTGTCTATGCCATAAATTACGTAAATGAACCCCGTTCCCTAAAAGGCCTAATTAAGGAAGCTATTTTTGAATATCACACATAAATGTGATAGGACCTAATTAGAAAACTAAGGCTATCAAGGGAAGTGGGTGGGCGGAACTCCCGACGAGTCCGTCCTATGATAAGGTGGTCCCAGAGAACAAGGAGGCTTCTCACAAGGATTTACTGTCGTTGGACCTTTAGGTATTGCTAGGTTGGAACCCGATTCATGCCATTTTACGGGATCGGAATGGGACTATGCCCTACAGGCAAAGAGGTTGAGCGGCGCTGTCGTAGTGCGTAGGGTTGAACGTCACCAGGGATTTGGCAAGAAAATTGGACAAGATAGATAGAGATGTGTCTTTGAGAGATAAGTAGATTACAGTGAATGATTAAAGGTTCAAGAGGTACTTCATGGTCAATCACAGGGGATTGAGAGAGAAGAATGTATAGGGGTTGAAGAGCTTAGACTCCGAAGATGGTAGAGATAAGAGAAGGGTTGAAGGTTTCAAGCCAAGTTCTTGAAGATGTTAATAGAGCTTCCAATTGCATGTTCTTCGCAAAGATCACAAGAGTATTATCTCATAAGTTCTAACTCAAATCAAGCTTGTTTTCTTGACTGTAAGAGCAATCACAAATTACAAAATCAAGTATAATATGCTATCATGTATCATAAACTACTCTACATCCCATCATTCACACATGATGCCATAGCATGAATCAAATTTGCATGATTACATTCAATATAGACTGTTAGGGACAAAAGCTTATGAGTCAATTACAAGGCTTGTAGGGCAAGAGACTTGCTTCAAGAGAGCTTCAAATTGAGTTCTTGATAAGGATAAGTTACCATAGCCAAGAAATAAGAGAAAAAGCTCCTCTTAATTCAACTCGAAGCATCTATGAATGATCTATAAACATTGCCTTGCCATAGGGACGCATAACACTTGCATATTTTGACAAGATGTCTTTTGTAGAGTAAGAAATGAATTAAAAGAACACTAATGTAGCTATTTCTCTAAATATGACTGAAGATATGAGCCCCAAATCAGCCCGCGGAAGAGAAGGGGTTCAAAGAAATAGAAGACGTAGAAGAATACTTACAAAAAGAAATAGAAAATGTATAAGAATACTAACAGAGATGAAGCCTGTCAATTTATTCCTACATTATGAGAAGATAAAACTCTTGTAGACAAAAACGTGTATAAAATAATACCTTCCTCTATGCTGCTCAGATCGCCAATCTAATTTTTCCATTGGCTCCAAAAGGGGGGTAAAATACTGGCACACTTGGCCAAAATTCTATCAGATCACTGTCTCTTCATCTCCCACTTCAGTGTTGTTCACTGCTTGAAAACAACGATTGTGCGTCGCGCAATTTCTCTAATCTTTCTTTTTACATAAAATCCTCTCAAAATAGCTGAAAGCTACATGCTTTCTTTTACATGTTATCATAATCTAGAAGTTGCCTATAGTTTTATGGATTTTTACAAGAGATAATATCAAAAATTGGCTAAAACTTATCCAAAAATCTAATATTTTTGAACCATGGACACTAACACTAATGTCTAAAATGGCATTGGCTCTCTAAATCAATAAGAAAGCCACACTCTAGATTTTTTTATACGGTGTGTGCATAATGTCACGACATCGCATCCCTCTCGTTTCCCATTCTCTTTGAACCAAGTGCAGCATAGGTCTGTGTTGGCTTGGGTATCTTTGCATAAAGTAGGATGTCCAAGACCGGACACTAAAATGCAGTCAGGAGACCTTGACCACTACTAGGGACTCAAGTTTCAAGTTGATCCTAGTGAGTTCGGCCCCAAACGTTTCGTTGCGAGGTGGAGTCAGAAAACCCTAGGAGACAAACCCTATGACATTCCATGGGAGTGCCGGCGACGTCGACTCTTCTCTCGATGGACAGCTAAAAAACATGCCTAGACAACCTATAGGCGGGCACACTACATCTACAACCCAATACTATGTGGCATTGGCGATGAGTCCATGGTAAGTGAAAATTTCACTTTTTTGTCTAATGTAATGAGTTGTATCATGTAGAACTATCGAGCTATATGCAATATGGTACCTAGCTAGTCACGAAGTAAGATCTAAAAGACAAACTTGTAAGATTTTGTGTATTTTTATCTCTTATAAAATGTACCCTTGCAATAAAGAGTTAAAAGACAAAATTGTAAGATTATATCTATTCATATCTCTCATAAAATGTATTTTCCCTCACAATTATAAGTTTTTATAGTTAAATGAACAATTCACCTAAATTCTAAAGTCCATATTGAAACTTTTGCTATTTATTCAATGGCATAAAATACTTGTAGATTCTTAAAGTCATCCTTGAAGAAGTTGTGGTCTTTTGGTGTAACTAGTTGAAACAGATATGACATAAGAGACATAGTGATCCATGAGCATATTCAGGACCACATCAACAAACAAGGCCAAAAATACTAATCGTGATGAAGGGATAGGTCTCATACCTTTCAAACCAACCACAACAATAAGTTACTGAGAACTAGCAAACCATAGAGGGTTGCAAGTGTTAACAACCCATCTTGGTTGTTATCCATTCTGAAAAAGAATGTCAGTTGAATGGAAGAGGAAGACATAACTAGCAGTGGATGGGGCAACAAAAGAGAAGCGTCCTTTTATATAAAGGAGTAAAGGCAATATGTAAACTTAAAGAACTAGATACTTAAGTTACATCAGATTTCCAAGAATGGGTTTCATATAAAAATAGAGTATCAGTTCATACTTTATACAAGATCAACAAGCATTAAGCCATTTACAAAGGCACAAAAGAAGCCTTTATGCACACTTCATACAATAAAGCTTATTAAGCCTTGAAAAAGGCTTAAGAAGTCTTAATCTTGGACAATGTTTAATTATGAAGCCTTAATAAAGGCTTAAAAACCTAAGCCTAAGAAGGGTCGCTTAAGCATTAATTGAAGTGCTTGTCGACCATCATGGCCATGACATGGTCTTCTTCTCACCACCCAACCATTAATGATTAGGATCATTTCCCCAATGAGCTACAACTCAATCATCAACATGTCAAGACGTCTAATCTTCAACTATTGCCTTGCTTGGAGGTTGAACCAACTAAGCCTCAAACAAAGGCTTAATGCTTCATATCTATCAACCTTCATGCTATCATATTGCAATCCATGAAATCATAACTGAGGTTAAGCCTTAGCTATAGACTTAAGGCTTCACATTTGCTACCATGATAAATTCAGTCATCATAATTGCTTCCTTGGTGTGAAGAAGTAATCATGTATGGTACATTGGTACTTGTGTTGAGGTAATGAACTCATTATGCAAAAGAAATGCTTAAGGGGTAAGCTAAGCATGAGGCTATGGTAAAGGGGAGAAGAGGAAGGGCTTTCGTCATTTAAGATGATCCTTATGGTTATGCAAAACTATTTACCTTGTCCAATGACCTTTTTTAGGTCCCAAAAAAGACCACAAGTGAGGGTCCAAAAATGAAACCCTAAAACAAAAGATCAATGTTGCAACAAACCATAATGATTTTTTTTTTTCTAGAATTACAACAAAGCTCCATTGGCAAACTCATTGATCCCAATGGTTAAGAAAAGAAATTGACTACTATGAAGAAAATGGTTAATAAATTACTAAAAGTTGTAGAAGGTTTATATTTTTTTGTCTGCTCTAATCCATTCTTCGGCTATGCTACATCACATCTTTGATTCATAAAAGTTTATGTGTTTCTCTTTTAAACAAGATTTGAATCAAACTACAAGCTCTATGTGTGTGCGTGTGTGTGTAGTAATGGCATAATGGTGGTGGTGGTGGTGGCAATGGTGGTGGTACTAGTATCCACATGGGGGTACTCACTAAGAGTGGAACAAATAGACTAGGAAGAACCAAAGATGATAGTCTACTTTTAAAGAGAGTTGCACCAAAAAGTTACTTCTCACACACTCTCATTTCACTCATGGTCCAATGAGAGCGCTAGAAACATATAAGGCATGGTATATTAAGAAGATAATGTATTTTAGGCCAACACATGAGAAGTATGCTTTTGATATTGAAGTGGAGTATAGGAACACTTTATGCTCTGTTATAATTTTTCCCTCCCATGAAAAAAGTAGGCACACATATAAAGGACAAACAAGACATGTTAAGGTGTAGATGCGTGAGAAAGGCTTTCCCAAATCTTTCTAGCAAGTGTTATAAACATATAGTAAGACCTACTTTTAGATTTTACTACGTTTTATTTGGGTGGAGGGAATAACTTTGCATGAGACAAGCCCTATGAAGACACCCACATGAAGGTGGGGGCTAGGGCTCTTGAGCTCACTCCGAGGAGGTAGTGGATGGAAGTATCTATACTTCTAAGCTTTTAAGCTCACTTCGAGAGGTTGTAAATGTTAAACTTCAAGTTTCAATCATACAAAAGACACTAAACAAATTGTTATGTTGGCCTTTTGATACAAAAGATAGATACGAGTTTGGGCTTTTGTACATGTGAGGTTTTGGACAAGAGACAAGGGCAGAAGCCTCAAGGTGTGGGGGGGGGGGGGGGGAGGCGATGCTGGTGAGCTAGTGTGGTGTTCTCTTGGATTCGATGCTTGGATTGTTGTGGGGTGTGTGCCTAGGTTGGGAGCCCATAAGGTATGGTTTGAAATAGCCTTGGTATATACACACACATATATGTATATACATGAGAGTGAGAGAGAGAGAGAGGCTCGGAGCGCAAGGAGGAACATAACGGTATAAAATGTTATAGAGAGGGACATGTATCATATAGCGCCAAATAGATAAAGCCTGCATCGGACGTGGACAAGGGAATGATGTTACGAAATCGGTGGGACACAAAAACGTTGCGCGACACGTCGCTCGACGTGAAGGTGAAAAATTAAAATGTGCCACTCACGTCATGTCATGTCAAACCGCCGAGAGACTCCACATGGCTAGCCTACGCGTTGCTCAAAGCCCCCAATGTTCCTTCATATGACCTACATACGCAAACACATTCAAACATATAGAAATCAATATTATATTTGTAAGTTACACATCGAGCTACCTTACTCGAAATTATTTCTACATGACTTATATACCCGTGTTATGAGTTACTTAAGTACTAGTGATACATAGATAATCTAAACCTCAAAGTGACCTCACAAAGCAACCCAATCCATGGAATAACATGTGTGTGTGAGAATCAATGGAACCAAGGGACCTTTTACCTTCAAGTTAATTTGACCTTTGGGTGAATTAACTTAGTGGAGTCTCTATATGCAGGTAAATCCTACTAGGGTGTCATGAGGAATTGTAACAAGTCTAACAAGACCTGTTTATAACTAAATACACATCTCGTTACAAAGGGCTTTAAGCCGGGTTGGTCTACCTGAATGGACAAGAACAAAAGGCAACCTCCCAACCACTTTGTATTGCATGTATTTAGAAGATGATGTTTGAAAATTGTCCCACATAGCATCTTGTATTTTCACAATAACTTCTCATTGTCCAAATTCTCTGTGCGGCCAATAAATCAATGGGACCTAGGCATGATGGTGCTTTCTCCGATGAGAGTAGCTCTCAAAAAGAAATTTGTGAAATCCACAATTATTGAGAAGCTTACCTTTATAAACTACATTGAAAGGTATGTTTTCAAAACTTGAGACACAAGAATAAGACAACATCTCCACTTTTGATAGCGAGTGGATAAAACAACTTTCTTGTAAAGGATGTGACTAATAGGTAAGGCAAGTGCTACTCACTAACTAGATCAGGTATTGCCCATTTTGAAGAATAAATGTTGGAGAGCAAAATGCTCCATACGAATCCAAATCCATTTATAGATAATAAGATATCAATCATGAGAATTTTGCTAGAGTTTTAAAATAAGGTGGAAGCTATCAATAATGAGAATTCTATTCAAAGTTCTTTCTACAAGGCTCAAGCACATGAAAAATTAATTTTGAACATTTTTTCTCAAGAAAGATTCATATAAGTTTTAATACTAGATTCATTCAAGTTTGATACATAGAAACACAATGGGGAGGAGTAATGAGGTGGAAAATGTAGAAGAAAACGAAGTAAGAACTTCATATTCCCTATCTAACCTTTTGAAGTTAGTAGGAATTGATTGATTCCAAAATCAAGGAGAATCCTTAATGTATCAGTTCTCTAGCTATAATCTATCTTGTTTAGGTCCTAAGTAAATTTTGCTTATGTTTTTTTGGTAGTTTTCCAAGAATATTTTTCTCCTCACTCCAAGGTCATATATCTTCTCAACCTATTTTCCTTACATACTTGTCCAACTTTGATATGTTACCTATAGCTATGCACACATTTGACATAAGTAAAATTGTGTGTGTGTGTGTGTGTGTGTGTGTGTGTGTGATCTTTGGGTCTTATGATGGAGCAAAATGTAGAAAGAAAGCAAAACAAGGAAGGAGATAAATCAACAAGGTATAACAAACACCCCATTTTTAGTAGTTAATGAAGTTATATTGCAAAAGAAGCACACATAGGAGGCCTCCCTAAGGGATTGTATGAAAAAACATAAGAGGAATTGGCTGATGAAGAGTGCCCTGCTCTAAGTCATATAAGCTAGAGACTAAACTAAGGCCAATATTGGAGAAAAAATGTTCAAGTGAATGGTATCATGGAAAGTCATAAAAAAAGGAAAGAATCAAGCAACTTTGGAGTTCAAAAATATGGAAGATAAACTTGAAGTATTGGAAGCAATCAAAATGTTACAAGGCAACCAAACTCAAAGTGCAACCAAGCAAAATTGCCAAGATGAAGGCAGTTAGAAAGGAGGGCAAATGGGTAGTTTGTCGAGGTAGCAATGTCATCATAGAGGAGTACAAAAGCCTAAGGACTAAGTTACTTTTGGGACAAATAGGCAGTTTATCAAGGTGGCAACGTCGTTATAGAAAACTAGGTTAGTTTTGGGTCATGATGTATTAGGTAACTGTGATTGCTTTAGTAGTTGGTTTTCTTTTTTATATTGATGACACCTTACCATGGGTTTCTTTTGTATCAATGGCTCCCCAAAGTGGATTGTAACTAAAAGGATTTGATTTGTGTCTTTGTCCTAAATCCCTCTAAGGTGTCTAAAAGGATGTTAATACATCTCTCTCTCTCTCTCTCTCTCTCTCTCTCTCTCTCTCTCTCTCTCTCTCTCTCTCTCTCTCAAAGGATGGAACAACCTATAAGTAAAACCTCTCTCTCTCACGACACACACAAACGATAGCATCTTGGTATGTCAAGGATCTCCCCTATCAATGCCTACTTAAGAGATTGGGCATATGAGAGATAACTTATCATTTGCTTGTAACCAAATATTGGCACATGATCAAGCAACCAACTGGTAAAGAAAATGAAGGTCTAACATGCTTGCTATGTCAAGATTATGGGAGAGAAGGAAGGAGTCTCACTTGAAGCTTTCTTGCTTGCACAATGGGGGAATACACACAGAGGTGGAGGCTGAAAAACAGTTTTCATCTTCTTAGTTGTGTAAGCCAAAAGAACTCAAGTACAAAGAAATAGAAGAACCCTATATATGGGTCTCAAACCAAACTCAACTAACTAATGTGGCATACTAGCTGAGCCACGAACTAGAGTAGATAAGGATAGCTATCATGTAGCTATTATTCATGGGCGGTGTACCAACCGCGTCTGCAATTGACAAGTCGGTGACATAAATACACAACGGTTACCCTGGCGTATCACGAGTGGAGCTCGATATCTCAACATGCTACTCATTGGATACCTAGGTGTAGTCATTCCTTACTAGGAAGAATGTTGTTGACCTACATCTAGCAACAACCACTCCAAGGAGAATTAAATATTAGTTATGGCAAGCCCCCCATTGAATCTACCAAATTTAGGGAGACTTACATGCCAATCTTGCTCATGTGCCCCTCTCTCTCTCTCTCAAAAGGATATAACCATGTTCTTTGGCTATTCTTATGATGCATAATTGTGTTGTTCCTTCAAAGGTTGTTTCATGTCAAATCGTGTTAAGAAGTTAGGTTTTCTAGGTCAAGACTTAGTTTAATCATGTCCTTCATATCCTTTCAATCAGTCCCAAACAATTGTTCATCCAATGTGAGTTAATTCATGATACACCTACCAATTAACAAGATCAAGATCAATGAACAATTGTTGATACTTCTTAGGAGCATTTAGTAAGATTATCTATGTAATCATTACTAGGCAAAAACTCATACCTGACTACTCTCTTGACCCCTAATTATTTAACTTGAAGTATTTATATTTCAAATCAAAGAACAATCATTGATGCTTCTCAAAAGTGTTAGTAAAGTGGTCTACATGGTCATTATTAGGCAACTTATGCCTTGTTGCTCTCTCATCCCCTCATTTTTCAACTTGAGATATTCACTTTTCCAAATTAACAAAGCTAAATACCTTCATCCATGTCAATCAATCAATAGGAAGGATGAGAAACAAACAGAGCTTGGCTAGCTATCACTAGGTAGACATCAGAGATGGGACTAGATTTCAAATGTTTCCATTGTTTAATGTGCTAAAGCAAGAGTGCATGAGGTACTTCGAAGCATGGTTTTCTTCTTTGTCTTGTGCTAAAGTCCTTTAAATAAGGAAAAAAAGGAGAAAATTTATATAGATAAGTAAGGGTAATTTTGCCCTCAAGAACTAGATCCCCCTAGCCGTTATTGGAGCATGCCCTTCCGAGGAATCCTAATAAAAGATATTATCAAAGCCTCTCAAATTAGGTGATGGCCTTCCACATTCTACGATTGATTCCGATCAGTTGTTTGTTGAGAAGACGTGGGTTGCATGACAGATCCTGGAACCCCACCCGTTCGAGAGAGCCACGGGGGAACGTGGGCAGACGAGGGGATTTCATGGGTAAGTGCGCTGTCACGTGAACCTCTCTCTCTCTCTCTCTCTCTCTCGCTCACAACACATTGCCTGCCGATGGCTCATTATGAACGTGCCTCTCACAATCTGCTAATAAAGGAAGCCTGCTGCCTGCAGCCCCTCATAGGTTCCTTTGTGGCGCCTTCCGGGTGCTTTTAATTATATGCCTGCAGTTCTGTCTACTTGATTTAATTGCCTCATTGATTGCTATGCACATTCGTGTCGCCGATGACGATGCACCAGCCCCAATTCAAGCCTCATTATTGTGCGACCCCACCCCACAAGCGCACACCATTGCAATTTGCAACTCTGCCCGGGAAAATTTCTCTTTTTGCATGTTCTATGAGACACGAGGAACTGTTCAAATTTCAATGTATCATGTTAGGCACAGCCATAGGTACAGTGCAATAACAGACTATTTGTCACATGATGGGATTGCGAATACACACAAGTGACACAATTTACTACTTACAACCCATCTAGGTAGCGATCGAAAACCCAGGGTAGCCTACTAGCCCTCTTGCCTCACTCAGCCTTTTCCCTGGGCAACCTTGGAGTTGGGTCCTTGCCCTGAGTAAATAAATGGCAATGCTGCCAGACGTACTGCATTTTTTTTGAATCATGAAAAATTTGGGTAGAGTACAGTGGATAAATCGTTCTTTAAAAGAGATGGGGGTACTTGGGGGCCCCCTTTTGGCCTCTTCACCTAAATACATACAGTACTGCAAGTTATCGATGGGATGGGGCTGGGCAATTGCTTCTACTGAGTTCGTACAATGAGAGTGTCATCGGCCTTCCTCACTCAACATCGATCGATAGCTCGTGTGTCATGGCAACTGCTCGTACTTAATCGAATACAATAACCTCTCTTTCGTTTGATCACCATAATCAAGCAAAGTGCTCGTACTTAATTGAATACAATGACCTCTCTTTCGCTTGATCACCATAACCAAGCAAAGTGCTCACAGAAAAGGACTCTCAGAAAAGCTCACAATAGCAAGTTTTGTCGCAATTCATTGTAATAACATAAGCCACAAACGGAAAGCTCTACCTTGGAAGCAACTAAATTAAGACCTTGATTGACACTAGCTTCACTCATCCATTGACTACCGAAGACACCTCATCCACCACCGAAGACACCTTGCGCCATGATAGCTTAGTGTGAAGACGAAACCTTTAATTCTTCCATTTAATCAAAGAACAGGGCACAGTCTGCTGGTTTATCACAGCAAGTATGCCCATGAGAGCAAGCCAGACGGCACATGCATGGCAGAGTTTCTGCTGGTTTATCAATCACAGCAAGAATACCCATCAGAGCAAGCCAGTGTGTCACACTCCTAGTAGAGCTAAAGGGGGTCCAACTAAACAGGTGTACTAGTAATGTCTATATATCAACAGCAATAGCCATTCACCAGTACTACTAGTTTAGATTAAGTCAGTAGAAGTTGGATTGCGGCGATGGAGAAGCTTGAGATCATCCTGGAAGTCAAGCGGCCGGCTCGTGTCGTTTCGGATACGCTTGACCTTGGGGGTGCCCAAATGCTTGTGCTGGAAGCCATACATCTGCAGGACCTGATTGTCTGCAAAATTGAAAGCCCTTTCCATTTGCTTCAGGCACCTCTGGGCAGCATAGTCAGTCCCCTTCCCACAAGGCTTGCATCCCACAAAGTGTGTCACAAAGGGCCACCTATCATCACCCAACCCAGGGTGATACTTGTCTATCATCTCTTCATACTTGTCAACCAGAATGACCCAGTACCCATGCAGGTAGTAAGCACTCTCTAGGTACACTTTATCCCCCCACTTAGCCCTTTGGGTGATGAGCAGATATATGAGAGCAGATTGATCATCAGCCTCAAATTCCGGCCGGCCTTCTAAGGATCTTGTAAGTATCTTTCCTGCCTCTTCCCTGACTTTGCCCTTAGGGCCCATTGGAGCCCAAGCATCCATCAAATCCAGGGACCACTGGCAATTCCTGATGAGGAAGCTCCCTGTATTGAGTCCAATCCATGTCTTCTTGTTGTAGACAAGCTCGTCCCACCCGTGGAAGACGGCATTGTAGTCCTTGTATTTGTCAATTGGGAGCTCAAAGACCATGTCAGTGAACATGGCATCACTGTCCATCCACCATATCCACTCGATTTCAGGGTGGGAGAGCATGAGCTTCCGGAGGAGGGGGAGCTTGGCCCAGAAGCCGGACATGACAGGGTCGAGGTGAGCCATGTTATAGAAAATCTCGATGTTATGGAGGCGGCAGTAATCGATCTTGTTCTTGATAGACTTAACGAGGTAGTGATCCCCGACAGGGTTCTCACAGGGTGAAGGCTGAGAACCTGTCACAAGCAGGGTCGGGGGCCGGGAACCTGAGGTTCGGTACTCCGGGTGACGAGCCAGCCAGTCATGGCGCTGCTCATCCCAGTCGGAGATCTTCAACCCGAGGGAGTAAGGCCCCTGGAGGGCAGGGTCAGGTTCGTCGTCCCGAGCCTGGGGAATGGAGAGCGTGCTGCGACGGGCGTTGGCGGCGGCGGATTCTTCTTGGACGACGGCGGAGGCATGGTGTAGGCCTAGCCGGTGGGGGCGGACGAGGTGGAGGTGCTCCCGGAGCTCGGAGTAGTCCTGGGCGGGGGTGCCGAACCTGCCGGCGCCGAGGGAGCTGCGGAGGACGATGAAGGTGAGGAAGCCGCAGAGGAGGGTCATTTTGAGGTTGTGCATTGTCTTGCTGAGGCCTCGGCCTCTGTGGCTGGGCACCCGCATTGTGCTGACCTGTTTCTTTCGCACAGAGAGAGAGAGAGAGAGAGAGAGAGAGAGAGAGTGTGTGTGTGTGTGTGTGTGAGGCCTCCTCAGAGAGAGGGACCATCAGGCATGGCGTCAATGTGTGCCGAGGAAATGCGATAAGAGCTCCCAGAGAGAGAGAGAGAGAGAGTCGCCGCTTCTGCACGGCTCCGGCCGACCTTGCCTTTGCGTAATGAATGGAAATGAGAGAGAGAGAGAGAGAGAGAGAGAGAGAGAGAGGGAGGGAGGGAGGGAGGGAGGGAGGGAGGGAGGGAGGCGTGCAAAAGCTCGCGCTACAGTCGATACATCATACGGTAAAGAACGCCTTTGCTGTTTCGTTCTCTTTGCCACGCCGGCCGACACACAGGACGTAGTATAATGATATAAAGAGGAATAGCGAAAACGCACAGACTCCAGAGAGAGAGAGAGAGAGAGAGAGAGGGGGTAAGGGGGGGAGGCTTGTTGAGAGGGGGAGAGAGAGAGAGAGAGAGAGAAACTCAGAGAGGGGGAGGCTTGTTGTGCCTTCGGCTAGATTTTGCATGGTTCCGTTTTATTCCTTCATGGGGAACCTTCCCAGTCCTCCCCCGCCCGAAAAACCGCCACTCTCGTGCTCCAGCCTGGTTTCCAACCCCCGCCCCCCGGCGGTTTCTAAATGCCTAACATGCCTCCAGGTTGTCTGTTCATACGTGCCCCTCATACTCCCCAAACACTCGACGTTAATGACTCTGTAGAGCAGCTTCTCACCATGCATTCCAAAACTCCACCTGAGACAAACCAAATTGCACAAAAAGGAACATGCCCAGGATTGATTCACCTTCTCACAAGCTGCACACTTTCTTGATGACCTTGTAAGTTGTAGTCCACAACTCAAATCATTGGGAAGCAAATATTTTATCCACTATATGGACTGTCAACACTTAAAATGATATAAAAGAAAGGCTTGTTTTGGTTGGTTCTCATCAAAATATGCACAAGGACTATGTAAACTTTGTGCAATGCATAGAAATCTTGGTAATTACGGGATACTAGGCAAACTCGTCGTGTGAAGGGATTGATTTTCAATCATTTCGTTGGTAGACACACCATGGGAAATGGCCCTTATCAAAATTTTAATGTGGAAGCTCATGTCATCGAAATATATGCAAGCAAAATCTACTAGTTCCATTCAAATTGCCCCTATCCCCTAAGGGTACTTGCTTCATAGACACCTTGTTGTGAAGCCCACCTTTCTCCGTCAATTTATCTAACTTGTTCCTATGAGCTTGAACCTCAATGCAACCCTAAAAAACATGTAGAATATATTCCTTAGTCACCTCTAACAAAAGCAACAAAGCGTAGTTTGGATAGCCTATTGTTTCTTAGCAACTTTTAGCGACCAAGCTTGTTTGACTCAGCAAAATGTAAACTGTCAAGATCTCCTCACCTCATGAAAGATTGATTTGAACCTCCATGCAATACAAGCAACCTCTATATTTATTATCACTTTCATCACAACCACCACACAAAAGAGCAGCAATTTCAATCTAAGGGAAGAAGTACCATTCGTATCCATCTATTATTGCAATCTTGAAAAGCTCACCAATAAATGAGTCTTTATTGGCACATAGAAGACTTTAAATATACGTGCAACTTCATAACAATCCTAAGCTAAAATCAATTACTAACCAGGATTGTATATGGGACAAAGGGGGCAAAAGGAAGGGGTGTGTGGCCAAGTGGTTTTTGATAATTTAGCATGCATTTTCTAGTTGGAAAATTGTTTGGGACATGCAATACCCCTCACCAAGGCAGAGACACTTGTGCCCACACTCAAGAAGCACATATTTTCTAGGAATTGAACTATCACCAATAGGCTGTGAAAGGAGGGTCCCAACCATTAGGCTGCATCAACTTTGTTATGAGAAAGGGTTGACCTTTAGTGTATAAACCAAAGTGCCCTCTTCACCTACTTTATGAAACTTGAGCGAAAGATGGGAATATGAGTGGAAGTAAGAAGGGAGCAAGAGCTATGGAGATTCAAGTAAGAAGAGAGAGACCGGTATATGGGAACTTCAATAATCACAATGTGTAACCTGCCTTCCCTTATTCTATTGCCACTAAAAGCATAAATAATAAAGTGACAGTGATGGACATCCACCACCTACACTGTATAGGTGTATAGATACTTATACAAGTAAATGTAGACAGCCTTTAATCCCCAACAACCTCTTACTTAAAGGTGAATGTGCCTAAGTGAGGAGTAAAAGAAGAAAGAGAAAAGCATAACATGTACATAAAGTACAACAAGATGAGGAAAGATGTCATCTCATCCTATGCACATAAGCTTCCTAAGGAAGGCATATCATTCCACGAGAAGACTTTTAGTGAGAAAATCTACAAATTCGTATCCATAGAGAACTTGACAAGCTCAATGGAATTGTCCTCTACCACCTCTGTAATGAGGTGATAGCACACCTCAATGTACTTTGTCTTTACACGGAATACTGGATTATGGGCCAACTGAATGGCACTCATCGAATTCGAATATAGTGTAGGAGTTATAGTCATAGGGTCTCCTTGCAAAGCCAAACATAGTTCTACAACCAGGCAACCTAACCATAGGGTCTCCTTGCAAAGCTTCAATGTGGTTGCAATGTACTCAGTCTTGGTAGTAGACAAGGCCATGCATTTATGCACCTTAGACGTCCAAGAGATAGCACCTCCAGTAAAGGTAAGAGGTGGACTTGCTACTATTTACACATCCTACATAATTTGAGTCAATGTAACCCACAACTCATGTACCTTGGTTACCATAGCAAATGCACAAATCTACAATGCCTTAAAAGTATTTCATGATACCCTTCATGGCATCCCAATGTTACTTGCCATGTATAGCCATATAACGTGCCACAACTCCCATTGTAAATGCTATGTTATGGCAAGTAGCAACCTTTACATGAGAAGGTGGTGGATAGCCAAGAAACTTACCATCCTGCATATGGAATTGCTCAAGTACTCTGTGAATGTACTCCTTCTAGGACAAGTAGAGAACTCCCTTAGAGCAATTGCACATAATGTGCATATTAAGTATGTGTGAGCCTGCCCCATGTCCTTCATCTCAAAGCTCTTCTTAAGCTAAGTCTTTAAAGCATCCAACTCAACATGAGCACTCCCAACCATAAGCATATCATCAACATGAAGCACGAAGATAATAAGGCTACCATAACAGGCATTTACTGTATATAGACATGAATCCGTATCACTGTGGGAATATCCATGTGAATGCATGAAAGTATCAAAATTATAGTACCATTCCCTAGATGCATAGTTAAGCCCATAAAGACTCTTCCTCAATTTGCATGCTAGGTGCTCCTTGCCTTTTTCCACAAAGTCCTTAGACTACTACATATAAATATCCTCATGTAGGTCCCCATGTAGAAAAGTAATCTTAACTTTCATTTGATAAAAGATCCAAATCCAATTGAGCAACCAAGGCCAAGACTATGCATAAGGTAGTTATCTTGACTACAACATAGAAGATCTTGTCAAAATCAACTCCCTTTTCCTACTTAAAACCCTTAGCAACTAATCATGCCTTATATGTTGGCTTGAAGTGACTAGGGTTACTCTTTAGCTTATACATTCACTTTATGGTAATGCACGCTTTCCATGAGGGCAAGGAAACTAAGTCTCGTGTATGGTTCTTCTCTTTAGCAAATCAAACTCAAACTATATAGCCCTCTCCCAAGAATTAGAATCATCTCTATGCATAGCCACCTCAGAAGTAAGTGGCTCAGTAGAGTCTATCACTATGACATAATCCATAGAGGACTTATAATGGTCAAGACATGAAACTCTAGCCAAGGGTCACAAAACTAGTTATAGGGCTTGTACGACTTTTCCTCTCTATCCAACATTATGACCTTGCACAACAAGAGAGCCAATACATTAGCAATAATTGCAATAGGCTATCTCACTTAGGCTAGTTGTACTATAACAAGAGGCTCCTCCTAAAGGATCACCTTGCATATCTCAAT
Source organism: Lygodium microphyllum (assembly GCF_053477565.2). Taxonomy (NCBI): domain Eukaryota; kingdom Viridiplantae; phylum Streptophyta; class Polypodiopsida; order Schizaeales; family Lygodiaceae; genus Lygodium; species Lygodium microphyllum. Next base: position 130,328,581 of record NC_141136.1, on the reverse strand, counting down.
CACCTACTATGGTCTTATATGCATCCCTATCTCATGGAAAATAACATCATGACTATGAATAACCCTCTGAGCGATCCCAAAGATGATAACTTATATTACCTGTATCTCCATATTCAAGAAAGATGCATCTAAGAGACTTGGGATCTAATGTATTGTGCTTATCTTCGGGAATATGTCAGAAAGCCTCACATCTAAAGACTCACAAGTGTGGACAAGGGAGGTTTACGAGACCATACCTTCTCTGCAACTCTATCACCAAGATCCATATCTATTAATAAGATGTATGGCAATAGTGACTACCTCAATCCAAAAGTTTTGTGGTAGTCTACCTAACTAAGTACACTACAAACTCTTTCTTGAGTAGTCTTGTTCATGCGCTATGCAATACTATTCTGGGGTGAGGTATATGGGGCAGTCAATTGATGCTTGATATCCCTCTTATCACAAAGATTCTCAAAAGCCTTAGGACATATTCACACCCATTCTCAAACCGTAGGCATTTCAGCCTATACATAGACTTGTTCTGACAAACCCAAACCTTATGCAAATAATCATCTATAAATGTAACAAAGTACTTCCCACCACCCAAGAACTGACATGGCATGGGGCCATAGACACAAGAGTCAAAGGCTCACCCATACATATAGAATCAGACTTCTTATATGAATTACATGCATGCTTCTCATACAAATAGTGATCACATGAATCAAAACAAAAATAATCCAAGCATGGAAGATGATGCAAATGGATCACATACTTTGATTTCTTTCAAAAATATATGCATAAGTTGAGGATGTCATGAAGATACATGTGAAATATCGGTCACAAACTAAAACATGGGCAAGAGACCCAAAAACAAGCAAAGGGTAGAGATTGCTAACCTTGGCACCTCTAATAAAAACAAGACTTCCATGTGTGATCTTCCATCAAGAATCACCAAAAGATACATGATACCTATCATCATCCAATTTTCCAACCGAACTAAGGCTTTTCATTAAAGTCGGGACATGACATATATCATAAAGCACAAAAGGAGCACTAATACCAAATTTTAGTCTAACATCCTGTATGCCAATTATATCCAATGTAGTGTCATCTCCCAATTTAACAAAGCCCATAATAGTACAATAGCTATGGAATCAATGACAATGCAAGGTAACATAGAATGAAGCCCCCAAGTCAAGAAGCCAATATTGAGAGTAAGTAGACGGAGCATTGGTCAATTGAGTAGCATCAAGTGTTGAAGCAACAAGAATGTAATTATCAAAACTATGCTCCAAGGTATCTATCTCCTCTATCTTTACACTGGGCTTAGGCACAATGTCAGTAGACTTTGAATTTCCCTATACTTTTCCCTTGCCTTTCTCATTGCACCTATCATTGAGTATTTTATGGAACTATGACCTAATGTGACTGTGGTATCCACAATAATGACATATCAAAGAGGACTTATGACCATAGGACTTACTACGAGCGTGCCCACAAGACAAAGACTTGCCTTTGTTGGGCTATGAGTCTCTACCATGGTTATTATTACCATTCCCACCATTTTTATCCCTAATAGTAACAACATAACAAGTGCGGAATGCATCAATATTCTTTCTACTTACTTCTTTTATAAGTAAAGCACTCTTTATATCATCGCATTTAAAACCATCCTCAGGAGGATTAGTACTAATAGTAGTATGAAATGTATCCCAAGACTCTGATAGTGTGACAAGCAAGAATATAGATTCTATGTTGTCCTCAAACTTGATGCCTTGTGAGATAAGATGGGTGAAAATAGAGTGGAACTCATTCAAATGAGTAGACATAGGGGCACTCTCCTTCGTACAAATGTCCACAAGCTTTTTCAACCACCCAATACATTTGAGATGTAGGACTCTACTTGTCATAAAGATCACATATCTTCTTTCATAAATCATATGCACCACCAGTAGTAGAGACAACATTGAAATACACATGCTTAGACAAAGAAACTATGATCGTAGACTTGTACAACTCATCCAATTCATCCCCAATTATCTCTATCCTAATTTTTTGGCTTTATACCCTTGGTTGTTAATGGTCTAATATGCTTCTTTGTAATGTGACCACCTGTCCACTTGTAGGACACGTCTTAGCAGCCCATCGGGAAGAGAGTCTAGAAAGCGCCGCCTGGCACTCACAAGGAATGTCACGGGGTTTGCGATCTAGGCCTTCCCGATTCTGCCATGAAGCGAAAGTATCCGACCGTTCCCACTTAGGACCGACCTGAATCAGGGTCTTCTTAATAGTCAAGTCTCTAGGAAGTAGCTAGCGTCGAGCTCCAGGCGAACCACTTTGCACAGAAATATCAGGGTCGAAGCGGTTGCACTTGGTTTATGGAGAATGGCAAATGAGAGAGATGCGAAGCTCAACCTCTCTGCTCGTAAGACATAGTCCCATTCCGTTCCCCTAAAACAACATAAATCGGGACTCTAACTCTATTGATTCTAGGTCATCACTATTTCGCTATCAATTCCTTTGAGAAAAGTTCCTAGCTAACCGGGACCACCCTTCCGTAGGACGGACCTAGAGTCACGTCCACTGCACTTTCCTCGGGTTGCTTAGTTATCTAATTACCTACCACATTATGTTTGACATGCAAAAGCAGCTTCCTTAATTAACCAATTAAACATTGGTTCCTTCACGTGACTTAGGCACTAACATAGAAAAACAATGTCAAGCAAGTTCCTTTTTCAACATTTGATCTTTATTTATCATAGTCTTTGGAATACATCAAATATCTTGCCCGAAGGCTATCCCAGCAATCCTCAGGATCGCTACTCCAAGTTCCACCCGTTGACTAGTATACAAGCCTTGAGATCCCATCTCGAGTCACGTCGGCCTCTTGTGCAGGATCCGGAGACAAGGAATTTATGGCCGAAGCCTCCCTTGGCATCCAAGCATCCTCCTGCTCCAAGTAGCACCCACGGAGAGATCTCTCGCAGCGGGTTCGGTCCACGTACCCGGCGCGGCTAACAACCCCCCTGGATAGGGTCATGCAGACAGTCGGAGGTAATTGAACCTGCCCCTCCCTCCAGGATTTTGACCTGAAGCATTAGTTATTTTTCTTGTTCATTGAGCAAAGAAGTACAAACAGTGTACCTAAGTGTACAATCACGAGCATTCCAGTGGTCATTCGTACGGCCAACTTCTAAGGTGTGATTCCTTTTTCCCCGAATACTCCCAGCATTCGATCCTAGATCATTCGTGACTTGGCAAGATCCCAAAGGTTTAGTAAGCTAGGTTGCTTGTTTACCCTTTTTCCTTGGGTTAGGGTTTATACCCTGTTGACCCCAAATTATCACTATCTTAGGTTTCCTTATACTATAGTCAAATAGATCCCGAACAACCCGGTCGTCCTAACTTGGTTGATCAATTTACTTTCTTGGCAATTCACAACTGCCCTAAGCTTAACAAATCAGTCCCCAAGAAAGATTGTTGTAGTAGGACAACTACTCAATTCTCATAGAATATGACTTGTAATTAGAACTCGCCATTCTTGGTCTAAGGTGTAGCAGTACTATCTTGCGATTTAGTCGTAAGAGCATATGACCTTGCAGATTTGTCGTACGAGATAGGTAGCATTACCTAACTTGAGGAATTAGATCTCTATCATACGGTATTCCTTGACCAAGAATACCTTTGATCAAGATATAGGATTTGGGAGTCCCATTGACCCCAATCCAAAACCCTAATCCCACTAGGCTGATAATTGATTTGGCCCTAGGGTCCTAAATTCCTTGTGAAAGTACAGCATTTGGTCATCCGATCCGTAAGGTGAGAACCCTAGATCTTCCTTGCACGGTTGTTTAGATAACCCTAATGTGAATGTGGGATGAACTTTAAGATTGAAAATATTAAATCGACTTCCTAAGTGTGATACTAAGTAGAATTTTAACACAACTTAACCTAACCTAGCACATTGAGGTGATCGTCGTATGCTAACTAATCATGCCTTTATGAATTTCATGTAAGTTACTCAATTACATGCAAATTACTTAATTGATCTAACCAACTTACGATTAAAGATGATCTTTTCTTTAAAGATGCAAATATTTTCCTCTAAAAATTGCAAGTACTATCCTTAAAAGATGTAAGTAATTGCAAGATGTATGAGATGTATCATTCCATGAGAATATACAATTGCAAGACCATAGGCCTTTCACCTTTATGCAACTATAGGATCCATAATGATCTTTCTATCTTTCCATGCCCTATACGATTTGATTGACATTAAGAATTATTTATTATAAACCTTACGTTTATGCATCATATTCAAAGCTTTTGTATTTTAATGAAAATGCATTCTTTCCCAATTGTGAACTTTGATAAAAGAACTCTATGCATAGATGCATCATTCTTTCATGACCAGATGCCAATGAATACATCATTGATTTAATCCTTCCTTTATCACTTAACTTATCCTAAAATGTAGCTATCATTTCATACTATATGCTTTTTGTCAAAGTTCATAAATCTTTTCCTTTCATTGCAACTATTTATTCATCATTAAACCACCTTCTATAATTAACCTATATACGAGGCACAACAAGGAATTTATTATGATGATGACGACTAATCGGATGATGATGGTGAAGATGATGATAATCGATCGCGAGAGGATGATGAAGTTGATTGTGATGGCGGCAGCTTGACGGCGATGGCGGCAGCCTAATGGCGTTGGCAGCAACTTGACAGTAATGGCAGCAGGCCAGGACGATCGCCCTCAAGCTTGGGAGGGGGGTTTCATATAAGGTGGAGGTGGGGATGGTTAAAGGAGTGGGAGAGGGGGGGGTGGCCACAAAGGTGGCAGCTGTATGCATTCCTCCCCATGCCCCTTCATATTAGCTCTTACACACACTCTCTCTCCCCGCCATGCAATGGGAGAAGGAGAGGGAGTTTTTTTTTTGCAATTATTCATTATCCTTTTTTCCTTGAAGGGGAGTTCCTGCTGTGACTTGCGGGTTTATAAGCACACGGTTTCTTATGCACAATGCGGGGGGATGATATTGTTATTACATGAGGATGGAGCACTTAGGCCAGAGTTTTTTTGTTGCGGGAGATCATTTCATATTTTTTTTGCGCTAGAACTAGGGTTTATAATATTTTGTTGTAGAAATATTACATTCTCTCCCCCTTAGAGGAATCGAGATGTCCTCATCTCGAGAAGATTTGGCGGTATTGATGGTTGAGAGTACTTTCATCCATCCAGGTGGCATCCTCTTCGGGGTAATCTTTCCACAAGATGAGATATTCTCTCAAGGTCCTGGATCTCAAATGCCTCTCTCTAACATTTAGGATTTTGTCAGGCCGTAGCTCAAGGACTCCTTGGCTAGGCATTATAATTTGTTGATCATCAAGCACATGACTAGGGTTAGGGACATACTTTTTCAATAGGCTGACATGGAATACATTATGAACTTTTAGGTTTTCAGGGAGTTGAAGTCTGTATAAGCATTAGGCCCTAGGCACTTGAGAATCTTGTAGGGTCCACAATACCTTGGACTTAGATTTTTGCACTCACCCAAGGATAGGGAACTCTTCTTTGGACGTATGCGAATGAAGACCATATCACCTTCAACGAAGGATCTCTGTCTTGCCATTTCAAGTCCGCGTAAGCCTTTTGTCTGTACTTGGCGGCTTGGATGTCTTTTCTTATTGATTTGATTTGGTCATCCATGTCTTCCAGCATCTGCTTTGAAGCTTCAACCCTCAAGGTTGGATCCGAAAAGCTCAAAGGAGTATGACAATCGTGCCCATACAATGCTTGGAAAGGGGTCATCTGAATGCTTTGAAGCTTCAACCCTCAAAGTTAGATCGAAAAGCTCAAAGGAGTACGACAATCGTGCCCATACAATGCTTGGAAAGGGGTCATCTGAATGCTTTGTTGGTAAGAAGCATTGTAGGCAAACTCAACCAATGGCAAATATTGAATCCACTTTTTGGGTTCGCAACAGCAGTGTGCCCTAAGCATATCTTCAATGACTTGGTTGACTCGTTCCTTTTGACCATCGGTTTGGGGATGGTAAGCTATATTGAAACAAAGTTGAGTCCCAATGGCCTCGAAGATAGCCCTCCAGAAGTGTGATGTGAAGAGGGAGTCACGATCACTAATGATTCTTCTGGGTAACCCATGCAATTTGAATATTTCCTTGATGAATAACCTTGCGATGTTTGAGGCTTTATAGTTTGTCTTAACATGGATAAGATGTGCAACCTTGGTGAGCATATCTACCACGACCATAATGGAGTTGTATCCTCCCTGAACTTGGGGTAGGCCAACAACGAAGTCCATACTAATGAATTCCCATTTCATTTGGAAAATGTCAAGTGGTTGCAATTTCCCTGGCATTTTGACATGTTCGGCCTTAATGCATTGACAAGACAAACATTCCGTGACATATTTGAGAACGTCACCTTTGAGCCTATCCCAATAATAGCTCTTCCTGACCGCATTAAGGGTCTTGGCATAGCCAGGATGTCATGAAAAAGGGGAGTCATGGGCTTCCCAAAGTATCTTCTGCTTGAGAGATTGGCTTGCGGGGATACATAATCTTGTCCTAAAGTAGACAAGTCCACTACTGATAGAGAATTCTTGATACTTCGTTTTTAGCTTCGGGTCTTGATCTTCGATGGGGATCTCCCTTAGCAATTTCTGATAGGTTGGGTCATGACATGCCTCTTCTCTAGCTAGCTCAAGAATTGGGTTGTCTGGCATTGATACCTTTGTGGCTAGAAATCTTGCTGTTGATGGATCTTGCAAAATTAGAGAACTCAGAAATGCCTTGCGAGACTGAGTGCATTGGCAACTACATTCTCCTTTCCAGGCCGGTATTTGATTTCAAAATCATATTCTTCCAGTACTTAAATCCATCGGCGTTGCCTCATATTGAGCTCATTCTGGGTGAAAATCCATTTAAGACTCTTGTGGTCCGTCACTAAGGAAAATTTGTTACCCAGCAAGTAATGTCTCCAAAGTTTGAGAGCATGGATGACATCCAACAGCTCCAGATCATGGGTAGCATAATTCCTTTCATGGCTCTTCAGTTTCCTTGAAGAGTATGTTACGGGATGACCTTCTTGTATAAGCACACATCCTAAGGCAAGTGCGCTAGCATCAGTTATCACTTCGAACTCCTTACTAAGATCAGGAAGTTTCAGGATGGGTGCTGATACCAAGCTTTGCTTTAGTTTGTCAAAGCTGGTCTATTCAGCAGGTGACCATACAATTGCTACTTGCTTCTTTAGTAGATCAGTCAGAGGTGCTGCAATCAAAGCATAGTTTTTGATAAAGACCCTGTACCATCCCGTCAATCTAAGAAAACTACGTATTTCTTTGACAGAAGTTGGTGTTGGCCATTCCAGAACGTCTCTGACCTTGGCCGGATCCACTGAAATTCCTTCTATTGATACAATGAATCCCATATATTCAATCTGTCGCTTGAAAATGCACACTTCTTCTTCTTGGCATAAAGCTTGTGTGCTCTCATTGTTTCAAGAACAATGCAAAGCTGGGGTTCATGATCTTTTTCCCGCTTAGAGTAGACTAGGGTATCGTCAAAGAAGATGAGTACGAAGTCATCAAGATAGGGCCTAAAGATATCCTGCATTAACCTGTTGAAGGTAGCAGGAGCATTTGTTAGCTCGAATGACATCACTAGGAATTCAAAGTGTCCATACCTTGTGCTGAATGCAGTCTTCAGGATATCTTCTTCCTTGATCCTTTATCTGATAATATCCAGACTTGAGATCTATCTTAGAGAAGATCTTCGCACCTTGAAGACGGTCAAGAAGTTCATCTATTCTTGGAATGGGGTATTTGTTTTTAATGGTCGATTGATTCAACCTTTTGTAGTCAATGCATAGCCGAAGTGTTCCATCTTTCTTCTTTTGGAACAGCATTGGAGCTCCCCATGGTGAACTGCTAGGATGGATGTAGCCTTGGTCTAACAATTGCTTGAGTTGCTCCTTCAGTTCAATCGCTTCCAGGATGGACATCCTATATGGTCTTTGCGCGAGTGGTGCAGCTCCTGGCGCCAGCTTGATTTCGTGATCTACTTCCCTTTGAGGAGGAAGTTTTGTCAGCTCTTCAGGAAATACGTTTGCGTATTCCCTTAACCAATAAGGTTCTTCCCTAGATTCCTGATTTTGATCTAGCTTATTTGGCTTAATCAAATAGACAAGTAGGCCCTTTCTAACTCCTTTTATTATCTATGTTGCTTTTGCCAGCTGAATTTTTGGCTTACCAACCTCTCCTTGAGTTATAACTACTTCCCCTTCAAAATTTCGGAAGGAGATTTGGCCCTTACCACAGTGTATGTGGGCATCATTGGGTATTAGCCAAGTATTAGCCAACAAACCATTCCTATCAAACATTCGTGGACACCTAAGTTCATTATCCTGAATCTGACCGAAGTCGACTTTCCACCTAGTAGGAATTTCACCTTAGCAGTTTGCTTGGTACAAGAGACCTCACGACCATTTGCTAATTCCACAAGTAAAGTAGGTGCATCTATTGTGGCTATTCCTAATCTTTTTGCACAGATTGGTGAAATGAAGGAATGTGTACTGCCACAATCAATCAAGGTTTTGAAGCTTTTACCTAGATAATTCGATGGATTTTGAATCACCGAGAATTGGCGATTCGGGCCTTTCTTGTGAAGAGTGGGATGAACTGTTGCCCTCTCAATGTCAGCTTCCATGGATGGATCTTCTTCATCACCCAGCTCCTTGTTAGCAACAATGGAGGTTCTCCCTCTGGCCATGACGGTGGCTCCTTGGACATGGATGGCTCCTTGGAATGGCCCTTGGCATTGTCCTCTGCTAAGCTTGGGACACTACCTTTTAAAGTGTCCAGGCTCATTGCAATGGAAGCAATAGAGATTGCGGCCATTACCTTGTGTAGAAATGAAGTTGTTGACAACATTGGCCCTAGCTTTCTTCCTTTGTCCCTGATTCTGACCCTGTGCTCTCTTAGACTAAGCCTTAGACATGCCCTTATTTTGATCCTTGTAAGGCCAAGTCCTATTATTCCTTGGTTTGGGCTGTACCTCCTATACTATTGGAGCGGCTCGAATCAGTGCATCTTGTAGATCCGTTGGACGCATTGATTCCAGTCGAGTGTTTATGGGTGGATTCAATCCATTACAGAATTTTGACACCTGCTGGGTCATATCCATTGGAGGAGTATACTTCGGGAGTGAGATGAACTTTGAATAATATGCCTCAAGGGATAAACCCAGCTGCTTCAAGTCATAGAATTCATTAATCTTCTGTGTGCGGTAGGCAGGTGGCAGATACCTCCCTCGCACAGCTTCCTTAAGCTTTTCCCAAGTGACTGTCCCTTCTGAGATCCCTTGATCTCTACACCATTGTTTCCACCAAAGTCTTGCTTCTCCTGTAAGCTTAAGTTTGGCGAGCATAGCTTGGTCTGCTGCCTCAAAATAGTCCTCCATGGATTCGATCCAGACCTCGGCGTTAGTTTGAACAGTCCTTTCCTTACTATCAAATTCAGGTGGCTTGATTTGTTTGAGAAGGAACTTCTTCTCTTGAATTACAGTTGTACTTAGTGCAGGGGTCGGACTAGGAATTTGCACTTGGGGTTGCGCCTGGGTAATAGGATTCTTTACGTTAAAAACTTACCAAACCTTTCTCACATTACATTAATATGTCCAGTACAACTTTTAGCCAAGTGATCTAATCACTTAACTCCTTTACCAACACTTATAGCTATGACAGACAGTGATAACAATCTTATTCATTCATGAGGGCATAGCCCTTTTGAGTACATTTATTTTGGGAAAGTAGAACAAGCTGATTGGCACATTAGTTTGGGAAAAATAGGATTGTGTTACATTCGGCTACGGGGACTGAGTAATAATATGGAGAGGGGTCATGGATTTTCAGGAATCGATAGGTCATATGAAGCTTGGGGTATCCCTTCCTTTGATACCCATTCTTCTCATAATGTCCCAGTACCTTGATTCTATCGGCAGGGATCACCCGAGTCACTTCTTTGTACACATACTTGTTCTGCTTGACTTGCCGACTGCCGACATGCAGGGTTGCGTTTGCGTGAGCCTCGGCAAAGATGAATAGCTTCACGATCTTTAAATCTTCCATCCACTTGATTCTCTTCAAGTTGGTCTGAAGGTACGCAAGTTGGTGGGTTGCTATGTAATATATTCCTGATTCACCCATCCATCTCCGTTCCACATACAGGGGTGAAGGATTGTAGATGCGGTCTAGAATATTCATCATGTCTAGCCTCCGTCGATAATCTGAAGCATGCGTTGCAGTCATAAACATAACTTGGAATACCAAGAATTTGTTCCACGCTTCATGACTCTGCAGCCCAGCATCCATAAGTAAGTAAGGAAATGTTCTCAACAGCAACATTGTTCTACTTTCCTCCATTAAGTTCCCTTGTAAATATTAGATTCCGTTGGTTTGCTCTGATACCAACTATAACGTGTCCACCTGTCCACTTGTAGGACACGTCTTAGTAGCCCATCGAGAAGAGAGTCTAGAAAGCGCCGCCTGGCACTCACAAGGAATGTCACGGGATTTGCGATCTAGGTCTTCCCAAGTCTGCCACAAAGTGGAAGTATCCAGCCGTTCCCACTTAGGACCGACGTGAATCCAGGTTTTCCTAATAGTCAAGTCTCTAGGAAGTAGTCAGCGTCGAGCTCTAGGCGAACCACTTTGCGCAGAAACATAAGGGTCGAAGCGGATTTATACTGCACTTGGTTCAAGGAGAATGGGAAATGAGAGGGATGCGAATCTCAACCTCTCTGCCCGTAAGGCATAGTCCCATTCCGTTCCCCTAAAACAACATAAATCGAGACTCTAACTCTATTGATTCTAGGTCATCACTATTTCGCTATCAATTTCTTCGAGAAAAGTTCCCAGCTAACCGGGACCACCCTTCCGTAGGACGGACCCAGAGTCACGTCCAACGCACTTTCCTCGGGTTGCTTAGTTATCTAATTACCTACCACATTATGTTTGACATGCAAATGCAGCTTCCTTAATTAACCAATTAAACACTGGTTCCTTCACGTAACTTAGGCACTAACATAGAAAAACAATGTCAAGCAAGTTTCTTTTTCAACATTTGATCTTTATTTATCATAGTCTTTGGAATACATCAAATATCTTGCCCGAAGGCTATCCTAGCAATCCTCACGATCGCTACTCCAAGTTCCACCCGTTGACTAGTATACGGGCCTCGAGATCCCATCTCGAGTCACGTCGGCCTCTTGTACAGGATCCGGAGGCAAGAAATTTACGGGCAGAGCCTCCCCTGGCACCCAAGCGTCCTCCTCCAAGCAACGCCCACGGAGAGACCTTTTGCGGCGGGTTCGGTCCACGTACCCGGTGCGGCTAACAACCCCCTTGGATAGGGTCAGGCAGACAGTCGAAGGTAACTGAACCTGCCTCTCCCTCCAGGCTTTTAACCTGAAGCATTAGTTGTTTTTCTTGAATTAGTTCCTTGAGCAAAGAAGTACAAACAATGTACCTAAGTGTACAATCACAAACATTCTAGTGGTCATTCGTACGGCCAACTGCTAAGGTGTGATTTCTTTTTCCTCGAATACTCCCAGCATTCAATCCTGGATCATTCGCAACTTGGCAAGATCCTGAAGGTTTAGCAAGCTAGGTTTATACCCTATTGACCCCAAATTATCACTACCTTAGGTTTTCTTATACTATAGTCAAATAGATCTCGGACAACCCTATTGTCCTAACTTGGTTGGTCAATTTGCTTTCTTGGCAATTCACAACTGCCCTAAGCTTAACAAATCAGTCCCCAAGAAAGAGTGTTGTAGTAGGACAACTACTCAATTCTTAGAGAATCTGACTTATAATTAGAACTCGCCATTCTTGGTCTAAGGTGTACCAGTACTATCTTGCGATTTAGTTGTAAGAGCATATGACCTTGCAGACTTGTCGCACGAGGTAGGTAGCAGTACCTAACTTGAGGGATTAGATCTCTATCATACGGTATTCCTTGACCAAGAATACCTTTGATCAATATATAGGATTTGGGAGTCCCATTGACCCCAATCCAAAACCCGAATCCCACAAGGCTGATAATTGATTTGGCCCTAGGGTCCCTAAATTCCTTGCGAAAGTCTAGCATTTGGTCATCCAATCCATAAGGTGAGAACCCTAGATCTTCCTTGCACGGTTGTTTAGATAGCCCTAACATTTCGTGAACGTGGGATAAAATTTAAGATTGAAAATATTAAATCGACTGCCTAAGCGCGATACTAAGCAAAATTTTAACATAACTTAACCTAACCTAGCACATTGAGGTGATCATCGTATGCTAACTAATCATGCCTTTATGAATTTCATGTAAGTTACTCAATTACATGCAAATTACTTAATTGATCTAACCAACTTACGATTAAAGATGATCTTTTCTTTAAAGATGCAAATACTTTCCTCTAAAAATTGCAAGTACTATCCTTAAAAGATGTAAGTAACTGCAAGATATATGAGATGTATCATTTCATGATACAATTGCAAGACCATAGGCCTTTCACCTTTATGCAACTATAGGATCCATAATGATCTTTCTATCTTTCCATGCCCTATACGATTTGATTGACATTAAGAATTATTTATTATAAACCTTACGTTTATGCATCATATTCAAAGCTTTTGTATTTTAATGAAAATGCATCCTTTCCCAATTGTGAACTTTGATAAAAGAACTCTATGCATGGATGCATCATTCTTTCATGACTAGATGCCAATGAATACATCATTGATTTAATCCTTTCTTTATCACTTAACTTATCCTAAAATGTAACTATCATTTCATACTATATGCTTTTTGTCAAAGTTCATAAATCTTTTCCTTTCATTGCAACTATTTATTCATCATTAAACCACCTTCTACAATTAACCTATATACGAGGCACAATAAGGAATTTATTACATAAGTGCATCATGTGCTATATGCCCCATCCTTTCCAACAATGTGAACCTCCCAATACGTAAGAACATCTCAAAATGTATTCAGCCTATATGCATGATACAACACGGACTTCTTTGCACAAGTGCATCTTTTAGCTTATGCATCATATGTTCAAAATGAGACTACCCTTGACCATGGAAGTGCAAGCTTTATAAGTACCTCGTCATGCAACTGAACTTTTTAAGTCGAAGCAAAATATATAAATTTTCCAATGCATTTAAGTTTCTCTATGTGAATTAAAACATGCTTTATGCATCCTTTCCATGCGAATATGTTTTACGGAACCTGGGCATCTAATATCGGGGCGTTGTCCACTCTCGTGCTTTGGGTGGAAACTCCCGCGTGTGCTCCTCTCGATTTTTTCTTGGGAGCCATTGACGAAAATAATATCAAATCAACGAGGTCTCCTTTGGATCCCTTACGGATTCCAAAATTGCTTGCTGCCCAAGATCTCCTTTGCAGCACAGGAAATAAGCCTTGCGGAACATGATCTATGAAACCGAAAAGCCGCGTGTGAACTTGGTATAATGGAGCTTCAATAGAAGCTTCTCAAGCTTCTGATTTTTTTCAGAGATGATGTGATGATGATGACGACTAATTGGATGATGATGGTGAAGATGATGATAATCGATCGCGAGAGGATGATGAAGTTGATTGTGATGGCAGCAGCCTGACGGCGTTGGCGGCAACTTGATAGCAATGGCGGCAAGGCAGGACGATCACCCTCAAGCTTGGGAGGGGGGGTTCATATAAGGTGGAGGTGGGGATGGTTAAAGGAGTGGGTGGCCACACAGGTGGCAGCTGTATGCATTCCTCCCCATGCCCCTTCATATTAGCTCTTACACACTCTCTCTCTCCCTGCCATGCAATGGGAGAAGGAGAGGGAGTTTTTTTTTTGCAATTATTCATTATCCTTTTTTCCTTGAAGGGGAGTTCCTGCGGTGACTTGCCCATTTATAAGCACACGGTTTCTTATGCACAACGCGGGGGGGATGATATTGTTATTACACGAGGATGGAGCACTTAGGCCAGAGTTTTTTTGTTGCGGGAGATCATTTCATATTGTTTTTGCAGAGAACTAGGGTTTTATAATATTTTGTTGTAGAAATATTACATTCTTTTGCACCAATACTTGCCATATTTGCATCATCTTTCAATATTTGAAGTTGTTACCATCTCGCTTTTCAATATTGAAAATATCACTCTCAATTGATGCATTAGAAGTACCTGTAATTATGTCTACAAATTATTGCAAAATATATGGGCTTTTATAATTTTAGCAAATTAGCCCCAAAACTGAGCCAAAAGGGAGGGAAAATGGTGGGAAAAAAAGAGCATATAACTTCCACAAACAATATGTAGCAATAGACTGCTCAAACAAGGTGTTTACACTCAAAGATACTACTCATAAATAGTATTCAGGATTACTATCCATAGAACTACAGTAAATGACCATACATCAGTAGAGGTAAATGACCAATGGAGTAAGCTTCCACTACTAGGAATATTTGGGTAGCAATCCAAGATATATAAAATGCAACTAGCCATATAGCAACCAAGTAGCAAGAACAATAAAAAAATATGAGAGTCTCAAATACATAGATGCATACAACTAATGCATGTCAAGCATCCACCCACCACATTGACAAGCCATTGATAATGATAGGTATAAGGTATCCAAATTACCAGCAAACATAGCAATGGAGATGATGACGAATAGGCTGCCAGGCTATGTGTTAAAGATTTGGTCATTCCCATGAAGGTGTGTGAAGGAGGAGTAAGAAGAGAGAGACAAGTGTGTGGGAACTTCAACAGTCACAATGTGTGACCTACCTTCTATTATTCTATTGCCACTCAAAGAATAAAGAATAAAGTGACAATGATGGGTGCTCACAACCCACAGTGTACAAGTGTGTGGGTACTATATATAACTAAATGTAGGCTATAAGGCACATGTAGCCTTTAACTTCCAACACGTTTTCCTATGGTGGGTGGGTGTTTGGTGTATAATTGGCCTAAGCATATTGAAATGTTTTTTTTTGTTTCATTATTCAAGTCTCGAATAGACCTTGCTCGTTGAGCTTTAGTATTGAGTAGCATGGGCAGCAAAGGGATCAGCATAGTTGGCGTGAATTGTGCCTATTGTGTTGCCCTATTTCATTGTCAATTCGCACTCTTGCTCTAGCTCCTTGATAATCTTTGGCACTTAAACAACCCTTTGGAAACTCCTTCACATTGGTATTTGGCATTGGACACCAATTTGAAGCTCAGGTCTTTCCTAATACAACAGTTAATCATTGTATATAGGTATATGTTGTGGTTTTCTTCATTACTTGGAGGTCATATGCGGCTTCTGTTGATGCCTATTTGATGTTGGAGCATTGGTAGATGCTTGGTTGATGTATTGGGATGCTCTTGGATTGATTTGAGCTACCATAGCTCAATGGTTTGATAGGATATTTACTATTTGTTGTAGACTATTTGGACAACAAGCTTTTAGACTCAGAAGGTTATGCCTATTCATGCTTGATACTATTTGAGTATGCCACTTGTATGTATTAATGTCTAGCATTGATACTTGGACTCGAATATGATTATGGGTTGATTTACCACTCCAATTTGGGCTACATTGGATGCTTTGGAACTTTGGCTTTATACTTTGCTTGCTATAGTGGATTGCATACATATGGGCTTGAAGATTTATTGAGGTTTCATACTCCCATTGATGTGTCTTGAATTCTAGATGGTCATATACGAGATTTTTTGTGCTTATATTTCTCATTTGGCATTTAGATTTGCTTCAGTGGGAGCTACATGCTATTGGCATGAGAGCTTTGGATTATTTATACAGTTGAGCTTGATCTCTTGAGACAATGGGACTTTGGACTTATGCACTTGCTCTGTTGATTCTCATTGGATGCAATTACCCTACTAGTGAGCTGATTTGATTACATGCTTTGGATGCGCACTCGTTTCTATAAGCATGATGTTAGTAATATATACATGTGTCTTAGTTATGTATTGAGCTTCATTACTCTTTGATCAGTCCATTGTGCATTTGGAAACTCTCTTTTGTTGCCCTTGAGATCTACTATATGCTTGGTATCTATGCCTATTGGTTGTATGGTTTAATGATACATTAAGGTTGTGTGACAAATCTTGGTACCGATTGTATGCCTATTCATTGTTGGTTTCTTTCGTGAAAAGCATGGATCTAGAGCATGGCTATGGTGGATGAAACACAAAGATAATGTTCATGATGACATAGATTAGAGAGACCAACTATTACTCAAGTGAATTAGGTTCCAAGATGGAAGCTTGGACTCATAAACACAATCTTGAGTATGACACTGACTATAACTGAAAGGACAAAGTAAAATGGCATTACATTGAAAAAGTGAACCAAAGAGTTTCTACACTTGCTGGCTTTTCCCTCCCCTTCATGATGACATGGTGAGAGACTAGCTCATTGGCAATCTAGTCAAGTTAAAGCTTGAAACTTTACATCTTTGGCAAGGGTTTTGTTTTACAAAGCAAATCCACTAAGGGAAAGAAAATCCACTATGGGAAATATAATTTCTTCAAAACAATCTATCAGAGTTGTTGTTGATAGTGAAAGCATCTTCTTCTTCTTCTCTTTCATTCATGAACTAATTCTAGTGGTTATCATTCTGCACATGTTGTGCTCGTTTACGGTGGAAGCATTCATGGGCTATATGGTCAGTCTTACCATAATAACGACATGTCATTTGATATTTGTTGTCAAAGTTTAATCCTCACCCTCAGCCTTTAGGTCCAACGGCTCCTTTGGTGCACTTCTTCATCAAGAAGAGAGTGCTCAATATCTTTCTAAGACAAATTAGGTACATTGTTCAGAGTAGAGACAAGATTTTCATTAGGATCCTGGTTTACACTAGCAAGGAGCACAACAATGGCTTCATCTTCATCTATTGTTTTCTTTAGAGTGGCAAGTTGAGTTTTTAGACTTTTGAATTTGTTAATATGCATAGTCATTGAAGTGTTTTTTTTAATGTCAAGCTTATAGAACTGCATTAACAACTTGATCTTAGAGTTTTTGGCTTGACTTCTAAAGATCTTGTCAAGCTCATCCCAAGCCTTTTTAGCATCTATGATGCTAGAGATATGGTGTAATACATCATTAAATAGTCCCTAGGCAATGATGCCTAGAGCCTTGTTGTTCATCTTTTTCCACTTCTTTGTATTGGGCTGGTCTTCTTCAATGAACCCGTATTCATCATCTTTGTTCTTGCTATCTGCATCTCTTGCATCATCCTCAAATAGGTCCCACAAGTCCTTTTCCATAAGGTGGTACATGGTCTTCTCCTTCCAGACATGAAAGCCTTCTCCATTGAGCTTGGCTATTTGCTCAAGTTCTACCATGTTGATCAGCTTCAAATAGCTAAGATAATACCAGAAAGTAAGTTTCCCAAGAACACAAGTAGATTAGTGCCAAATAATACTAGCTGAATATCAATAGATACTATGCTTGAAGAATTGAAGATATTTATGTTTAGCTTGATGTTGCTAGTGATTTCTCCCCTTCTTTTTTATTTGATGGAAAAGAACTTATTGAAAACTGAGTGAATCACCAAATTAGAGTTGGAGGAACTTCCTTGAGCTAAGAGAGGTGTAAAAATGAAGTGAAAAGAAAGCTTGAGGTGGAATGGGTATGGAGTTTTGGTCTTCTCTCGAATCTTTGTGGATGACTTCTATACTTACTCGGGCTTCCAGATCTACAGTGAGCTCTAGAGAGTGTAGCTCAGTGATTAAAATCATTGTTGATGATAATAGTAAGACAAAGTTAAGCTTTTAGGTTTCTGGCTATGGCTGCCAAACAGACAAATGGCTATAGGGTTTTGCTCTGTATGAGTAGTAGAGGAAGAATTTTGGGGAACCCTCTTGGGTGAGGTTAGCCCACTTGGGGGCTACCAAAGCCCTATGGTGGCAGCAAGGATTGCATTGCATATTGGTCAAGATGATGTACGAACTACTGCATACCAAAAACTGCGCCAGATCTGTGAAGAATGACAATGCTAGCCATTGTCATCAACTATGTTAGGCTTTGAGGTACTAAGAGGGTGTGCCTTGACCTGTAGAAGAATTTTGCAGAAGGATGTAGAGCCTGAAAGGACCTGGTTTGCTCACACTATCTTCTCCAAGGTCAGTAGGTATGACAGTCTACAGGCACACACAAGGACATCAAGCAATAATTTGTGCAATGTTGGGCACTAGAGACCCCAATGTTCTACTGTAAAGTGATACATAGATCCTTATTGAGTCATGGAACACTTCTTTAGAAGGATTCTTGAAGAGATTTGGCCTATGGAGGAAGATCCAGGAAGCTCAAAGCACAGTAGGTGTAGTCTAGCTATGGCAAACATGAAGGTCAAGATGAAGTTGAAGTTGAAAATGGAGACATGAGCTAGATGTAAATTGAACAAAGATGACCAGAGGTGAAGAGTGAGAGTGTGAGGGAGCGAGTGTGTGAGGGTGAGGGACCAAGGAGGAGAAGCTCTCCATCTTCTCCTCTCTTCTTCTCTTCTCTTCTCTTCTCTTGTCTTGCTCGCGGCAATGGAGCTTGGAGAGTGGAGCTTGAGGATGGAGCTTGCTTGAAGCTTGCACTTGGATCCTGGAGCTACCGGAGTGCGTGGGAGAGGAGGTAACTCGAGCAGCACGGAGGTAAGCTCACTACACCCGTAGATATGGATGGCGCGTCGGTTATATGAGAGGTAGCCATTAGTGCTCGGCTTGGAACGCTTGAAACAATAAGCGGTCTGTGGGTCTTGGCGGTTGAGTGAAAGCTCCCACATTTTGGTTCCGTTGCCGGGACCAACAGATTCAAGCCTTGAGCTCTTGCGCGCTTCGAATCGAGCATTGGAGTAGGGTTTTCCCCGAACTGGTGCTTGAGGTAGATAGGTAGGAAGCGAGGGAGTTTGAAGAGGTATTCGATCTCCTTAGCAAGTAGGTTTTTGGTTTTTTGGATTTGGAAAAGCATATTGGAGTAGTGTAGATGATTGCTTTGTGATTTGTATGCATTTAGGATAGGGAAAAACAAAGAAAAAGAAACAAACAATAGGGTTTTTTGTTGCTGTATAACAGGCTAAAACAGGGAAATAGGGGCACAGATCCTTGGAGTGCCGTTTGATTCGAGCACCATAGTGATTCCAGGCATGTCTGGCATTTCCTTGTAGTGTTTTGTACCTATTTGGAAGGCGCTGGACGATTCGGTGTAGTAGACGTCAGCCTAGAGGCATCGCGTGCAACTTGCGGGCCGTCGGCCGCGTCATCGGACCAGGCTGTCCGAGTCCCAGAATCGGACCAACCAAGATCGGACCACCCAGAATCGGACCAGGCCATCCGAGTCCCAGAATCAGACCAGGCCATCCGAATCCTAGAATCGGACCAGTCCAAAATCGGACCACCAGAATCGGACCACCCAGAATCAGACCGTCCGACTACTAGAATCGGACCACCATGTCCGATCCGATTCCCAAAATCGGACCACTTTTTGATCCGATTCCTAGAATCGGACCATTGGGCCGATCGGACCACCTAGAATCGGACATCCGATTCTGATAATCGGACTCCTAAAAATCGGACATCTGAGAATCGGACAGAAAACTGTCAAAATCAAATAGGTATCTAGAACACAAATTTTGACACATCTAAACCCCGAGATTGACCCCAAAGGCTACGTAGAGCTAAAGGCACATCACAGATCCATCACTGGGCTAAAATTTAGAGCACGTAGTTCAAAATTTGGCTATAAACGGTCCTCCAAATTGTGCATGGCTTTTACCGTAACGGCCCTGCGGGCCGGGGGGACAACCCTCCCCAGACCCCCGCAGAGGGGGCTCTGCCCCCTCTGTACCTCCCCCAAGTAGGTTGGAGAGAAAATGTGCGCCATGACAAGTCTTCCAAATTGGACCCTAGTGAATTAATGGATCTACACGAGCATGGATTCTCACTTGCAAAAGAGTAGCCAAAAGCCCATACCTGAATAGAGACAAATAGAGACCCTAGAACCTCAATGGGCCCATCTAGCCAACAAGGGCAAAAAGGCCACACTGCAAAAACACATATATGTTGCATTTGGACTGCATCTAGTCAAAGCGGAAAGCAACAACATCAAGCTACAATAGCGAGAATGGCTAGATATGACAGTCCTGACGATAGATGCTCCTTGAATAGCACTACACTGACGATCCAAGGCACCGGTGGAGAATCCACATCTGGTCGTACAGTTGGGGACTCAAGGGCATTCGTCAGAAGGCTTAAATTTACAAGGCAAGACCTAGAAGATGAAGACATAGTACCACCTGCTTATCTTAGGGTCAAACTCACCGCAGAAAGAGAGCATAGTGTTGATGCTCTCATTGATGAAGGAGCAGATTTCAATATCTTGACTTACAAAGCATGGACTCTACTAGGTCAACCAGAGCTCAAACCGACTGATGCAACTCTTAACCCTTACAGGGAACACCCACAAGCACTTCTAGGGAAGTGCAGAATCCTTGTAACTATTGAAACAGAAAGCTTGCCAGTCCTGTTCTATGTTCCTCCAAATAGCGAGAATTGTGGAAAGGAAATCCTCCTAGGAAGGCCCTTCAAAAAGGTAACGAAGTGTGAAGCCGGCTATATAGCACAGAAGATACACCTAACACTACCAGGTGTGAGAATAATCACAACTTTTAGCAAGGATGACCTCACCAAACCTCGAGGGAAGGGAAAGGAGCATTCTGACATACCAAGCAAGCCTAGTAACGAGAGCAAGGAGTTGTTGAAAGAGTTGATACAAGTGCAGGTTGAACGAAGAGAACTAGTGAACGAGGCCATACTTGAGACAAAAAGGTTAGGAGACAAGGCCAAGGATAGGATTTGGACTCACAAATATCGTAGAAGACCACGAAAGAAGCCCAAGCCTTATAGGCGAAGGCATCGATGGAGAGCTAGCACAACGCCACGATGGATATCCAAGGCGTTGCTTCGTGCTCAAGGGTATTATGCAGACAACCAATGGATTTGGGTACCAAAACCCCCTGCTAAACCACCTCTGTCAGACGCCCAAATTATGTCAAAAGCAAAGAGACGTAGGAGAAAACCTAAACGAAAATCCAAGTCTCGAACCAAAAATATGGGAGTGATTGAGCCCCACACGATTGAAGTCAAGAAACCAAACATGACCTATCAAAAAGTAGATCCTTGGCCTAGCATGCTTGACAAGCAGATGCCAGATGTAATCGTTGAGGATATGTAGAAGCCGCTAGTGCCCAAGGAGCTTTTGATTCCCCAAGAGGATAGCAAGCATCATAGGCACAACATTGCTCAGGGCAAGGTTAAATGCTCAACAAAGCAAATAGCACAATCATCTAATAGCCACGAGCAAATCTCCCAGCCAGTGTCAAAGCCACTTAGGAGTTCCAAGCCTCCTGCACCCTCTTCCCCTAAACGGACACACGAAGCACAACACTCGTCAAGTGAGGCTACTCAATCCCAATCTCTACCTACATCAAAGCTTCCAAATGTCCAAGAGGCAGGACACGATACCAACCTTAGCTCTCAACCTAAGGATGTGCCTATGTAATCCACCGTGGCTAGCTCAACTGCTACTTAATCTGCACAAGTGAATACGCAAAGGGCAACAAAAGGCACGACCACTTTTGATCTGCCTAAGGATTTGACACCGCAAGCTACCAATGGTAGCCAGTCCACTGAACTAGCCACCACTACTTCCAATCAGAAATCACAACAGTCACAGCCCTTGGCCGTGACAACGCCCCTTGTGGAACATGTCCTTAGTAGTTTACCTGTGGAGGAGGTGTCGCAACCAGCTTCCTTGACAACTCCAGCACTCCCCAAGTTCCTAAAGCCTAGGCTGGAGGAGTTAAACTCAAGGGAGTTGGCTGAAGAGCTAGACTCTTCGAAAAGGGAGGTAGTTGCGCTCTCACAACCTAGCGAGGCTATTCAGCAGGCCACGACCATGTCCCATAAGGATACACTAGAGAAAGAGAATGCTGAGGCCCAACCAAGCACATCAACAGTTGACCTAGCGCAGGGTCCTGAGTCATTGAGAGATGCACCTTCACAGACCAGGAAAAAGAGGAGAAAACAACGAAGACAACAGCAATCACAGGTAATTATGGACCCCAAGAGCATTGAGACCAAGAGCGATGGAGAGCTGGGGAATAAAGCATCAAGTCCATCCACCAATGAACCCATTGATGTCTCTCCTAATAGCGGTGAAACCTCAGGCACATCTGTGTGCTCTGAAAAATCAAAGCAGCCGTTGCCATCAACAATTTCTTTCAACACTCAATCCACCAACAATAGAACTCACATCGACCAATGAAGAGTGGATGCAACGTTGTCACAACAGGGTGACAAGATCATACCAGTCACACCCAAGGAGAACCATGACGCAATAACGAAGCCTCAAGAGAAACAAGGAAACCCCAAGAGCATGAGCAATCCTAGCATTGACCAATCTTGCTCATACAGGCCTGAACCCCCAGCTATGATAAAGCCTAGGCAAACTTCTAGAACCTTGCATGAGATAGCAACCGAGCAAGCCTTCGTTGAACATAGAAGTGTCACAGAATGCTTAACTGAGTTGGATGCTAAGCTCAAAGCGTTTGCACGTGTCTACGTCCTTGCGGACATGGGCACATTCCCTAAGGAGCAGCTCAAAGAATACTTACCATTCCCCTTATCTTGGGAAGAGCAAGAACATCTTGATGAGCACTATAACAAGCTCTTACATGAACGCATGCGACTCATCTCTGACGAGGAGGTTGACGAACTGCGCTTAACCGTCACGTTCAATGAAGTGCTCTGTCGATCGAATCTCGTAGACATAGAGCAACTAAAGCGGTTGTCAGCAGGCCAGAGTCAATTTGAGCAGCGTTGGTACAAATGTGGCATGGTAATGGCTGAACTAGGGGCTCAAATCATGACATTCTTTGAGGAGCGATTGGCCAAATGGCCATCCCAAAGAGACCCAACCTATGTGGCACCAACTTCCCTTCGAGGTGCTAACTGCCATTCGGGGTACGGACTTGGCTGAACCTAGCCAAGAAAACTCTCTGTTTGATAAGGTTCTCACTGAGGAGGAGTTACATGTTGCCAGTAGACTCGGACAAGGTCCATGCTGCTTGATGTGGCAAAATATCTATTGGTACTAAGTAAGTTGCCATGAGTGCTAGATGCGTGTGCCACGCTCTAGTAAAATCCTGAGTCCTACAATTGGTTTTTATCCTCACAAAGTGACATGGTTTCATGAACATGTACATAAATAAACAACGTATTTTGTGACTGTGTAAATAATACCAAAAGAAGCAAAGGCCAACATACCCCATTAGCAATGATGACCAAGTGCAGGTGATATGCATCAAGTCAAAACTAAGGGATTCAGGTTGGCGATGTCTTGTTTAGCTGGACATTTTTATCATGGTTGAAGCATGTGACTTGCATGTACTCTCATGCCTTTCCAAGTTAATGCAGAATGACACATGTCAATGTCTAGAAGCGTTTAATATCCAAGTCACCACAAAACCACCAACCCCACAAAGAACCATTATGAAGGAAGTGACAGGAATACCAAGAAACAAAAGCCATGATGGAAACGCAACTGGATGAGAACCCAAGGACACCCCTTTAGAAACCACATGTTGCAACTGAGTATGGCCAAAGCATAATCATCGATTACCTCCTCCTTCTTGGCCAAACTCTATGTTCGGGCAGGAGCCATGCTCTCAACAAGGGCGAATGTCTCTTCATAATCCAGGATTCAATTCGCAAGATGCTCTACCCTTGTCCATGCACAACTCACTCCAAGTGCTACCTCAATTGTTCAATGTCTCACATGTTACAAAGATGCTTAAATCTCAAGTGTATCTCTTCATCTCAACAATAGTTCCTCTAGCATCAAGGCTGATGACACAATCATCTCTGTAATATCCATTCTTCATAGCCTTTGGATCCAAACATTTCTCAATCCAAATGAAAGGCTAACAGCCTCAAAGTATGGCATTGATTGTATTCATTTTTTTCCACAAAAAAAAAGGAAAAGAAAATAAAAGAAAAAAGAAAAAGAAGAGAGAAAAAAAGAAAAAAGAAAGAAAGAAAGAAAGAAAGAAAGAAAGAAAGAAAGAAAGAAAGAAAGAAACACACACACAATCACAACACCGCACCTAGGATCCTCAAATTAGGTACGTCCAGTGACCTTGGTTGGCTGGCTCCATCCCTAATCCCCTAGCCCTTTGTACATCCCCCACAATTGTTCAGGGCACATTAAGGGCAGGACATACCTAGGAAGCTCGCCTCGCCTATGGTTAGACCTGTCACCTTGAACCACTTGCACAATTCTTTTGCACTCATCTCAATGCTATTACAATCAACAGTGGTAAGCAAGGCATGAAAGACAATGGAAAAGTACACCATACTTTTCAAGCACTATAAGTAGCCACTAGCTACCAGAGGCTAAGATATCAAGGAGCTCAATTATGCTACATTGTCGTGACCAGACCATAATGATGTCTCACGCAATCTTCAAGTGTACTCCCCATCTTCATCGACAAATTTTTCCATCAACTTAGCCCCTTACTTCACTGCCCATTGCTATACAAGGAACCAGGCTGACACTCTAACTAAGTAATACCTAAATACGCACGTGTACTCACTTAACATTCACACTATAACCTATACACGGTTTGGGTCCTCAAGTGCATGACAATACTCTAGGCTTGCTTAGAGTTTGACCTGTCTCCCAAACTACTCAAAATATGTCTTGTGCACGATAAGAAGACTAGCACTACCCCTTAGGGAGAGACCACATCAGAGGTTTTCCAATTGCAGGTATTAAAGACTCCAACGAAAGCGCCGTCACCTCTACATTAACACTCAACTCTGAACTCTTGTCCTTTACTTCATCATGCAAGACCACTAGAAAATCATCACGAGTAGAATCCACCATGAGCATCCCAAGAACACCAACACACCTGTGCCAGCTATGAGTGACCATCCCCAACAAAGAGTAACCCTATCGCCACCTACAACAATCCTATCACCATCCAATCAGAATAGCAAAGTTCCACCAACGACCTTCATCCGCACCAACATCAGAACTCCTCCAAGGCAAGCCACAATAGTCCCTTTTACCCACGTCTTCGGTGCAAGCTCCGCATGCTACCTACGACGGTGAGTGCCATGGGACTGACACTCGTCTAGGAGGGGGGTAATGTTAACCCCAACACGAAGAAAGCAAAAGGAAATAAAAAAGACGCAGGGCAAAGGCGGAAAAAAGGTAGCCCGACTGAAGAAAGAATAGGAGAAAAGGCCAAAAGCACAAGGGCAACCTTAAAAGTCCAAGGCAAATGCAAAAGGGGAAAGGTGTATCTTAAAATAAAAAGGCGCACCCTAAAATCTTGTAGAAGAGTGCCGGGCTCTCACCCGTGCAAATTGTAAATGTAGATGGGCGGTGGAAAGGAAGCTAGGAAGATAGAAGGACAATGGGAAAAAGGGCCTAGCCTACGGCCGGCCATGTAAAAAAGGGGAAAAGGGGATGATCACCCAAAAGGGATTTAGGGTTTTGTATATAAAGTTGAAAAGTGAATGAGAAGCTGATTCTTGTGTTTGGCCAAAAGTAGCTCTCTTCTTCTTCTTCTTCTTCTTCTTCTTCTTGTTCTTGCTTGCTTGAGCTTGTGCTTGAGAGAGGGAGTGTGAGAGTGTGAGGGAGCGAGTGTGTGAGGGTGAGGGACCAAGGAGGAGAAGCTTTCCATCTTCTCCTCTCTTCTTCTCTTCTCTTCTCTTCTCTTGTCTTGCTCGCGGCAATGGAGCTTGGAGCGTGGAGCTTGAGGATGGAGCTTGCTTGAAGCTTGCACTTGGATTGTGGAGCTACCGGAGTGCGCGGGAGAGGAGGTAACTCGAGCGGCACGGAGGTAAGCTCACTACACCCGTAGATATGGATGGCGCATTGGTTATGTGAGAGGTAGCCATTAGTGCTCGGCTTGGAACGCTTGAAACAATAAGCGGTCCGTGGGTCTTGGCGGTTGAGTTAAAGCTCCCACAGTAGTCCTTGATGCCTGTTGCGCTTAATGCGCATACCAAGAATGTGGTAGGCTTGTCCCAAATACTTTATCTCAAAGCTCTTCTTCAACTAAGATTTAAGAGCATCCAGCTCATGATGAGCTTTCCTTGCTATCAACATATCATTCACATAAAGTACCAAAATAAGCAATGAGCCATCACGGGATTTCCTTGTATAAAGACACGGATCCATAGTACTCTTGATGTAGCTCTGTGATTGCATAAAGGCATCAAACTTATGATATCACTCCCTAGGTGCCTACTTCAAGCCATAAAGACTTTTCATCAACTTGCATACTAGGTGCTCCCTGCCAGGTTCTGCAAAGCCCTTAGGTTACTCCATGTAAAACTCATAATGCAAATCCCCATGCAAGAATGTAGTCTTGATATCCATCTGATACATGTCTAAGTCAAGCTACGCGACTAAGGCCAAAACCAAGCGTAGGGTGGTCATCTTGACCACAAGAGAAAAGACTTCATCAAAGTCAACTCCATGCTCTTGTTGAAAACCCTTAGCAACAAGTCTTGCCGTATAAGCCGGCTTGGGATGCCTAGGGGTACTTTTCAGCTTGTACACCCATTTGCATGGCAAATACTTCTTGCCGTTAGGAAATGCAACCAAATCCCAAGTCATATTCTTATGTAGAGAGTCCATCTTAGACTGCATAGCCCTCTCCCAGGAGTGACTATCACCCCTGCACATAGCCTCATCATAGGTTCCTGCATCTGTAACCAAGACATGATGCATCAAGGGCTCAAATCGATCAGGTGGACATCTAGCTCTAGTAGACTATCTCATTGTAGGCTCTCTGCATTCTAGCATCCTGTCCAACACCCTGGCCATGTGTACCAACTGCTGCTACAGGTTGTATCTGGTTGTGTAGGTTGCACTAGAGCACGTGGTTCCTCCTAGAATATAAACCTGCGTATCTCGATCACCTTCTCAAGCTGCCTATGCATCTTGTCTTCATGGCAGAATACATCATGGCTGCAGATGACTTTCCGCTCTTGTAGATCCCAGAGGCGGTAACCCATTTCACTTGCATCTCCATAGCCAAGGAAAATGCATCTGACACTCTTAGGATCCAGCTTAGTCCACTTGTCCTTGTGCACATGGTAGAATGTCTCACATCCAAAGATATGTAGATGCACATAATTCGTACCATCAAGCTTAATGATGTTGAAGATAGCACTATTAGTAGAAGAAGATGCCATACTGCAATCCAAAATGGTGCAGACAATTCAAAACTACTTGTTGTGTCCATGCATAATTGCTTGCTATAATAAATTACAGTTAGGTACAATGAGAGTAAACTGTAGGCAAAATGAATGCACCAAGTCAACCATTGACTGTCAAAGCATAACCAGCATCAATTGGGCATAAATCAACATGTGATAGTCATACGCACATCGAGCCAACACCCAAGCATGTCAAATGAATATGTCAGTAAGTCGGCACACCCCACCCCCTGTGTAATAAGGCAAAGTGTACATAACATTGGCAAAACCTGACAAAAAGTGGCGTATGCTCAGGGAGTGGAACACCCAAATCAGTCCAAGTACATCTGTGAGGACCACCGCATATCAACCATGCAACATCCAAGTGAAGATCCTAGTCTCAAGTATTCGAATGCTCAAGTAGCATAAACTGCCTGCTCAATGTCTGTCAAGCGTATCAAGAAGATCTCCCACTAGCACAAAAGCCATAAATATCAAGCAAAGAAGCTCAACAAGGGCATATGATAGCACCAGTGCCATTAGATCCAAGATTAACCATCAATAAGACCTCATGAGCATATAGGCCATGTAGCATCCATACATAACATACATAGACATCAAGTACATCCAAACTGTAACTCTGGCAAGCCGAGAAATAACCAAAGTAAGCTCCGGGTAATCGAATGTCAAGCCAAAGCAAGGCTCAGTAGCATCCAACTCCAAACAATGTAACGGGCATGTAGTAGTGGCATAGGCCAAGCATGTCAAGACCAATCAGACATAAGCAAAGTACATGCCATAAGTACATCAGAGATGAAGATCCAAATGCTATGCGAAGTAAGCTCGAGCTCAACCAATGATTCGAGAGCAAATCCAAGCTCTATGTCTATCCTCGAGAGTTACTACATCAATGTATACATCCAAGACAAAGCCCGAATGCAATAGGCATATCCAAACATAAGCAAAAGAGCTTTAGCCTTGAATATTCAAGCAAAAAATAAATGTCCAAAATTAAGCAAATAGTGGCTCAATCCAAGCTCACCATAGGCAAACCATAGTCATACTTTCCCATATGTATAGGCACTAACCGGGTATAATCGGGCATCAAATGACTATGTAGCATGAGCATAAAATATAATGACAGGGGACTGCCCTATTTTGGGCTGCCTATGGACTATGTAAAATAGTCAATAACTGAGAAAATTCAGCCCCAAAAGCATATCATATCATAGGCATACATTCTCCTAGCATTTGGGTAGCATTCGGGACCAATCGGGCAACCAATGTTAATACCAAAGTGGTCCAGATATAAAATACTAATGTAGCATTGTTGTGGGCTACCTGTAAACTATGTATAATAGTCCCTAACCTAAAGTAAATCACATCAATTCTCAATGCCAAGGCTCGGGATCAAATGCTAAGCATAAACCAAGTGTATAGTGTCCAAATGAGGTGTTTTCAAGCTGCCAATGAGTGCCAAGGGAGGGCCGAAGTAAAAAAAAAAATTTGTAGGTCTTCAAGCTAGCCCAAACTAATTTGGGGCCTATGGAAGGGTTGGGCAAGGTCAAGGCAAGGTTGGGGGAGTAGTCAAGGACCCCAGGAGCTCCCTCTTGAAGGGCAAAGTCACCGATAGAGAGTAGGCATCACAAGAAGCAAGAGGACATGGCTGCCCTGCTTCACAAAACTTGTGGACTGAAGTAAAATAAAAAAAGAAAGCTCTAATACCTTTAAAGGAATGCCTTTGAGGGTGCCCAAATGGGCCGGGTAGGTGCTTGGAAAGCCAGGGAGTGACGGCGGGAGCTTGGAAGAGTCGGCTATGGTTGTCAGGAAGGAGATGCAATGAGTGTAGGTAATCGATAGGAAGCTGAAGGAGTCATGAACCAAGTCGAAATGCTCGAGCAACCATGCTCTGATACCAGTTGAAAGGAGAGAAGGATCAAAGCTTGACTGGAAGAGCTATGGTGGGAGAGCAAGAGCAAGAAAGAGAGAGAGAGACCAAATGGAAACTCCAACAGTCACAATGTGTGACGGGGCCTTCCTTTATTCAAACTGTCACTAAAAGAATAAAAAATAAAGTGACGTTGATGAGCGCCCGCCACCTACAGTGTGCAGTGGTGGCGGGTATTGTCAATGTGGTAATACACGGGCGGCTAGGCAAAGGCGCCTTTACCCCCAACAGCAATGCCATGAAGATACGTGTGGTATGTTAACCATAGCCAAAACATGGTGAGTAGACCCAAATACAAGCAAGGGATAGAGGTTGCCAGCCTTGGTACCTCAAGCATAGTCAAGATCAAGGAGGTGGTAGAAAACAAGTTTGCTGAGCTTATCAATATCTTGACTAATGAGAATCATGTATATCTACTCAAAGTCTCTCAATGGAATGTTTTGCATTCCTTAGGAAGATGATGGGCATAGGATGAGATTATGTATTTCCTCATCTTATTGTATTTTATGTACATTTATACTTTGTCACTTTTTCTTATTCTCTCCTCACTAGAGGCACATTCACCTTTAAGTGGGATGTTGTTGGGGATGAAGGTACTTATGCCTATGATGCCCTATTTTTACTTCACACACCGGGACCATACACCTATACACTACAAGTGTGGTAGACACCCACCACTTTATTCTTTATTCTTTTAGTGACTATTGAATAAGGGAAGGCCAGTCACACATTGTGACTGTTGGAGTTTTCCACATCATCTCTCTCTCTCTCTCTCTCTCTCTCTCTCTCTCTCTCTCTCTCTCTCTCTCTCTCTCTCTCTCTCTCTCTCTCTCTCTCTCTCTCTCTATCCATCACTTGCATTTCTCTTGCTTCCACTTGCTCGTACTCCATTCAAGCTTCTCCCTTCAATTCGGATTGCTTCTTTGTAGAAGAGCCTAGTTCTAGCATCTATTATAGACTTATTGTTTACGATTTGTCTTAGTATAAGGTTCAAGATCATGTCAATTGAAGTGCTAGCTATATCTAATACATTAGAAAATAATCTATGTTAGATTTCCCTTTTGATTTTGAGCTCATCTAAGTGCATTTGGTTGGCAGTTTAGTCTTTTGGCACCACTCTTGTTAATGCATCATAACTTTGATTCCTAACAACTTCTAATTGTACAATTGGTTCTTCTATGAGACCATCCTTCATATGCTTATTTACTAGGTTATGCTTAAGTTTTATCATGTCCTTACCCCTCTCATTAATGTATAACTCTAATCAAATTTATGCCTAGGTTATGTTTATAGGGACATTTCATGGAGCTACAATGTGAGCCACGGTTAAGCTATAGAGTTGAGAAAGGAATGTTGATAGTGAGGAGCTATAATGAAGGATGGTCCATGGGAGTAGCTCATCTATAGCTACCACCAACCCTAGTCATCAATTTGTTGTAATCACAAAATTTGCGCAAGGATTAGGTAGAGATGTTAGGCCATGTAGAATATGTTGGTACTAGGTTACGGAAAGGGTTACCTAAAGTACGAGTGCAGGATGGAACTAGTTTAGCATGTGGATACTATTCCATATTTTCATGCTAGGTGTGACTATTCTAGTTGTATGATAGTGGAGGATTGTAAAGAGGATGCAGAAGCAATGGTTATTACAATAGCAAAAAAGAAAAAGGGATTGGATTGAGAAACACAACAAAAACACAAAATGAAGTGAGGAGCAAACTTTGCATTAGATATGATAATTTCAAAAGTGGAAAAAATCTATTGAAATAGAGGATTATGGTCAATAGGTGGATTTTCAAGAAAATCTCACAAAATTGAAAATCAGATAAGTTGTTGAGTCTAAAGGAGCAGGTGGAGATGTAGAAACTAAAGCACCGTTTTAGGCACTGGTCACTTCATCCCTATAGGTAACATTGGGACAAGTATTGGATCAAATGCCTAGTTTTAAAGAAAATTTATGTAAGAAGATAAAAGAGAAATGTAAGGGAATGATAAGTCAAAGACCGTGTTTAGGACTTGTGGATGTTGATTGACATACTATAGTTTCCACCCACTGGTTGGTTGATTATGAAATACCTACCATTCATGTGAAATATATAGGGAAGCTATTCAATGAGTTTTGTTGGTTGGAGAATCATCATTTAATATTCTTTGGAAGCAATTTATTTTTCAAATAAATTTATAGACTTGGCAGTAACACCATTTCAAGTAAAGATGGTAGACCAACAAAGTTTGTAACCCTTGGGAATCCTAAAAAATCAATTAATATGTGTGGTTGGTTTGAAGTTCAAGGTCAGTTTTTATTGTTCTTCATACGGATGTTTTTGAACAATCTTGTCACTTGTTACTTAATAGGACTTGGTTTAGATTAACCAAAATGAAGCAAGATTGGGGCTCTAATTTTGTTAGCATTCCTCATTGCAAGAAGGAAATAAAGTTGAGTAGTCAAGATAAAATGTTGGTGAAGTCTACTTGTTTGTTGGTGGTGGCACAAAATATTAATTAAGCACATAAAGTAGAAAATGATGAAGAGAATCTTTTTCTTCAACAAAAATTTATAGTGGTATGTATGTTTAAATTGATGTGGCTCAAATAGTTTAGAATTATCAGTCCAAAAAACCACATGTGAATGCTACAATACAAGATTTACTTGTTGTTGCAAACATTTAAGATTTCGATGTAAAGATGGAGTTTTTAAAAACATAGAATCAAATATAAAACATCAAGCTAAGGAATTGTTATAGACTATTGCAAAACAAGATGAAGTTGCTTGAAAAGTAGTTATTGAAGTTGAAGAGAGATTTGTGCATATATTATGTCATTCTAGTCATCTAATGGAAGATGGGGTGGAGGAAAATGATTTGGAATTTACTGATGGTCCAAGTTCCATTAAGGTGAGTATTTTTGTGGTCCTAGGTTTAAAGCATACTTAGTTTATGTCAGGAATTTTGCAATATATTCACATGGGAATACATAGATATGGCAGAATTTGATCCTCAAATCTATCAACACAAGATTAATTTGAAGAAGGATGCCAAACTTGTTATTTAGTGCCATTATAGAATGAATCCCAATTATGCAAACTAGGTAAAGGAGGAGCTAGATAAAATTTTATTCGTTGGAGCCCATCAATGAGGTAATTTGCCTTTCTCCTATTGTGGTGGTCCTAAAGGAGAGTGGAATGATTAGAGTCTATATGGATTATCATGAGCAAAATCCAATCATTATAGCTAATCAGTTCCCTCTTCCCTATATAGATTCATTGCTTAATGATATTGTAGGTAACCAAATGTGCAATTTGATTGATGGATTTCATGTTATAATCAAATCAAATGCAATCTCATCATATGGACAAAATAACTTTTATAACAGAATGGGGTGATTTTATTAGCATGGTGACCCACAACCATTTGGAGTAAGTCATTATGCTAATGCTAGTCCTATCACAAATAACTTACGAACCTGTAGCAAATAAGTAATTTGAAACATCCTTCAAAGTGGACTATATAACCTTTTCATTCATAAACATGAACTTATACAAAGCATCTTCAATGTGCCTACCTTCATCAATTTGTGAATAGAAATTCCAAGATCCTCTCCACCTAAAGTATCTTTTTGGGTATTCTTAATGCCTTGCTTCCATTTCCCACTATTCTAACGTGACTACATGATGAGATGTCTCTCAATTATACTCTTGTGTCAACATCCTATTAATCTTTTGAAGCTCAATCATAATGTCTTTGTCTCCTTGTATTGGATGCTAAGATTATGGATTGTATCCTCCATTGCATTCATGTCATTGGTCCCTTCGCTTAGTGTTTTGGCAACTAGAATAATCCTTCTTGTCTGATCACTAAGACACCTAGTATAATTGAGCTCCACATTAGCAACATCAAAAACATATTTTGGAAAGCTTGTTAAACAAAAGAAAATTGGAGGGGTATTAATAAGATTATCCATAGGGTATATAGGTCCATTCACCCATGGATCAATGTGCTTCAAAGCCTTATCCCTATAGCTTTGCAAGGCCTAACTAATGGCTTTAGCAAGTTTTTTCCTCTTGAATAATGGAGTACATTCCCGAAGTCATTCTCTTCTACTAGGAGAGAGTTCAAATGTTATGACAAAAAATCACAAATAGCCCAATGGAGGTATAGGGAATGATATGATAGTTTGATGGAGATAGAGAGAATAGGCAAAGAGAGATGGATGTAAGAAAGCTCATTGATGTAACGAGTCCACCTATTCGTTTGCAGGACACGTCTTAGCAGCCCATTGGGAAGAGAGTCTAGAAAGCGCCGCCCGGCACTCCCATGGAATGTTACGGGGTTTGCGATCTAGGTCCTCCAGAGTCTGCCACGAAGCGGAAGCATTTCATCTGTTCCCACTTAGGACCGACCTAAATCAGGGTTTTCCCTAGTGGTCAAATTCCTAGAACGGTAGCTAGCGTCGAACCCCAGGCAAACTACTTTACACAGAAACGTCAGGGTCAAAGTGGATTCATGCTACACTTGGTTCAAGGAGAATGGGAAACGAGAGGGATGCAAAGCTCAACCTCTTTGCCCATAAGGCATAGTACCATTCCGTTCCCCTAAAACAACATAAATCGGGATTCTAGTAACCTAGACTCTAGTTCAATGTTCCTTGCTGTTCATTTCCTTCGAGAAAAGTTTCCTGCTGTTGATTTTGTTTGAGAAAAGTTCCCGGCCAACCGGGACCACCCATCCGTAGGACGGACCCATGGCCACATCCATCGCACTTTCCTCAGGTTTGCTTTAGTTGTTTAATTACCTATCACCTTTAGTTGGACACGCATAAACAACTTCCTTAATTAGCCAATTAGTCACTGGTTCCTTCACATAATCTTAGCACTTGACATAGAAAAACAGTGTCAAACAAGTTTCTTTTTAACAGGTTATCTTATTAATCAGTCTTTGGAATACATCATAATAATCCAGCCCGATGGCTAATCCATAATCTGCCCGAAGGCAATCCAACAATCCACAGGGATTACTAATCCAAGGTTCTGCCCGTAGACTAGTATGCGGGCCTCGAGATCCAATCTCGAGTCACGTCGGCCTCTTATGCAGGACCTGGAAGGCAAGGGATTTATGGCCAGAGCCCCCCCTGGCACCAAGCGTCCTCCTACTCCAAGTAGCGCCCAACGGAGAGACTTGGTTAGGGTCAGGTAGACAGTCGGGGGTAATTGATGCTGCCTCTCCCTTCAGGCCTTCAACCTGAAGCAGCTAATTAATTTCTAGCCTTAGATTCTTTGAGCAAAGCAATACAAATAGTGCTCCTAAACTGTACAAACACAAACAATCCAGTGGTCGTTTTATTTGGCCAACTGCTAAGGAGTGAATCCTTTTCTCTGAGTGCATCGAGCATTCGATCCAAGATTAATTGCGACTTGGCAAGATCCCCAAGGGTTTGTTTGTTTGTGTACCCTTGCATCCTTGGGTTAGGGTTATACCCTGTTAACCCAAATTAACCAACACCTTAGGTTTCTTAAAATAAGACAGTAAATCCTAGCGACCATGTCGCTCTAACTTGATTTATCAATTGCTTACTAGGCAATTCATAGTTACCCTATCTTGGCAAATCAGCCCGAGAAGGGTGATGTAGCAGGATGACTACCCATCTCACAATAGGCTTGCATTAGAACCTGCCAACCTTGTTCTAAGGAGTGGCAACTCCACTTTGTGATTTAACACAAAACCATGCGACATTGCAATCTTGTTGCATAAGAGTCGCAACTAACTTGTGGGTTCAATCTCCCATCAATGACGTTCCTTGGTCGAGTAGTATGTTTAGTCAAGATGTAGGGTTGGGGTGTCTTCTTACCCAACCCAATCCCTAACCTTAAAAGTCACCACGCTTGGTCCTAGGGATTCTAAACTCAATCGGAAGTTTAGTATTAGGTCGATGGATCCTTAGGATAAAACACTAGATCATTAGTGTATGGGCATCCAATTAACCCAAACATCCTGTGAATGTGGATAGGACCTTTGGGTTTGAAGGTCTCGACTTGGCGACCAAGTGTGATACTAGGCAGAATTTCTAATGTGCTAAACCTTAGCTAGCACTTTGAGGTGTTTGTAGTACTAATTAGTTACGCTTATACGAATCCCTTGAGGGTTATACCAAATCGGTCTACTTGTCTTGTGACAAGAAACGATCTCTTCTTAGAGATGCTAAATTTATTCTAAAGGTGTAAATAGTTGCAAGACATCAATTATGTGTAAATATGTGATTTATTACTTTTATGCACTATAAGGTTTGCAATAACCCTTCCTTTTCTTGCTAAAGTCATGATGAATAACTTGCATAAAACCTACATAGATTTACATCAAGGAACTATGCCTACAACCTTTCGTTTAATGCAATTGAATTTCATGCTTTGATATGACATGCAACCTTTTCTAAATGCAACTTCGATGAATGAAATTTATGCATAACATGCAACCCTTTTCTAGATACAACATCGTTAATGAAGTTCATGCAAAATGAATATTATAAGACTAATGTTGACTTAATCCATTCCACAAGCATCTTTGCATGTAACTAGCAAGTCCATGTTTTCATTTCCATGCTATGCAATTTTTCAGACAACATCTAACGGATGTTAACGATTTTTTCTCATGCGAATCACAACAAGGAAGTTATTGCCTAAATGCAATATATGCTTATTCTTTCCACGGCCAATCAAAGATGCACTTAACAATTTCATCTTTTAACCCTAAGCAATATGCGTTTAGGCTTGTCACTTTGGAAATGCACAAAAAAGGGCAACATGCCACTAAGCTCATAAGATGAATAAGTCATTTATATTCATAACTTTCCCATGAATTTTAAGCATGCCCAACACGGAATTAAACTTCCAAGAACCTGGGTTTGAGGGCTTGCGGTGATGTCCACGTGTAAATGTGGGTCCGAGACTTCCGCGCGTGCGCCTTATGACTTTGGCTTTGGAGCCATTGTTGATGTAGTGGATATGGACTCCGTGGTTTGTCCTTGCCTCTATGCGAGCTCTGAACTTCCTCCGAGCTTTGGCAAAACAACCTCGAAGTATGCCTACTTTCTCCCTTGCGTAGGAATACCCTTTACAGATGTGGGTTATAAGCAACCAAGCCGCATGCACAAGGCTTATGGGGAGCCTTATCCTTAGAAGATTCTAAGGAAGCTTCTTTAGTCGGTCACAAAACGTGACGTGGGAGGAAAGGGGGTAATGATTGGAGGGGAGATTGTCGACGAAAAAGGGGGGGGGGGGGGGGGGATTATGATGATGATGAGGATGATTGTGGGCGGCAGCAGCGCGGCTGCAACAGCAGCCTGGCAGTGATTCGGCGGCTTCTCCATGGCAGGCGGCATATTTTCATCTCCTCTCTCTAATCGTGCCTCCCCCCCAAGGCTAAGGGGGAGGTTATATAGTGTAAGGGAGGGGGGGAAGATCCACCACGTGGAGGCTTTCGTGCCTCCCCTCCCTCATGCATCCACACCACACACCTCCTTAACTCACTCCTCCACACACTCCCTCTCCCCCTGCCATGCATCGGCTAAGGGGAGGGATAATTATAAAAAAAAATTGCCTTAATCTTACCCATTCTCTAATTTTTCCCTTTTTCTAGATGGGTGTTCTCACGCGGCTTTGCGGTCTTCAAGCTTGGCCTTAGTTTGCACAATGCGGAGCCGGAATTTAACATGGTGCGCGGAGGGAACACTTAGCCACCGACATTATTCAACACGGGGGATTGTTTTTGTACTACCTTTGCGCAAGATGTGAGGGTTTTATAGTCGACTTAATATTTCGAGTGGAAATATTACAATTGAGAAGTGAAAAGAGGCTAAGCGAGGAAGTCCAAAGTAGGTTTCCAATCCAAAAAATTACAATTAACCCATAAAAAATATATTTGAATAACTACAAACTTGTATCAAAAGACATATCTATTAACTAAGACTCAAGATATAAAAGATCCCCTTCAAATCAAAAATCGATTCCATACTTTTACTTTTATTGTCTCAGCTCATGAATTGTGGATAGAATACTCATGATTGTGAAAGGAATAGAGCACCACACTCCCATAACTAATCACTATGTGGATGTAAAATTTTAGTTTAAATTGACTCATAATCAAGGAGATATGAAGCATCTGAGCAAATCCCTTGTGGATAATATACTAAAAAAAAGGCAAAACTAGATTCTAAAACTAGAGAGAGAAATGCAATGTTTTATTAGTCCTCCACTTTCCTTGAGAGGGGCCTAGATGACCCAAAATAGAATTCAATGTTTTCACAGCATTATGATTTTAAAACTAAAGAGAGAAGAGGAGTTTTTAATTAGTCCTCTCCACTTTCCTTTATTTTAAGGAGAGAGAGGGGCCTAGGGAGCCCAAACAAGAGCTCACCTTTTTCTAACATTTGAACTACTATTTTAATGCAATTTTCTAAATGATAAATTGTTTTGACTTGACACCTCAGTTGTTGGTGTGTCAAAGCAATAATATACAAATTTTGACACACAAAGCTCTCTAATGCCAAAGGAGTGGGTCACAACGTGTTAGTTATAGAACCAATTTTACGTGCACAAATTGTTTCTTTTGCCTATTATTGCTAAGGTAAATAAAATAGAGCTACACCATGTTGATGTTGATGGAGAGAAATGACATGGGATTGACTACGATGGTTCCAAAATGAAGCTATCATAGCCCCATGATTGCTAGAAAATATATGCTTAAGGATTTTTCAAATGCCTTGCAATGATTTCACACCAAAGTAAGTCTTCTAAGCAAAGTACCACACAAAAATCCTAGTAGGACCTTTAGGAGGGATGCATTTCTTACAATGAGGAACATTTCAAACATTGCATTAAGATTAATGCTATTAGTGTGAATAATTGGCTTTTTTAGAATAAAATAAGGGTATTTCTATCAAGCAATGGATCAAATATGTTCTTGGGCCTTCAAATGGAATATAAGTTGTAAAATGTGAATAAGTATAGAAATGATGGTATGTTCGCAAGTGGACTCTTCCTTGTCTTATATAATTGATCATATGGATTATCTTGCTTGCTAACCAATTTCTTTAGTTCAATCTATACTATATGTTCATATTTGATCCACATTGCAATCACATCCTTGTGGTGTGTGTTGTGACTTTTTCCTAATTTAAAAAAGAAAATATGGTTAGACTTGCATAGACATCTTTCAAGACTTGAGAATGAGTATGAACATGAGATGGTAAGGCTCACAAGTGAGGAAAAAGGATAGAGGATGCTTTAACACTTCTTTCTAAGTTCGTAGAGAAAACTAAATCACAAATCACTTTCTTGTCTTATTTCAAAGATACTAGGTTACATGCATGTGGGTTGATGTTATATGTATAAC
Source organism: Lygodium microphyllum (assembly GCF_053477565.2). Classification (NCBI taxonomy): domain Eukaryota; kingdom Viridiplantae; phylum Streptophyta; class Polypodiopsida; order Schizaeales; family Lygodiaceae; genus Lygodium; species Lygodium microphyllum. The sequence continues at coordinate 130,289,910 of NC_141136.1, read as the reverse complement.
AGACTTTGCTAACAACGACCCAAATTGGTCCTTTGAGTCCTACCATCAAATACTAAAGAGTAATTCTTGATTGGTTGTCAAACAATCCATTGCCATAGCATGGGTTGGTTGATCCACAAAATAATGATTGTTTGTCATCCTTACTTTTAGTACACTAACACCATGAAAGATGTTTCATTTGACCAAAACTTAACAATTCAGATCGTATAATCCACCCTTGAACATGATAAATCATCCCTAATCAAATATGCCTTGTATGGGGAAGACCAAGAACTTGCAAAAGTGGAAAGCATGAATAATGTAAAGCCTACGTACACATGCAGAATTATAAGTTGGCATGTTGGAACTACGGCTAGGCACTCACTATAAACCTTCACAAGCACCAAAGGTTTTAATCATGGGTGTATTGAGTGTTAAGCAAGAGTATGCACATTTATTGGGCATGTATTGTGAAATAGTGGAAAGTAAGTTACTCAATTATAGGAGGAGAGATGTCCAATTATGGTTAATTATGTTTTTCTTTTTTTAGCTATATCATATAGGCCATCAAGTGCATGGCACTTCTTTGATTCCTTTCAACCATGGATCCACTGAGCCATAGATAAAAATTTTACATCTAATAATTTCTTCAAAGGACAAACACATGATTACAATACCTTTGTTCCTAATTTATTGGATCATGTGTCCATGATGTAGTGGCCTTGACAAATGATAATATCCCATCATTCCTAGACTTAATTAATTTTTAAAAATGTGGTGAAAGTGCCTCAATATGCGATCATTAAATGTAGAGGGAAAACATCACTTGTTACCACATTTGGACCATCTTTTCATCCAATTACTATGCTCATTGAAGAAAATCCATGTTAGCCTAAGTGAGTAAGTGCATCATTTGTGTTGAGCTTTGATGTATTGATCATATGTTTGGCAAGTTGTAAAGAGCAAAGAGCTTGATTGAAGTGAATTTATCAAGGACGAAGAGATAAATTTTGCCACATTACTTATGTGCCAATCCTTAGGGTGATTAAAAAAATACTATCACTTGTATATATCTAACACAAAAATGCATAACACACAACAAAGACTTGAAAGAGCTTGTAGACATTGGCATTCCCAAAAGAGGTATAAATCCCAATCTTTGAATTGAGAATCATAAAGTTTATGGAACCATCCATTCTATAGATCTTTGCAAAGAATTAAAAGAAAGCATTGCCAAGGATATGCTTCCCATTCATATATAGACGTATGGTCTTAATAAGGGGCATTCTTTAAAATGTTGATTATGGCCTTGCACCTCCAAATGTTGATTATGCTTGTAAGCATTCCATCATCATTTATGTGCTACATCACACCTCACCTCTCACGATCGTGAAGATTGATGCAAAACCATAAGTTTTAAAAGTAACAAGATTGACTTTTTTGATAATGTGTTTTTTCATTTCTTGATATATATATTAGACGTGAAAGCTTATGCAGGAAGTTACAGGCAATTTGGGAATAGAGTTATCACCATAGCTTTAGGTAATGAACTCTTGGGGATTTTCATCACTAACTACAACTTCTTCCTTTTGGGAATCCTGATTAGGTCTTCATTAGTAGTCATAACTCATTTGCTTAAAATTGTAATCTTTTTGAAAAGTACAATTTATCACAAGAGCCCCAATGGTTCTAAAGTTTTCTCTCCTTTTTAATAGTACACTTTTGCAATTTTGAGGCACACATTTTTGCTATCTATATTGGCTTAAATTATGATGCTTTCTTTCTAGGTTTGGTTTGTTCATTTTGACATATTCTACCCCTCAATTATACAACTATTTGATCATTTATAGGAAAACACTGATAGAGGATTGTTGAATGAAATGACTAATAGATACATAAAGTATAGATTATGATTGTAACATGCAATCATAACAAAGAGAGTGTATGGCTTTATGCTCATGCATGCTAGGATTTCAACAAGTACTTTACATAAATCATTCGTAATATGTCTATATTACAACTTCGTATATTGTATTATAACTTTTTGCATAGTGTATATTGTTTCTGGGCCTCCTTTCAAATGATAGAAAGGTGGGCCTTAGTGATATTTGACCTTGTTGTACATCTCTACATTCTCTAATGGAAAGTCATTTGTACATATTTCTTCAACAATAATGTCCGATGGTGAAATGCAAGGTGAAGCACTTGGGATTGCAATAAGTAAGATGGATATTACATTGGAGGCTTATTGAAGGAAAAAGTAACTTATAAAATTGATTGAACATGGTTATAAAAAAGGCCAAAAATTAAGTCTTTAATTAAATATTTTAGATGAATATTACTTGAAATTTTTTGTATTTTTAAAAGATACTAAACCACATACGAATCTACATAATACAACCATATAATATAGAATCCAAGGATCTTCCATGCTTAAAACCTAGCATCCTTGACTTTACCCATATTCTTCTGACATGTGGCATCACCCTCTAGATGCAAGAATATTTTGGTGCCAATAGTAGGGGATATTCTACCACACAAAGCCTCACTAGGTTGTAGCCACCATAGCTTTACATGCTATGTGTATGTGTGTGTGCGCGTGTGCGCATGTGCGCAAGCTCTTGCTCAACCACCAAGACCCACGGACTACTTATTATTTCAAGCATTTCAAGCCAAGTGCAATGGCTATCTCTCACATAGCCGTATGCACCCTCACACCTACAAGTGTAGTGAGCTTACCTTCATATCTGATCAAGTTGCCTTCTCCCACAAGCTCTCCGATAGCTCCATGATCCAAGGTGCAAGCTCAAGCAAGCTCGATCCTCAAGCTCCAATCTCCAAGATCCATTGCCATGCGTGAGATAAGAGAAGGGAAGAGAAGATAAGAAAAAGAGAGGAGAAGATGGAGAGCTTCTCCACCACGGTCCTTCACCCTCACACACTCACTCCCTCACTCCCTCTCTCAAGCACAAGCACAAGCTCACTCCCTCACTCCCTCACTTTGTTATGTGTCTTTTTTATTTTCTTTGCTTTCTTTTCACTTTCTTTGCACTGGGGTTAACATTACCCCCCTCCTAGCCAAGTGCCAGTTCCATGGCACTTGTTTGGTGAGGGATTGGGTGATTGAAGGTTTGCCATGTGGCTTGATGATGGGGCTTTGGGGAGATTGGTCATGGAGAAGAAGCATAACAAAATGGATGAGAGGTTATGGAAGTCGAGGATAGATTGAGTATGTGATGGGGCCTTCAAAGTCAGTGGTTGATCACGAGTTGTTGAATGGACCTACAAAGAAAAAGGAAGTGCACTACCTGGGGGGAGTCTACCTCACCATGCAGTGCTTGGTATCCATGCCAGTGAAACTAGGAGTTGGGTTGATCCGGTGGTGTTGTCCCACACTTGAGGACCCATTTCGTGTAGGAGGGAAGGTGATGTGGGTGTGACTCAGGGGGATAGGTCTAACCCTAAGTGAGTGTAACCTCCCTAGGTGTGTCTTGCCCTTGATGTGTCCTAAGTGTGAAGTGGGGGAGGGGCTAGGGATATAATTATCCCTAAGTGTAGTGTCCGTGGTACTCAAATGGTATATGAGATTTCTGTTTCGTCCTTTTCTTGTGCTTCATCTTTTATCCTTTCTATGCCTTCTTTCTTTCTTTTTCTCCTCTTTTTATTTGGACTTTCAATATATTGGGAGGGAGCATGCTAGACATCATCCCGATGCTCTTTAGGAGTATACTGTGAGGAGGCCTAAAGTAACAAAGGGTCTACTCTACAAGTGGCCCTTTATGTTAATGTGTACATTTAGAGGTGTCATTGATAGGAAGGGGTGGATACACTTCATATCTTCAAGGATGACCATGCAAAAAGAAGGCAGGAGAACGATCCTCATCATAAGATGGGCCATTGCACAACTATTAATTCCTGTAATTAGATACAAAAAGAGTAGTGAGAGTCAAGCTTCTTCTGCCGTGGGATTTTTCTTGAGCAAAATCCTAAGTACCCTAAGGTAATTACATGTGGTAATAAAGGCGGGGTCAGAGCAGGATGGGAACCGATTGAGGAAGTGCATGATAGATGGTGGTCTGGCTTGGTGAAGGTTAGGTACTCCTTTGGACTTTTTGCATTCATGCTGTAGATCCTTGGAAAGGCATACTTGCCATGCATATTCGGGTTATAATCTACCCCTATTCTTTGCGGATATGGCATGTAGGCAAGATCATTGCACTCATCTAGTATGGTGCTGCAGAAGGCCATCCAAGTATCAAGGTTGGAGTCCTAGATGCATCGTTGCCATTTTGGTTGGGCTTCATATCAATTGACAGTCTTTGGAATCTCCCAAACATTGTCTTGCCAATAATCCATGAGCTCTCTCTACCACCTTGTGGGGTGTCTTGCTCTTTCCTTTGTCCATCTATTTCCTAGTCTTTGAACAAGCCTGATCACCTGCTCCACCACTCTTAGAGATAGAACTTTGTCTAAGGAATGAGGGTAGTGGAAGGAGAACTCAAAAGGTTAGCCTTGGTTTTCCAATTGCTCCTAGATAGCTAGTTCATGGGCCCAGTATATAGGATAACATTCCTCTCATTGTTGCTGAATTTGGACCTCAGGAACTTGATGTGGCCTTGCTTGGAGTCTCCCTTGTGCCAGCTCCACTTTCTCTCTCTTTACTTACACTTTCTTTCCATGACTCTCTTAAGAGCAACTTCCTCACCCTGTTGTTCTCTTCGTGCTTACACTTGCTATGCTAGGCTTGGATCCCGTGGCTGCTCTTCTTCATCTTGGCCTTGCTTGAAGTCTAGCCCTTCTTCTCTTGGCATATCCATTGGGGCCATAGTAGCGGATGGTTGAGCTAGTTGTTCTTACCAAACCCTAATTCTTTTAGCTCCCTCATCGAGAGCCCGACCTACCTCATATATTATTGTTGTTCTCCATGCTCAGGCTAGTTCTCTCTTGTGGCACCTTTCGTAGGTATTCCTCCTTTTCTTTCTTCTTCTTCTTTCGTTCCTTCTCTAGGTCCCTCGATTTCCTCTGCATGGTTGTTAGGGCTTTGTCCTCTCCTATTGTGGTTTCCTTCTTATCTAGCATCGTTCTTTCGTGTCGCTCTCACTTCTGCCCATTTCGTTAGGTAGTATGTGGCCACAATGATGTATTTGGCCTGTGAATATTGTGCAGCTGGGCTGATGGGTCCTATGAAGTCAATTTTCCATTTTTCAAGGGGTTGTCGTGCAATGATTGGGGTCAACTCCATTTGATCCTTGCGAATCGGGACCTTTGTCCCCACTGACACTCGTCACAATGCTTAACAAATCGTGCTACATCACGAAAAGCATTGGCTACCATAGTTGAGACTGCAGCACCTTGCGGGCTATTGTGTCTCCGCTAAACTGCCCACCAACGATTCCACTATGCACCTCTGAGAGCACATCATGCATCTCATGATCGCACACACATCTACACAGTAGTCCATCTTGCCCTAGTCGATATAGCTGGCCTGCTATCAACAGGTAGGGTTAGATCTTGAGGATGAGTCACCTAAGTCTTGCCTTTTCTATCGGTCGCTCAAGGAGTCTGTGCTCAAGCACTTGGACTATGTCATCTGCCCAATATGGCGTTAGATCGGCGTTAAATAAATCTCTCTCGTTGGAAAGGTTAGAGAGATGGGCGTCTGGCAATTCATCGGCCATGCCTTCTCCAGCGGCCTCTCCCGTGGGGATGCATGACATATGGTCAGCTATGTAGTGCTATTTTCCTTTTCGTACAACCACGGAGAAGTCAAACTCCAAAAGCAGAAGGAGCCAAAGAGTTATGCATCCTCTAGCGCAAGGTTTATTCACTAGATATAGCAAGGCTTGATGGTCCAAAAAGAAGGTAAAGGGTCTAGCCAATAGGTAATGCCAAAATTTCTTCATAGCAAACACCATGGCCAAGCCTTCTCTCTCTGTCATTGAGTAATTCATTTCCGTCTCAGTGAGTTGTCTGATAGCAAAGCTCACTGGGTAGTCCAGGTTGTGTTTGCCAGGTTGGCATAACACTGCCCCCACAGCAAATTTCGAGGCATCGATATGCACCTGGAAGGTAATGGTCCAATTTGGGGCTCGTAGAATCGGTGATGTGGTTAGAGCCTTTTTCAACTCTTCATATGCTCATTGGCATGCTTCAGTCCATTCAAAGACAATCAGCAGCTTGTATAAAGGTTTGGAAATCAATGTGTAATTCAACACAAACCACCGATAGTATCCCGTATGACCTAAGAAGCATTGAACTCCCTTATAGTTGATTGGGGGCAGAAGATCAACAATAACCTTGAATTTCGAGAAGTCAGTGGCAATGCCGTTCTTTGAGCCCTAGGATGCATCCATGCTTCACCCAAAACTGGCACTTTAAGGGGTTCAGGGAGAGACGATATAGGCGACACTGCTTAAAGTTTACTCAGAGTTTGTCTAAGTGTTTCCTCCAGGTCGAGTGAACACACATGTCATCTACAAAGACTTCCAACTCTTTCCGAAGCATGTCTTTAAATATGGCACACATGAGGCATTGGAAGGTGGCGGGGGTATTAGTTAACCCGAAGGGCATGACTATGTAAGCAAAGACACTCCACTTAGTGGCGAAGGCAGTCTTATGCCTATCGGTAGGATGCACTTGCACCTGATTGTATCTTGAGAAGCTGTTTAGAAAACTATAGGCTTCCTTGCCAGCCACTCTTTTAAGCATGTGTTCAGTGTACGGCAATGGATAGTTGTCCCTCTTAGTAGCAGTGTTCACCTTCTTGTAATTGATGCACACTCTGATTTTTCCGTTCTTCTTCATGACAATGACTATGGGCGATACCTAGTCCGTGTGCTCAATTTCGTAAATGAATCCTGCTCTCATCAGCTTGTCAATCTCTTCCTTGATCACGTGAGAGTGTTTTGGATTCATAGGGTACGGTCACTGCTTGACTGACGTAGCATCTGGTATCATGGTTATGTTATGAGTCACTACACTCAGATCTACCTCCTTAAGCTCTTCTAAGGACCAAGCAAATACGTCTATGTACTCTCGCAAGAGAGCGACAAGACTTGTTTCCTCTTCCTCAATCAAGTCATCGGCAATGAAGACTGGTCGGGGTGTCTCCCCTTCTTGGGCTAGGTTCACCTCCTTGACCTTGGCTGGTCTCTCGATCGGTTCACTCATTTGCCCTTGACGTTTGGCACCCAACAGGATCACTACCCTATCCCCTTTCTTGAATTTCATATATCTTTTAGGGAGGCCCTGAGATTTTCTCTGTTCTTCTGTTCGTGTGTCCCTAGGTTGTTTTATCATTTCCTCTTTCAACGTCTGCACCTCAAGTGGACGGGTAGGTCCCCCTTGGTGCATCTGGTCTTGGCCAGCCTAGGTATCTCTGGGTCGCTATTTGAACTTACCTTCGACTCAGAGTCAAACTCCCCGTCTTTGCTAGAAGAGGTGGTCTCCCTTGGTGGTCGCGACTCAGATGGTGACTCTGTCCTAAGCACTGGTGTCGTAGTGGATTGGGCTAAGCCTGCTTGATTGAAATCTATGGCTCCTACGTGTTCCAACCAAGCGCGATCACAATCGATGCGCATGACCCCTCGCTCTATCTTGAAGACACTCTTTTTATGTGGCTTGGAGTCTGTCCGTATTTATTCTATTTTCCGTCCCTCAGTGTCGTATTCTACAATATCCATCTCACCCTTGCTTTCATCACTGCAAGATCGACAGTCTTTGTATTCGTCATTGGAGTCCTCTTCGTTAGACTATCTCCTACAATCTCCTTGGGGATTCGGGCGGCCCAGTTGTACATGAGGTTCAAGTCATGCACCCTAATCCATTGCCACTTGGATTCATTTAAGAGATCCTAAAGTGGTTTGAAGTTTGCTATTGGATTGCCAGCTAGCTTGCCCGTTAAATATTCCATAATCTCCTGGAGTTCCCTCTTGTTATTTGGCACTTGAAAGGTGACAAGTTTAAGTCTCCCCTGGAGGGTTCCTGCCATCATGCAAACTGGTACGGAGGGTGCATCTTTAGACTTAGTGATTGTCTTGATGGCTTGCTCATATGTCTCATGATTTGAGAATGGCAGGTTGATTGTAGCAAGGACATGCATCTAATGTCGCTCGTCCTCTGCGCATGGAATATACTTGGTCAAGGGTCCATAGGACTTCTTGACTTGATTGTTCCCTTTAAGCATCACAGAGATGGCATCCAAGTCGACTGGTGAGGTCTTCCAGGTGTCCATCTCTACCCTCACAGCGTCCGTTCTATTGCCAAGGAAGATTAAGCCATTACCCCAATCTTCGATGACTGGCATTGTGCATCCAGGGTCGGCCTAATAGGATATCGTAGTCCACACCCTTCATGACTATAAAGTCAACCGAGAATTGGACACCTGTGATTTTTACTGGCCAGTTTTTTAGCACCCCGAATAGTTTCACTCTCATACCATTTGCTAGTGTGACATTGAACTTAGTAATCTCAACAGGTGGGTTTCCCCAAGTCTGAAGCATTGCATGGCTAAGTACACTAGCCCCAGCTCCTGTGTCTACGATCCCCTTTCTCATTGTGTCGCCTAGGGCTAGGACCGATAAGACTGCATGTACCTCGGTGCCCTCCTAGAAGGCATTAATGTGCAAGGACTTTGGCACAGAGTGTAGCATCAAAGTCGATATTTGTGTCTCTGCATCATGGTCATGCAGATTAGGATCTTGCTCTCGTGATCCTTTAATCCACTATTTCGAGTCTTGCCATAGGGTGGGATGATGCTTAAGCAAGTCTCCTAGACTTAGTATCATAGGGGTAGTCACTAGCATGGTAAGGAGGTCGTTGGCTACTCATCTCTCTCCTAATCTAGATTTTCTTAGCCAATGGCCGTGACTGATTTGCGGGCCTGCAGCATCAAGACTTGGCCTAAGCGATACTGCTTGTGGTGTGGTCGCATTCCCCGACTTTGGTCGAGAGGGGGTGAGACTGTCATGCTTATGCTAGAGAGATCATCAATCTCGTCCTCTAGGATGGGCTCAACGTTCTTTAGGTGCTCTTGGGCCTCTTTCACCCATTTCTTCACTTTCTCTATGGCCTCTAGTTGGCCCTTCGGATGTCAGTATTCCCCTACCTTAGCACTTCCCTTTTCGGCCATCTTAGGGAATGAAGTTTTTGCCTCTGCATCAGTGACCTTCTTTCCAGCAGGCAGAGTAGTAGCACTCTCAGTTTTCAGTGCAACCTTAGCTTCAAGCCTCTTCTTTCTCCTCCTAACGGCTCTTCTTCCCTATTGATGCTGCATCGAGGTTGCTAGGCCCTGGCAGTGATATATCGGCCTGCTTCGTCTGGGCACGAGTCATGACCCGCAATGGGATAGGTGTGGCCTTCCCATCGAGGTTCTCGACACCAAATAGCCCCAATGGAATAGATGGCACGTTGGCTAAACTCGAAGATGGTTTTCGCTTTGGGCAGTCGACGAAGAGATGAGTGATCCCACACTCAACGCACTTTAGGTCAGCTTTGTCTCTGTTCTGCTACTCCCTCTCAGCGTGATGAGACATGCCCTAGGTGATCACAAGTCCAACAGATGATTGGATCCTGCGTCTGTCCTCCTAGGCCTCTACCTCATCCTCTTCCTAATTCCATCACCGGTACTGGTCGATAGTCCATAAGGACTGTGTTGCCCTCATTGTCGTGCGAGAGTAAGGGTATACATAAGTCTCTTCCTCATTCGGCTCTTCCACATAGTGGACTAGAGCGTCACTCGATGGATGGGTCACGTAGGGACCAGGCAATCTAGGTATGCCTGTAGGGTTTATGTCCATCCTAGGAACAGCCGAATTAATGTCATTAGGCATAGGAAGGGCCAATGGGGCTCCCCTTTCGAAGAATAGCTACGGCCTGTTCACTAGGTAGGGCTGGCCGTATGGTCGCGAATACGAAAGTCTTCTCGGTAATCTACAATGTGCGATGTCATGACCGAACCTACCGTAGTTAGTGCAAGGTCTTGACCTAGGGTCTTGACACTCGGCTGGCAAGTGGTTTTTGCCACAATACATGCATTGGACATGTGGCCTCGTTGGTCATCTCAACATGTCTTGCAGCTTGGCTATCTCCATCTTTACATCAGCCAAGTCCTGGTTTGTCTCGGTGGCTTTCCCCTTATCTTGGGTGGTTGGGCATTATCTTTCACTAGATGTTGAAGCTCTCTCTGAGCTCCACGAGTTGGTTTCTTCTAAGTTTAAGCTCCTGGAGCTTCTCTCTTTCAACTAGTCATCAACTCTGATGGCTTCTTCAAAAACCCTAGCTAGCCCATCTCACTGCAAGCTTGAGTTGCCTGCCAAAGCCTTATATAGTTCCTCATTTTGAATTCCGCTAATGAATACAGTTGACATTGCTTTTTCAATTGGTCGTTCACCCATAGGGATTCTCTTGAAAAGACTCCTCACGTGGGTCACATAATCGCGAATGTCCTCCTTCTCCTTCTGCTTGACATTCATCAGTCGCACTAGAAGATTGTTGGAGTATCCAGGCTCGACAAATATCTTGATGAAGAGATTATTGAGGCCGTTGAAGTTGGTTCGCTCTGCGGCATCTAAACTTGTATACCAAGTCCTACCCTTGTCACCTAAGTAGGCCCGAACACTTAAGAGCGTTGAGTCATGTCGATGAGGCTGTTGGCTTCACCAACTTGCTCGAATTGCTCTAGGAAACTATGTGGATCGTCATGGGGATGGTACTTGTCGATCTACTTTGCAATGATTGGGATTTTGGATTGGATCTTGGAGCCTTGGTTTGCTCCTAATCCTGCTAGCAGTGATGTCGCTAGTGCTATGGCACTTTGCTCTACTGTTGCTGTGTTGTCTAGCAGTCACTTCATGAGAAGCGCGCTCAACGTTAAGTCTCCTTCTAGGGCTCTCTCGTGATCAGTTTGGTTTCTACCGGCTAGGTTCAGCACCCGCTGTACCTCACGCAATTCTATGCTTTGCCTTTGGTTCCTAGCCTGCTGGTCTCTATTGTACTCTATTATGCTTTGCAGTGCCTTGTGGGCTAGCTTTCTCTCCTCTTCTAAGTCTGCGATGATGGCATCTACTGTCCTGCCGCGGTGCTCATACCGGGCATGTGCATCGTAGCTACTAACCAGTTATACTGAATCGCCTTTGGGAAGACTCCTAAGTCGAGTTCCTTGTTCGGCCTGCGGTCTAGGTTTTCTTTTGCCATTGTCGTGTCCTTGTGCTCCACCAAGCTATCGATCATGTTGAGTAAGTTTGTCAAATCCACCTCTTTGGTGCCGCTTGCTTGGTTCTACTCCGTGTGTCAATAGTCTGTCTATGTCTTTGGGTCTTCTCCAACTGGTGGGTTCCTAGAGTTGTTTATCTAAGTGAGTTCCTTGACTTATTAAATATAATCCTCAATTTATCTCCTCTTAGTGTGTGTGTTTCTTCCCGTGCACTTGTGCTCAATCAGGCTTTCAATTTTCCTTAAGTGTACTTCAAGGCAGAAATTCAAGGTGAGTGCATCAAACAATATCTAAGCATCTTATGCACTCTTGCCTCGTTTTGGGCTTGATAGGCTTGTCAATCAATTCTCTGGCTATCTTGACAGGGTTTCGGGTTTTCCTGCTACGTTGCCTTGCTCGTTCTTGGTCCGATCAAGGTTTATGGCTCAGCGGGTTGTCTCTAGGACTCTAGGTCTCGCAACAGCCTATGCAAGCTGCTAAGTGGCTACACCTTACGATTTTGCCTATTCCTTGCGCCAGAATCGAGTTCTGAGCATCAGGAGGACTTGCGACAGGTTGTGTGGTTGAGCTCTAGTTGAGTCTGGTCAAATTTTTGGAAAATTTGGAAAAGTCCACACTCGACCCAACTTGTCCGAATTGCAGGGGTTGAGTGGATGAGACGAACGGGCCGAGGCGCACGGGCCGAGGGTCGAATTGGGTCGGTCGGACACCGAGCGGGATGTTTGGCTGAGGGCCAAGTTTGTAAGTGGGGCCAAGTGATGTCACTCGGATGGGACGAGTAGGGTTTTGGGCTGAGTCGGCTGAAAGACAAAGGGCCGAGGGCCTATTCTAGCACTTGGCCCAAAAATCGGCCGCTCGGACGGGCCGAGTTTCACGCGTTGAGGCAGCGCCGAGGCAATGTTGATCGAAACTGACGATTTAGCTAACCATTTCACACACAACCTTCCAGATCACAACTAGGGTGCAAGGGAAAGTGATTGATATACCTGAAGCGATTAGTAGGCTCTCCGATGACAAGATCAAATCGATGGCTCTCTCTCTCTCTCTCACTGCAAGGGTTGCAAATGAGCTCTCCCTTGGCCTCTTGGCTCTTAAACCCCTTCTTGGGTAAGGTTCCAACACTCCCAATCACTCACTTGCTGACATTAAGCATCCCAAGCAATCTTTTTGCCATTTTTTACATGATTTGTGCCCTATTTTGCCCTATTTTGCAACGGTAAATCCTACCCTTTTCTAATTCGATTTCCTAATCCTAACCCATGCTAAATGTAATAAGAATCGAAAGCAAAAAAGTGAAATGATTTCTCCATGTTTTCCAATCATCAAACAAACAAAATAACCCAAGATACTTACTTGCTTTGAAGATAAAAAAACCCAACTTCCTACCTATCTCAAGCTCCGGTTCAGGGATGAATCCCTTACTTCGATGCTCGATATGAGACGCGCAAGTGCTCAAGCTTGAATCCATTGGTCCCAGCAATGGAACCAAAATGTAGAGAAATCTCACGCTCAACCGCCAAGACCCACGGACTGCTTATTGTTTCAAGCGCTTCAAGCGAGCTCTAATGGCTATCTCTCACCTAGCCGACGTGCCGTTGATCCTACAAGTGTAGTGAGCTTACCTTGATGCTGAAATGAGTTGCCTCCTCTCTCGCACACACCAGTAGCTCCACGATCCTAGATGCTAGCTCAAGCATCCTCAAGCCTCCTCCATCTCTAGGCTCCATCCACCATAGTTGCGCGTGCAAGAAAAGAGAAGAGGAGAGAAGAGAAGAGAAGAAGAGGAGTTGGTGAAGAGCTTCACCCTCTTGATCCCTCACTCCCACACACTCACTCCCTCACACTCTCACACTCCCTCTCTCAAGAGCATACACAAGCAAGGAGAAGAGAATAAGAGAAGAAGGAGAGAACTCTTGTTAGCCACACACCAAAGAATGAGCTCTCATTCACTTTTTGAACTTTATATACAAAACCCTAATTTCCCATGGGCGCCCATCCCTTTTTACATGATCGGCCATTATGGCAAGGTCCCTTTTTCTAATTCCCTCTTCTTGCTTCATGGCCTCAACCTATACCCGTCTATTCTTTTCCAAATGGCACAGGAGGGAGCTTGGCGCTCTTTTACAAGAGTTTTTAGAGCTTTTTGAGGCACCTTTCATTTAAAATTGCTCTTTTTCCATCTTTTTTCCACTTTTTCCTTCATTTCTTTGCCATCTTTCTCCGCCATCTTGACTTGGGGTTAACAGATACTCATGCTTTGGATTCATTGAAGCAAAGCCTTCATGGTAGCTTTGACATGAATGATCTTGGTGATGCCAATCACATTCTTGGGATGCGATTACTCAGTGATAGATTGAAGGGGTTACTCTATCTATCTCAATAGGAATATGTATCCAAGATTTTGCAGCATTTCAATATGGAGGGGGGAAAGCAACTGGAGTTCCATTGCCTCCATATGTGAAACTCAGTGGCAGAGGACAGCCCTACATCTGATTATGAGAAGGCTGAAATGGCCAAGATTCTGTATGCTTCAGTCGTTGTGGCAGTTTGATGTATGCTATAGTTGCTACACGTCCTGTCATTGCCTTTAACATAATATTAGTGAGTTTGGGAATCTCTCAATTCCCATTTTTTGAATACTAAAAAGGTGGTACCCAGATAACATGCCCATAAGTTTCTCAAAACCATATGATGCGACCTATCATTGGAAAGCACTTAAAAAATAGAATCTATTGAGCTATAGAGCGTTTGATTTGGAGTTATAGTGTTCAAGTTATGACAAATCCAAAGATTTGACCATGTGTCCCAAACTTATGGGAAATTCCCATATTCCCCAATATGGTATTCTTTGCAGTGGGAGTGGTTAGTAGATACATGGCAAACCCTGGCAAGAAGCATTGGGAAGCAATAAAAGATATCATGAGATACCTCAAGGGCACAAAGGATTTGTGCATTTTCTCTGGTAAGCAGAAGACATATGTCGTTGGCTTTATAGATGCAGACTATGCTGGACATGTGGACTGCAAAAAGTCCACTACAGGGTATGTGTTTAAATTCATAGGGGGATTTGTCTCTTGGATATCCAGGCTACAAAAGTGTGTTGCACTATCTACTACGGAGGTAGAGTATGTGGCTGCCACTGAGGCATGCAAAGAGGCCTTATGGCTGTCACATTTGGTTTTATTGAGCTTGGGATTACTGAGGTTCCTATCCTCCACTGTGAAAGTCAAAGTGCTATCATATTAGCACGGAACCCTGTCTTTCATGCAAAGACAAAACACATATAGGTGAAGTATCATGTCATTAAAGAGGTACTTGACAGTAAGAGCATTAAGATGGTCAAGGTGTACATTAATGATAACCCTGCAGACCTTCTCACAAAAGGTCTTCTAGCAAAGAGGTTTGCCCATTGCCGGCAAATGATGGGTATTGGATAGGTATAGTCTCTTCAGTTTTGTACATACTTAGACTTAGCTTATTCTTTTCCTCTACCTTTGGGCACATTGCCTTTAGGGGGGAGGTTGTTGGGATAAAGGATAGTGCATGTGTTTGCCCATAAGGGCCAGGTTGTACATAGTACATATACCTATCTAAAATGATTATTGAAGTACACTCTTCAGTACCACAAATTGTGTGTCTCTGTCTCTCCTCTCTCTCAACCTACATCTCTACACAAAAGCTCCATTGTAGCTAACTCAACAACACATAGTGATGACATAGCAATGTGTATAGGTTCTCCCTCCCTTCCTCTCTCTATTTATCTCTCTCTCCCTCCCTTTATTTACCTCTCTCCTCCCCTATTTCTTTGTTTCTCTTCCTCTCTCTCTCTTTGTTTCTCTCCCTCTCCCTCTCTCTCTATTTTTATCTCTCTTTCCTTTGTTTGTGTTTCTATTTCTCTCCCTCTCTCCCTTTATCTCTCGATTTTTCTCCTCTCTCTCTCTCTCTCTCTCTCTCTCTCTCTCTCTCTCTCTCTCTCTCTCTCTCTCTCTCTCTCTCTCTCTCTCTCTCTCTCTCTCTCTCTCTCTCTCTCTCTCTCTCTCTCTCTGTGTGTGTGTGTGTGCTTTGAGCTCTATCCCTCTCTCTTTCACTCGTTTTCTTTCAAACTTCTGTTTTTTTTTTCCTCAATATAATGTCGCAACTTGCACCATCTCATTGCATTGCAACACATCTCTTCGTAACTTTAAATATGCACACAAAATGGTGCTATGGATTTGAGACTCTTGTATGATTTTGGATGGAGTGCAAGTTGTCTAATATACACAACATTTTGGTTGTGTTGGCAGATGGCCAATATATGTAGCATTTCAACAATGCTTGAAAAAGAAATCTATTTTAAGACTAGATGAGAACTAGATGTTGCTTTGATCATTTGTCTTTTGGTTGCTCTCACAGACATGAATTGTGCTACTCTGAGAAATAGTGAGAGAGATAGAGTGGGGGAGGAGGGAAGTTAAAACAACATCGTGTTGCAGGCTCCCTTAAGACCCATGCTTGTGAAGGTCCTAGTGCATAATGAACACATGCACTTGCACAAGTACTAATCCAAAGCACTAGTATGTATTTTTCTAGTAATTATATTTACCATTATACACACACACACACATACACAATGAATTTCATTTTAAATCAAATATTTTCAATTAAAAATTGAAGACATGCAATATGTAGATATTATATAAATTTAGTTGGCATTAGGAGCAAACTTGGAGAAGTCACGAAGTTGGAGCAGATACATGACAACATGAAGATTAACAATACCACACTGTCATAATCAAAGTAAAGAAATATTAAAATTAAGCCTCTACTTTCTCTTCATCACTACTTGCATAAAAATATGTCGATTTTAAAAGGATTTTGTTACTAATTTCAACCAAGAAGCACATGTCTCTTAAGAATTCATAGCTATGTATGTATGTGCACACATGCAAAAAAAATGTAAAATATATGTATATGTATGAGTGTGCACTCACAAAACAAATGCTTAAATATTTACATACAACACAAATTTCTTTTTTTGTATCCATGCATATATGTGCACACATGTACATATTATGAATGTGTGTGTATGGACATGTGCTTATATATATCCTAATGTGTACATGTGCACATGTGCAAAAAAATATGTTTAAAATATAAAATATTACAATCACTTGTATATGCATTTATTAGATGTGAGAGTTAAGTCTCATTGTATGTAAGAGGTAACTCTCACTTTATGTGAGAGTTAAGTCTATATGTGAGACTTAACTCTCACATAGAGTGAGAGACACCCCTCACATACAGTGAGACATCTACACACTTGTGAGGTAAACATGATTACTTGCTAACATGGCATTGCTTAAATTATCATAGTACAGCCTTACTTTGCTGTCCAAGTATATTCCCAAGTCATTCAACAACTTCTGTAACCACATAGCTTCACAGGCTACTAAGGCCGCACCACAATACTCTGCTTCCGTACTGGACAGTGCAACTGTAGACTGTTTCTTACTCTGCCAACTAATCATGCTACTACCCAATCCAAATGCATAGCCACTGGTTGACCTCCTATCATAAGTGCAACCAGCCCAGTCAGCATCAGTATACCCCATCAAGTCAAGGGGTTTCCCATATGCATAAAACATCCCATGATTTGTGGTACTCTTTACATATCTCAGAATTCTCCTGACTGCATCCAAGTGTGGTTTGCAAGGCTTCTGCATGAACTTACTAATCAGCCCCACAGCATAACTCAAGTCAAGTCTAGTGATCATGAGATAGATCAAGCTGCCTACCATCTGTCTGTACATGGTAACATTCTCAATCTATGTCCCAACATCAATCTGCAGCTTTACATTCTGCTCTAAAGGCGTATCCATAGGCTTGCAATCAGCCATACCATATTTTTGTAACATGTCCTGAGCATACTGCTTCTGTAGTAGCCATATGCCTTGAGGTGTAGAGACAACCTCAATCCCCAAAAAATATTTCAGCTCTCCTAGGTCCTTGACCTTAAACTCAGCCTGTAAACATGTCTTTACTTTAGCAATCCCGCTTTCATCATCTCCTGTAATGATCAAGTCATCAACATAGACAACTAGGAATACATAGCCACGATCTGTCTTCTTCACAAACAAACTATGATCAGCATCACCCAATCAGAAACCATGTTGCTGCAAATAACTGCTAATGCCAGCATTCCATGCTCTGGGTGTCTGTTTTAGCCCATATAATGCATTTTTCAGCCGGCATACATGTGCTGGAAATTCAGGATGTACATAGCCTTTAGGTTGTTCCATGTAAACTTCTTCTTGTAATTGTCCATTCAGAAAGGCATTCTTTACGTCCATCTACCATAGTTTCCAGCCTCTAGCTACTACCAAAGCAATCACAGTTCTAACTGTAGCCATCTTTGCTACAGGGCTAAAAGTCTCCTCATAATCAAGACCATACTGCTGCGCATATCCTTTTGCAACCAGCCTGGCCTTGTATCTTTCCAATGATCAATCTGATTTACATTTTACCTTATATAGCCACTTGCAGCCAATAGATGTTTTGCCCTCAGGCAACTGTACCAAATCCCATGTGCCATTTTTAGCCAAAGCTGAATATTCCTCATCCATAGCAGCACGCCAATCCTCATCTACTGCCTCATCAAAGTTACTTGGTTCTCTAAAACATGTTACTTTCGTCATATAATCATAATGATGGGCTGAATATCCAGTGTAAGTGTATCTATCAACAGGTCGTCTGACCCTCTCTGATCTCCTGAGCTGTGGCTCACTATGAGCTTGCCTCTCATGAGGCGGCACATAACAACTCTGCCTAGCACCTGGCATCATAACAGATGGAATCCCCAATTCACTGTCTAAGCTGTCACTGCTAGATGACTCATAACCTGCAGTGAGTGGACCTATTACATCTTCAAAAACCTTTTCTTTTCCCTTATATGTTCTCCCCCTCACTGACATATCCGTGTCAGTGGATGCAATAGTGTGACTGTGCAATCGTCATGTCCAAGGACTCACTGTAGATGATACATCACTTGTTTGACCACTCATGGAAGTACTCTCTGTAGGAGTATTTTCAGCATGACTCATAATGGGTGAGCCATCAGTAGGCACTGCAACAGGATTCCCATACCAAGATGCTAACTCATCAAATACCACATCTCTGCTTATGAGTGTCTCATGCATAGAAGGTACATAACACTTATAAGCTTTCTGTTCCTGTGCATATCCCACAAACACACTCTTCATTTCCTTAGGATCCAATTTCTTCCTATTTTCATCTAGTATATGCACATATACAATGCTGCCAAATACCTTCAAGTGTGAAATATCAGGTTTATGACCATACAGCCTCTCATATGGAGTGACATCATGAATCCTTGCTGTAGGGGTTCGATTCAGCACATAGACAGAAGTCATCAGTGCTTCAGCCCAATAACCATTTGGCAGACATTTCTCATTCAGCATAGCTCTAGCTGATTCCATCATGACCCTGTTTTTCCTCTCTGCAACACCATTTTGCTGCGGTGTATAGCTGCAAGTAAGCTGTCTACTAATCCCGTATTTAGCAAGATACCTGTCAAAGTAATTAGAGACATATTCACCTCCTCCATCTGATCTCAAACAAGATATGTAGCAGCCCAACTCATTTTCTACATGCTTCTTGAAATCTTTGAATGCATCAAACACATCATCTTTATGCTTCAAAACATAAAGCCAAGTGTACCTGCTGAAATCATCAATAAATGAGACATAATACCGTGCACCTCCAAACGAAGCATTATGTGAAGGACCCCAGACATCAGAGTGCACCAACTGTAAAGGCCTAGTGCTGTTTTTTACATGTCTCATGAACGGAAACCGTGCCTGCTTCCCAAACTGACATGTAGGGCATACATGATCAAAGTCATTATACTTGAATTTAGGTAATCCAAGTACTACTTCCTTCTGCTGCATAGATTTCAGCTTTTGTACATTGACATGTCCAATCCACTTGTGCCAAATCTCTACATCCTGAATGGCACTCTCATCATGAGCAAACATGGCTGCCTTAAGTCCCAGAATGGTCGCATCCAAAGTAAAGATCTTGCCATCCCTTTTTCCCTTGGCAATTAACTTGCAGCCATTTCCATACTCCTCAATGAAACATCCATCTTTGTTAAATCTTACTTGCAGATTCTGTTCTGCCATTTGACCCACAGACAAAAGATTCTTTGTTATGGTCGGTACATGTAATACATCATGCAGGCCTTTCTTCTTGCCATCAGGCATCATGAGAGAAACAATCCCTTTATGCTTTATGTCATGTTGGGTGTCATCCCCAGTACATACATGACCATGTGTACCTGCAACTATCTCATCAAACTACTCTCCATGCGGTGTCATGTGGTTTGACGCTCCAGAGTCAATGTACCATCTATCATCTCTATTATGTCTCGATGCATTTTTGGATACATGCTGCATGGCAAATAGTCTATCAACTTGCTCATCATGAGCATCAGTGGAAGATGCATAGTACCCATGCTGTCTACCCTTTGCCTTCATATCTCCCTGCTTCTTATAGCAATCCTTTGCAATGTGCCCATACTTGCCACAATAATGGCGGACTGATCAGATGACTGCCATGAACCAGATCCACCACCTCTACCTCGGGGTGATCTCCCCCTACCTCTAAACCCGCCAGATCCACACTGGCCTTGTGTATTTGCACCATGCCAATTACCTTGTTGCTGCTACTGTCCATTAGCATTACGAGTGTCACCACGACCTCAAAATGAACCACGACCCCTAAATCCTCTGCCATGCTGGCTAGAGTATAACACATTGTCTCTACTCTAAGATACATTGGATCCTGTATTCAAACCAAGTTTGACCTCCTCATGTAGCAACAAAGCAACTAGCTCTTCCCAGGTAGGGGGCTCTTCTCTAAGAGAAATGGATGTGTCAAAAGCTTTGTACTCTTTCCCTAATCCATTCAAGGCAACATCAATCATATCATCTTCTGATACACTTGAACCAATGGTAGCAAGTTAATCAGCTATGGTCTTAATCTCCGTGGTATGCAGTTGGATGCTCCTGCCATTCCTAGACATGTTGTTGAACTGTTGTTTCAACTGGATCTTTCGTGCATGCATCATGGTTCCATAATTTTTCATCACTATGTCCCAAGCATCCTTCGGAGTCTCACATCTAGTGATTTGAATTACCATAGCATCAGATATACATAGAGAAAACCAATGCAACACCTTGCATGCTCTCTCATTTCATAGCCTATGAGCTCTTTTCTGTTCATTAGTTGGATTTGTTGCAGGCAACTCAGGAGCAGCCTCATCTCCTGTACATAGATCCCAATAACCCCTACCAACTAGAAAGTTCTTCATTCTGAATTTCCATAATGCAAAGTTCTTATTGTCTAACTTCTCTCCAACTATCTGAGTGATATTATCAGTCCCATGTGCATTAGCCATGATGCAATAGACTGTCTATCAGATGTTTAACTACCTGCAAACCAATAAGTATGACTGACCAAGTTTAGTCCACAATAGTTTATGACAGTTTTCTGCAACTAATTGCAGTAAAAAACCAGGGAATTTCAGCCCACTGATAACCCAAAAAAGTCCCAAAACAAATGGTCTAACCCGTAGGTAAAATAGTCAATACATATGCTATGTATTTGCTTCAATTTAGACTCCTGCAACCTCACTGCCAGGGACCAAAGATGCAGTCTGAAAACTGTAGACTGTGTATAACCAACAACAATTTCAAGTCCAAAAATAACATGCATACATGTCATACATGTCCCAGAATTTCCCAGATAGCCGCTATTACATGTGTCAAGCCATACATAGGCATAGAAGCACAAAGCAGTGCATAACCAGCAAGTACAAGTGTCAACTAATTTGGTTGCAGGTTACAGTCAACCAAAAATCAGCATAACAAGCTTTAAGCAGCTCCAAAAAGTCTTCAAATCATGTCATACATTCACTTTGAAGTGTGATAGGTTCAATACATGAGCATTTGGGTAGGCATAGACAACCTGTCTTCATTAATCACTGTCAAGGAATACATGACTGTTCATAACCAGCCCAAGCACTGTCAAGGCAATTATTTCAGGTCCAGATTTGAGTATTCAGCAGCATCCAATGCTTTCCACAATCCTCCATACATTTAGCATGCATATATCAGTTCATATAGGTGATAGAAGCTCCAAAGTGACATGTATTGCTTCAGCAAGATACAATGCTTGCTATTCACTGTGTATGACAGTTTCCAGCCTGTCAATGGCTTTCAAATTTGAGTGTTCTGAGCAAGAAATCTCAGCTCCAAGATATTAGATCCAATGTATACATGCTTTGACACATTCTTGTGCTTTAAAGATGCCTTCTGAGTGTAGCACAAAGCTCTTGTATGTCAATAATGACTGAATGCATGTTGTCCATTCATTTTCATAGCAGTTCAGAACTGATTATAGATATGTGTCTATTACTCCAGCTCATAACAGAGCTCCCACACAAGCATTTTCTTCTTGTACTCTTCAAGTACCTTCAAGAGTGAGCATTCATGCCTTATGGGTCTTGTTCAAGTGCCCCATTTAAGTTTCCACAGGTTGCAGTCCATTCTGCCCTACAGGCGCAGTTCACATAGAATCAGTAGGGGTTGCTGCTATACACGATGGTTGATCTAAGCCTATACAAGGCTTCCATAGGCTCAATAGGGCCTTTCGAATGCTCCAGCAGGGTCACCAACAACCTCTTGATCAATGGCTAGTCTCCTTCAATAATGCATACCTCTGTGTGACCAAAATGGTGAAAATGACAGTCATTCCTCTTCTTTTTCCAACCCTTCAGGTCAGTCTTGAAGTCATCTTCTGCAATGCTCTACTCCACAGAGCCTAGTCTTGTGAGTGGTCTAATACCATGTTCAAAGATGAGAGAGAGAGATAGGGAAAACTCCATATCCATGAGCCTTCAGGCTCTCAATGTCTTTTCTTCATTATGCAGAATAACACTAAACCACACAATACAATGTAAAGTAAACTAGACTGACTAAACTGGCTAACTCTAGTCGAGTCACTGACTAATTACTAACCCGACTTATTTAATGTAGTCACACGGAGACAGCTGTACACAGTAGCTATCATAGATGTCGGTTACACACCAAGACAAACTAACGGGTGGAGCTTGATTTCTAACAAAAGCAAGGCTCAGTAGCATCCAACTCCAAACAATGTAACGAGCATGTAGTAGTGGCATAGGCCAAGCATGTCAAGACCGGTCAGACATAAGCAAACTACATGCCATGAGTACATTAGAGATGAAGATCCAAATGCTATGCGAAGTGAGCTCAAGCTCAACCAATGATTTGAGAGAAAATCCAAGCTCTATGTTGATCCTCAAGAGTCACTACATCAATGTATACATCTAAGACATAACTCGAATGCAATAGGCATATCCAAACATAAGCAAAAGAGCTTCAGCCCTGAATATTCCAGCAGCAAATAAACGTCCAAAATTGAGCAAACAATGGCTCAATCCAAGCTCAAAACCATAGGTATACTTTCCCATACGTATAGGCACCAACCATGCATAATCGGGCATCAAATGACTATGTAGCATGAGCATCAAGTGTATTGATAGAGGGCTTCCCTATTTTGGGATGCCTGTAAACTGTGTAAAACAATCAATGACTAAGTAAATTCAGCCCCAAAAGCATCTCATATCATAGGCATACATTCCCCTAGCATTTAGGACCAACCGAGCAACCCATGTCAATGCCAACCAAGCATAAACATAAAGTGTTGATGTAACACTATTTGAGGCTACCTGTGGACTGTGGAAAATATTCCTAGACTGAGGTAAATCAATCCACAAATTAATGCCAATGATAACCACCAATGTCTAGCATCAAGGAGGTGTTCCGAATGAGTGCCAAATGAAGTGTTTTCAAGCTGCCAATGAGTGCCAAGGGAGGGCTGAAGTAAAAAATGAATTTTTTGCAGGTCTTCAAGCTAGCCCAAACTAATCTGGGGCCTATGGAAGGGTTGGGCAAGGTCAAGGCAAGGTTGGGGGAGTATTCAAGGACCCCTAGGAGCTCCCTCTTGAAGGGCAAAGTCACTAGTAGAGAGTAGGCATCACAAGAAGCAAGAGGACATGGCTGCCTTGCTTCACAAAACTTGTGGACTGAAGTAAAATAACAAAAGAGAGCTCCAATCCCTCTAAAGGAATACCCTGAGGATGCCCAAATGGTCCGAGTAGGTGCTCGGGAAGCCAGGGAGTGACAGGAGCTTAGGAGAGTCATCTATGGTTGTCGGGAAGGAGACCCAATGAGTGTAGGTAATCAATAGGAAGCTAAAGACACCATGAACCAAGCTCGAGTAGTCATGAATCCATGCTTTGATACCAGTTGAAAGGTGAGAAGGTCAAAACTTTCATGGGAGAGCTATGGCGGGAGAGCAAGAGCAAGAGAGAGAGAGAGAGAGAGAGAGAGAGAGACCAAATGGGAACTCCAACAGTCACAATGTGTGACCCAGTTTTCCTTTATTCAAACTATCACTAAAAGAATAAAGAATAAAGTGACGATGACGGGCGCCCGCCACCTGCAGTGTGTAGTGGCAGGTACTGTCAGTGTACTAATACATGGGCGACTAGGCAAAGGTGCCTTTACCCCCAGCACTTCCATTCTTTCTATTGTTTTCATGTAATTCTTGAATATTAAATTGAGTCAAAACACTTTCTCTTCATTCTAGTATCTCTTTCATGAACCCCTCGAGTATTAAACGAGGTGTCTCTCATCCCAAAATTTTGCATGTGATTCGCTCTTCTCACTTCTACCTTTCATTGAATATTTTCATTTCATTTATTTTCTTTTTAATGGAAAGTATATCTTTTAGATATAGATGACCAAAGGTGGATTCTATTGGGGGAGTGGGGGTGACTTGGGTCGGCACAACATGAAGAGGGGCCCCCAAGATTGTTGGAAGGTTCCCCCTCATGTTCTACTGGCCCAAGATTCTCTCACATTGTGCTAGCCTAGAGGAGAGGGGTCCATCATCTTGTTTGAAAATGTCTTATCACATTTTGAGCCATCTAGAAACAAAAATCAATAGATAGTACAAAATCCACATTTTGCATGTAGAATTAGGCAAAATCAATATTGTTATTGTGTTCATAATGGCCCAAAACACACATTTTGGATTTAAAAACGTTCAAAATGGATAGTATGAGACTAAGGTACGAGGAAATGGAAAAGATACCCAAGAGGGCGGACACAACATGAGGCTCCCCCCTACAAAATTTGGTTGGGAGCCCCCTCACATTGTGTGGGTCCTCTCGGGTGACACTTCTATTTCTTCATATCTTGGCCTCCCCGTGTCTATTTTGAGCATTTTTGGACCTGAGATGGAGGTTTTGGGCTATTCCAAATGCAATGGAACCATCCATTTTACCAAATCCTCCACCCAAAATGTGAAACCAAGAGCATCAACACAATGTGAGGGGATTCCCCTACCAATTTTGGTGGAGCTCCCCCAAATTGACTTTTGTTGTATTGGTCCTCCTGATTTAACATTTTGGGTGGAGAATTTGGTAAAATCAATGGTGCCATTGTGTTTAGAATGACCCAAAATCTTTGCATAAGGTTGAAAAATGCTCAAAAAACACACTAGGACTCCCCCCCGCATTGTGCCTCCAATCCGCCTTGGGTGAATTTTTTTTTCCTTCATATCTTGGCCTCCCAATGTTTGTTTTGAGCATTTTTTGACTTGAGGTAAGGGTTTTGGGAAACATTCCAAATGTAATGGCAACATTGGCTTAGCCAAATTCTCCATCTAAAATGTCAACTCGGGGGGAACAGCACAACACGATGAGACCCCCATCAATTTTGATTGCCCCCCCCTTGCATTTCTATTTCTTCACATCTTGGCCTCCTCATGTTCATTTTGAGCATTTTTGGACTTAAGGTGGGATTGTAGGCCATTCCAGACACAATGGAACCATCCATTTTACCAAAATCTCCACCCAAAATGTCACCCTAAAAGGACCGACACAATGCGAGGGGGGATTGAGCCCCCCACAAAAATTGGTGGGAAGTCCTCCCCCCCCCCCCCCCCCCCCTTGCATTGTGCTAGTCCACCTAGGTATCTTTTCCATTTTCTCATATCTTAGTCTCCTGTTATCCATTTTGAGAATTTTTAAACCCCAAATGCAAGTATATCTTGAATGGTCCAAAATCCTCGTGGGGTATTAAAAGTCAAAACTTGCTTAGAGTGAACACCAATAGACCAATCTATAAAGAAGCACGGTGGTAGTGACTTGCATAACATGATAAGGCCTTTTCAAATACAATGGTGGACTCCCCCTTGCATTATGTTGGCAATAAACCTGCACAACATAAGGAGGGGGCACTTAAAAATCTTTAGGTCCCCTCTCACATTGTGTGGGTCCATGCTTGTAGTTAACTTGGACAATGTGAGGAGGGGTGGCTTGAAAATCTCAAGTTACCTAACCCCCCGCACCCCCCCCTCTCGACTTTGTTCTAGCCTCGCCCTAGTAGCCTTGAGGGCCCCTTCTTACATTATGTATGTCAAGGATTTCTTTGCATTGTGTTGTTCCTCTTTGATACCTTCCTTATTTCTTTATATCTTTGAGTGTTTTAATGTATCATGGATATGTTTCTTATTTCTTTTAACAAGTGTCAAAAAATGAGAGGGGATGATTGACATATGATTGTCTATGTGTATTTGTAGGTGGACCTTATTGAGATAGAGAAGACTATCTCAATAATCTAGGAGGGTGTTCCATTTATTCTATTAAGTGGTATAGTACCATGGCTAACCATACATGTCTTAGTATAGAATGATGATAGATTCCAATATCAAGAATATCAATTTTTATTCAAATATAAGGACCTTAACATAGAAATATCATGGTATATCCTATTATGAGATTAACCTTTTCACTGAGATAGAGTTTGAGATGATCTAGTGTCAATTGAATACTTCTCATATGGGAGAGAGTGGGGAGATCACAAGATCATTTAAATCCTTCATCCATCAAGATTAAAAAACAAAGTATTCCAATATGGAGTGATATTTTACTTGTACTTGTTGAGAAGGATCAAAATCTTTTGGTATAATGAATTGTATTGTGACTTTGGTATCCATGGTATAATTAATTGAAGATGCTTTAGTATCCATGAAGCTTATGAGACCTTTAGAAGATTTTACGCTATAATTAATTATGTCAGGGGATTTTGTAACTAATGGTATATGACGATAGCTTTATTAGATATGGAATTAACAAATAAAAGGGAGGTTTAAGTATAGATATGCCATTTCCATAATATACTAAGGATGTTTAGATTCCTTCATTGCTTGTATCTTTAAGTGTTGCATCACTTTATTTTGGATTGGCTTTGTGGAGCAATCTTTCTATATGTTCATTAATATAATTCCTCTAGAATATTAGCTTTCTACACTCCATTGCATCTCATATGGCTAAGTAATACGAATGAGCTTGATACCATGGTTTCTCCATCCCTTGAGTTGACCAAATTGATATTCTATTATATTCATTTGGAAACCAAGAGATATGATTGTATCTATTGTACCGTTGAAGAATTAGATACAATTTAAATTAGTAAATAACTTTAAGACTCAATGTTAAATTAGGTGAGTATATGACACTCTTTTTTGGAAAGAACTAAACCTTTTGTACAAGAAAAGCTCCAATAAATAAGATTTGTATCTCAAAGGATTTGTTACATTGATAGACTCAATAACATTATGATATGTGCCTAGATATTTTTTGATTGAATGGATAGACCTATTCTCAAAAATCTATGGTCAATTTTAGTCAAGTAAAGAAAAATGATTTGAGATATAGAAATAATGAGCATAAAAAGATATTTAGAAAATGTCTTGCTTTGTTGCATGTATCCCCTTCTTGACATTGCCCTATTGTGGCTTCATATCTTGTATATCTCAAAGATTTTTGTTACATTACATAATCCTAATATTTATTTAGAAGCAAAAGATAAAATATAAGATTCATTTTTCTTACTTAAGGATTCATACTCATGATCAAGTTCTTTTTGAAGATAATGTACATCTCACCTATACCTCTATAATATAGATTTGTCCATCTCCTCAAACATTTGTATATATCAAGCGTACTACAAAGATGATACACATTTCTCTTGTATCTCTTTGATGATGATTAGGCATCTTCTATCTCTTTGTGATATTGATTCATCTGGAGCCATCCTCACAAGCTTCTCAGTATTATCTAGAGTTAATTCGAAGAAATGAGAATACCTCAAATGAGAATCTGTAAAATGTAACATTTCAAAAGATAGCTTGAGTCTTGCCATAGTATTTTGGCTCAAGTTTTGATGAAAAGAAAGTGTGCCATGATGTCAAATTGATCTAGATATGAGCCATCAAATTTTTAGCGCACTAACTAATCTATTTTATGTGTACTGACCTTTAAACTCTTAGTCAATGGTAATGGACAACTTAAAAGCTTATTGCTAATTTATGAATTTGTAACAAATATAAAATTTTAATTAAACTAAAATTTGTGCACTTTTTAATGATTTTTAAATTACCTCTCTTTATGTTGGGGTGCAATTTCTTATAAGGTCCAAACTTGAGTTCAAATCTCCCCTAATGAGTGCATGACAAGAACCCCTAATTCTGTATCATGCTCAAACCCATATCTGATAATGGAATAATGGATTGGTCCATATCCAAAAATCTCACAACTAATTCCCATAGTAGGTATAGTCTTCTAGCACCAAAAAATAGAGTTTTTCACAAAAAGATTCTAGTATATTGATTTCCCCCCTTCAATTTAGAAACAATTGGATAGTCACAATTAGGAACTAAGGTGAGATATAGGGAGACATTTGCCTCAAAGGATCTCTCTCTCTCTCTCTCAGAGTGTGTGCCACGTGATTGCTTCAACATGATTACTACTCCTACCTCCCTAATTGTGACTGCATGCATTGCTACTTCCATGTCTTGCAGGACCACCATAGTGGTCACATTCAGCCCCTACAAATCGTGGAAGTTTTTTGCTCTTAAAAGCAAGATGAGAGAGAGAGAGAGAGAGAGAGAGAGAGAGAGAGAGAGAGAGAGAGAGAGAGAGAGAGAGAGAGAGAGAGAGAGAGAGAGAGAGAGAGAGAGAGAGAGGAAGGATGGGGAGGTTTTGACTCTTAAAAATAGAGTCCATGGTATATAAAATAGAACATAAACATGAGGTTCACTACCATTTCATCAGGGAAATGGTTTTAGCAGATCAAATTGACTTGAAGCATGTGAAGACTGAAGACCAGGTAGCAAACATCTTTACCAAATCACTTGGTAAAGATAAGTTCATTCACTTTAGACAGCTACTTGGAGTGATGCAAATGGTTTGAGTTTTTGGTTTGAGCTTGAGAGGGAGTGTTAGAAATCAAGATCCACCCGTCAGTTTGTCTTGGTGTGTAATCGACATTTGTGATAGCTACTATGTACAACTATCTCCATGTGACTACATTAAATAAGTCGGGTTAGTAGTTAGTCAGTGACTTGACTAGAGTTAGCTAGTTTAGTCAGTCTAGTTTACTGTACATTGTATTGTGTGGTTTAGTGTTATTCTGCATAATGAAGAAAAGACATTGAGAGCCTGAAGGCTCATGGATATGGAGTTTTCCATGTCTCTCTCTCTCATCTTTGAACAGCTTTGGCTTTTGGATGTACTTGATGTCTATGGATGGTATGTATGGATGCTACATGGCCTATATACTCATGAGGTCTTATTGATGCTTGATCTTGGATCTTCTGGCATTGGTGCTATCATATGCCCTTGTTGAGCTTCTTTGCTTGATATTTATGGCTTTTGTGCCATTCGGAGCGTCTTGATATGCTTGACAGACATTGAGTAGGCAGTTTATGCTACTTGAGCATTCAAATAATTGAGACTAGGATCTTCACTTGGATGTTGCATGGTTGATATGTGGTGGTCCTCACAGATATACTTGGGCTGATTTGGGCTTTGCACTCCCTGAGCATACACCTCTTTGTGTCAGGTCTTGCCAGTGTTATGTACACTTTGCCCTATTACACAGGGGGTGTGCTGGCTTACTGGCAGATTCATTTGACATGCTTGGCTGTTTGCTCGTTGTCCATATGACTATCACATGCTGATTTATGCCCGCTTGATGCTGGTTATGCTTTGATAGTCAGTGGTTGACTTGGTGCATTCATTTACAGTTTGCTCTCATTGTACCTAACTGTAATTTATTACAACAAGCAGTTATGCATGGACTGACGTGGAATTTTCATGCTGAATCATCTTGATTTTATGTACTTTTGATGGTACTTGGTGGGCAGCATCATTAGCTATCAATTCGTGGTCATTTTGCCTTGGTTTTGGTGGTATTTTGGCTATTTACAATAGAAAACATCAAGTAGTTTTGAACTGTCTGCACCGTTTTGGACTGCAGTATGGCATCTTCTTCTACTGATAGTGCTATCTTCAACATCACTAAGCTTGATGGTACAAATTATGCCTACTGGAAGAGCCAAGTTTGGCAGGTATTGGTGTAGAAATCAAAGATAAAGCCACTACGGATGCATGGCGACAGCCTAAAACTATGACTGATGATGAATGGGTTGATCTTGATGAGTTATGCAAGTCCACCCCCGTCTTGTCTCTCATTGAATAGGTGCATTACAATGTGGTTGAGGAAGCACAAAGTGCTTGGTAGCTTTGGGATAAAATTAAGAACCTTTATGACAAGAAAAGTCCAGCAAGTCAGATGTATTGACTAAAGCAGCTTATGGACCTGTGCATGAAGGAGTATATGACAATGTCTGCTCATTTGAGCCAATTCCATGCTATTCTCAAGAACTTGACTTTCCAGGGCATTACCTTCAATGATGAGGTTACTCCATTGTTTTTGCTTGGGACTCTGAGTGAATCATGGGATGTATTCTGCACTGCCTTATATGCTCCTACTAGTATTTTGAACTTGCTTGATGTAGAGAGTGCTCTTCTGCAAGAAGAGATCAACTGTAAGAACTTGGATGCCTCTTGTGTGCCACATGCTTTGACTGTTAGAGGCAAATATGGTAATGGAAAGAATGACCGTGGGTATGGATGTGGCAGAGACTCATAGAAATCTAGGTCTAAGTCACGTGGTAAGTCACGTAGCAGGTCTCGTGGGAGAAATGCTAATGTGGCATGTCATCATTGTGGCAAGAAGGGTCATATACACCCACAGTGTCATGAATTACGCAATGAGAAGCACAAAGAGAAGGGGAAAGACAAAGTATAGGAAAGTTCCTCTGATCGTAGTAGTGTGCCTGTGAAATCCATTGTGAAAATCGAGGAGATAAATGTCATGCAGACTGATGACTTCGATGGGGAGTACGTACTTGCAGTTTGTTCTTGTGATGCTATGCTATTGGCCAAGGTTTGTGACCGAGGTTCACTCTATGTATGTGCAGTGCTAGCTTTTGGATTGTAGTGCTTCATTTCATGTTACACCATGCTGTGATGAGTGGTTCCATTTCTACTGCACTATCTCTGGTTCAGTTCGCTTAGGTGATGATAGGTCACTTGCTATTGTTGGCATTGGGGATGTACGGTTGCAATTCTCTACTAGTAGTACTTTTGTGTTATAGGATGTACGTCGTCATATACCTGTGGTTACACACAGTCTTATGTCTATAGGGCAACTTGATGATGTTGGGTTTCATGTTTCATTTGGGAATTCTACCTGGAAGATCACACGTAGCAGACTTGTGCTTGCTAGAGGTGCCAAGGTTGGCAGCCTCTATCCTCTTGTAGTTGATGGGTCCTGTGTTGATCATGTTTTGTCAGCCAGTTCTATCCCACATGTATCTCTTTGGCATGCCCATTTGGGCCATATGTCCTTAAAGGGAATGAAAATGCTTTTTGATTTTTGCAGTACTTACCGCCCCTTGACTATGCATGTTTTCATTCATGTGAGCATTGTCTTTATGGCAGACAGACTAGGAAGATGCATAAGAAGTCTAGTAGGACATGCATGAGTGAGCCCGTGTTGGCATTCGTACATTCGGATGTTTGTGGACCCATGCCCTATCAATCTATGGGTGGTGCAAAGTATTTTGTGATATTATTGATGATTTTTTGCGTAAAGTATGGGCTTACCCCATTAAGCTTAAGTCAGATGTCTTGGCTGTGTTTTAGAGATGGCTTGCATTGGTTGAAACACAAACTAGGCATAGGCTGAAATGCCTTAGGTCTAATAATGGGGAAGAATATGTGTCACTTGCCTTTGAGTAGCTATGTGACGAAAGGGGTATTAAGTGTCAATTGACCGCCCCCTATACCCCACCCGAGAATGGTTTAGCTAAGCAAGTAAATAGAACCATCCATGAGCGTATATGCAGTATGCTTATCCATGCAGGCCTATCACAGACCTTCTGGGCTGAGGCAATTAGTACAGCTATGCATGTCATCAATAGATCGCCTTTGAGTGGTTTGGATTTCCATGTTGCAGAGGAGGTATGCACTGGGAAACCATCGTCTAATGCAAATCTATGTGTCTTTGGATGTGAGGCATTCTGCAATGTGCCCAAGGACAAGCAGACTAAGTTGGATCCTAAGAGTGTCAAATGCATTTTCCTTGGCTATGGAGATGTAGGCGAGATGGGTTACTGCCTCTAGGATCTGCAGGTGCAAAAATTCATCCTCAGCCATGATGTAGTCTTCCATGAAGACAAGATGCATAGGCAACCTGAGAAGGTGGTAGAGATATGCAGGTTTTTATTCTAGGAGGAGCCACGTCCCTGCACAACCAGTTGGACAGCTTGCAGCAGCAATTGGTACATACAGGCAGGGTGTTGGATAGGATGCTAGCCATGTAGCAGAGACTGCAATGAGACGGCCTACTAGAGCTAGATGTCCACCTGATCTATTTGAGCCCTCGATGCATTATGTCTTGGTTACAGATGTAGGAGAGCCTCTCACCTATGATGAGGCTATGCACAGGGGTGGCAGTCACTCCTAGTAGAGGGCTATGCAGTCTGAGATGAACTCCCTACAAAAGAATATGACTTGGGATTTGGTTGCATTGCCTAATGACAAGAAGGCTTTGCCATGCAAATGGATGTACAAGCTAAAAAGTACCCCTAGGCACCCCAAGCTGGCTTATAAGGCAAGAGGAGCATGGAGTTGACTTTGATGAAGTCTGTTACCCTGTGCTCAAGATGACCACCCTATGCTTGGTTTTGGCCTTAGACGCGTAGCTTGACTTAGACATGTATCAGATGAATGTCAAGACTGCATTCTTGCATGGGGATTTGCATGATGAGATTTACATGGCACAACTCATGGGCTTTGTAGAACTTGGCAAGGAGCACCTAGTGTGCAAGTTGAAGAAAAGTCTTTATGCCTTGAAGCAGGCACCTAGGGAGTGGTATCATAATTTTGATGCCTTTATGCAGTCACAGGGCTACATCACGAGTGCTATGGATCCGTGTCTTTACACAAAGAAAGCCCATGATGGCTCATTGCTTATTTTGGTACTTTATGTGGATGATATGCTAATAGCAAGGAAAGCTCATGATGAGCTAGATGCTCTTAAAATTCAGCTAAAGAAGAGCTTTGAGATGAAGGATTTGGGATAGGCCTCTCACATTCTTGGTATGCGCATTAAGCGCAACAGGCATCAGGGACTACTCTACCTCTCACAGAGGAGTACATTCATAAAGTCCTTGAGCATTTTCACA
Source organism: Lygodium microphyllum (assembly GCF_053477565.2). Taxonomy (NCBI): domain Eukaryota; kingdom Viridiplantae; phylum Streptophyta; class Polypodiopsida; order Schizaeales; family Lygodiaceae; genus Lygodium; species Lygodium microphyllum. Next base: position 130,256,966 of record NC_141136.1, on the reverse strand, counting down.
TACAGGATGTCAAGCCTATTGGCTTTCCATTACCTTCTTATGTGAAGGTTTCACAGGCCGATTGTCTGCAGGAGAGATGAGCAAAGGGCTGACATGGTCAAGATCCCTTATGCATCAGCCGTGGGCAGTTTGATGTATGCCATGATAGCCACTCGTCCAGATATTGCCTTTGCAGTTGGTGTTGTGGCACGCTATATGGCTACACCTGGCAAGAAGCATTGGGATGCCGTGAAGGGTATCATGAGATACCTGAAGGGCACAACAGATATGTGTATTTGCTATGGCAGCCAAGATATAGGAGTTGTGGGATACACAGACTCCGATTATGTAGGACATGCAGATAGTAGGAAGTCCACTTCTGGCTATGTATTCACCTATGCTGGAGGTGTTTTCTCTTGGATGTCCAAGGTTCGGAAGTGTACGGCTCTCTCTACCACTGAGACCAAGTATGTTGTAGCCCCATTGAGGCTTGCAAGGAGGCCATATGGTTGGGCCGGATACCTACGCTGCATTCGAATTCTATGAGTGCTATTCAGCTAGCCAAGAACCCATTCATCCATGCAAAGAGGAAACACATTGAGGTGAGGTATCGCTTCATATGTGAGGTCGTGGAGGAGAAGTTTTTTGACCTTGTCAAGATCTCCACTGACAAAAATCCTGCAAATCTGCTCACGAAAAGCCTCACTACTGAGTGCCTAGCCTTCCTGAGATGGGCATTGGATGAGATGACATTTTTCCTCATCATGTTGTACATGTGTACATTGTACTATCTTTTGTTTTTATTTTCACTCCTTACTAGGGAAATTTTTCCTTTAAGTGGGAGGTTGTTGGGGGTAAAGGTGCCTCTTCCTAGCCGCCTATGTACTACTACATTGACAGTACCCTCCACTACACACAGTAGGTGTGGCGGGCACCCGTCATCGTCACTTTGTTCTTTATTCTTTTAGTGAAAATCTGAATAAAGGAAGGCCCGGTCACACATTGTGACTGTTGGAGTTCCCATTTGGTCTCTCTCTCTCTCTCTCTCTCTCTCTCTCTCTCTCTCTCTCTCTCTCTCTCTCTCTCTCTCTCTCTCTCTCTCTCTCTCTCTCTCTCTCTCTCTCTCTCTCTCTCTCTCTCTCTCTCTCTCTCTCTCTCTCTATTGCTCTTACTCTCCCGCCATAGCTCTCCCATGAAAGCTTTGATCCTTCTCACCTTTCAGAAAGAGTGTACCAAAGTTATAAAAAATATCACCATGTGGCCTCTTAAATTGTTCAAGAGCCTCTTTGTTTTTGTGGCTCAACAAATTTATCTCCCAAAATATCTTTTTAAAAAATTATTTGGAAATTTAAACAATGACATAAGAGATCTAAAAAATACAGATTCTTATTTTTACTGTAGTGGTAGCTCTCTTCTTATTGGTTCAAAATCTTTCTCTCTCTAAAACTAAAAGGCCCAAACATGAGTCCAAATCTCCCCTATTCTTTATGCAGAAAGTGGAATGGTACATGATGCAATGACTCTATTTGCTACCAATCCTCACCAAATTCTGGAGGCATCGAACTCTATGACTAGGGTATGCATGGGACTCCATGTAAAGAATAAATTCATGCATAGAGAGAGAGAGAGAGAGAGATTAATGGAAAACCATTCATTTAGTAGGAATAATATAGAACGTGAACTTGGTGGGATGCAGATTGAAGGTTGTGCAGCACTTATTAAAGTCTTTTATCTTGTGTATGTCTCTTGTACGTAAGCACCATATATGAGGCATGATAAGCAATAAAAACCAACATGAAAAGAAATGATAAATGAAATCACAAATTGACCTAATTCTGAGCAGTAAGTATATAAAGTGAAAGAATTCATACATAGGTCATTTTGTAGGCACAATGTTGCTACATCCATGTGTAGCGACATTAAGTTTATGCACATGAGCTCCTTCTTTCTCCATGCTATCCAAGTTGCATGAGCCCTACTTCAAGGAAATATTTATCATAAATAGTCGATCACAATATCTCTTTCATAATTTGAAATCTTTTTCATAATACAAAATTGTATCGTGTCCCATTTTTTGGATTATTGAGTGAACTTCTGCCACGTTATTTTGTTACAATATCATATCCTATCCTATTTTAGGCATCATTAACAAAACTTGTCATACTATATGTTTAAGTTTTATTTTCTTAAAATCTTAAAGTTTAATTTATTTTCTTAAAGCATTGGGATTATCTATGTAATCTCTATGATTGCTAGTGGGCCTGGTATGAGGTATAGGAGACATGTGCATTATGAGGTAGTATAGCTTTGTTGCTCATAAAAAATAAGGATATACTTAGGGTAATAATGGTTATGCACCCTTCCACAAATAAATAGAGATTTTAGTAGAAAGACCCCTTCAAATTAAATATTTGGGTTCCAAATGTCAACATAATCTCATTCTTGGTTCTCTATAGAAGTGCTCTTTGGAATAGAACGAGAAGAATGGAACTAATTCAACAAATATTTTTCAACAATTGTCTCTCCCAGTTATGTCAAGGGAATTGAACATTCCCCCCTGACGAAACCAAGTTTGCTAGATACGTGGTAACCAAGCATGCTTAATCATCCTCAAACTCACTACCATATATGATACCAAGTAATATCTCGAACACTTCTCGTTCTAGGTTGCTATAAAAGACTCAACTTGCTATCCCACACAAGCAATTCCTTGACATATGGACACATGTGGACAAGCAATTATTGTTGAGATGGCAAGCTCAACACATGTGGACACTAATGATGGACTGCCTAGTTAGATGGATCTGCACATCTACACTTACCATGTCAGTGGTCATTATGATCCTCACATGGCCAATAACTTATCACTTATTATATTTACTTTATTACACCTTTATATAAGTGGCATACTACCAAACAATCTATTAGCATAGTCAATTATGCACTATTTGACTTAGTAGGTCACTTTCCTTTATGTTGTATCTTATCTATACTTTGTGTACATTGTATTGTGGAAAAAAGAAGAAGAAGAAACCAGCAAAAAAATGTTTTTGGCATCCACCTCTTCTCTTATATTATTGAGTGAGCTTACTCTTATGTGTATGGTGTGTGTTTGGCACAATAGCTCAAACAAGTCCCCCCATCACGCAAATCGTGACATAGTATCAAAGCGGCACCACTGAAAGAGGCTGGTTTTGAAGGCTAAAGTGAAGGAGAAGAAGCAAGGATTCGAGCAAGCAAGTAATGGGCAAGAAGCTCTCCCATTCTTCCACTCTTTCCCTTGGATAGAGCTTGTGGAGGCACTGAAAGTAGGATTCTCATATTGCTGTAAGATTTACTGTGTAAGTAGAGCAATGTATATTTTATAAATAAGCTCTTTAGAACTTTCCCACAAGTTTTTTTGCCATTTGAGGCCATTTAGAGTCTCATTTTAGATCTACAACATTGCAAACAACAATTTCATGATATACTGCAAGTTTGATTGTGTTGATCGAAAGAGGGTACACATGTTACAAATTTTGAATATGTAAGTTTTGAGGTTTCTACCCAAAAGAAAACACAATTTTTATCTACTAATAAGTTTTAGATTACATGTACTACTGAGTAATCAGTGAAAAAGATTGCTTTGTGTGTTGCTATGTACTTGTTGTAAAATATTGCAAAAGACTTGCTTGTTGTTTTGCATCAATTTAGTGATAATGGCAGAGAATAGTGGAAACTCCATCATTAAGAAACTAGAAAAGAACAACTACCCATCATGAAAGTTTCATGTGATAAACTTCCTTATTGGAAAAGGCCTATATGAGTTTGTTTTAGATGAAGAAAAGGAGCCACAACTAAGTAATATTGCGATTGCATAAGAATTAAAGGCGTGGAAATAATGGAATGCAAAAGACAAAAAGGTAATGTATTGGTTGTCTGTAGTAATTTATAAACTATGTTGGGGCATATTACAAATGCAACAACTTCACGTGTAGCTTAGACAATCTTTGAGAATATATTTTTAGTAAACACAAAAGCACGGAAGATTCAACTCAATCAAGTTGAATACTTTGAAAAAAGGGAAGATGTCTATAAATGAGTATGTTTTGAGAGTGAGAAGCATTATAGATGCCTTAGCAACTATTAATGCAATGTCTCATGATGATGATTTTGTTTCATCTACTTTGGGTGGCCGTAATAATAAGAAGTCCTAGAAATCCTTTGTCACTTCTGTGCATGTACAGAAGGCGTTTTCAGTTTTTGATGAGTTGGTCTCTCTCATGGTCACAGAAGAGATCAATATATAGGGTGAATCATCTGAAAGAAGTGGTGAACAGGTCCAAACATTTACTCAAGTTCAGGAAGGAAACATGGTAGATCCTCTTTAAGAGACCATGGCATGGGACATACTGGTGATAACCAGCAAAACAAATTAAATTAGTAGTTCAGTGAAATACAAGTTTCAAGAGGCTATGGAAACTTTAGAGGTAGGGGGAGCTTTAGAGAAAGAGGTGGATGGTAGAATAGAAGTTCTAGAAATTCTAGTATTGTTTGTCATTATTATGGAAAAATAGATCATATTATAGCCCATTGTTATACTAATAAGAATGATATCCACAATGGTAAACTACAGCAATGAAACTATGCACCGTCTTCACAACAATAGAATAAAGACAAAAATGAGTATATGTTTGTTATCTAGCATATGATGAATATTATTAAAAGAAAGGGGACACATAATAATGTATGGTATGTTGATTCAACAGCATCTAACTATATGATTAGTCATACTGAGTGGTTTGGAGAGATGTAGGATTTACAAAACCTAGGTTATGTACAGACAAGTGATGATTCATGCTACCCAATCTCACACATTGAAAATTTTCATTTGTCCTTGCATGATGGTGGGGATAAAGAGTCTCCCAGATGTATTATCTGTACCATCCATCACAAAGAATTTAATGTTTGTTGGTTAAATAGTAGAGTAAGGGTTGCAAGTTTGATTTAATGAAAAAAGCTTCTTTATGGAAGATTTTAATGATAAGTGTAGATTGGTCACAAAAGAAAGTAGAGTTGGCCACATGTTCACTTTAGATATTGGAATCCTTGCTATGAATATTGTTATATATACTAAAGTAAAAGGAGTGGTTGCAGACATTGAAATATGACACACACATACATTGGACATGCAAATGTACAAAGGCTAAAATGAGTACATTCCAAAGGATTGACTACAGGGTTGCCTGCTTTTAGAGTTACAAAATTGTATAGTGTTATGTTAGTTTGGTAAGCAAGCAAGCAAGATAATCTTTTTCACATAATAGAGATGTGAGTAAGAATATACTTGATATTGTGTGACAGTAGATATTTTGACATGCATACTGATGATTTTTCAAGAAAGTTGTGGGTATATTTCCTATTTGAGCACTTCAAAACTTTCAAGGCTACTGTTGAAATAGAAACAATGTTGAAAGCTAAGTACTTGAGATCAAATGGAGGGGGAGGGCACCTCTCTAATGAGTTCAATGACTTCTTGAGGTCTCATGAGATAAAGATGTTGGGAGTAAAGGTGCCTATGCCTAGTTGCCCGTGTATTAGTTACACTACCAGTACTCGCACTATGTATTATAGTTACCCACACACTTGTATGTGGAAGGCATCTATACATCCAAGATCCAAGTAGAATATATCTAGGAGCATCCAACCCAAGTAGCTTGCAAACCTCTAACTGTGGCATCCAATGACCATACATAATAATGAATAACGACCAATGTCAAAAGTCAAAGCTCAAATCTTAGCTCAAGACATGTAAAGAGCATAATCAAGCATGAAAAATCACTAATATACATCAGTATAACATCTAAAATGTATAGAAAGTGTCCAAGATTAATGAGCATGTGCTTTCTCAAATAAAGTAGTAATCATCCCTTCTTATTATAGCAATAATATCTTTGACAAAACTAAGTAAATGAAGCCTCAAATTAGGTCCAAAATCATCTCAAACCAAAGGCACGACATCAACAACTGAGCATAGCCACCATTGAGCAAGAAGCATCCAAGACAGGGGGTTGCCCTGTATTAACTAACCAATGAATCATCCCTTTTCCAACCAAGGATTGAGTATATATTGCTCAAATCCAAGGTAAAATGTCAAAGATCAATGCCAAGACTCAATGTTTAGTATCCAAGAGTGTCTTCAAGTGCTCAATGAGTTGTCATTGATTAGTAGAAGCTGAAGAAGACTATCGTGTTGCCCTAGCCTGAAAATAGGTGCAAATTTCATGATATTGCTACTGACCCTAATATTCCACATGTGGTTGTTGTGATGATTGGGGAGGGTAGGGGGGACACTAGGAGTACCTAAGGAAGCCTTTAGACAAGCTCAAGAAAGATTTGAAGCAAGCTATACTTCAATATGAAGCTATGGCTATGGCTACTCCTAAAGAATGAACTACTAAGATAAAATAACTCACTGAAATGAGCTCAACACATGCTCATGAATATTTTGAGCTTTGTTTGCTCGTCTAGCATTTGACTTTTGTTGAAGTGGAAACTAATGGGCTTTAAATATTGAGCCATAGTTGACACTTGGATGTTACATTGAGCATTTGGTTATGCAATTGAGCTTGAGTGTCACTAAATTGATTGCTTATTACGCATTCTCTATTTAATAAATTCATGTCAATAAATTAATGACTCACTTTTCTTTAAGTGCCGATGATGATCTAGCATGTCCATGAGACCATTTAGAGACCAGCATTCCTAGTGCATCACTTAATGGGGTGATTAGAGCACTGTGACGGGGATATCTGGTACAGGCAGTACAAGTTATGAAGGGGGAAAGAAGTGTCTTCCAAGTGTAAAAGTGTACACAAGAACCAAGGAGTTACACATAAATGAAGATGGATTAATTTCTAAGAAGAGGAAGTGCATTAGCGACGCCTGGGAATGTTTACTTGTGTGTAATGAGCATTGCATTCATTTGGGGTCATCCTCTCCCCTACAAGTCAAGGTTTAAGGTCTTTTCTTTCATTAAGAAAGATGAGAGAGAGAATTCTCTCACTAAGAAAGACGAGAGACATGATCATCTGGAAGTGAGGAGAGAAGTGATTTTCTCATTCTAAGGTCTAAAATGACACAAGCTTTTGTATGGAATTCAATCTTAAGGTTGAGGCCCAAGGCAATCTAATGAACTCTCCTTATCTATGACTCAAGGTGGTTGCATGGACCACAAGTTAAGAGTACAGTTTAAAAAGTAGTTTTTTTAAATCCATTTTTAAAATATCTCGCAATAGAAAATGATCTCTAAAAATGGGCCGCCTGGGTTATCGAAAACAGCCAGATCTACAACTTTCGTGTTGGACATTTTTTCATCCAAACAACGCACAAAGAGATATCTCAAAATTAGTGTTGCAAAGTGGAACAACCACATCTTGCATGAAGATCAACTCAACTCTCTCTCCAAGAAGAGAAGCTCTTGAAAGCCTATAAAAGAGGAGGCTCTCCTTGGGTGTAAGGGAGAGGTGAAGGAAGCATCATTTTGCATGTATCCAAGAGGAGAAGAGAAGGTGCAAGTGCTGCGGAAGACTTGCTGAAATCAAGTTCCAAGAGGAGAAGACAACGTGCAAGTGCTATGGAAGCTCTGCTGAAATCAAGTTCCAAGAGGAGAAGAGAAGGTACGAGTGCTACGGAAGCTCTACTAAAATCAAGCGCCAAGAGGAGAGCCCTACACATATTGTGTAGGAGAGAAGGAGACTCAAGAAGGATCAAAAGGTGCCAACTTCCAAGTTGTGCAAGTGCTAGCCGGTTGTATACCATGCAAGGAACCATGATTTTGTTTGCAAGATCTACAAGTAAGAACTGGCTTATGTGTAATGGAAGAGATTGCTCCTTGTAGATAATATAACTCCACAAGGGGGGGACTGGCCCATCTTCCAGTCCCTAGTATGTTACCAATTTCTCTACATCTTTCTTGTCTCTCATATATTCTCCCTCTTGCCGACACAATATTCAACATATATATTTTAAGTATATAAGAAAGTCGAGCATGTATCTCAGATTCTGTGCTCATAACTTTTGATAGGTAGATCCAAATGGGGTGTACTATATGTCAAAACAGAGCTTATGACAAGTACTTTTAGGCTACATAGAATGCACATGCATTGGATTCGAGTAAGTACAAAACTATTCTAAAACAGTGTGCAGTTTGCGGGTGGGAAGTGGGTAATTTGGGTCATGACCGGCTAGTCTTCCAGCCGTTAGGGTTCACAGAGGTAGGGAAATTCATCGAGGATGGTTGCTGGGCACCAAGAGGCTTCTTCCAAGGGTAGGCCTTGCCATTTGATGAGGTATTCTTTGATGGATTGGGATCGTAAGTGCTTATCTCGCTGCCCAATGATTGCTTCAGGAACATATTGAGTGATGCCCTCTTCATCGATGGGGGGAAGTTCTTCCACATAGTCCACCAAGGAGCCTACAAAGGGTTTCAGCTGACTGACATGAAATACATTGTGGCTTTTGGTGGTAGGGGGAAGTTCCAAGTGGTAGGCCAAGTCGCCAACTCTCTTCAGGATGTGATATGGGCCATAGAAGCAGTGGGCTAGCTTGTTACTATTGCCCTCTTTGAGAGTGGAGTAGCAGAACTTAGGCACTTTCAAAAGGACCAATTCCCCTTCTTGGAATTCCAAATGCCTGCGTCTTTCATTAGCATAGAGTTTCATGTGTGTTTGGGCCTTCTGAAGATTCATTTTGCATTGCTGAACTAAAGCTTGCATGTAATCCAATTCAACTTGACTCTGAGGATTGATCTTATCAGTAAACAAGACTGTAGGAAGGGGAACCTTATACCCATATAAGGCCTCAAAAGGGGAAACTCCAATGCTAGTGTGTGGAGTTATTATATGCAAACTCAGCCAAGTGAACTGTGCTGTACATCATGGCAAAAGTGCCTCAAGTATGTCTCAAGCCATTTGTTTACTCTCTCAGTTTGGCCATCAGTATGAGGGTGGTATGCAGTGGATGGAGCAAGCTTGGTCCCCATGGAGGTGAAAACTATCTGCCAGAAGTTACTCATAAACTTTGCATCCCGATCATGTACTATGACTTGTGGTAGGCCATGCAACTTGAAGACATTTTCCATGAACTGAGTGGCCACCTAAGAGGCGGTATATTGGACCTTAGTGGGGATAAAGTGGGCAGCTTTGGTGAGGCGATCAACTACCACATAGATAATGTTCCACCCTTTCTTAGTCACGAGAAGGCCGGTGATAAAGTCCATTGTGATGTGAGTCCATTTCCCGTCAAGGATGGGGAGAGGCTGCAAGAGACCAGCGGGCCTGAGCGTACTATCCTTGTTCTGTTGGCATGGAACACATTTGGTCACAAAGTCCTTGACATCCCTCTATAAGCCTTTCCAATGAAAGCTCTTGGCAATCCTATCATATGTTTTGAAAACACCCAAGTGACCAGCAGTGGGCAAGAATGCATTTCTTACATGATCTTCTGCATGAAGGGGGAAGTGTGTGGGATGACAATCTTGCCATGGGACCAAATAAGGCCATGCTTGAGCTAATATTAGGAGTTTTCAGCCATAACCCCATGTTGTAGTTTTAGAAATATGTGGCTGAAATGGTCATCTAACAAGTAAGCCTCCTGGAGCTCTTCAACCCAATCACTGTGCAATTCTGAGATAGATGACACTCTGCATGTCCACATTCAAGAGAGAGAATCAGCCACAATATTATCATTGCCCCGCATGTGTGAAATGTCAAAGTCATAATTCTATAAGGTTGCCACCCATTGCCTTTGCTTAGGTGTCAAAGTAGATTGAGTCAAGAAGTATTGGAGGACTCGGTGATCACTTTTCACTTGGAAGCAGCTGCCATACAAATAGTGGTGCCATTTCTTGATGGCATGGAGGATGGCCAACATCTCTTGGTCGTATACATTCATTTGCATCTCCTTCTCATCAAGCTTGCGGCTTTCAAATGCAATCACACCATGCTCTTGCAACAATACTGCACCAATACCCCGGCCCACTGGCATCACAATGAATGGTAAAGAGCTTAGAGAAGTTAGGGCAAACAAGGATGGGGGCTAAAGTAATCTCGTCCTTTAACTGTTTGAAGCTATGATCTACCGTGGCATCCCAAAAGAATGATTCTTTTTTCAAGCAATCAGTCAAAGGTGCTGCAATGGTGGCATAGTGCTTAATGAAGTGTTTGTAGAATGAGGAGGGACCAAGGAAGCCAAGCAAGGAGGTGGTGGTGGAAGGAGTGGGCCAATCCTTAACACATTGCACCTTTTTGGGGTCAGCTTGTATACCATTTTTGCTTATAATGTGTCCCAACTACTCCATAGATGTACATTTGCTCTCCTTAGCAAAGAGTCGATGCTCTCTTTCAATATGTCAAACACCCTCTGTGAGGTGTCCGCTAGTCCCAATCCACGGCACACCTTTTAGTAGTCCATCAGTAGGTTTTTCCATAAATGATGCCGCCCGCTGCTCCCTTGGAACATCACGGGATTGTCACTTAGGCCCTACCGAGTCTACTTCGCAACGGGAGAGTTCTGGCCGAACCCACTAGGATCGACCTGAAGACTTGGGTTCCTAAAATCGGATGGGTCTCCTAGCAGCCAGCTAGCGTCAGTAATTTCGAGTTCCACTTTTTAGAGGATTACTCAATCTGAAGCGGACTTGCCATTGCACTTGGTTCAAAGAGAATGGGAGACGGAGGGGAGTGTGGTACGTCAACCCTCCTGCCCATAAGGCAAAATCCCATTCCGGTCCCCTAAAACAATGCAAGTCGGTTCTACCTAATGACTACTTGGTCAATTTATAGTCTTCCTATTTCTATATTCGATGTAGAAAAGCTCCCAGCTAACCGGGACCACCCTACCATTGGACGGACCCGTCGGGGGTTACGCCCACCCGCTTTCCTCTGATGATGGGTCATCTTTAGTTTTTTAATTACCTACAACACATTTATTGGAACATATACAACCAGCTTCCTTAATTAGTCCATTTAGACACACGTTCCTTCACATAATTTATCTCACTAACACGCATACAATTCGAACAATAAAGCAACTTCTTTATTATATTGGAAGTCTATTACAATTTCCATCATTCCGTCCCAGCGGAAGATACACAGAATTCCATAAGGACATTCTGTCCACCAAGATTCCACCCTCATAACTAGTATTTAGGGTTCCAGGATCCCATCCTGGGTCACGAAGGGGCTCGTCAGATTCTTGGAACAATGCAGGATTTACAGCCAGAGCCCCCTCTGGCACCTACAATTCCTACTGCCCGAGACTATCCCTACTGACAGACCTTTCGCCTACGGAGCCGGTCCAAGCCTCTCGTAGCGATAATCATGACCCCCTTGGAGTAGGGTCTCGCCGCTAGCTTGGGGGTAGCCTAGCGCGATCCTTCCTTTTATTCTGTTGGCAATAATTTCAATCAAAATCTAGATTCTAGCAAACACAAACAGTCCTTTCAAATATGTATCAAATAGTGCAATGACAATCATCCCAACATGTAAATCACAGTTTCACATAACCAAGGTAGACCTTATCCTAAGGCAACCTTTCATGAGGATTCTTCTCCTCATAAAGAAGTGTTGAGTACACCTCTTAAAACACATTAAGCAAGGCATGAGTTTTCCATTTGGATTTACTTATCTAACATAAGCAAAATCCCTTAAGGAAATATATTGTGTCAATAATCTCAACAAGATGATCTTTAGGATTCCTAAATAGATAACCAGTTTCTATAACCTTCACTAATCAGTTCTTAACCTTGTCGCATTTTGATCATAACTCTATTGAATACGCATAAAGACATATGTACAATAACCTTTGACAATTAATTCTATCTTGATTCTATGCCTTAGTATCCCAACTATTCTAGCTAGAAATCATAGTGATTAACCGTTTTATGCTTGAACTAATATGTCTTTCTAGATGAGTTATCAGTTTAATGTGTAAGCGAAGAATATGAAAGCTAATATCCTATGTAATTTATCTTATATTATAAAATTGATAATCTAGTAATGAATAACCTGGTTTGGTGGCATGACGACATTAGGGACTTCATCTTTACTCACGCTCGCATTAGCCACACCCGATGTTCCAATTGTGGTGGCAATTCCCGCAACCTCGGGCACTCCCGTATCATTGGCAATACCCGTCGCTTGACCGGTTGCGTTGATTTCCATGGTTTTTCCACTTTGTCGCTTTGGAGCCATCGTCCACGAGAAGTTTGAGAGATAGGGAAGGTGGGATAGATTTTAGATGAGAGAGGGTAGAGAATATGGCTTAGTTAAAGATCGAGACAAGGGATTTGAGCTAACTCTCTTCCTCTTTCTCTTTCTCTCTCTCTCTCTCTCTCTCTCTCTCTCTCTCTCTCTCTCTCTCTCTCTCTCTCTCTCTTTCTAGCTTCTCGCAGTCTCTTGAAGGAGTATTCTTCCTTCTCTCTTCTTCTCTCTCGCAGCCTCTCGGGGTCTCCTTATGCTTCCTTATGCCTCTCCCATGTCTCGTATTTATAGTGAATTGGGGAAGAGGGCTTGTGGTTGAGAAGTGGAGCTCTTTGTGGAGGGGGATCTTGGAAAGATCAGTGATCTGATGCTCAGATCATAAATCTGATGGTTCCATTGGCTCCGAAAGGGGGGTAAAACCCCAAGACGCTTGGTTAGAAAGCTCTCAGTTCACTCCTTCTTCTTTTCTCTGTTCGAAGTGCTGTCTACTGCCTGTAAACTGCGATCGCGGCGCGCGCGATTTCGCCAGTCACTTTTCTTTGTTTTTCTTTTTATAAAATCTTCAAACTAACTAACGCATCACTTGTTTTTTTCTTTTAAATGACATCTAGTTCTAGAAATCTCCATATCTCTTTTTTTTTAAAAAAAAAATTAAGATAATCTCTAAAATATCTAAAATATTCTAGTCTTGTCCAAAAGTCTAATATTTTTAGACCATCCAAACTATACACATTATCCTAGTGATTAATATAACTCATAAGTTTCGTTCACGTTGTAATTTACGTGAAGGATGGCCACGGTCCTTGCCAATTCGAAAAAAATATCGAATTTACGACTCTTGATTTCTCTAAATAAAATATTTTAAATTAAATAAAAATTATTAATAATTAATGTTAGTTAGTTTTTACCTTAGTTAGTCTTTAGTTAGTAATCTTACTAACTTATTAATTAACTAACTAACTTTTGAACTAACCAACTAACTTTTATTGTGTGGAAATATTACATCCTTCTCCCCTTAGAGAAATCGAGATGTCCTCATCTCGAGAGAAACTGTGGGTATTGTTGATGAAGAGCATCCTCATCTATCCATGAAGCATCTTCTTCAGGGTAATCCTTCCATTGGACAAGGTATTCTCTAAGGGTTCTACTCCTCAATTTTCTCTCCCTTACATCAATCACTCTGTCAGGTTGTAGCTCAAGGACTCCTTGGCTAGGTATTACAACTTGTTCATCATCAAGGATATGGTTAGGGTTAGCTACGTATGCTTTCAATAAGCTAACATGAAATACATTGTGGATTTTTATATTCTCAGGGAGTTGTATCTTGTAAGCGCTTGGTCCTAGGCACTTGAGAATCTTATAGGGTCCACAATATCTTGGACTTAGCTTCTTAAACTCACCTAAAGACAAAGAACTCTTCTTTGGATGGACACGGATGAAGACCATGTCTCCCTCTTTGAAGATTCGTTCTTGCCTTTTTAGATCAGCATACGCCTTTTGTCGATCCTTGGCAGCTTGAATATCCTGTCTGATGATCTTGATTTGATCATCCATTTCTTCTAACATTTTTCTCGAGGCTTCTACCCTTAGAGTAGGATCGGAAAAATTAAGTGGCATACGACAATCTTGACCATACAGTGCCTGAAATGGAGTCATCTGAATACTTCGATGATAGGAGGCATTATAGGCAAATTCCACTAAGGATAGATACTGAATCCACCTTTTAGGTTCCTTGCTGCAATATGCACGCAGAATATCCTCAATTACTTGATTAACTCGTTCTGTCTGCCCATCAGTTTGTGGATGATAAGCAGTACTGAAACAAAGTTGGGTTCCAATGGCTTCAAATAAACTCTTCCAGAAGTGTGATGTGAAAAGAGAATCACGATCACTGATGATCCTTTTAGGTAACCCATGTAACCTAAAAATCTCTTTTACAAAAATTCTAGCAATATCTGAAGCCTTGTAATTGGTTTTTGTTGGTAGAAGATGAGCGACCTTTGTTAGCATGTCTACTATTACCATTATTGAGTTATATCCTCCTTGTACAGAAGGTAACCCAACTACAAAGTCCATGCTAATAAATTCCCATTTCATCTGGGGAATGTCAAGTGGCTGGAGTTTTCCTGGTAACTTGACTCGTTCAGATTTTACCCTTTGGCAATTTAGACATTCAGTGACATACTTAAGTACATCACCCTTGAGTTTTTGCCAGTAATAACTTTTCCTGACAGCATTAAGAGTTTTTGCATATCCTGGGTGTCCTGAAAAAGGAGAGTCATGTGCTTCCCAAAGTATCCTTCTCTTGAGAGTCTGACTTGAAGGAATGCATAGTCTCATTCTGAAATAAACAAGTCCTTCATCTTCATCTATAGAGAATTCCTGATACTTAGTCTTGAGTTTGAGATCTTGCTCCTTATTCTGAACTTCCCAAAACAATTGTTGATAGTCTGGGTCCTTATTTGCTTCATCTTTGGTCAACTCGATGATAGGATTAGTCGGCATCGATACCATTGTAGCCAGAGTTTCTGACCTAGATGGTTCTTCAGTGATAAGAGCATTAAGGAAGGCTTTACGGCTAAGGGCATCTGCTACTACATTTTCTTTACCGGGTCTGAACTTAATTTCAAAGTCATATTCCTGTAGAACCTCGATCCAACGTCGTTGCCTCATATTAAGATCAGGTTGAGTAAAAATCCACTTAAGACTTTTATGATCTGTGACTAAGGAAAACTTATTTCCAAGCAAGTAATGTCTCCATAATTTGAGAGCATGAATCACAGCTAATAACTCCAGGTCATGAGTAGCATATTTCTGCTCATGGATTTTCAATTTTCTTGAAGAATAAGCTATAGGATATCCTTCCTGTATTAGCACACATCCCAATGCAAGAGAGCTGGCATCTGTGACAACTTCAAATTCCTTGCTTAAGTCAGGTAGCCTTAAGATAGGAGCAGTTACCAGACTATGCTTTAGTTGCTCAAAGCTAGATTGTTCGATTGGCGTCCAATTAATGGCAACTTGCTTCTTAAGTAAATTTGTAAGAGGTGCTGCAATTTGAGCATAGTTTCTGATGAATACCCTATACCATCCTGTTAGGCCAAGGAAACTTCTCACTTCCTTGATAGTGGTTGGGGGCGGCCAATCTTGAACATCCTTGACCTTGGCAGGATCTACTGATATACCCTCAATAGATACTATGAATCCCAAGTATTCAATCTTTCTTTTGAAGAATGCACACTTCTTCTTTTTGGCATACAACTTGTGTGTTCTCATTGTCTCTAGGACAATGCGAAGATGTGGTTCATGATCCTCTTCCTCCTTAGAATAAGTTAGGACGTCATCGAAGAATACAAGGACAAAGTCATCAAGGTGGGGTCTAAAAATGTCCTGCATTAACCTGTTGAAGGTAGCTGGAGCATTTGTCAATCCAAATGACATCACAATGAATTCGAAATGGCCATATCTTGTGTTGAAGGCGGTCTTTGGAATATCTTCATTCTTGACTCTAATCTGGTAATATCCTGACCGAAGATCAATCTTAGAAAAGATCTTTGCTCCTTGTAGACGATCAAGAAGCTCATCAATCCTTGGAATTGGGTACTTATTCTTTACTGTCACCTGGTTTAGCCCTCGGTAGTCGATACAAAGACGGAGAGTTCCATCTTTCTTCTTTTGGAATAATACTGGGGCTCCCCATGGTGAACTACTTGGCCGGATATACCCTTGTTCTAGCAGTTGCTTGAGTTGCTCTTTTAGTTCGATGGCTTCAGGAATAGACATTTTGTAAGGTCTTTTTGCCACTGGAGCGGCTCCTGGAACAAGTTTGATCTCATGATCAACTTCTCTTTCCGGAGGTAACTCAGTTAGCTCTTCAGGAAATATGTCAGCATACTCTTTTAACCAGGATGGTTCTTCTTCTGCATGATCATCTTGATTTGTCTTGTTAAGCTTGATCAAGTAAATAGGTAATCCTTTCTTCAAGCCTTTCACAATTCGAGAAGCTTTTGCCAATTGAACTTTAGGTTTCCCTGTTTCACCTTGTGTAGTTGCTATTTCACCATTCAAATCCTGAAATGTGACTTGACCTTTTCCACAATGGATATGAGCATCATTGGGAATCAGCCAATCCATTCCTAGTAAACATTCATAGGCTCCTAGGTTCATTACTCTGAACCTCATACTTGAAAGGTTTTCCCCTAGGCTAAACTCTACCTTGGCAGTTTGCTGTGTAGAAAGTACTTCCTTTCCATTTGCTAATTCCACAAGCAGCTTTGATGCATTTACAGTATCTATACCTATCTTCTTAGCACACTTGGGTGAAATAAATGAGTGTGTACTTCCACAGTCAATCAAAACTTTAAATGATTTACCTTGGTGACTAGCCGGTGTCTGTATTACCGAATATTGACGATTTGGTCCTTTCCTGTGGAATGCAGCATGAACAGTTGCTCTTTCAATATCTTCTTCCATAGTAGGGTCTTCCTCCTTATTAGTCTCTTTTAGGGTAATATTTGACGTTCTTCCTCTTGCCATAGCTACATGACCACGACCTTGGGCGGCTCTGCCTTGACCTCGAAGTTGGCCTTGGTGATGTTTTCTACCAAGCTTTGGACAATCTCTCCTGAAATGTCCCGTCTCATTACAGTGGAAGCACCTAAGACCATCCCTGTTTCCTTGGGTAGGAATAAAATTTCCAACTGCATTGGATTTTGCCTTCTTCTTTTGTCCTTGGAAAAATTGTCCTTGGGTTCTTTTTGCTTGACCTTTGAATCCTCCTTTGTTCTGGTTATTGTAGCTCCAGAACTTATTGTGATTAGGCTTTGACTGTACTTCCCGCACAATAGGAGCAGCTCGAATCAAAGCATCCTGGAGGTCTATGGGGCGCATTGATTCTAAACGAGTGTTTAGAGGATAATTTAGCCCATTGCAAAACTTGGACACTTGTTGAACAGTATCCATGGGGGGTGCATATTTAAGAAGAGAAACAAACTTGGAGTAGTATGCTTCCAAGGTCAGTCCCATTTGCTTCAAATTGAAGAACTCGTTCATCTTTTGGGTGCGATAAGCTGGAGGTAAATACCTTCCTCTTACAGCTTCTTTCAGCAAATCCCAAGTAATGGTATTTTCAGGGACACCTTGATCTCGGCACCACTGCTTCCACCAAAGTCGAGCTTCGCCAATTAATTTTAGCTTAGCTATCATGGCTTGGTTGGCTGGGATAGTTCCAGCAGCAGTAAAATAATCTTCCATCGATTCGATCCAAATTTCTGCATCAGCTTCCACATTTTCGCCTTTCCCATTAAACTCTGGAGGTTTGACTTGCTTCAATAAATTCCTTTTCTCTTGAGCTTCGTTGGGAATTGTTGTGGGTGCGAGATTCTGGGAAATTTTTAGAAATTTGTAAGTTAAATTTTACAACTCTATGTAGCGTCAATAATAGAGTTCAATACTCAAAATATCTCTCGCTTAGTCTTACTGAAACAATTCTCAAATCAACTTTCTTCCCATAAAATTAAATTGCAATTTCAGAGGTTTCAAGACAAAAATAGGATTGCATTATTTCTTTGATTGATAAAGTATCAATCAGTCTTTTATTACAATGGATGTACAAGGTAATCAGATGGAAGGAAATACATTATTCAAATGGCTCGCAGGCTCATCTTATTTTCTCTCAGGAAAGGATTCCCTACTACAATCTAAGTATGACACTCTGATACATCCTTTATGAAGTAACTTCGATTCGGAGAGTAAATATCTAGGAATCTATATTTTTGAGGGAGTTCAGGAAATCCCTCTTTTTTGTAGTTGCGGCGGCTAGAGCGACCTATGACTTTTATTCTGTCAGCCGGAAGGATCTTCGTAACTTCCCCATAGATATATTGGTTTAGTTTGATCTTCTTGCCTCTAGTATGCAGGGTTGAGTTTACAGTGGCCTCATGAAATAGATAGATCTTAACAACTTTAAGATCTTCCATCCATTTTACCCTTTTCAGATTATTTTGAAGATAAGCTAGACGGCTTGCATCAATATAGCAATATCCTCCACTAATCATCCACCGTCTTTCACGATATAGAGGCGACGGGTTGTACAACTGATCTAGTACTCGCATCATCTGAATTCTCGAGGAAAAACTGGATGAATGCATAGCTGACATAAACATTACTTGAAAGATCAAGAATCGCTTCCAAGATTCATTACTCTGCCATAATTCAAAAAACATACGTTAATAAAGAGAAGTAAAATATGTCCTAGGCTATGCTTAGAAAAAAATAATATTTTTCTTAAGCTTACGTCGTAATCTATACTAACATGCGCTCTGATACCAACTGTGAGGTGTCCGCTAGTCCCAATCCACGGCACACCTTTTAGTAGTCCATCAGTAGGTTTTTCCATAAATGATGCCGCCCGCTGCTCCCTTGGAACATCACGGGATTGTCACTTAGGCCCTACCGAGTCTACTTCGCAACGGGAGAGTTCTGGCCGAACCCACTAGGATCGACCTGAAGACTTGGGTTCCTAAAATCGGATGGGTCTCCTAGCAGCCAGCTAGCGTCAGTAATTTCGAGTTCCACTTTTTAGAGGATTACTCAATCTGAAGCGGACTTGCCATTGCACTTGGTTCAAAGAGAATGGGAGACGGAGGGGAGTGTGGTACGTCAACCCTCCTGCCCATAAGGCAAAATCCCATTCCGGTCCCCTAAAACAATGCAAGTCGGTTCTACCTAATGACTACTTGGTCAATTTATAGTCTTCCTATTTCTATATTCGATGTAGAAAAGCTCCCAGCTAACCGGGACCACCCTACCATTGGACGGACCCGTCGGGGGTTACGCCCACCCGCTTTCCTCTGATGATGGGTCATCTTTAGTTTTTTAATTACCTACAACACATTTATTGGAACATATACAACCAGCTTCCTTAATTAGTCCATTTAGACACACGTTCCTTCACATAATTTATCTCACTAACACGCATACAATTCGAACAATAAAGCAACTTCTTTATTATATTGGAAGTCTATTACAATTTCCATCATTCCGTCCCAGCGGAAGATACACAGAATTCCATAAGGACATTCTGTCCACCAAGATTCCACCCTCATAACTAGTATTTAGGGTTCCAGGATCCCATCCTGGGTCACGAAGGGGCTCGTCAGATTCTTGGAACAATGCAGGATTTACAGCCAGAGCCCCCTCTGGCACCTACAATTCCTACTGCCCGAGACTATCCCTACTGACAGACCTTTCGCCTACGGAGCCGGTCCAAGCCTCTCGTAGCGATAATCATGACCCCCTTGGAGTAGGGTCTCGCCGCTAGCTTGGGGGTAGCCTAGCGCGATCCTTCCTTTTATTCTGTTGGCAATAATTTCAATCAAAATCTAGATTCTAGCAAACACAAACAGTCCTTTCAAATATGTATCAAATAGTGCAATGACAATCATCCCAACATGTAAATCACAGTTTCACATAACCAAGGTAGACCTTATCCTAAGGCAACCTTTCATGAGGATTCTTCTCCTCATAAAGAAGTGTTGAGTACACCTCTTAAAACACATTAAGCAAGGCATGAGTTTTCCATTTGGATTTACTTATCTAACATAAGCAAAATCCCTTAAGGAAATATATTGTGTCAATAATCTCAACAAGATGATCTTTAGGATTCCTAAATAGATAACCAGTTTCTATAACCTTCACTAATCAGTTCTTAACCTTGTCGCATTTTGATCATAACTCTATTGAATACGCATAAAGACATATGTACAATAACCTTTGACAATTAATTCTATCTTGATTCTATGCCTTAGTATCCCAACTATTCTA
The DNA here is from genome assembly GCF_053477565.2 of Lygodium microphyllum. NCBI lineage: Eukaryota > Viridiplantae > Streptophyta > Polypodiopsida > Schizaeales > Lygodiaceae > Lygodium > Lygodium microphyllum. The sequence goes on along the minus strand of NC_141136.1, from coordinate 130,236,921 downwards.
GCTAGAAATCATAGTGATTAACCGTTTTATGCTTGAACTAATATGTCTTTCTAGATGAGTTATCAGTTTAATGTGTAAGCGAAGAATATGAAAGCTAATATCCTATGTAATTTATCTTATATTATAAAATTGATAATCTAGTAATGAATAACCTGGTTTGGTGGCATGACGACATTAGGGACTTCATCTTTACTCACGCTCGCATTAGCCACACCCGATGTTCCAATTGTGGTGGCAATTCCCGCAACCTCGGGCACTCCCGTATCATTGGCAATACCCGTCGCTTGACCGGTTGCGTTGATTTCCATGGTTTTTCCACTTTGTCGCTTTGGAGCCATCGTCCACGAGAAGTTTGAGAGATAGGGAAGGTGGGATAGATTTTAGATGAGAGAGGGTAGAGAATATGGCTTAGTTAAAGATCGAGACAAGGGATTTGAGCTAACTCTCTTCCTCTTTCTCTTTTTTCTCTCTCTCTCTCTCTCTCTCTCTCTCTCTCTCTCTCTCTCTCTCTCTCTCTCTCTCTCTCTCTCTCTCTCTCTCTCTCTCTCTCTCTCTCTCTCTCTCTCTTTCTAGCTTCTCGCAGTCTCTTGAAGGAGTATTCTTCCTTCTCTCTTCTTCTCTCTCGCAGCCTCTCGGGGTCTCCTTATGCTTCCTTATGCCTCTCCCATGTCTCGTATTTATAGTGAATTGGGGAAGAGGGCTTGTGGTTGAGAAGTGGAGCTCTTTGTGGAGGGGGATCTTGGAAAGATCAGTGATCTGATGCTCAGATCATAAATCTGATGGTTCCATTGGCTCCGAAAGGGGGGTAAAACCCCAAGACACTTGGTTAGAAAGCTCTCAGTTCACTCCTTCTTCTTTTCTCTGTTCGAAGTGCTGTCTACTGCCTGTAAACTGCGATCGCGGCGCGCGCGATTTCGCCAGTCACTTTTCTTTGTTTTTCTTTTTATAAAATCTTCAAACTAACTAACGCATCACTTGTTTTTTTCTTTTAAATGACATCTAGTTCTAGAAATCTCCATATCTCTTTTTTTTAAAAAAAAATTAAGATAATCTCTAAAATATCTAAAATATTCTAGTCTTGTCCAAAAGTCTAATATTTTTAGACCATCCAAACTATACACATTATCCTAGTGATTAATATAACTCATAAGTTTCGTTCACGTTGTAATTTACGTGAAGGATGGCCACGGTCCTTGCCAATTCGAAAAAAATATCGAATTTACGACTCTTGATTTCTCTAAATAAAATATTTTAAATTAAATAAAAATTATTAATAATTAATGTTAGTTAGTTTTTACCTTAGTTAGTCTTTAGTTAGTAATCTTACTAACTTATTAATTAACTAACTAACTTTTGAACTAACCAACTAACTTTTATTGTGTGGAAATATTACACCCTCCGAACGTGTGCCAAGTGCTCCATAGATGGCTTGCTGTAAATGAGGATGTCATCAAAGAAAACAAGCACGAACTTGAACAAAAAGGGCTGTAGGATTTTGTTCATGAGGCTTTGAAAGGTGGCAGGGGCGTTAGTCAACCCAAAAGGCATCACAAGAAAATGGTAAAGTCCACAATCAGTCCGGAAGGCTGTTTTGACCTCATCTCCTGCCCGCATACGAATCTGATGGTAGCTAGAGCGCAAGTTAATATTAGTGAAAAAGCATGCCCCTTTTAACTCGTCTAGCAGATCATCAATCCGTGGGATGGGGTAGCGGTTCTTCACTGTAATCTTGTTCAAATCTCTGTAGTCAATACACATGCAGAAGGAGTCATCTTTCTTTTTGACTAAGAGAACAAGGGATGCATAGGGGGAAGAACTCGGTTCGATGAAACTCATCTCTAGCAACTCCTTGATTTGCTTTGCAACCTCTTCACGCTCACACTTGGAGAGTCTATATGGGGGTTTGTTCACTGGCTTGGAATGGGGCTCTACGTCAAGTGGGTGGTCCACTTGTCTCTTGGGCAGGAGGGATGTAGGCATCTGAAATAAGTCATTGTATTCCTCAAGTAAGGCCCACAAGGCAGAATCATATGATACTGTGGAGGGCTGATCAGAATTGTCCTTATTTAATTGCAAAACAAAGATCTGTGAGCATTTCTTAAACTCCCGTCTGAGTTGCTTTGCTGTAATGAGCTGAAAATCAGCATGGTCTCGAACTCCCTCTAGGTGGATAGGCTGTCCATGCATCATAAACTCTATGTAAAGCTGAGAGAAGTCCATAGAAATTTTCCCCAATTGTTTCATCCAATCACAGCCCAAGACAACATCAATGGGGCCCATATCTAGGGCAATCAGATCAACCGGTGCCACATAATTTTCAGCCAAGCATAAGAGAACTGCGGGATATACATGTGTGCTGATTTCTTCTTCTCCGTTTGCTACTTGGACCTTCAAGGGGTGGTATAATGCCATACGAATACATTTCAACCGATCAATGGTTGATTTATTAACAAAACTGTGCGTGCTTCCGCTATCCACAAGGATAAAAACATGCTTCCCATTGATACTGCCTTGAATGCGAAGGGTACTGGGGCTACGCGAACCTGTCCAAGTATCCAAGGAGATTGAGCAACGGGAAGTGGGAGGTGGGCGGAATGTTAAATCAAGTATCTATGAGGGAGCACTGCCCAGGTCAAAGGGAAACCCATCCTCCAGATCATAGAACTGCTCATGATCAACATCCTCCATGGGCTCAATCTGGTCAATGGCTAGGTTATCCTCTTCATTGTGCCAATCTTCCATGACATGCATGCTATGAACTTTGACCTTACCTGACTTGTAGGAGCATTTGGATGCATGATCAGCAGTGTACTTATCTCCACATTTAAAGCATAGGCCCTTTTCTTTCCGTTCTTTGACAACATTTGGGGAGATGAACCGTTGACTACTAGATCCATGGGAAGGTGATGTAATGGACTGTTTATTTTCAGCATACTGATTTTCAGCCATAGAGCCCGATGTTGTCCCAAAAGTGCACGTTTTTCTTTCAACATGGAAGCCGGGGTAAGTGGGTACTTTGGGGCTGTTATTAGGCATAGAAGAGCCTCAAAAACCACCTCCGTATGGGGTTGATCGTGAAGGGATATGGGGAGGTCCAACACCTTGCTGAAAATGCTCATTTTTACGGTACTTTCTTGCATATCTCTCAGCCAATTCAATTGCATCAAACAGTGTAGTGGGTTTTTGGGCCATGACATCAACTGATCGATTCAGTTCCAACCCATGGATGTACTTGTGCAATTTAGCATCATCACTGATGCTTTCCACATACATGGTCAAGTTCATGAATTGATTGGTGTAGTCATGTACAGTGAGGTTATGTTGGTCAAGAGTGTACCATCTTCTTGCCAATCGTTCTTTTTCCACAGAGGACACAAAAACGTGGACCATATGCATTTTGAAGTCTTCCCAATCAATGAACTGCTGATTCTCCCGATTGATATAGCGCCACCAAGTGTGGGCAAAACCTTCCAAGTGGAGAGAAGCAAAAAGTATTTTCTACTCATCAGTGTGGGGGGTAAATGTTGAAGTAGGACTCCAACTTGGACGTCCATTCTTCTAGGTCAGATGGTGAGGGAGATTGCCCATTATACTTTGTGAGAATGACCTTATCACACAAATCATAGGGGCCATGCTGCCCATGAAATCCTTGTTGTCCATGCGTCCCGTGGTCGCCATACATGCCCTGCTATCCATACATCCCTTGTGGTGCATTTAGTCCATGTTGTCCATTATAGCCATGCTGTCCATGATTGCCAGGTTGGCCATTTGTACCATATTGTCCTTGATGGGGTTGATTCATATGTGGTGCATGGGGGCTCCTAGGTAGAGCGGGTGAAATTCGACCCAAGGTAGGGGAAGGCCTCAAGTGAATGTTGTCGGCATGGTGGACAGGGGAATTCAGTAGGGGCTCATCATGCATGTGAGAGGGTTCCCCAATCTCATAGGTAGAAGGGGAAATTCCCTTAGCGCCAAGTATACCCTGTGGTCCATGCGACGGTTCTTGATGTGGGGGGTGTCTAGACTCATGTCTAGAGTCATTGGTCTTCTCTTGGGATGAAGTGGTCGCTAACTGAGCAACAAGATCAGTGAATTGTTCCAAGGTCTGTTAGGTCTTTGAGTTTGAGGTGGCCATGTGCTCAATCGCTTCATCAAACTTAGACATCATTTGGCAGTGGTTGGTGACCATATCATTGTGGCATTCCATATGACGGAGCTCATGTTGACAGAGGGTGTGATTAAGAAGGGTATACAGGTCCATTTCAGGCATGTCCTCCTGTATATCACCATGGTAATCTTGTGCTGAGCTTGGTTCCTCATTCATTGAGGTCTGGGAGTCTCTAATCTCCCTCTGGAGTTTCTCTTGGGCCTTTCTTTTGCCTTTCTCGCCAGCCATTTGGATGCAGTTCACAGGACCTACTGTCAGTAAAAAGGGCGTAATTCTTAGTAGGAAACTCCGATTGTGAGGTTTTGGGCTCAACTCGGAGGGGACAACGGCCTCTTCGAGATGAGCTATTAACCTTTATGACAAAAAATGATCAGAATTTTCTGTAGGGGTTTTACAGTGGCTGTCCTGGAGCGGTCTGCAACCTGTCCATAGTGACCCTAGTGCACAAAAATGGGAATAACTTTCACACCGTAACTCCGATTGGGGAGATTTTTGATTCAAACCAAAGGGGATGAAGCCCTCTTTGAGATGAACTATGGTTTCACCCCCAGATTTAGGATAGAATTTTCTGCAATTGGATCTTTGTGACAGTCCTGCAGGACTGTGACCGAAAAACACTGTCTATCCCTTATTGCCAATGTCTGACATGGATAGAGCATAGATCAAGGGGCCTGATCTAACACCTCAATAGCATCTTGAGCATACTGAGCATAATCCCGAGCATCATTGCATACCCATCAACTCTGCCATTCATGCATAAGTACATTCACTGCCATACATCTCCATAGACTACATGTACCTCAAGTGGCATACATGGGTGCCATTATCATTGCAGGGTATTCAAGAGGGATCATTGGGGTAGGGAAGTGTGGCTTATGGAAGTACCTACACTTTCAAATAAGTATTGGGCTCCGGATCACCGGGAGGTGGACAAAGTTCCCCCCGGGTCGGGTTGTGCACCCCTTTAGGGTCTTTAAGTGGTAAGGGAGGGTCACCTCTCTTTTGTCTTACCACCTCACCTGGCATCGGCCTTTTTCCTCAGCCGGAGTATACATGGCAAACATTTTTAGTTAGCAATAAGCATGAGATGCATTGGAAAGGAAACATTGGGCCTTTTCATGAGATGCAAGGAATGATGAGGGTTGGGGTAGGGGTTACCTTGGCAGTCCAGTGACTCACCAGCTGCTACTTATCCACTTTACAATGGCTAATATTCTTCCAAGCTCATAAGATGAATTAGGGGTTAATGTCAGCCATTAGAATGAAATCCTGGGAAGAGGTATGATGCTTGTATGCAATCTTGAATCTCTCCAACAATGGATTAAGCTCAGCAAGTGGCTAAATTGAGAGATTAAGATCAGAGTGGCATACCTCTTTAATGCTTGTGATGATCGTTGAAGCCCAAATCGTCATGATGCCGCTTGCTCCATTGATGAAGTCAGATTGTTGTTTGGGCATCCGTGGAAGAATGCTTTAGCTTTCGAGTGCTCTTGCTGATGAAGAAGGTTCCCAAGCTTATCCCCGAGCTTGAGCTTCAAGGACGGGAAGCTTCAAGTGAAGCTTTCATGGATGCCCGCAAAGCTTCCATGCATGCTGAGCTCAATGGCTTCATCCGGGCAAGATGAATCCTTCACGGGCTAAAGGGGTTGTGGGGTTGAGCTCTACAGGTCAAAGGAAGCTTCAGTTAGGAGAATCCATGGCTGCCCCAAATTGTTTCAAACAGTCCCAACTGATGTCCACCATGGGAGCTGATTCCCGGGAGCAAGGATGCCAAAGGGAGAGGACCAAGGGGCTAGAGCAGTGCCTTGGAGTGGCAGGGAGGGGAGGGCAGCAAGAGGGAAAGTGGCAGGAGGGCTGGGGAGAGTAGGACAGCCAGTGCAAAATGCGTCGCAAATTGCGAGGCTGTCCTATAGGCCTCTTGGACAGCAAATCCCCCTAGTCCACCTCTTGATCTGGAGCTTGGGAGGTCAGGGATGAGGTCCCGGGGCTGGTTGATGTCGGGGAGCACCTTTAGATCAGGATTCTTGGGATTTCTTTGGGATGGCAGCCATGGCAGCTTGCAGGAGAAGAGAGAGAAAGAGGGCTGAGGCAAAGAGTAACTGAGGTTTTGCCCTCTTTCAACTCCTGGGACTCTAAACTTGGCCTGGAACCCTTAAAATTTGCATGAAAAGAAGTGATGAACTGCTATTTTAACCATTTTACCTCTAGACATGTCTGAGTCTCCAGCCATAGCTCCTGCTTGCTCCAAAAAGATGGAGTTAACTACAGTCCTTCTTGCTGTACCTGTACATGTAAGCTGAGTACCTAGGGTTTTTGGGATTTGAAAAGGGAGAAAGGGGAAAGAGGAAAAGGACTAAATACTGAAGCTCTGATACTACTTGTAATGAAAGAAGCTTAGGGGAGAGAGAAAGAGAGCTTAGGAGAGAGGAAGAGAATAAGAAGAAGAAGGAAGAAGACTAGAAGAGGAGAGAGAAAGAGAGGAAAGAGGAGAGAAAGGAGAAGGTAGCCATGGAAGCTGGAGATGAAGGTGAAGAGTGTGATCTTGATAATAACTGGTTGCCCTAATTTGGGGCTCTTACACCTTAAATACCTTGATCAGTGTGACGGGGTGTCTAAACCCTAGCCGGTGTGTATCGCGCTTGTTACATACCTACCTTTACCCATGACCAATATTCAAAGCCAGAGGGTAACAAGAAGAAGCGCAAGTATCTCTCATTCCTCTGAGATACAGAAGTACAAAGAGGAAGGAAGGTGATTTCTTTGTGGTGAGTTAGGACATATGAAGCATGATTGTCCTCACAAAAGGAAGGAAGCAAATGTGGTTAAAGATCCTCCTCCGCCATCCTCAAATTGTGTTTCAAATGTGCAAGCTAACACTCATTCAAATGAGAAGAAAAGACAACTCTTAAAGGGTTGGGGGACACTCAACAATCAATGAGTTTTGATACTCTTTGATCCAAAGTCCACATATAATTTTGTGTCAACAGATACTGTTGAAAGGCTACAAATTCCACCGGATTGATTGGAAACACCAATTGGATTAGGTTTGGCATTTGAAGGACTTACAACCAATTCTACTCCTATTCAAGGGAAGTTGAATCTTAGAATTGGGGATTACCGCGACCAAGAATCTTTTCTACTTGCACCCATAGGTAATTGTGATGTTATCTTAGGCATGCCTTGGCATTACAAGATTAGACCTCTTCCCGATTTTGTTAAGAAGACCCTTGCATTTCAATTCAAGGGTCGGAACATAGTATGCATTGATGATGCTAGAGATTGGCATGTGCCAATTGTTAGTCATGTTAGCATTTCTAAAGAAATGAAGAAAACTATTCTTGCGTACATGATTTTGTGAGAGAGTCAAAAGAAACTAATGATTCAAGGGCACTTGGTGCCTCTAATGAACACACAATACCAATTAATACTTCTAAGTCTCAGACTTTAAAAGAACCCCTCTCTTTAATTGATCAAGCTAGACATGATTTTGTTAAAAAATATGAAGATTGTTTTAGTGATTCACTCCTAGGAGAATTACCTCCTAAGCGCCCGGAAGATCACACAATTGATCTTATCCCAAGCAGTTCTCCACCTAACCAACCGCCTTGCCGAGTAAGTGCAAGTCAACAAGAGGAGATCCTAACACAAGTAAACGAATTGTTGGAAAAAGGGTTACTTCAACCTAGCTCTTCTCCATACTGCTCTCCTTCGTACTTGTTCAAAAGAAAAACGGTTCTTTTCATATGTGCATATACTTCAGATCTTTGAACAAGATCACAATCAAGAATCGTTTTCCTATCCCAAGGATAGATGATATCTTGGATAAGTTGCAAGAGGCTAGTATCTTTAGTCGCATTGATCTCAAGAGCGGCTATCACCAGATACGGATAGCACCTAAAGATGATCATAAGATAGCTTTTTGTACGACATTTGGACTATACGAGTTCTTAATCATGCCATTTGGTTTGACTAATGCACCTGCCACATTCAATCAAATGATGGAGATAATTTTCAGACCTCACTCAAAGTTCACGTGTGTCTTCTTTGATGACATTTTAATATTTTCACGGTCTGAAGAAGAGCATAGAAAACATATATCTATTGTTTTTCAAGAGCTTCACAAGCATAGACTACATCTCAATGCTAAGAAGAGTGAAATTTTCCTTTCAAAAATTCATTACTTAGGCCATATTGTTTCTCACAAGTTGGTGAGAATGGATCCTGAGAAGATTCGAGCCATTGTTGAATGGCCTACACCTACTTCTGTACATGAAGTTAGAAGTTTCTTGGGCCTACATTCATACTATGGGAGGTTTATACAAGGTTTTGCGTATGTTGCATCTCCTCTACATGACCTTACTAAGAAGCGAATGACTTTTTACTTGGGATCAAGGCAACTACAAGCCTTTGAAAGAATTAAGTTTCTTCTGACTCAAGAACCAGTTCTCATAGTTCCGGATCTTCAAGTTGAAGTTCACTGCAATTCTTCTAGGGATTGCATTGGAGTTGTGCTTAACCAAGAGCATCATGCAGTAGCATTTGAGAGCCGACACCTCAAGGACCATGAGCTACATGCTCTAGTATATGAGAAAGAGCTTATGGCAGTGGTACATGCTCTTCAAGTATGGAAACACTATTTACTTGGTGCAGATTTTGTTATTAAAATAGATCACCAAAGTCTAAGATACTTCCTCACTCAGAAGAAGCTCTCAGAGAAACAAATGCGTTGGGCAAATTTCTTATCTATGTTTCATTTTCAAATCCTTCACACATCTGGAACTAGGAATGTGGTAGCAAATGCTCTATCACGGCGACCTCAAGTGAATGCAATCACAACTGTTTACCATAACGAGTTCATGGATTTACCCAAAATGTAAGCAACTAATTCCGACTTCTCAATCATATGGGATCAGCTTAACTCAGGTCAATCGATTACACCTTACTCGATTTGAGATGGTTATTTGTATCATCATCAAGCAATTTGTGTAGCATTACTATTGCAACACAAGGTAATGGATGAAGCACATGCATCTCCATATGTTGGGCATAGGGGTATTCTACCCACTACTCAAGCATTGGAAAGATATTTCTTTTGGCCCACTCTTAGAGCTGACATTGAAAGATATGTCTACGAGTGCAAGATATGCCAAAAAGTAAAGTATGACAAGCATAAACCACATGGTCTACTGAAGCCATTACCTATTCCCAATGAGCCTTGGGAAAGTATAGCCATGGACTTTATCATGGAGCTTTCTCTTGCACACAATCAAGCAATGATGCAATTTGGACTATCATTGATAGATTCAGTAAGCAAGGTCACTTTTTACCTGCGCGAAAGACAATCAAAGTCGATCATATGGCTAAGCTATTCATTCTCAAATTTTCAAGCATCATGGCATGCCTAAGTCCATTATAAGTGATTGAGATCGCCGCTGTTGTGCCGCTATGTGCACACCATGTGAAAAACTCAAAAGTGTGGCTTTCTTATTGATCTAGAGAGCGAATGCCATTTTAGACATTAGTGTTAGTGTCCATGGTTCAAACATATTAGTTTTTTTTTTACAAGTGTAGCCAATTTATGATATTTTAGATATTATCTCTTGTAAAAATCCAAAAATTATAGACAACTTCTAGATTAGGATGGCATGCAAAAGAAAGCATGTAGCTTTCAGTCATCTGTGAGGATTTTATATAAAAAGAGAGATAGACGAAATTGCATGCGTCACAATCACTGTTTTCAGGCAGTGTGAACAGCACTCCGAAGTGGGAGATGAAGAAAGAGTGATCTGGCAGAGTTCTGGTCAAGTGTGTTGGTATTTTACCCCCCTTTCAGAGTCAATGGAAGCATCAGATTGGCGGTCTGACCAACATAGAGAAAGGTCTTATTTTGTGTACATTTTTGTGTACATGAGATTTGTCTTCTCATAATGGAGAAATAAACTGACAAGCTTCAATTCTGTGAGTATTATTCTACATCTTCTATTTCTTTCTACGAGTATTCTTTCATATCTTCTATTTCTTTCAACCCCTTCTCTTCCGTCTACTCCACTCCTTGAATCTCCCTTCACCCTGTTGTCTCTTACCCCTGCAGTAGACTTTTGACCCCAAATGGTCCAACATTGGTGAACCCGACGCGAAAGTTGGCAACAGAGGTGTGTAAAGATGGAAGATTCTACAGCTTCAAGTGGTGGTGATGCTTTACAACAAATGATTGCTTTGTTGCAACAACAACAACAACAACAGCAGTTGTTGTTACAACAACATATACAAACTCGGCAGGAAGCAGAAAGAATTGATTCCTTAGCCGTAATGCATTGCAAGCAGTGGGACAAGAATTGAAGCAATTTAAAGGTCAAAATGTTTATGCCTTCATCCGGCTATATGAAGAAAATATGTTGTTTCATGGGGTACCGTAGTATGCATGGAGTCGATATTTCTCACGTTTGGCCATGCATACTTTGCATGATCGAATTGATGAGTTACATAGAAGAGATGCTGATTCGACAGCTTTTAAGAAAGTTTTGAGAGAAGAGTTTTTCTTGGAAGATATAGGATTAGTAACTAAAAAGACATTTATATATTGGATTGAAAAGCCCAATAAAGGGTTGGCTACTAGAGCTTTGCTCCGTGAATTTGAAAGTCGGTATGCGCAATTGGATGACGATGAGCAACAATCATTGGAGAGTCAGAAAATTGATTTGTTTCTGAAGGCTGCAGATCCTATCTTGCAGGAGAAGCTGACTGATCATTTAGAAGATGCCTCTTCTAAAACAGGGCTGATGGGCTAATGTAACCGAAGTAGTGCATATGTTGGTAAAGAGAGAGCGGATGAAATTAAGATGGGGTACAAGCACCACAACTGCCAGTGCTCAGAAGGGGGCTGAAATTGCAGCCAAGGTGCCTATAGCTATGGTGGAACAACTGGCTATACCTGTTGGTCCAGCTCTTAAAGGTGATGTTGTGGATGAATAAATCAAAGGCATGCATGATTTGAGGCTGAATTTGACAGAGATCTATGCAAAGGTCAAAAAGTTGGATGTTAAGGTAGAAGACAAGGCTCAGACAACAGCCCAAAGACCATACAAAGAAGGATATAAGAGGAGATGCATTTTGTGTGATAGTTTATAACATGAAAAGTGAGATTGTACAACTTAGTGTGAAGCAGACACAAAAAGGGTAATCTTTTGGAAAGATGAAAAAATACATGCAATAGAAACTGGTTTTCCAATAGAGCCGAATTTTGGAAATGGTGGCATGCAGAAGAAGTTGGGAGATATGGCTGCAAGGACAGCATTTGCTGCCATAGATGCAGCCACATATGGGTTGAGAATTGAAAGGACTGATGAAGCTCGTAAAGGAAGCATAGTTGAAGCAAAATCTCGTGTTTGGATGCAAGCATTAGATTGCATGGAAAAGGGCAAAATAGCAAAGTCTGAATTGGCTGATGCAAGTCAGAGTATACAAGGGAGAACAGGATGGAGTGCACCAGTGGACTCATTTTCAACCTATGCTTATTTGGCTGAGGTTCATAATCAAGAAGCTCTTGTGGAAGAAAAGAGAAGAAGAGATGAGGACACTACTAGTCCTTCCTCTTCAAGCCCATCTAAACACATAACACGAAGTAAAATGGAGCAACAAAAAGAGACTGAAAAAGCCATAACTAAGCATGTTATGGATGATGCATCTCAAGAGAAGAAACAAGAAGGGAAGAAAAGGGGCAAGCAGCCTGGTTACAGGTTACAATCAAATCTTGAGACTGCCACAAATCTTAAAAAAGTCTTGGAAGATCATATACTTGGTAGTAGAGTGGAATTCACACTTGGCGAAGTTCTCAGAATCACAAAGCGTGAATTTCATGATGCAATCATTGATGGTGAAGTTTTGCAAGCATTGATGCAGGTTGACAAAGACATAGAGAAACATCTTCAGAGGGAATATGATGATATATGTAATGATGTTTTGGAATAGGTTGATGCTGAAAATAGGTTAGATGGAAGTATAGACAGCAAGCTTATGGGGGCCGAAAATGGTATTATGGGCAGCACTAAGCATAGAGAAAAGGCTATGTATAATAGGGATGTCCATCAAGAAGCACATGAAGAAGAAGATGCTCATTTTATTCCAAGTAGTCATTATTCATGAACGCATTGGGCTCGTGCTACAACACAGACAATTGTTAAAGTGGGAGATAGAGAGACACCTTGCATAGCTCTCTTGGATCATGGTTCTGAAATCAATGTTATGGCACACAGTTTGTATGAGAATGTAGGTTGGCCAATTGATGTAGATCCAGGATGGCGCATGTGGGCGGAAAACAATTGATCAGGGGATCTTTATGCAGCTTGTCCGAATGTACCCGTGACTATTGGAGATGTTAGGGATGAATATCATTTTTTTGTGCAAGATTCATGTAGTTATCCGGTGATTTTGGGGCAGGCCTATATTTCAAAATCAAGGCTGGAAACAAAAGCCTTGGATGATGGTTCTTCATATGCTCGGGTTCGGAGTAAAGATAATACAAAGGCACTACATTTTCTCACTATTTGTGTGAATCATCCCCGCAATCGGGATAAGCTGTGGGATAATCCCACGCCACCTAATGCACGAGAGTTTAAGGGTTTTCAGAATGCTGTAAGGGGAGGCTATGGCAGTGCCTCTAGGAAGATAATTATGCCTCCAAGAAAGAGGGAAATTATGTTTGTGTCTAGATCGCAGGAATGGACAACATGTAGTCTTGGCAGTTTTAAGAATGTTTCAGCCATGTGCATGGTTGAAAAGAAATATGTAGGATGGGCTGAAAAAGAGCTGAAGACATATGGTTTGATGGCTAGAAATAAAGGTATTTTAGGGCTATTTTTAGGGCTAATTGATGTTGATACAGTGGCTGAAATTTCTATAGCAATTAATGTTGAAAGCATGGCAAAAAAAGAGGTTATTTATGTTGACACTTTAGAAATGTATGAATTCATTCAAGAGTTTGCTAAGCATGAATGTTATGGGATACAATATGGGATGCAAAACAGGGCTGAAGCAAGGGTGGATACAAAGTACAAAACAATTGCAAAGAAGGTTAATCCTGTGGCTTTGCCTTTACCACCTAAAAGTGATGGGTTGGCTGAAAAAGTGACTCAATAGCCTAGTTTACGGGATCCACATGGAGTGGAACATAAATTTACAGCTGAAACTTTACAAAAGCTGAAAATTGGTGATACAAGCTTTCTTTTACCTGTAGAAAGAGCTTGTTTCTTGCAAATTTTTGCAAGGCATGGGAAAGCCTTTGCATTTCAACCAAATGAAATTGGATGTGTTAATCCAACCATAGTTGCACCTATGGTGATCTTTACAGTACCTTATGTGCCATGGAATTTAAAGCCTATTCTAGTACCTCGAGTATATTTTCCTAAGCTGCTGAAGCTTTTGAACGAGAAGATCAGGATGTAGATTTCGGAGCCCTCTTCAGCTCCATATTCGAATCGGTGGTTTATTGTTCCAAAGAAGAATGGTTCTTTGAGGTTTATACAGGATTTACAACCAGTTAATAAAGTCACCATAAGGAATGTTTGATTCATGCCCAATAGTGGATGAATTTACAGAAGCATTTGTAGGCAAGGCAATTTACTCTTTGGGAGATTTATATTCAGGATATGATCAGTTTCATCTTGCATTAGAAAGTTGGGATATTACTACCATGAAGACACCACTTGGATTGGTTAGGATGTGTATGCTTTATGATGAATGCTATGCATAAATTTTTGAGGGAGTATGTTCCTCAGTTGATCTTACCCTTTCTTGATGATGTGCCAATAAAAGGGTGCGATATCCATGAGAAGAATGAAGAGCTAAATGATCAGGGATGTAGAGGATTTGTGGTTGGCTGATCATATTGCTAACTGTGACAGGATTTTGAGCTTCTTGAAGAAGTGTATTTGACTCTGTCATGAGAAAAATCAATTTTTGGAGTAGAGGAAGTATTGGTTGTTGGGCACATGTGTGGACCATATGAAAGAAAGCCCTCACCAGTAAGTATTGATGCCATAAGCAAGATGTGGGAGACATGTTCGAATGTATCCAAGGTAAGAAGATTTTTGGGTGCATGTGTCTTTTACTTGATATAGATTCCGCATTTTGCTCATGTGGCTAAAAGTCTATATCAGCTCTTGAGAAAAGGGCAAAAGTTTTGGTGGGGAAAACAGCATACGAAGGCAATTCAGAAGTTAAAGAGCTTATTGATTTTAGCCCCAACACTAAAGAGAGTAAATTATGAGAATGGGCAACCTATTATTCACACTATGGATACAAGCCCAATTGGCATTGGTTGGGCAGTGGGTCAGGATGATGCTGATGGGAATAGATATGCCATTTGGGTTGGAGTAAAGGTCCTCAATGAACGCCAACAATGGTATTCTCAAGTCAAAAGAGAGATTTGGGGTGTGGTGACAGCCCTTAAGTGTGATAGGGAGTATTTTATGGGAGCTCATGTAGTGGTAGAGACTAATTGTCTACCTCTATTGGGCATGATAGCAAATTGCTCAACTCCTAATATTGCCATGTTACGATGGATCACATATATAAAGTCACTTAACCCTAATTTTCAGCATATTTCAGGTAGAGAAAACCCCATGGTTGACATGCTTTCACGAGCGAGGTTTGAAGATGAAGAGGAGTTGATGGAAGATGAAGAGGATGATGTGATAGGTGCTGAAAATGACTTTATGACAATAGGGAATGAGTATGCATCTGTTGTTACTGCAAGTACAATTGTTGTAATAGGGATTTCATCAATAAGAAAAGATCTTACAACCATGAAAAAGAAATGGGCAGTAGAGAGAAAGCATCATCAGTGTTATGCTTTAGTGAGAACACAATTTTTGGAAGAGTTGTATGAGGATGATTGGCTAAAAATAGGTCAATATCTCAGCCTCATGACAAATAAGGTTGAATGGTCTGAAGATGAATTCAAAAGGATTAAAAGAAAAGCTTATGGGTTTTTCTTAAAAGATGGATGTTTATGGAAGCATGCAAAGAAAAAGAGAGGAGCTCCAGTACGTGTTTTGGGAGATAGGGCTTCTCAACAACAGGTGATGCAGGAGTTTCATGAAAGCTTATGAGCTAGACATAGAGGATTTTGGGGCACATTTGCCAAGATCAAAGAGAAGTATTGGTGGCAAAACATGTATAAAGATGTGGAACATTATGTGGAATCATGCAATGTGTGTCAGATGTATTCCATGGTAAAGCATAGAGATGGGTTGCAACCGACCTATCCATTGTCTATGCATTACAAATGGGTAGTTGATTTGGTTACCATGCCTACAAGTTTATGGAATATGAGATATCTTGTGCTTGTACGAGAAGACTTGACAAATCAAGTGGAAGGTCGAGCTCTTAGTACAAAGACTATTCAAGCAGTTTGCAGGTTCTTATTGGAAGAAGTCTTTTGCAGGTATGGTTGTGTTGGTAAAGTGGTTGCTGATAGAGGAGAATTGGATGTGGATGAGGCTCTACTTCTTTTCATGATTGGGTATCAAGCTGGATTTAACTTCAGCCTACAATCCTAAAGCAAATGGCAAAAATAAAAGAGGTCATCAGCCTATCATTAAGGCATTAGCAAAGTCATGCAAGGGTAGGATGAAAGAATGGCCAAGAATGTTACCCTTTGCTTTGTGGGCTGATAGGACCACTCATAGTGCAGTTATAGGGTATATGCTTGCTAAATTAGTGTATGGACAACAGCCAATCATGCCTATTGAGGAGACTATTGCTACTTGGAGTGTTCTACCATATGAAGAGGGTTTGAATAGAGAAGAGTTGCTGGTCCTACGCATTAGATAGTTAGAAAGAAGGCTTGAAGACATTGAGACAACCATGAAAAAGCTGAAGGCTGTAAGGATCAAGAACAAGAAGAGGTTTGACAAGCGACACAGACTTCGACCATGAGCTATACAAGAAGGAGACTGGGTGCTAGTTTATGATAGTAGCTTAGAAAATTAGCATAGTGCTAGTCGGAAGATGACAAAGCGTGGTTTGGTCCATATGTGGTAAGGTTTGTTTTTGATAATGCTACCTATGCATTAAATGAGATGGATGGGACAACTCTAAGGATTCCAGTGGCTGGAAAACATATCAAACTCTTTAAACATAGGGAATCTTCGCCATATAAGTTGAATGAGCTGGATACTCAGCATGAGCATGAGAATATGGAAGAAGAAGAGGTAGAAGATGAAGACATTGACATGGCAAAGGATAGTTCTTCTGACACTGTGGATCCATAAGATTTTGGCAAATGCCAGAGGATGTGCAGGCTAGGAGGGGGTGGATATCGTGCCGCTACGTGCACACCATGTGAAAAAATCTAAAGTGCGGCTTTCTTATTGATCTAGAGAGCCAATGTCATTTTAGACATTAGTGTTAGTGTCCATGGTTCAAGCATATTAGTTTTTTTTTTACAAGTATAGCCAATTTATGATATTTTAGATATTATCTCTTGTCAAAATCCAAAAATGGTAAACGACTTCTAGATTAGGATGACATGCAAAAGAAAGCATGTAGCTTTTAGCCATCTGTGAGGATTTTATGTAAAAAGAGAGATGGACGAAATCGCACGTGTCGCAATCGCTGTTTTCAAGCAATAAATAGCACTCCGAAGTGGGAGATGAAGAAGGAGTGATCTGGCAGAGTTCTAGCCAAGCGTGTTGGTATTTTACCCCCCTTTCGAAGCCAATGGAAGCATTAGATTGGTGGTATGAGCAGCATAGAGGAAGGTATTATTTTGTGTGCGTTTTTATGTATAGGAGATTTGTCTTCTCATAATGGAGAAATAAACTGATAGGCTTCAATTCTGTGAGTATTATTCTATGTCTTCTGCAAGTATTCTTTCATATCTTCTATTTCTTTCAACCCCTTCTCTTCCGTCTACTCCACTCCTTGAATCTCCCTTCACCCTACTGTCTCTTACCCCCGCGGTAGACTTTCGACCCCAAAGGCTCCGATACACATGACAAACCTCTTTTAGCAAGCTCTCTTCGAGAACCTCAGGACAAAGTTAAAGTTTTCATCCTCTTATCATCCTCAAACGGATGGGTAGAGTGAAAGTCCTAATTCTACTATTTTTGACCTTTTGAAATCCTATGTCTCTAATAATCAAAGAGAATGGAAAAAGTATTTGCCTTTAGTAGAGTTTGCATACAATAATATGGTGTACTCTAGTACTAGTAAGGCACCCTTTAAGATCATCTATGGTAAGCCTCATTTACCACCCATTCTTCTTACGAAGGATAAGATCTTTGCAGCATATGAGTTTGTTAGAGACATTGATACAACTTTCACTCAAGTAAAAGCTGTTATCCAAAGGCCACAAGAGAAGCATAAACGCGAAGCAAATAAGCATCGTCGTAAGTTAGATCTCAAGTTGGGACAGTATGTTCTTCTTAAGTTTGAGAAGGCTCGCTTGAAGAAGTAGAAAGGTCAAAAGGGTAAAGTGGTTAAGCTTTCTAATTGCTATTATGGCTCTTTCAAGATCACAAATAAGATAAATGATGTGACCTTTTATTTGGATCTACCAAGTCATTGGAACATTTATAATGCTTTCCATATAAGTTTGCTACATCTCTATATTGGAGAACCTCCAATGGAACCAATCAAGGAAGATTTACTTGACATAGAAGAAACAGAAGAGTTCCTTGTGCCTGAAAGAATTTTACACCATCAAGACAATACTCTAAGGTCAGGTAAGGTATTATGAAAGTATCTGGTTAAGTTTAGGAATTATCTCCCATTGGACGCTCAGTTTATGATTGAGAGAGAACTACAAGACTTTCCAGATCTTCTTAAGGACTATGTATCCCCTCTACAGTTGAGGTCAATTGTTTAGAAGCCAGAGGGATGTCACTAAACTGATTGCTTATTACGCATTCTCTATTTAATAAATTCATGTCAATAAATTAATGACTCACTTTTCTTTAAGTATTGATGATGATCTAGCATGGCCATGAGACCATTTAGAGACCAGTATTCCTAGTGCATCACTTAATGGGGTGATCAGAGCACTGTAACGAGGATATCTGGTACAGGCAGTACAAGTTATGAAGGGAGAAAGAAGTGTTTGCCAAGTGTAAAAGTGTACACAAGAACAAGGAGTTACACATAAATGAAGATGGATTGAGTTCTAAGAAGAGGAAGTGCATTAGCATTGTGTATGTGTATTTATGTGTGCATCTAAGGATGCTTGGGAATTTTTACTTGTGTGTAATGAGCATTGCATTCATGTGGGGTCATCCTCTCCCCTACAAGTCAAGGTTTAAGGTCTTTTCTTTCATTGAGAAAGATGAGAGAGGGAATTCTCTCACTAAGAAAGACGAGAGACTTGATCCTCTGGAAGTGAGGAGAGAAGTGATTTTCTCTTTCTAAGGTCTAAAATGACACAAGCTTTTGTGTGGAATTCAATCTTAAGGTTGAGGCCCAAGGTAATCTAATGAACTCTCCTTATCTATGACTCAAGGTGGTTGCATGGACCACAAGTTAAGAGTATAGTTTAAAAAGCTTCTTCTTTTTTTGAAAATCCATTTTTAAAATATCTCACAATAGAAAAACGATCTCTAAAAATGGGCTGCCTAGGTTATCAAAAACAGTGAGATCTACAACATTCGTGTTGGACGTTTTTTCATCCAAAAAATGCACAAAGAGATATCTCGAAATTACTGCTGCGGAGTGGAACAACCACATCTTGCATGAAGATCAACTCAACTCTCTCTCCAAGAAGAGAAACACTTGAAAGCCTATAAAAGAGGAGGCTCTCCTTGGGTGTAAGGGAGAGGTGAAGGAAGCATCACTTTCCATGTATCCAAGAGGAGAAGAGAAGGTGCAAGTGTTGCGGAAGCCCTGTTGAAATCAAGTTCCAAGAGGATAAGAGAAGGTGCAAGTGCTATGAAAGCGTTGTTGAAATCAAGTTCCAAGAGGAGAAGAGAAGGTACAAGTGCTGCGGAAGCTCTGCTGAAATCAAGCACCAAGAGGAGAGCCCTACCATAATTTGAGGAGAGAAGGAGACTCAAGAAGGATCAAAAGGTGCCAACTTCCAAGTTGTGCAAGCATTAGCCGGTTGTATACCGTGCAAGGAACTGTGATCTTATTTCCAAGATCTACAAGTAAGAACTGGCTTATGCGTAACGGAGGAGCTTGCTCCTTGTCAATGATATAACTCCACAAGGGGGGGGACTGGCCCATCTTCTAGTCCCTAGTGTATTGCTAATTTCTCTAACTCTCTCTCTACATCTTTCTTTTCTCTCATCTATTCTCCCTCTTAATATTCGCCATATATATTTTAAGTATATAAGAAAGTCGAGCATGTATCTTGGATTCTATAACATTGAGGGTCTTATAGTGAGACCATGGGACTTGGTGACATGTACATACTCTTGGCATGCTTTATGTATGCAATTAATGCTTAGTGTGCTAATCTAACATTGCTTTTGAGCTGGCACCTATCTCCATCACACACTATTGTCAATGATGTATGCATCTTGGTTGGCTATATATTGAGTTTATTACAATGCTCAATCAATTGTGCATTTGGTTGGTCTCTTTTGTTACCCATGAGATGTACTCTATGCATGATGGTTATGCCTAAACACAATATTAGTGATTTTGGGAATCTCCCAATTCCCATTTTTTGAATAATAAAAAGGTGGCACCCGGATAACATCCCCATAAGTTTCTCAAAACCATATAATGTGACCTATCATTGGAAATCACTTGAAAAATGAAATCTATTGAGCTATAGAGCGCTCAATTTGGAGTTATAGTGTTCAAGTTATGACACATCCAAAGATTTGACCACGTGTCCCAAACTTATGGGAAATTCCCATATTCCCAAATATGGTATTCCTATGGGATGTATCTCAGTTTGACACATTGATCCTTTGATAGTTCTCGGTCCCAGTCGCATATTCACTCATTGTTAGTTGCAGTTATTCTCTGTTGTATTTTGTCTTATATGAGTGATTTCCGTTGCTTGGTATTGATTTTTTACTATTCTACTTCATTTTCAACATGTTGTAATTGCAGTTTACTGCATTGTTTATGCGAGTAGTCACCTCCATTTGATAGTCTTTTGCATTGAGTTTGTGGGCAACTCATTACTTGGTCAATACCACTTGTTTTCAGCTTAATTTGGCAGTAGTTTTGGGGCTGATTTGCAAGTTATTACAACATCCTAATTTTCCCTTTTGTGCACTTTCTTGGTCCCATTATGGTTGGTGGTTCTAATTATAGTTCTATCTTTAATATTGACAAGTTAGGTAGCACCAACTACAACTATTGGAAGGCCCAAATCTAGGAAGTTTTAGTTCAGAAAATGTAAAATAAGCCTTTGAAACATGAGGGTGTCAAGCACAAATGTATTGATGCATATGATTTGGCTAAACAAGATGAGCTATATAAGTCCACGATCATTTTTTATCTCTCTAAGTAGGTTTTCTATCATGTTGTCTTTGATGGGCATTCCACGCATGGGACTTATGGGATAAGATTTGCAATGTCTATGGCAAGCAGAGCCCTGCTTCTCAAATGTATTGGCTAAAGAAAATCATGGACCTTTGCATGAAGGAGAGCACTTCCATGTCAGCCCACTTAAATGAGTTTCATTCCATTCTCAGTCATTTGTCTTCGCAAGGGATTGAATTCAAGGGTAATCTTCCTCCCTTGTTCCTCTTGATTACATTGCTTGAATCATGGGATACATTTTATATTATTATATGTATAAACATGCCTATTGAAGGGTTAAAGTTGTAGGATGTAGAGGGTACACTCTTGAATGAAGAGGTTTAGAGAAAGAATATTGATGCTTCCTACACCTCTCATGCTGTGACTGTTAGAGGCAATAATGGTAGGAGCGGTAATCACCGCCATGGGAGAGACTCTCAATAGTCTCATTCTTAGTCACGTGGATAGTCTCACGATAAGTCCTATGGCCATAATTCCTCAATCACTTGTCATTGCTTTGTAAAAGTAGGACATATTCGACTATAGTGCCATAAAATGCACGAGGACAAGCGAAAGGAAAAGGGCAAGGGTAAAGTACATGACAAAAATGATGATCACAACATTGCCTCTAGCAAGTCTAATGTTAATATTGAAGAGATTAATGTCATACAAACTAATTCTAATGATGATTTCATATTTGTAGCTTCTTCTCTTAATACTTCACAGCTAGTTGATGCCTTGTCAAGATATACTCAATGTTGGTTGATAGATTCAGGGGCTTCCTTTCATGTGACCTCTCATAAAGAGTGGTTTTACTCCTATCACAATATAACTAGATTTATCTGTTTGGATAATGACCTAGCATTAGAGATAGTTGATATTGGTGATGGTTCAGGTAGCATGTTCACTCTTAATGATGTGCATCATGTATCGGCTCTCATGAAGAGCCTTATCTCTTATGCACTTTGGATTATGCAAGCTATGTTGTCTCCTTTGGTGATTTCTCATGGAAGATTACTCATGGGAATCTTGTCATTGCACCTGGTGCTAAGTCTAATACTCTTTATCCCTTGCTTGTATCCGAGTTATTGACCATGTTTTGGCAGTGGATGCAGTTCCACATGTATCTCTTTGACATCCTCACCTTGGGTACATGTCCTAGGAATGAAAATGCTTACCCGTTTGCAATATCTTCTATCCCTTGACTATAAGCATTATTTATATGGCAGATAGACATGTAATACACATAAAAAGTCTGATATGCCACGCATGAGTGAGCCTTTGGCTCTTGTTCATTTGAGTGTATGTGGTCCCATGCCTTGCAAGTCATTAGGTAGCACAAAATATTTCATTACCTTCATTAATGACTATACACATAAGGTTTGGGAATTCCCCATTAAGCAGAAATCAAAAGTCTTGGCTACATTTCAACATTGGCTTGCTTTGGTTGACTGGATATAGGAGGCTAAAATGTCGAAGGTCTGATAATGGGGGTGAGTATATCTCTAAATCCTTTGATCAATTTTGTGATGAGAGGGGTATTAAGCATCAGATAACCACCCCATATACCCACCCCAAAATGGTACATGATTCATGATAATTACCTATGTCCATGATGGTAAGTTGTGGCTTGACTCCTCCTGCTATCCTTGTTCCCATAACAACAATGGAGATATTATATGACAGAGCTATTCTACTATTCTCTCTAACCCTATCTATCACAGAATCTTCTGTCAGAATCGTTGTGGAGTGGCCATCAAGGAACACTTGAAGAAAGAAGAGGCTAACTTCCTCCAAAAATCGATACATACTTGCACCTCTACTTGGCTCAAACAAATATAGATTTATCCCACCTAGTAGGGGCCTTCAAATCCCAACCCTCTTGGATGCTATTGGAGCTATCGAGAGCCATTATGAAGGATCTAGTCGTGTGCTAAAACCTTCTAGGTAAGGCCAACCCCCCTCTCAAGGAGGCAAAAGCCCCAATAACCTCCAAAGAAGAGCTCCACTAGCCAACTCCATCATGCAACCTATCCACTAAAACATCCCCACTAGTCGACAATCAAAAAAACATATTTGAAAGGTAAGCATCGTGTGGCCCTTCACTATGATGGTATGTTACACTAGAATTTTTTTTTTTGGTAATCATGCTCTAATAGGGATTTTCCATGGCCCTTGATCCTTGATGAGTTGTTTAGAGCCTAGATGAATTCAAATTGGGAAATACTGAAGGGCAGAGTCCTATCATCCCAATTCATGTCAAACAATTATTTTATATTTCTCTTTGATTAAGAAACCTTAGCCCTTAAATTCCTCAGCCAAGGATAGTGGACGAAACAAATTCTTGACCCATTTTCCTTGTTCAAATGGACGGTGACTTTTAGTCCCCATGGCCCTAAACTCACGATTTGGGTTGAACTTCCAAACTTGCCTATGTGGGTTCATCCATACCTCAAACAAATTGCAGCACCCATTGGTCATATCCTAGGCCAACGCCCTATCAATGTGGTTACCATGCTAGCACCCACAAGTGTTAATCAAGGTATACCTCTTTGATGACCTCATAGATACACTAATCATCACATACCATTTAGGAGAATATGTCATGGACCAGCCATTAAACTATAAGAATTTACCTATTTCCTGCTTCAAGTGTCACAAGCAAGGGCATTTCATCAAGGACTGTCCACACATGAAACCCCCAAAACCTTCCAAAGCCCCTGGATTCCAAATAGTAAACAATAGGAAAAGTAAGAACTCTAAAAACACCAATACTAAAAGCAATAAGATAAGAACATAAATAAATTCTCCCCTCTCCTGTCAAACTTAGTCGACTATGAGGATTTTGTCTCTTCTTATGAAATAGGGACAAAGGGAAAGATAATATCCCGAAGAATGAGGATGCCACCCTCACAATTCCTATTGATGTCTCTTTGGATGATGATGAGGAATTTGTATAGCTCTCAATTTGTGAAAACCCTAAATCAAACCATGAGAGAGACTTCAATGAGCACGACCTTAACACACCCCCTACGGAGGTGGCAATGTCTCAAGCTGAGGAAGAGTCCCTACCTCCAAAGATTGTTAGACAAAGGTGAATCCCCCCTAAAAATGGGATTACTATTGCTTCCAAGCAAAGGTACTTGAGAGTAGGGAGCCACTCTCCCTCATCCCAGAGTAAAGGAATGGGGTCGAAAGGAAAAATCTATAAAAAGAGTTAATGATAAAAAACCTAAAGATCATCTCCTACAACACTAAGGGTCTCCCTTACCCTTCTCAAGCTAGGACCATCAAGAATTGGCTTCTACAAAATTCTCTTGTCCTTGATTTTGTCTACCTCTATAGGAGGTTAGAGCCATAAGTGACACTCAAGTAAGGAACTTGAATGTAACGTGTCCACCTGTTCGCTTGCGGGACACGTCTTAGTAGCCCATCGGGAAGAGAGTTAGAAAGCGCCACCCGGCACTCCCATGGAATGTTATGGGGTTTGCGATCTAGGTCCTCCCAAGTCTGCCACGAAACGGAAGCATTCCAGCCATTCTCACTTAGGACCGACCTGAATCAGGGTTCTCCTAGGGTCAAATTCCTAGAACGACAGCTAACTTTACATAGAAATGTCAGGGTCGAAGCGGATTCATGCTACACTTGGTTCAAGGAGAATGGGAAACGAGAGGGATGCAAAGCTCGACCTCTCTACCCATAAGGCATAGTCCCATTCTGTTTCCCTAAAATAGCATAAATCGGGACTCTAGTATCCTTGTTTCTAAGTCAACATTCCTTGATGTTCATTTCCTTCAAGAAAAGTTCCCGGTCAACCGGGACCACCCATCCGTAGGATGGACCCATGGCCACATCCACCGCACTTTCCTCAGGTTTGCTTTAGTTATCTAATTACCTATCACATTTAGTTGATACAAAAAAAAGATAGCTTCCTTAATTAGCCTTTTAGTCACTGGTTCCTTCACGTAATGTTAGCACTTGACATAGAAAAACAGTGTCAAACAAGTTCCTTTTCAACAGGTTATCTTATTAATCAGTCTTTGGAATACATCATAATAATCTAGCCCAAAGGCTAATCCATAATCCGCCCGAAGGCAATCCATAATCTGCCCGAAGGCAATCTAGCAATCCACAGGGATTACTAATCCAAGATTCTACCTGTAGACTAGTATGCGGGCCTCGAGATCCAATCGGCCTCTTGTGCAGGACCCGGAAGGCAAGGGATTTATGGGCAGAGACCCCCCTGGCACCCAAGCATCCTCCTACTCCAAGTAGCACCCAATGGAGAGACCTCTCGTGGTGGGTTCGGTCCACGTTCCCGGCACGGCTAACAACCCCCTTGGTTAGGGTCAGGCAAACAATCAGGGGTAACTGATGCTACCTCTCCCTTCAAGCCTTCAACCTGAAGCAGTTAATTAATTTCCAGCCTTAGATTCTTTGAGCAAAGCAATACAAACAGTGCTCCTAAACTGTACAAACACAATCAATCCAATGGTCGTTTTACTTGGCCAACTGCTAAGGAGTGAATCCTTCTCTCCGAATGCATCCAGCATTCGATCCGGGATCAATTGCGACTTGGCAAGATCCCCAAGGGTTCCATTGCTTGTTTACCCTTTTACATGCAATTTTGGGAGTGACGAACGAGCCTGGGTTAGGGTCATGCCCTGTCAACCCAAATTAACCAACACCTTAGGTTTCTTAAAAATAGACAGTAAATCCTGGTGACCTTGTCGCTCTAACTTGATTGATCCTTTTCTTACTAGGCAATACACAACTTCCCTTAACCTAGCAAATCAGCCCAAGAAGGATGATGTAGTAGGATGTCTACTCATCCTCTTGCAAGTTAGACTTGCGCTAGAACAACCTGCCAACCTGTTCTAAGGGGTGGCAACTCTACTTTGTGATTTAACACAAAACCATGCGACTTTGCAATCTTGTTGCATAGGGGTCACATCTAACTTGTGGGTTCAATCTCCCATTAATGATGTTCTTGGTCAAGAACTATGTTTAATCAAGATGTAGGGTTTGGGGTGTCTTCTTACCCAACCCGATCCCTAACCCTTCAAGGTCACCACGTTTGGTCCTAGGGATTCTAAACTCAATCGGAGTTTAATATTAGGTCGATTGATCCTTAGGATAAAACCCTAGATCATTAGTGTATGGGCGTCCAATTAACCCAAACATTCCGTAAATGTGGGTAGGATCCTTTAGGTTTGAGGGTCTCGACTTGGCAACCAAGTGCCATACTAGGCAGAATTTCTAACGTGCTAAACCCTAGCTAGCACTTTGAGGTGTTCATCGTACCATCTAGTCATGCTTTTACGAATCCCTAGAGAGTTAAACATTACAAGTGGTCTAGCTAAATTGGTCTACTTGTCTTGCGACAAGGAACGATCCTTTCTTAGAGATGTTAAGCTTGTTCTAAGGGTGTAACTAGTTGCAAGACATCACATTACGTGTAAATATGTGATTCATTACTTCTATGTACTATAAGGTTTGGAATAACCCTTTTCTTTTCTTGCTAAAGTCATGACGAATGACAATTTGGAGAATAACTTGCATAAAACCTACAAAGATTTACATCAAGGAACTATGCCTACAACCGTGCAACTTCGATGAATGAAATTTATGCATGGCGAATATGTAACATGCAACCCTTTTCTAGATACAACATCGTTAATGAAGTTCATGCAAAACAAATATTATAAGACTAATGTTGACTTAATCCATTTCACAAGCATCTTCGCATGCAACTTGCAAGTCCATGGTTTTGTTTCCATGCTATGCAATTTTTCGGACAACATCTAGCGGATGTTAACGATTTTTCCTCATGCGGATCACAACAAGGAAGTTATTGCCTAAATGCAATATATGCTTATTCTTTCCACGGCCAATCAAAGATGCACTTAACAAATTCATCTTTTAAGCCAAAGCAATATGTGTTTAGGCTTGTCACTTTGGGAATGCACAAAAAGGCAACATGCGACTGGCTCCTAAGATGAATAAGTGGTTTATATTCATAATTTTCCTATGAATTTTTAAGCATGCCCAACGCGGAATCAAACTTCTAAGAACCTGATTATGGGGACTTGTGGTGATGTCCATGTGTAAGCTTGGGTCCGAGACTTCCGCATATGCGCCTTACGACTTTGGCTTTGGGGCCATCGTTGATGATTGTGGGCAACAGCAACGTGGCTGCAACGGTGGCAGCAGGTGGCGTGTGGTGGCGGCGCTCTCACGGCAGGCGACAGTCCTTCCTTCTCAGCACGAAAGCAATCGTCCCCTCTCTCTGATCGTGCCTCCCCCCGAAGGCTAAGGGGGAGGTTATATAGTGTAAGGGAGGGGGGGAGATCCACCACGTGGAGGCTTTCGTGCCTCCCCTCCCTCATGCATCCACACCTCACTCCTCCTTAACTCACTCCTCCACACACTCCCTCTCCCCCTGCCATGCATCGGCTGAGGGGAGGGGTAATTAATTAAAAAAATTTGCACTAATCTTACCCATTATTCAATTTTCCCTTTTTTGAGATGGGTGTTCTCATGGGGCTTTGCGGTCTTCAAGCTCGACCTTAGTTTGCACAATGCGGAGCCGGAATTTAACATGGCGCGCGTAGGGAACACTTGGCCACCGACATTATTTGACACGGGGGATTGTTTTTGTACTACCTTTGCGCAAGATGTGCGGGTTTTATAGTCGACTTAATATTTCGAGTGGAAATATTGCATTGAACTCCTTCTCTATTGATTATTGCTACCATTCTATGAACCACAAATCTATTAATAGTAGAATAATGGTTAATATCCATAATCATCTAAGTAAAATGGTCCAACAAGTAAGCATTGACCCCAAAAATTAGTGGTTGGTAGTAACTATGAAAGATAATGAAGAATTTGCCCTAATCTTTATCTATGTAAAATGCCCACCACTAGTTAAAAAGGGCAAACATCTGGGTGTCACTCAAAACACTCAAGTGCCCCATTATCCTAATTAGGTCCTTTAATATGGTCAAACAAATCCAAGATAGGTTGCAACAAAACGGTCATGTAATTTCATGTAAGGAAAAGGGGGCATGGTATGACCTTAAACAAGAGCACTATTTCTTGAAGCTAACAATGAAGGGGTTTCATATGATCCAATAAGCAAAAGGGGGAAGCACTGAGGAAGCAGATAGATCATATATCTTAGTTGTCTTCATGGCAACTTACATAAGTGAAATCACTAGGTTCTTAGGGACATAGTGCTTTCAGACCACTCCCCCATCATGCTAACCCTCATCAACAATGATAACATAATTAAATTAGGGTAGTTTCATGTTAATCCAAAATTATTTAAATCAAAGATAGTTAAGGACAACGTCCATAGCATTTGGGTTTGGTTCTTTTCTTCTTGCTTATCCCCTGAGCTGCTTAGTAGCAAGCTACCAATCAAACACGAGAACTATTAAGAGATATCAAATGGAAGATAACCACACATAGGAGAGAAATTCAGGTCAGGAAATATACAAAATGATCCATTCTAAAAGAAAGAGTAAATCAGGGGGACCTTGCTATGCAAGAAGATTTTTTCACAATCAAACTTGAACATAGAAGAGGTAAAGAGATTGAGTTAGAATAGATTAGCTTATTTACAAAAGCATGGTGGGCGAGCAAGAGTGGCAAACCCACAAAAGAAATGTTTGGTCTACTCAAGAAGAAAAAAGAAAGAGACTCCTTGCCCCTCTTGATTGATGACAATGCTAACATGGCTAAGGACCATGAGCATAACATCAATTTGGTCTATGAGTACTACTGCAATATTTTTAGTAAACCCAACATCCCTAGTCTTGATAAAACTAATGTTAGAGCCAAAATAGCTAGAGTAAGACCAGAAGTGATCCCCCCCTCAATAGCATCCCTCTAAATCAAGACCTCTCCATCACCGAATCAAAGAACACCATAAATGAGCTTAAAAAAGGAAAATCCCTTGGCCTAGACAGTCTTCCCACCAAATGAAATCTTTCTAGAATTCAGATTATAATTCCTTCTCCACCCCCTACTCGCAATCTACCAAGAGTCCCTTAGATTTGGAGTACTTCAACATTGTCTTAATGCTAGAGTAATCAAAATGATCCATAAAAAGGTTAGTAAATCCCACTTAGTTAATTGGATACCTATTATGTGTCTTATCTCAACCAACAAGATCTTTGGCAAAACTCTAGCAAGGGGAATTTTAGGACACTAGACAACTAGACTCGAAAGGAGTGAAAGGGCTTTATGAAGGGCCAGTTCATCCTAGATGCGATTATAGGTTTGTGGGAAGGAATAAAGCATGCCAATGGCACAAAGTAGAACATAGCCTTTAATATAGATTTCAATAAAGCCTATGAGAGATTAGAGTGGGACTTCATCTATGCTCACTAATATGGGTTTTGGTTGAAGGTTCACTAAATATATGACAGTCCTCTTTGCTAATGCCTCAACAAGGGTCTCATTCATTGGCTTCCTCACCCCTCCATTCCCCCCAAGAAAATCCATTAGACAAGGGTGGCCCCTATAGCACCCCTTCTCTTTGCCATAGCGGTCGATACATTAGGATGGTTGGTTCAAGTAGAAGTTGATGGTGGTAACATTAAGGGTATCCAACTACCCAACAATACAAAAAAAATGACACTAAACCTCTTTGTAGATGACAAAAACAAAACAATTCATATAACAACAACACTTCCCTAGCTACCTTTTAGAGTGTATTCAGGAAGTGTATTCATGAACTATGTCTGGCTTCTAGATCTGTTGTCAGCCCAAAGAAGGCACATATTAAGTCCACCTTGAAGCCTCTCTTGGATTGGCTTTCGAATCATGTCTATTCTATTATCCTAGAATGCAAAATCTTCTGCCTCCTAGGCATTTCTAAGGAGCAAGGCATCATTTTGCATACATATAACTATATTAGACCATTGTTACAAGAAGAACATAGGTTCTTATGCCATAAATGGTGAATACATTATCTAAGAATGCAACTTCTATTTGCAATAATGAACTTAAAGTTTTGAAATGTAGGATATTTAACAATACAAAGAAAAATTATCGACACTAGTGTATTTCATTTTAGGATTCTTGTTTGGTTACACAAAATGAATCTCATGCCTTTTGTATCTAAGACATACCTTGTTGAACCTAAACATGCTAGCATGAGATCTAGTGTCGGCTATAATGGTGAAATAATTTTGTTTGACTTGCCAAAGGAGTAGAGATAACATTGGAATTTTGTAAAATGTAAAGTACAATACATATTTAAAGGCTAACATGTCTAGTAATGGACCAATGATGCAAGATATGGAAAATAAATTGAATGCACAAAATGTGCTAGCACATACTTAGGCAAGGGATTCATTGATCTAACTCAAACATACATAGAGAAGATGGGTGTGGACTCCCACGAAATTGAGTACATGGGTGTGGATATGCCATCATTAGAGGCAAAAAGCTATAGCAAATGAACTTAGGGATCACAAAGAAACCAAAAGACAACAAACTAGACATGAGAGAATTAGGTAAACCTTCTAGGGATCATAAAGGTAGTCCATAGCACATAGGTAAACCTTCTAGACAACAAACTAGACATGAGAGAATTAGGGATCATAAAGCATGGGAGGGAGAAGGGAGGTAGTCCATAGCACATAGGTGCTTTTTAAAGGTAAACCTAATTTTTTCTAGGGTTGTTGTTGCAAGTGTAGTTCCTAAGCATCAGGGCTCCCAAAGTTAGGGTTAGGGTTTAAGCATTTATCCAATAATATTTGTGGTAAGGAAAGTATGTTAGGTAGTAATACTTATGTGGCACTTACTACATGAGGTATGTGTATGAGGGACAAAGTATTTAAGTTTGTAAGTGAGAGTTTGGATTTCAGTAATTATCTATGGTTGATATATTTAGTGTGTATGATGCCAAATAAGGGGTAGATCGCACTAATTACTAGCTCGATTCAAAAAATATTTTGTTACCAATTTTAACCAAGAAGTGCATGTCTATTAAGAGTTCATGGCTATGTATGTATGTGTGCACATGACAAAAAAATATATGTAAAATATATGTGCACATATGAGTGTGCACTCACAAAACAAATGCCTACATACTTACTTACAACACAAATTTCATTTTTTGTATCCATGCATGTATGTGCACATGTGTACATCTCTGATGAGAGCTCCAACCCACTTTCTCCCTCTCTCCCTCCCAAGCCTCAGCCCCAAGACTCCCTTTGCCCTCTCTCTCTCTCTCTCTCTCTCTCTCTCTCTCTCTCTCTCTCTCTCTCTCTCTCTCTCTCTCTCTCTCTCTCTCTCTCTCTCTCTCTCTCTCTCTCTCTCTCTCTCTCTCTCTCTATGGTCATCATGGCCTCACATTTTTGCAAAGTTTGGGGCTTGTATTGTCCCTCAATTGCATCCACTTGCATCATCCATCGTGCATTTGCCATGGCCATTGCGTGGATGCCTTTCCTTGATATTGTGCCATGGTGCAATGGATGTAGCCATGGGCTGCAAAATTAAAGTGGTGGAGGAGGTGTGTTGTGGAGCTGGTGCAAGGGGGAATGTTGGCTCACTAATTTGGATAGTAGTCTCTCTCTCTCTCTCTCTCGTAAGTGCAAGTCAACAAGAGGAGATCCTAAAACAAATAAATGAATTGTTGGAAAAAGGGTTAGTTCAACCTAGCTCTTCTCCATACTGCTCTCCAGTGTCTTACTTGTTCAAAAGAAAGATGGTTCTTTTCATATGTGCATAGACTATAGATCTTTGAACAAGATCACAATTAAGAATCATTTTCCTATCCCAAGGATAGATGATATCTTGGATAAGTTGCAAGGGGCTAGTATCTTTAGTCACATTGATCTCAAGAGCGGCTATCATCACTATGCATAGCACCTAAAGATGTTCATAAGATAGCTTTTCATACAAGTTTGGACTATACGAGTTCTTAGTCATGCCATTTGGTTCGACTAATGCACCCGCCACATTCAATCGAATGATGGAGAGATTTTTCAAATCTCACTCAAAGTTCACATGTGTCTTCTTTGATGACATTCTAATATTTTCACACTTTGAAGAGGAGCATAGAAAACATCTATCTTTTTTTTTTCAAGAGCTTCACAAGCATAGACTATATGTCAATGCTAAAAAGAGTGAATTTTTCCTTTCAGAAATTCATTACTTGGGCCATATTGTTTCTCACAATCTGGTGAGAATGGATCCTAAGAAGATTCAAGCGATTGTTGATTGGCCTACACCTACTTCTGTACATGAAATTAGAAGTTTCTTGGGCCTATGTTCATACTACAGGAGGTTCATACGAGGTTTTGCATATGTTGCATCTCCTCTACATGACCTTACTAAGAAGCGAATGCCTTTTCACTGGGGATCAAGGCAACTACAAGCCTTTGAAAGAATTAAGTTTCTTGTGACTCAAGAACTAGTTCTCATAGTCCCAGATCTTCAAAAACCTTTTGAAGTTCACGGCGATGCTTCTAGGGATTGCATTGGAGCTGTGCTTAACCAAGAGCATCATGCAGTAGCATTTGAGAGCCGATGCCTCAAGGATCATGAGCTACATACTCCAGTATATGAGAAAGAGCTTATGGTGGTGGTACATGCTCTTCAAGTTTGGAAATACTATTTACTTGGTGTAGATTTTGTTATTAAAACAGATCACCAAAGTCTAAGATGCTTCCTCACTCAGAAGAAGCTCTCGAGAAACAGATGCACTGGGCAAATTTCTTATGTATGTTTCATTTTCAAATCCTTCACACATCTGGAACTAAGAATGTGGTAGCAGATACTCTATCACGGCAACCTTGAGGAATGCAATCACAACTGTTTACCATAACAAGTTCATGGATTTACCCAAAATGTATGCAACTTATTCCAACTTCTCAACCATATGGGATCAACTTAACTTAGGTCAATCAATTACACCTTACTCGATTCGAGATGGTTATTTGTATCATCATCAAGCAATTTGTATAGCATTACCATTGCGACACAAGGTAATGGATGAAGCACATGCATCTCCATATGCTGGACATAGGGGTATTCTACCCACTACTAAAGCATTGGAAAGATATCTCTTTTTGCCCACTCTTAGAGCCAACATTAAGATATGTCAACGAGTGCAAGATATGCCAAAAAGTAAAGTATGACAGGCATAAACCACCTGATCTACTGAAGCCATTACCTATTCCCAAGTTAGGGCTAAGGTTCAAGTATTTATCCATAAATATTTGTGGTAAGGAAAGTATGTTAGGTAGTAATACTTATGTGGCACTTACTACATGAGGTATGTATGTGAGGGACAAAGTATTTAACTTTGTAAGTGAGAGTTTGGATTTCAGTAATTATCTACGGTTCCTATGTTTAGCGTATGATGCCAAATAAGGGGTAGATAACTAATTACCAACTCGATTCAAAAAAGATTTTGTTACCAATTTTAACCAAGAAGTACATGTTTATTAAGAATTCAAGGCTATGTATGTATATGCACACATTAAAAAATCCTATGTAAAATATATGTGCACATATGAGTGTGCGCTCACAAAACAAATGCTTGTATGTGCACATGCGTACATCTCTAATGAGAGCTCCAACCGACTTCCTCTCTCTCTCCCTCTTAGGCCTCAACCCCAAGCCTCCCTTTGCCCCCCCGCCCTCTCTCTCTCTCTCTCCATGGTCATCACGGCCTCACATTTTGCAAAGTTTAGGGCTTGCATTGTCCCTCAAATGCATCCACTTGCATCATCCATCGTGCATTGTGGCCATGGCCATTGTGTGGATGCCTTTCCTTGAGATTGTGCTGTGGTGTAATGGATGTAGCCATGGGCTACAAAATTAAAGTGGTGGAGGAGGTGTGTCATGGAGCTGGTGCAAGGGGGAATGTTGGCTCGCTAATTTGGCTAGTAGGTTCTCTCTCTCTCTCTCTCATATCTCCCTTTTAAGACTGAACAACTTCAATGATTTGTAGGGATTTGAATCTGACCACTTAGGTGGTCCTGTGAGACATGGAGGTGGTAGAGCACGTACTTGCAATCGGGGAGGTAGGAGTGGTGATTAGGCTAAGGCAATCAAGCATCATGAGAGAGAGAGAGAGAGAGAGAGAGAGAGAGAGAGAGATGTCTCTCTAGCTCTCTCTATAATTGCTATTTATGACTATCCAATTTTCTTTGAATCGGGAGGGGGAGGGGATCAATCTACTAGAACCTTTGTGAAAAACTATATTTTTGGGTGTTAGAAGACTATACTTATTATGGGAATCTATTGTGTCGTTTTCAGATGGTAGGAAAATCCATGATTCCATTATCAGATGTGGGTTTGAGCATGATGCAAAATTAGGGGGTCTTGTTTATGCACTTTTATACAAAATGTGGAGTGGTACATGATGCAATGGCTTTGTTTGCTACTAGTCCTCACCAAAATGTAGAGGCATGGAACTCTATGACTAGTGCAAACATGGAACTTTATGCAAAGAATACATTCATGCGCATGTGCACACACACACACACCCTAGAGAGAGAGAGAGAGAGAGAGAGAGAGAGAGAGAGAGAGAGAGAGAGAGAGAGAGAGAGAGAGATGTTAATGAAAAAGCATTCATTTTGCAGAAATAATATAGAATGCAAACCTGGTGGAATGTGGATTGAAGGTTGTGCAGCATTGATTGAAGTTTGTTGTCATGTGTACGTCTCTTGCACCTGAGCACCATAGATGAGGCACGATAAGCAATAGAAGCCAACATTAAAAGAAATGGGAAATGAAATCACAAATCACAAACATACCTAAGTGTGAAAAGTGCAAGCGTTCATACATAGATCATTTTGTAGGCACGATGTTGCCACCTCCATGTGCAACGACATTACGTGTACACGCATGAGCTCCTTCTCTCTCCATGCTACCCAGGTTGCAACTCCTATTTCTGGGAAGTATTTATTATAAAAAACTACTCACAAGTTCTCTTCCATAACATGAAATCTTTTTCATAATATGAAATTGTATCCTATCCTGTTTTTGGGATTATTGACTGAGGTTCTGCCATGCTATGTTGGTAAAGTTTTATATATTGTTCGAACACGAAATTGTATCCTATTGCATTTTAGGCCTTATTGATAGAACTTATTATGCTATTTATTGAAGTTAAGTTTTATTTTCTTAAAGTCTTACTTATATTCGTTAAGCCCTGGGAGCATCTCTGTGATTGTCACATACGCTCAGAAGTTGTGGGGTTCAAAAATAAGGATATACTTAGGGTAAGAATGGTTATGCACCCTTCCACATAGAAATTGAGATTCTACTAGGTGGAGCCCACCAAATTTAGAATTTAGGTTGCAAAATAATATGTTTTAAAATACCGAAAGTCGTATAATTATTTACAAATCGTATTTTTAAAACCAGGACACTGCCGCGGCCCCCGGGTCCCTGGGTGGCGGGCGGGTAGCCTGGTGGGCCCTGGTGCCTCTGCAATGCAACCGACCAAGAACTTAAGCGTGAATGCGGGGCAGCTTGCAACCCTGCGGGGAATCCAGGCACGTGCGGTCAACTGTCAACAAAGTGAACAAACCAGATAATTGCGATATATATTTTAATCCGCTCAATTAAAAAAGAGGATAATTGCGTATATAAGAGAACGACGATGACTACTAGCCACGCTTTCTCTGGAGAGAGCTTCTGAGGAATTAGGGTTTCCAGGCGAGGGTTTCATATTATCTTCACTTGGGTCTTCCTGCAGCGGCGGCCGGCGCCGTCTAATGTAACAGCTCTCTGCTAGATATAGCGGCGCTGACGGCTGGAGGCAGAGAGAGGGAGAGAGAGAGAGAGGGGCAGAGATCAGACGCAGAGAGAGATGGATAGCCAGCCGAATCAGGGCGGGGGTGGGCTCCGTCAGGCAGTGGCTGCATCCCAGCAGCAGGGCCACCAAAATGGCGGCGGTCACAAGGGCCGCATCAAGCAACGCATTATCCAGGACATCGCCACCGCCTGTGGTGGCGGCGCTAATTCTGGTGGCTCCCGCTAAATTGAGCCCCACTCTATCAACCATCTCCTCCTCCGCCCGCGCCTTCAGCTCTAGGAATTCCCCATCCTGTACATGTAATCACAAAACGCCCCACCCGCCTCCCCCGATCTTGCACTGGTGCACTGCCATGTACATACTCTCTATCCATGAAAAATGGCAGACAACAAATCATGTACTTTATTAACACTGGTGTGGTTTACTTAGGAAGCCAAAGGTATGTGGAGCAAGGATAATACTCTTAACATGTAGGAGGGCCTTGGGATTTCAACGAGATGTTGTTCATGGTCAATGACAATTAAAACAATGCTTGTTGTGTGTTTGTTTATAATGATATGTAGCCTTGGAAGGTTGGGATCTTGTGTGGGAAGTGGGATGGGGCTTTTGGTGGAGTCTAGTCGATTTGAGTGTTGATGCTTATAGGTCATTGGTTTTGAGTTTGCACAATTAATAGCTCACAACTTAGAATAACTACCTTTAGTTACTTGTGAAATGATGTATAAAGAATAAAGCAAGATAAGAGCACAATGTGCACGGAGTCATCCACTAGGATCCCTTAACAAGGTGGTTTTTGAATTTAACTAAATGTCTAGATAGTTTTGGTTAGTATCTATGATAGCTTTGGGTTCTAAACTTTTAGTGTCCTCTTTTAAAGAAGGTAGTTGTGAGTAATCTATTATGAAGATAGGTTAATAAAAGCATTGGCGATCACTTTCCTATAAATTCCTAGTTTTTCTTATATATTAACTATTTGAGTTTGTCTCATTGGTGCATCACGGTTGGAAACCTATGTTCACATGGTGTGTTTATAGGTAGGTTTGATCTAGGAAGATCATAGTATGATCAAGCTCAGTTTAGCTTTGGCATGCCAACTATCTAAAATTACTAACATGGCTCTTCCATCTTCTTTTAGTAAAGACATTCGAGTGTGTACCTTTTTTAGCACCAAGAAACCAGCGAAATGCATAAAAGAGACTTTGCATCCATAGGGCATTTTTAATTTATGGATTAAGCAAATTCAACTAAAAAGAAGTTACGAAGCCAAGCGCAAGGAGGCCATAGAGATATATAATAACATTTGAATAAGTATAATAGAGTGCCCACTTTACATGTTTGGTTACTCAACATTGTTTGCACAATCACTAAATCTCATTAAAATCAAATGCAGGCAAAAAACTTGGTTAGGTGAGAGAAGGTTCATATCCAGAATTATATATTCTATATCAATAAAAGATCCATACTTATTAAGTAGTATGTTAATAAGAATACTAAGTAAAGTAAAGTTGAATTGGCCATGCATAAGTCAAATTGATCTCCACTCATACGTAATCCTCAAATCTTGGGTATTTTGTCATACTTTGAAATAAAGTTAAAATTTCACATTTTATTCTATATTTAATAATAATGTAACCTAGACTCTCTTTTCAAGAAAGCCCTAATTTTAGAGGTAGGTATTTTAGACACGGTTTAGAACTTGTATGGCTCATTATAAGATATAGGCCTCATATCGACGTTAAAAGTGATGAAAATGTTTATCAAAGAAATTATCATCATGCAATGAAAGAGACCTAACTGTCCTAACTAAGGGAGAGAAGAGAGAGAAGGACTGCAGGAGAAGAGGGAGAGGAGAGAGAAAGACAGGAAGAAGAGAGAGAAAGAGAGTAAAGGGAAGAAGGAGAAGAAGAGGAAGAAGAAGCCATGGAAGCTTGAGAAGGTGAAAAGAGTGTTTCTTGATAATTTCTATGATCCCTCAAAATACCATCTTACACCTTATATACCGTCAGTGTGACTGGTATATTCCCATGCCATATTCCCGTAATCCCGCTCATTACAAACAATCCTGTCTCATAAAGTTTTTGTCCTAAAAGACAAGGGATGTTGTCCTGTCCTGTAAGGGTGTGCTGTAGGAAATCAACCATAACTTTGTGTGAGAAACTCCGAATGGGACAATTGAGGTGTCATTACAAAGCCCATGAGATGTACTTCCAGCTCATGTGGGTGGGGCGGGGCTGCAATTAGGTCAGGACCAAAACTATTACAAAATAGAGGGCTGTCCAGGAGTTACTAGTGTGCTGTCCCAGATGGTATGGCTAGAGAAAAACAGCCATAACTTCCTCTAGGAAACTCCAATCGGGGCAAATGAGGTGTTGACGCGGAGCCCTCGAGGTGTACTTTCAGCCATGTATGGGGGATGGGGCTAAAAATGGATCAGGACCAAAACTGGTGCAAAATAGGTGGCTGTCCAGATGTAGACTGCAGCCCAAAACAGGTGTCATGGTTACGTTCTAGCCAATACGGCCTCCTTGAGGTGTGGAAATTCATCCAAGATAGATGTTGGGCGCCAAGAAGCTTCCTTTGTTGGTAGGCCTTGCCATTTGATCAGGGATTCATGGATGGAACGGGTGCGGAGTTGCTTTTCACGTTGCCCAATGACCACTTCAAGAATATATTGGATAAGGCCCTCCTTATCTATGGGGGGTAGCTCCTCTACATGATGTTTGCGAGTGCCAATGAAAGGTTTCAATTGTCTCACATGGAAGACATTATGGATCTTAGTAGTGGGAGGGAGTTGGAGACGGTAAGCCAAGTCCCCGACCTTCTTAATGATTGTGTAGGGCCCATAGTAACGGTGTGTCAACTTGTTGCAAGAACTGTCCTTTAATGTAGCATAACGGGACTTGGGGACCTTGAGGAGTACCAATTCACCCTCTTGAAAGTCAAGGGGTCTTCTTTTTGCATCAGCATGGAGCTTCATGTGCTCTTGAACCCTTTTGAGGTTTACCTTGCATTGTTGAAGTAAAGTTTGCATACGGTCCAACTTTTCTTTTCCAAGGGGGTTGAGCTTTTCATTGAAGATCACGGTAGGAAGGGGTACCCGATAACCATATAATGCTTCGAAGGGAGAGACTCCAATGCTCGAATGAGTGGAGTTAGTGTAAGAAAATTCAGCCAAGTGCAGCCATACATCCCAAGAATTCCGCACATCATGACAAAAATGTCGCAAATAAGTTTCAAGCCACTTATTGACTCACTCGGTCTGCCCATCCGTTTGGGGATGATAGGCTATAGACGGAGCCAATTTGGTCCCCATGGAACTGAAAATTGTCTGCCAAAACTGGCTTATAATTCTGGTGTCTCGGTCATATACTATGACGTGGGGTAAGCCATGCAACTTAAAAACATGGTCCATAAACTGAGTGGCAACTTGAAATGCTATAAACTGAGATTTTGTAGGGTCCGATGAAATGGGCTGCTTTAGTGAGTCGGTCAACTACCACATAGATGCTATCCCAAACCCTTCTTGGTTATAGGTAAACCAGTGATGAAATCCATGGTAATATGGGTCCATTTTCCTTCGGGGATAGGTAAGGGCTGCAACAATCCACCCGATTTAAGAGTGCTATCTTTATTTTGCTGACAAGGAACATATCTAGACACAAAGTCTTTAACATCCCGCCATAGGCCTTTCCAATGGAAGCTTTTTGAAACTCGGTCATATGTTTTGAAGACCCTTAAGTGGCCAGCAATCGGTGAAGAATGCATCTCTTCAAGGATCCTTTGGGTGAAAGAAGAGGCATGGGGAATCACAATACGGCCATGGATCCAAATGAGGCTGTTCTGGAGCTGATATTGAGAGTTGTCATCCATGACACCTTGCTGTAATTTCTGGAAAAGAGGGCTGAATTCAGCATCAAGCAAGTATGCCTCTTGGAGCTCTTCAATCCAATCATGGTGGAGTTCAGTGATGGATGAAACCTTGCATGCCACATGCAAGAGAGTGCATTAGCCACTACATTGTCCTTGCCACGGGTGTGGGTAATCTCAAAGTCATAGTTTTGTAGGGTAGCCACCCATCTACATTCTTTGGGAGTGAGGTTGGGCTGAGTCAAGAAGTATTTGAGCACACGATGGTCACTTTTCACCTTAAATCTACTGCCATACAAGTAGTGATGCCACTTTTTAATCGCATGAATGACTGCCAACATCTCCTGATCATAGACATGCAACTCTCTCTCTTTATCGTCCAATTTTCGGCTCTCTCACTTTTCACCTTAAATCTACTGCCATACAAGTAGTGATGCCACTTTTTAATCGCATGAATGACTGCCAACATCTCCTGATCATAGACATGCAACTCTCTCTCTTTATCGTCCAATTTTCGGCTCTCAAATGCTATTACCCCGTGTTCTTGTAGCAAGACTGCACCAATACCCCGTCCACTAGCATCACACTAGATGGTAAAATCCTTTGAAAAGTGGGATGGAGGACCAGTCCGCAACAAGCTATCCATCTCCATCTGAATATTTCGCTCCACTGTTTGCAACTCAGGATGGTGGTCTAGGACTTGACCCTCATCCTCAATATGAGGCACATCCTCAGACTCTCGTGTGTGAGGCCGTTTCTAAGGAAGGCAACTTGTGAGTGAATATACATATATAAAAAACGATAAACTCAAGGCCAAGGTAAAAAAATTACATTCACATATGACACTATAGAAGGGAAAACAATATCAGGTAAGAGACTTACATATTTTTGGTAGCCATCCGCTATTCGACTCTGAGTTCTCTGCACGCGCTCATCTCTTTTGGAATCATCTTTGCCCATATGTCTACTCACAAATGCATTGCCAAAATTTGGCTCCAGTGGAAGACTAGTTTCAGTCGCATGAATTTTTCCATCTTTCCAAAAGACGAGCTTATGTGCTTCAACCTCACGGAAGGCAAAACACTCCCTCTTGTCATGTTGTTGGCTATCACACCAAATACAGCACCTCTTAAAGCCTTCTCTCATGGGTCTTTGAGTTGATGCTCATCCTCGCTCTTCGACTTTGACATCCAGCTTCTCTACTTTGGAATTAATTTCTGTAAGATTCAAATGAAGGTCATGTATGCTTTTAATGAGTTCATCCATTACATCATTTTTAGAAGGAACAGAAGAAGAAAGAGTTGGTTGATTAGTCAAAGGAATAGGGGATTTTGAAGGTAAGCTCTATCAATGGAGTTGTTGAAGTTGAAGTAGAGGCCAATCTTAGTCGCATCCGCTCTCATCCGTGTGACATATACGCACACATGCACTCCATCATCCACCCTGTTGGAAAACCTCTCTGTTGAGGTGGGTATCAGAAACTCCTCATGCAAGGATGCTACTATGTAGTCCTTGCTCCCCTTGGGTATGTTCTTCCAATGGTTCAAGACATGCAGAAAAACTTGTTGACACAACTCTCATACGAGATATTACCCTCCCCTCATCATTCATAATCACGGCTCTTGTCCTATCATCTACAAGGTATCCATACCCCTCTAGGATATGTCCAAGGTGTGTCATCTCCCACCTATGACCACATTTCTGGGTATTATTAGAAGACCCAACATTTGGTGTACCCACAGGGATGGTATCTCTCAGAGTGGCACCCATAGGAGTGTCGCCTACAGACGGCTGAGCAAAAGCTTGAGTCACTGGAGTAGATGCCCCCACTAGTATGACAAATCTTACAGATGATGCAAGTCCACCAGAACGACGAGATGGAGACACTGCATCGGTGCCTTTACAACCACCACCTGAGCCACCTTCTCTCGAACATGCACGAGAGCGAGGAGTAGCACCTATATCTCGAGCCAACTGCAAGCTCACAACATCCACCTCTCCACAACATTCCCTAAAAATTACTCCCTCTATCCAGTCCTAGTCTGGAGCGTCGGCTTCCTCTACTAGAAGAATCAGAGCGTATCGAAATAGATTCAACTGAACGTCCTAATGGTGTTCGAGACAGCTCTTAGTCTACCATATCGCTGAATTGGGCCATCTGATCTAGAGACATATTTGTGAATATCTCCTACAACTCCTCGTCGTTCATCCCTCGACTCATCCTGCTCTTCAAATATTGTCAAAGGTCACCTGCACAGACAAAAAGTGATGTTAGAATAATCAATATAAAGATTCAAGCAAAGCACAGTAATATAACTCTAAAAAAATAGTATTACTTAAAATATATATTCTAGAGTATCCTTATAAGCGATTCATCAACGAATGGTGTAGGTGGATACTGCAAATATGATATAGTCTATGGTCCCATGTCAATCTCCTTGCACAACTCCGCATACACTGGAAGATTGATAGACATGTCACCACAAAAGGATGAGTCCAACTCCTCAAAGAATTCGTGGCCTCTTGTCTTTTCGTCATGGTTACTGGATTCTGCCTCCTCTATACATTTCAAGCCATCTTCTGCCTCCATCCCTTGCAATATCGATCCCTCCATCTGCATACTGTCCTCATCTATGATGAGAACATTGCTCTCATCATGCACTCGCACTTCGGGGAGCTGAAGACACAACATACCACCATCGAGGCTATTGAGGGTTTGGCATTAGGGG
The DNA here is from genome assembly GCF_053477565.2 of Lygodium microphyllum. Lineage (NCBI taxonomy): Eukaryota > Viridiplantae > Streptophyta > Polypodiopsida > Schizaeales > Lygodiaceae > Lygodium > Lygodium microphyllum. Next base: position 130,194,884 of record NC_141136.1, on the reverse strand, counting down.
AGTTTTGAGGTCTCGAAAATGCCCTGTAAGAGATCCTAGAGAGAGAAAACAATTTAGAAATAAAATCATTTTATAGAATTTTTAAAAGGTTTATATTTTGGTAAGTTAAAATATCAAAATTCGTTAATAAGTCATTGTCGTGATATTCTCGTAGTCACATCAAACCTAGAAATCTAGGTCGCCATAAAGTTGGCAAGGTTGTCATAATGAAGATCTTACCTCTCCTTATTAAAGTGAAAAGTAATATTCAATTTGAATTTTGGTGGATACTCGATTGCCTCCCTCCATCGTTTCTCCATCGTTTCTCTCTTCTTTTTTTCTCCTCCTTATTAGTCTCTTCTTTGTTTTCGTTCTTGCTTCTAATCATATCCTTAGCTATGGATCAATCACCCAATGATCTCTGTAACTCAGCTATGGATCAATCATCTAATGATCTCTGTAGCTCTCATAAAAGACCTCTCTATCATCTTCGTATTGAGTTGGACAGTGAGTATGAACCGATAAGAAAGAGAACAAAATCTATCACGGTTACAGAGTCTATGAAACATATACTGAGGTTTGAAGAAAAGAAGAATATTGATCTTTGGTTAGATGGAAAGCTATATCCCAAAGATCCTAGCAGAAATAGCACTCCTCCTTTCTATAATAGCTCGTCATTAATGAGGTTTATTGGTGATGGCTACAATGGATTTTTAGGTTATACACTTAATCTTGTTGCAGAAAAGGATATCCTTGGACTAGAGAATCATCTTTTGATGAAACACAATATAGAGTTGTTGCAGAAGCTAGAGGATTGTCAACAAAAAATTCATCCATTGGAAAAGCGTATCAAAGCTTATCAACAAAAGCAAACTTTATTAGGCCTTCGAAATCGACAAAGAGCTCTTAAAAATATTGAGAATCTCAAACGAGGAGGAGGAGGCTGTGGTAAAAGAATCCAAGCAGCAAGGTATATTTTTTTTCACTTGAAAAATCTTAAATATGGCTTTATTTAAACTACTTGCATTGATTTATGATGTTAATTTTGCTTAGATCTCTTCTACAACCAAATGCAAGTGAAAGAGATTCTTTAAAAGCAGCTCAGTTTTATTATCATCTTCTTCCTTCAGTGGTTTCAAAGGATATTTTGGAGAAGAAGAAATTTAAAAAGGCAAAGAAACAATGCTTGGAGTCATTTGTGAAGGATCATTCTTTGGATTCTGAGTTAGTACAGAAGACACTGGATAGTATTGGTATCAGTCGAGATGTTTATATGCAACTTTTCCAACTTTTACAATCAAATATGAAGCAAGGACAGGTACACAATTGCATACTTCCGAAACCATTTGTGGTTAGGACTATCAGACACAGAGTTAATAACAAAGTGATGGAGATTCTAGGTGAGCCTTTTCATATCAAGGCTAGCTTCAAGGGCAAGAAAAAGGAGGTTATATTCAATGAATTTAACAATATTTTCCTTGACTTGCCCACCCTACAATGCTTAATGATCAAATTTTATGACTTGCCAGTAGCAGAGGCACAGGGAGTGGCTAGATTTGTGATTAAACTTGATGAAAGTGAGATTCTAAAATGTAAAAAATTGGAGAGAATCTCTATCACCTTGATGAATAGAGCACTTTCGTCAAGTCATTGCAATCACTCAACATCATTTAGTGTTCAATCTGAATATAACATCTGGTGGCTAGGAGCATTTGAGGTAGATACTGAGAATTTTGATATACTATATTTTGGGTTTTTCATCAAACATCAATACCTAATGTTATTCAAAGGCAACAAGCAGGAGAAGAGCTATTTGTTGAAGGATTAGGGAACTACAGGATTGAATGGCACATAGCTGGTGACCTAAAGACACTCAAATGTATGTATAATGTATCAAAGGGAGCTAACTCGAGATCTCCTTGCTTATACTGCATGTCACCAGGGCAGCTGTAGAGTTAAACTCAAGCAATTGGAATAGAGCTCCCTCTAGGCACAATAAGGATCCACAGTTTAAACCAGTCTTGGACATTCCTTTAGCAAATGCCCATATTTGTACACTTCATGCACTTTACAGGATAATCGAAAAGCTTGTTCATCTCTATATAGGATTTGCATGGAAGTTGAAGCCATTATCAACTAGAACATATGCTATAACAAAGGTTGAAAAAGTTCTCTCTGCAATTGGTTTGCATGGTGGCAATGTTGTTATTGAACCAGATCTTCAAAAGTCTAAGGATGGTAATTGTGTCCCAAAAAAACCATCTATTGGTGGAGTGAAGGCTAGAAGGTTTCTAGGCTTTCATGGGAGACTTGGCAAGATAAATTCGAGAAATGGTGGCTCAACTATTAAATTTAATCAGTGGAAATCCCTACATAATGCAGTTAAGGATCACACTGATAATGGACAAAATATAGATATTTAAATTCTTGCGCAAAGCAAAGATTTACAGAATGGTTACAAACCAAACAAAGAGTTGGGAAAAGATGGGTTTCAAGAAACCCTTAATCTTTGGCATCTTCTAGTCTGATTGTGTTGCAGAAGAGGCCTTAGTTTCAGGCACCTCAACAGGGCCTTCAGAGGAGTCCTTGGTTTCAGGTAGCTCGACAGGGCCTCTAGAGGAATCTTTTGTTTCATCCCACTCAATAAGACCTCTGTATTTCAAAAACTCTTGTTTCCGATAGCCTGGAAGAAGCTTCAAATTCTTACTATCTCCTACATAAGAGAGCAAATAGGAGCCAAGAACTCCAAAATATCCTGCTCTAGATCCACTGTATCCAGGCATAAAGCCAAAAACTCTTATGGCTTCTTCCTTCTCCACCAAAATGATCTTGTCCAAACCTCTGTTGAAAACTTGAGATCCAATTACCTTTAAGATAGCTCTCAAAGCCATCATTGGTAGACTTGGAGAGCTTGACAATCTACTATGATATATTACAATTGTTTGATTGTTTAAGTTTCCAATATAATGGCCAAGGCTTTGATTTTTTCCAAGCTTCATTGGCCTAGAGCCCTTGGCCCTTCCAAGAAAGTTGTCCAGATCTTCAATCTCAATCTATAGAACAAACCACAACAGTACAAGATATAAGATATTTATCTATAATGCATAATAAAGTCTAACATAAACTCAATGGGTAACTTCGAATTATATTTCATACCTTAGGGTGTTCATCTTCTTCAAGAAGACTATCATCATAAAGATTTATTGAACTCTTGGGCTTCTCATCTGATGGAGACTTCAATCTCTCTTCATACCCTACATCATCAATATGAAGTTTCTTCTAGACCTGCAAGAACTCTTCTTCTGTAGGTAGCCCCCCCTTTTCGTATTCTATGATCTGATTAATACATGTATGTAAGGCTATAGAGCTATCTTGGAAATTCTCTCCCTCAACATCAAGACTTGCTAGTAGTTCTTGTTCATAACCTATAAAATTCATGTCATTTTTGCCCCAACCTGCAAGGATTGCTAAGCAATAATCTTCTCTAAGATCAAAAAGATGTTGAATATCATTTAGCAACACATATCTCTTCTTGTTGATAAGATAAGTGGGAAATGTTGAAATACAGGCAAGAGGACCTTCTTCATCAACCTGTGCACTTGGCTCAATCTCCTTTTCTTCCACCATTGTGATATTGTCACTCTTAAATAAACCTACATCAAAACCTTGGACAAGTTGATTCTCAACATCTTCTTGGAACATATCCTCCTTCTCTTCGACCTCCTTATCCATACTTGCAATATCCTCTAGCTTTCTCTGTTGGTCTATATCTGGAGAAGAATTTTCCATGTACTGAAGATACACAATAAATCCAACGTCCTTGTGGATCAGAAGGCATTGGTGTTGGTACCTGTGGAAAGGGCAACATGTTTCTTTCTTTCTGAATTCCTCATCAATGGGGTTGAACCTGCTGAGCAAAGTTGACCTGGATGTATTGGTGGCTCCCATGACATCACTATAATGAACAAATCCATTGACTTCCAAACATTGCACATGTCTATCATAAAAACATCTGTACTCCTTAAGTTTATCATTAAGATCCTCCAATAACTCCTTCAAATCAAAAGGAACATTGAAAATTTCCCTGATATAGCAAAACTTGGAAGAATTTCCAGTGGTGTGTAAAAAATCAAAGAGCCTATCATCAGATGTCTCAATTATCTCCTCCTCATCCATTCCTTCCAGAGATAGCTTCCTCTTTGTCATCTTGACCAGAAAAATATTTATCCCTGAAAAAAAAAAGCACAATAGAACCAATATCCAATAAAACAAGATGATTTGATTTTCCAAGACAAAAAAATCAAAAAATGAGAATTTTTTTAGTTGACCGGTGAAACGCAAAAATTCAAGTGTGTAAGGCAAATGCCTGTGAAGGAATCGCGTTTCATCGGACACTAGCTTGAAGACAAAAATTATTCTAATATGTGGCCGGTGAAACGCGATACTAAGCAAAATATCATCAACAGAGACATTGTCTCGCATTTCACTGGTAAAAAATTGCAAATGAAGAAAAGAAACATGAACAATAAATAAATTCTATGGAAACACACAAATTGATGATATAATCATTTTTGAAAAAGCTATGCTGCTTTTGAAAGATAGAAAGCACATAACATCTTTAATTGTTCAAGTGTTATAAAACATTCTTTCTATATTAATCAAATTTATTTTGTTAAAATGCTTGTAATAAAAAAAATTGTTACCTATCAAAGATTGTTGAACTGCTCTCCACACAGGATGCAAGGACCTTGAAGGGAAGTCGAGACGAAATTTTGGCAGAGAAGAAGACAATGTCGGAGAAATGGGTTTGAAATGCTTTTATATCAACCGTTAAGCATGTGGTGATAGTTTCAACGAAAAAGTTGTAATAATGGAAAAATATGTGTACACGTGTCTAATTTAACACAGCGTAATAAACTCCTCAGAAGACGTGTGCATTCTCTTTTTCCAATAATACGTCACACGTGTGTTAAATAACCCTTTTCCAAGTAAATAAAAAATTTCGGTAAGCGAGAGTACGTCACACGTGTGTTATTAACACTTTGCGAAGAACGTTGAGTCCATGCAAATTCACCGCCTTCACCTTTCATCGCATTTCATCGCTACTCCATCTTTGTTTTTGGTGTTCCTTCCAGTCTCCAAGCATTTCACTGCTTCCCCAACAAAGCAAACCTTCAAGCATATTGTCATCTTTAGGCTGAGATTGTGAAGAACAAGCTAAAAAGAAGGTATGGTTTCTGCATCTTGCTTTTCAATAACAAGCTCCATTCAATGCATTGTTTTGATATTTTTCCTTAATCCTTTATGTTATTATTAGCTCATGACCACTACAAAAGAATTTTTTCCACAGTGAAAGCATTCCTTAATATTGTGGATATTTAAGGAAATCTTCAAATTTTCTCCCTAATTCTGTGGATATTTTAAGTAATCTTAAAAGTTTTCCTTGGATCAAAGCTCTTTTTTCTTGGTTTTGTCAATTTTTATGCTATTCATGAGCTGTCCGGTGAAACGCGAAAATAAGGTACTTCAAGCAGGTTTCCTGGCTTAAATTCGCGTTTCACTGGACACAATGGATAACAAGTCCGGTGAAACGCGAAAAGAAGCAGCTGCAAGGAGGCGCCTTGCTTGACACTCGTGTTTCACTAGACAGCTCGAGAAAAATTCAGCTGATACGAGAAAACGCCATGCAGCATAGATAACTCTTGTCTAGGACTCGCGTTTTGCTTTACATGCTGGAGAAGAAGTAGCATATGTTTTTTTGGCAGATGGCTAGGACTAAGGCAATAGTAAGAAAAGAGAAGATTGATCCTAGGGATTTAGCATCAAAGATTCATCGGTCTTCAAAGCCTGAGAAGCTCTCTAGAAAGTCAAAGCCAAGGAGAAGGTTTTCTCAAAATGTCAGATGTCTAAGGGAGATTAGGAAGGCAGTAAATGCTCTTGACAATGCAATTCCAAAGTTGTCTTTTGTTGAGCACTGGCTCAATTTGATTGACTTCGATACTTTGGAGCTGCTTATAATTCCATATAATGAAAAGTAAGTGATTCAATATTCTCTTAGAGTTTTTGAGATTTTATCCTACTAATTTGTTGAGATATGATTGCTTTTAGTTCTCATTGGAGCTTGATTGCAATAGACCTTGTGGATAAGCAATGCTTTTAATCAACTCTATGAAAGGAAGCCATGGAAATGCTAAATTGTAAGTTATATTATCCAAGGGCTCCTTGATATTTCAATTCTTTTTTTTGTAAGTACTCTAAATTTCAACATATTTTATATACAGAGGTGCTAAAAGATTAATTGAAGAGCTAGAGAAAAGACCCCCTATGCCATCTGATTTACTTGCAACAATGCAATATAGACAAGTTGCGGTAAGTTATTCATTAAAATAATTGAAACATGAGTTTATTCTATGAACTACCATTCATCCTCTTTATAGTTTTACTTTGTGTTGGTGGTTACAGTGTCCCCATCAGGATGATAGCCATTCTTGTGGCTGGAGGGTGATTGCAAATGCTAGAAGAATGGTTAACTTTGTTTATCTTAATGATGATAAACATGTAAAGATAATATGAAAGATTCTAAACTTTAAGATAGATATTAATTGCAAATAGTCCATTGATGATAAAAATATAGTCTATTGTAAGAACAATAATGAACTAAAACTCTTTTTTCTATAAATGTGTGACAGTTTTCGAAGGATTGCTATACATCTGAGCATGTTTGGTACATCAGAGCAAAGCTCTTGAAGTATATGATGGTCAATTGTATACAACCAACAACAGAGATTGGTGGGGATTTGCACCATGAAGTAGATGCGATGCCTATAACCATGGAAGGCAAATCCACAGCTTCAACACCTTCTATACCCAAGACATCAAAGAAAGGCAAAAGGACTCCTAGAAAGGATAGTTCTCCAAAAAAGAAATAGCTTTGCCATATCGCCTTGTAGGCCTTCATATATAGAAATTTGCCCTTCAGCCCTTGTATATCTCATAGAGATGGCAGATAGACATCTGCTACAAAATTTGTACATGTATTTTATATTGATAGTAAAGATATATTTTCTTGAATGTCATTGCAGTGTATTTTATTTTCTCTCCTTTTCGATATCTGCAAAAAATAAATTACAAATGTTTGTTAGTTAGAAAGTGAGATCTTGATATACATCTAAGTAGATATAATATGATGTGAAAACTTACTCGTTTGTTGTCAAGTTGGAATACAAAGGAGCATGGTAATTCAATGTCTTCATTTTGTAAATCCATCCTCACTTGATGTAGCGTACATGATTTTCTGATCTTTAAGATTGCAATAATATCCTCGTTGAACCAAATATCAAGATCCACAATAGGATCCTTGCTGAAATCATTAAGATTCTGGTCTAAAGCAACTAGACTACTACCAACAAAATGCCATCGACTATAGTAAAAGCTAAGGATAAAATTTTGAGTAGCAATCATATATTTACAAGCTATAGAGTCTTGATCTATCTTACATATAATTTTTCCTTCTGTCTTATCCCATCCTTCATCAACAAATTGTATGATATGATCATATGTTAGCCTCTTCACTGAAAGCATGGTTTTTGTTATTCTTATCTCCATATTAGAGAAGAAATCAATAAATATATTAATAGGCATAAATAAAGTAACTTTGCTTAGCCTACTTGAGATATTAGATTTTAGTGCTTTCTGGATCTCAGAAAATATCTTACATCTATAGCCCTCACTAGTAGCTGGACTTGGCAAAGGCCACTCAAAGTTTGAAAAATCTGGCAAAGGAATGAGTTTTATTGATCCCCATTGGCAACACCGCATAGGAATAACATAAGAATGGTCATAAAAGAATATTCCATTCTCTGCAAGCTCTGTCTTCTTTCTACCTCTATACATTTCTTCTCCAATTGAACCATGTATAACATCAATAACATCAATAATAGATTCCACTGGTTGCCATTCCTCAAGATTAGAGGGATAGACATCTACAAGACAAACAAATATTATAATGGAAAAACCTAAACCATGTTTAAGAAAGGAAAAAATTTAACAATCAAATTCTTACAATTTGGTCTATGCATTGGAAGCTTTGAAGATCCAGGTTTCAAACACAACTCTCTATGCATGAACACATGTTGCACTAGTACCTCTTTGATACTATTCTTATTTGCTCCAAGCTTAAAATCTCGGATTCTGCCCTTCCAAGCAGAGATAAACGAGCTCTCATGTCTTTGCCTTTTTCCACGTTTTGCTTGTTGCATGGTGATCCAACTACCTTTGCTAATGATAGTAGGAATCCATCTTCCATCAGTTTGGAATGAGTTAAACACTGATATGGATGTGATTTGGGAGCTTGGACGCTTTGTTGAAGGTCGAATTTCTGTATCCATGGTAGAAGAGAGAGATACATGCACACAGAGAGAGAGAGAGAGAGAGAGAGAGAGAGAGAGAGGGGACTAGGCTATCATAACGGAGGGAAAAACAATAGAGGAATAAAAGAAAGGAGGGAAAAAACTGAGCACCATGCTTTTCACCAATTTGAATTTCGATTACATCAGTCATTATCATTAATCTAGAAACATCATTAAATAAAAGTAGCCGAGACTCTATGCCATTAATGTAAAAGATGTCATAATCACGAATATAAGAGACTAAAAATACATAATAAAAATACAAATTCGTAATATTATCATATTTATATATTTTTGTAAAATGATTTTTTAATTTTTTTAAATAGAAGTTCCGTTACAGAGGCTTTGCTCTTATTGGTCTAGAGCACTCTCTCTCCACATCCTAAAAGGCATTTTCGAGACCTCAAAACTCCCCTAATGATAGAAAATTACCAGTTCAGAATCACATATAAGAGAGATTCAATATTTGTGACATATCTGTTGTGAAAAAAATTTTAAAAACAGTTCATGCACCTGTTCACAATGGGCCGACAAGACAAACGTGTCGCGTAGATCCATCCATCTTTTCTTGAAATCTATTTCAAGAAATCTAAATGGACCTCGCCGAATGGTTGCTCCAGCTCCTTCCAATATCACTTTGAATCACTGCACATCAAATATGATCATGGAGAAGCTACAGTAATCCACTGAGGTAATATTTTGCAAGTTTTCAAAATACTCCATCTCATCTATAACGGTGTTTGGATCCATGGCTTGCCATCGGCTCTCTTGCTCGAACTTTGCCATGACACCACAATCCGTTGTGGAGTGCATTTTATCGATGCGCTCGATGCAAAAATGTCGCCTGTACGACCACATCGCCTTGTATATTTTGTACTATACATTGAAACAGTTAAATTAGTTATCATATATAAAATCTAGATACATCTTATAAAATATGTGGTCACCTTTGGACTACATCCCCTTGAGAATTCCCACTCCTCAGTAGAGATCTTCACCCCTTCGCGAGAGGCTGCAATTAAAGCTCCATGTAACCATCGCATGGACATAAACCGCGGCATTTACTCCATGCCCTTAGGATATCTAATTGGTCGACGGCGTGTACTGCCTCGAAATTGTAATCGCACTTCTTTCTGATCTTTTTTGGCTTGCTTGTACCTAGCAAGCCACATCTCCATGGATGCATTGTACAACATACAAAAACGATTCACTTTCTCCTCCATTGCAGCATCTATCTTTTTTTCTACCTCATTTTCAACCACCACATCTCCAGTCAGTCTATCATCATCCTTCAACGACCATAGCATATTGTTGTCTGAATCCACCATTGATAGCCACTATGAAATATGCACTAACACCTTTGACACCAGCCAACCTATAGCTATGCTACCTTATAGCTGAGCTTGTTGTCGCACTAAGCCTTTTAGGGTTTTCATGAAGTACTCCAAGAAGAATATCCATTGCGTATGGACACATCCCGCAATCTCCACTTCATCTACAATATACACTAGAAGCATATTGGTGTGGGCAGATACTTCTCAAAGAGATAAACCGTCTCCACTGCTCCCTACCTTGCGGATTCAATAGAGGATGTCTTGATCTCCTTCTATGATATCCATTGCCCTAAATTTGACAACTTGTAAATCGCTCTGTGTATTTCTGAAGTGAGACATCTTGTGATCACGATCGGTAGTACAAATGTCACAAATGAAGAAGCATTACGAACACCGACTAGACTCCAAATATCAAAATAAGCAAGCCACTTATAATTTAGGCAAGTACAAACTTGATATATCTTATGCCAATCATGGGATTTTAGCCCTGATAGTTAGTCATCTTTAGAAAAATCGGATCTAAGAGAATGCATCATACCCATTGGGGTGCGGATAGACATGATAATTTGCTTCACAATGCGCTCTTTTTTAGTGGACAAAACCTAAGGAGCAAGAGGTAGTTGCAAGCGACTATCAGTATTTGACTATGGCCAAAGCGCCTCCATCTTGCCTATCTTCTCTAAATCCATTCATGCCCATGCAATGTCTCTCTTTCCTCTAATGTGGTCCCATAGTAAGCTGCTCACATTCTTGAAAACATGCATGGTATCCAACAAGTGGTTGATCTATAAGCGGGTCCAATGTGGCAACTTATAGAAAACTAAGAACAGTTGCATTCTGTTTGGATGTGACTCCATGTGGACCATTTTCAACTCGTACTAGCTTTGGGGTGTTCATTCATGCTAGAGGTCATCCAAGAAAACCTTCCCTCAGTTCTTGACCCTCCGGCAAGAAAGGGGCGTGTCCTTAATATACGATCTTCTTCATGGTTCGTGACCTTTGGGAGTCTAATTGTGGCCCACACAATGGACATGCATGATGACCTGAGATAACCAGACATGTCTCAACACCCCTATTTAGTGAACACAAACTTGAACAAGTTATGATAGATATCACCAACGAGAACAAAAGCCTACTTACATGAGTACTTCTCAAGTCCCGAAAAGTCATGCATGGTCCACATGAGAATGGCTCGTATATTGGCGGACTGTTGACCATCGTGCTTGCTTATATATTCAATAGTGACCCCTTTCTCCCACAAAATCTTAAGCTCATCGGCTAATGGGGACGGAGATAGATGTCCATATTCTTGACTTTGTAGCAGCCAGGAATGAGCAAGCTAAGGATCACGTGTCATTTCTTCGTAGAAAGCCATGGCGGGATATTGCAGTTAACAAGGACTACATGCCACACACTGTAAGAACTTGAGTGGAGACTAAATGGGTTCATGCCATCCATAGCAAGATCGAGCCGTTTAGCTCTCGTACAAAGCCTGGAAAGGTAGAGTTAATGTGGCTCCATGCGCGTGAATCCACTAATATTCGTTGGACTCCATCTATGGATCTATTATGCATATGCTATGTTATCAAGCTTGCCATGCTTGACATACGAAACATGTGACATATACGAGGGATAAGCCGTAAGTGTCTAAGAACTTTTTAAGGGATGGTTTTCCCTTGCAAGTCCTATCGATACCTATGAGTACCACACTTTGGACATGTCTCCATAGTCACGTACTCTCCTCAAAACAACACGTAATCATTGGCACGTGCATGGATGATATTGTAGTCCATGCCAAGCTTTTGTAAAACATATCATGTATCATCACGAGACTCTGGTATGGTATTTTTAAGTTGTAATATATGATATTTTAGCAACTTGAAAAGAAATCATAAAACACCTTGAAATGGCACAATTATTTTTTATAATTGTGTCGAAAAAAAATCAATAAAGCATATGTAGAATGTACCTAAATAACTTGATCACACTCGTATCACTCCACCCATATTTTGCTTGTACACTTAGGAGTGCAAGTAGCATCTTCAAGCGAGATACTCTGCATCCATCATATAATTGTATGAATGCTTCCTCTCTTAGCGAATCAGATCTCTTGGCATCCATGGGCATCAATGCATTAATCATTGCCTCCATCTCATCATCCAAGATTGGAGAAAGGTCTGAAAGGCTACCTGTCTCCTTTGGTATTGACGGTATTGACTGAGTCGTGTCTTCTAAGTGGTGGATTGGCTCAAGCACTCCATCCATCGCACGCCCATGAACTCTTCTAACTGGCCACAATAGGTGCATTTCTCCTTGGGATGAAACGTCACCTTCTTGTATAAATTTTACGGCCACGTCTAATGTTTTTGTATATGATATTCAATTAGTTTGCAAATGTAAGGCATGATTGATACACTTTTCTTACCGTTATATGGAGGACAATGAATCTCATTCAAAACAAAAGATCTGAATGGAACTATAACACATAATCTCTTTTCATAAAACATGAATCCATCATTATAAGACAGTGAATCAATATGAATCCAGTTATTTCCAACTAATTTATTCCAATCAGCATGAAAAGTAATGTCCTAATGATAAGTATCTTTCATAGGAATTAAAGAATCAAATGATATAACAGAAATATTATGAATGGCAGGTCTTCTACTTAATACATCGGCCACTACATTTTCTTTATCTGGTTGATATTGAATAATCATATGAAAACTCTGAATAAAGGCTACCCATTTGATATGTCGGTCAGATATTTGGGGTTGGCTAAGTAAATGTCTAATACTTTGTTGATCGGTCTTAATCATAAATTCTGAACCCATTAAGTAGTGTTTCCATTGTCTTAGAGCTTGTACTACAGCTAATAATTCTTTATCATATGTGGAATATTTAAGTTCAGAGGGGTTGAGTTTATAACTAGAATAGGCTATAGGATGATTGTCTTGCATAAGTACAGCTCCTATTCTAGATCCGCTAGGATCAGTCACTACTAAAAAGAATGGTCTATTAAAATCAAGCAGTTGTAATATAGGAGCATGGGTTAATGCATGTTTCAATAAGTCAAAGGATTTCTATTGATTATCAGACCAATGATAAATAATACATTTCTTCAAAAGTTTAGTCAAAGGCAAAGCAAGTAATGAAAAATTACGCACAAACGTCCTGTAGAAACTAGCAAGACCTAGGAATGATCGTAACTCATGCACATTTTTAGGTATAGGCCAATTCAATATTGCTTATCTTTTCTTAGGGTTAACCTTAATACCATCTGATGATACAATATGACCTAAATATTCAATTTCTGTTTTAAAGAACTCACTCTTTTCCAGATTGGCATACAATTGATTATCTTTTAATAACTTGAAAACCAATGACAAATGTTCATAATGTTCTTTCTCATTTTGACTAAACACCAAAATATCATCAAAGAATACAATAACACAATGCTGATATTTCAAAAATATACGATTCATCATTCTACTAAATGTAGCAGGTGCATTAGTCAATCCGAAAGGCATCATTAAAAATTCATAATGACCAAATTGTGTCCTAAATGCAGTCTTGAATATGTCAGACTTATCTAATCTCACCTGATGATAACCAGATTTAAGGTCTATTTTACTAAATATGGCAGAACCTTGCAGTTTATCCATAAGGTCATCGACTCTAGGAATTGGATACCTATTCTTTACTGTGATCTTATTTAAAGCACGATAGTCAATGCACATACGATAGGTATTATTATTCTTCTTTACTAACACAACAGGTGCACCAAATGGAGAACTGCTAGGTCTAATCAATCCTCTATTTAGTAATTCCTCAACTTGATTTTGAATTTCTTTTTGCTCTATTTGGTTATGCCTATATGGTGCTTTACAAGGTGGTTGTGTACCAGGAATCAAATCTATTTTATGGTCTTCTGGACATGAAGGAGGTAAACCAGGTGGTAGATCTTCTGCAAAATAGTCTTTAAATTGTGCAAAAAATTATTTATGCCTAGGATGCATATGATTTTCTTTAACTTGCAGTTCATTCACCCAAATGAGATAAGATTTGCTACTTTTGCGTAATGCACGTTTAGCTTGAGTATGCGAAAGTAGTGGAAAAGCATTAGATGCATGCATACCATACAATGTAATATGTTTTCCTTGAAATTGAATATTAATTGAATGTGTGGAATAATCTATATCAGGGTTATGCTGATGTCACCAAGGCATACCTAAAATAATATCAGTGGACTGTAATGGTACAACTAGAAAATTCCTTCTTTCAGTGTATTCACCAATTTGAATTTCTAAGTCATGCACTTCCTGTGTTCCATTATACCTAGTGCCTAAGAATGTTGCTTTAATGCGATAATGCGTAGGAACAGTTTGTAATTTCAATTATTTCACTAGCTTTGCAGAAATAAAATCATGGGTACTACCATCATCATGCAAGATAATCTTTTCCTTTCCATGCACTAAACATTTCATTGTCAATAAAGAATGTGGAGTTGGCATACCTGGTAAAGTATCCAAAGGAGTGGTAATGTCGTCTTCATCTTCCGTGAAATTAGGCATTTCTTCATGTTCGTCATCTTCCATTGCTCCAAGGTAGTTGATATGGACAGGTGGCTTCTTCGAATGGCAATTGGCTGCTAGATGTCCAGGTTGGTGGCATTTATAACACACTATAGGTTTGGCTTTGGTTACATTGTTTGCAATGGCAGGAAGTCTAGGAATATTAGGATTTGGCTGTGGAATTGGCTTGGGGTTTTGATTGGTATTGGATTGTAAAACATGTGGTTTTGCCCAAGATTTACGGAAAGATGATGAAGGAAAACGACCTTGATTAAATCTTCTAAAATTTGAGTTGAATTGCTTAGTTCCATAGTTACCGTTGGCTTGGAATTGCTGTGGACGCTTGTCTCTTCCTCGAAGCTTGTCTTCAGTGTCATGAGCTAAAGAAATTGTGTCTTCAAGAGTTGCAGGCTTGAACATATTAACTTCAGCGTAGTAATGCCCAAGTAATCCAGACATATACTTGCGCTTGTGTATCGCTTCAGGTACGTCTTCAAGCATGCGTAACTGGAGTAATGCATTCCAAAAGCGCTCGGTGTACTGAGGAATAGGCTCACGATCTCGTTGCTGAAGAAGGTCCCATTGCTTTATGGCTTTTTCATGAAATTGTGGAGGAAGGAAATTCTACATAAACTTCTTCTTGAAATTCTCCTAGGTAGTGGGACAATCTATACTCTTACGAACCATGGTCCACCAAAGAGATGCTCTATTCACTAAATGATTAGTGACACACTTGATTTTATCTTTTTCTGATTATGTTTCCTCATGAAAGTAGTCATCAAACTGACTGATGAATGCAAGAACAATTTTTCCCTCTCGAGTGCCATTGAAAGTACGGAATTTGAAATTTCTTTTACTTATCTTTGTTTCCTTGCGGATGGATTGAGCTTCGAGAGTCGCGTCGATGGTACGCCAAATAAGGTCTTTAGATTGTGGTTCCCCTTTGTCGGTAGTCGATCTTTGTAAATTAGCCAATTGAATTTGCAATGCTTGCCTAGCTCATCGTTCTTCATCCAACTGCATCATGATTAAATCCAGCTTTTGCTCCATCGTAGGTTCAGGTAGATCGCCTTCAGCCATTAAATCATCCATATGTGGTTCCGTCATCCTGCAAAACTTCAAAAAAAAACCTCACACTCCCAAAATCCAATTAGCGGGATGAGCGTAGCTCAAGATCGGGTATACAAGGCTTATATTTTTTTGTGTGTGGCTTTCACAATCTTCGTCTTTGGCTATTGCGGGATTTGTAAACTTTGAAAATTTGTGTTTTATCCTTCTGCGTGTGCTGAAAATGGTTCAGCAAACCTGCGTATGCGAACAGTACCTTCCAATGAACAACTTTGCAGTTTGGAGTTTCTGCGCAGGAACAACCCTTCTATGAGTTTTGAACAGAAGTCAGTTTTGACTTCAGGTGACTTGCCTAACTTGCAGAGTTGCAGACTTAGGTGACTTACAGAGTACTAGAACTTGCAAAACTTGGTTGATTTAGCAAACTTGCAGAATAAGTAACTTTGTAGACTTGCAGAATTGATGAGACTTGTGTGATTGGAAGCTTAAGTGATTAAGCTTATAGGTTAACTTGATCAAAACGGTGAATTTTAGGGAAGGGGGCCATTTTTTCAGTCCGACGAAAATCTCGCGGCCATATTCTGATACGCCGAATTGAAATTGAGAAGCTTTTAAGCTTCTCTAAGCTTTATAAGCTTAGTATTAAGCTTTGAATATTATAAAATTTTTGAGACTTATCTCTGTAACTCCACAACTTGTATGAGAGGATGTAGGAGTGGTCCTCCGTTGCTGCAGGCCGGTCCTTCGCGATCTAAAGATGGAAACATATGTTTTTGATCGCCAGGAATCCACCCGTATCGACCGTTCGCGACGAGATTGATCGTAGAGCTTGATCGTTCTAGGAGCTCCGCCTTCGCACAAGATGGGTAGCGATTGGAAGCTCTTGATCTCAGCTTCGCTTTGATACCACTGGTGCGCAGATCGGATACTGTACGCTTGCATAGTGAATGTCGGAAGGTCCCCAAGAACAAAAGAACTCTACTTTTTGCACAAAACTCAAGGTAAAAAGCATGCAGACATGAATAAGAGACCAATTGGGTGCAATCTCCCCCCATGCCTTGTGTAAGCGCTCCACAAAGCATGTATTTTATGTATTAATCAACTTCAAGCTCAAATAATAGCCCAAATTACAAAATAGCAAGCTTTTGGCTTTTGAGTTTGCTTTAGTACAAAATAGAAATAAAGCTAATGGGCGGTGCCCAAAGAGTCAGGCATGCCCAATACAATGTCCAAGTACAAATAACATAATCGTGCGCCCATGCGCATACAAAATAATAAATAAATATCCAACGCCTCAATAAATAGGCGTGACAAAATATAGGCTCCATGCCTAAGGTATACGCCCATCAAAATATAAGTGATAAATCGAATACTCGCTATCCTCCAATGCTTTCCTCCGCCACTGCTGCTATCTCTACACATCAACTGAAGCATTCACAATCGTTAGTAAAATAATACAATTAAACCGACAAAAGTGAATACCTAGCAGTCTTCAGCTACATAAATAAATCAACTGGTTAGAAATCAATCCTAACCTTAATTTATTACGAGTGCGCACTCTAAACTCATAAACGTTTATTAATTTAATATGCATTTTGCGGAATCACCAGCTATAAAATCACCCATGTAAACACTAAATTAATGAAATGCCCGAAAAGGATAGGCGTCCCCATCAACTTCTCGCACAAAGAATCCACTTTGTGTATGAGCCCCGGTCATCAAAGTTTACGGAATCCACCGTGGCACAGAATTCACCGTGAAATATAATGCTAGAGCCCCGGTCATCAAAGTTTACGGAATCCACCGTGGCACAGAATTCACCGTGAAATATAATGCTAGAGCCCCGGTCAACAAAGTTTACGGAATCCACCGTAAAACCTCACGGAATCCACCGTGGCACGGAATCCACCGTGAAATATGCCTCCTGGCATCAGTATGAAAAAACCGATGTGTGCTTTTTATGTATGATATTGGTCTTACTAAATTAAATGTGTTTTTAATGATATCTAAGCAAAATGAAACATGTTTTTACAACTATATATTTCATAAGCAACACTCACAAGTTTTTTTTTTAAAAGCTATGTAGAAACTTAATGTATAGCTTTGATTGTTGTGTTGATGAAATGTACCTTGCAAAACATGAGCAAATCATAAATTGGGAAAGCAAAAAGTTAGTTAGTCAAATTCTAAAATGTGTCAGATTTGACATTTCACTAAATTTTGTCTATCTAAATGAACCAACTAACACTATATCACTACTATAAGTAACAAACTATTAATTAATCACTACTATGAATTAATCAATAATATATTCAACTTATCACTAACTATCACTATTAAGAAAACTATGAATTAATTCACCTAACACACTACTTAGTGTTGATTACTTTAATTCCTGGTTGATTCTATTAATAGTGTTGATTAGATTACTATGAAATCAAATCAATGAGTAATTGAAAATTTTTACTAATTAGTTTCTTGATTAATTAGTTAACTATAAACCGAATAGTTTGGATTTATTAGTTCAATTACCTACAATAATGATAAAAATAAATAAACAAATAATAGCTATGTAATTTACCACTAATTACTTTTATATTAATTAATTAACTAGAAATATTGAATAGTTTTGATTAACAATGATAATCTATAAAATAATTAATCAAACAATAAATATAATTAATCAAACAATGAAGCACAATTAACCATGATAATCTATGACATAATTAATCAAACAACAAACTAGCTTAAACAACAATCGGACAACTACAATAATCTAGGAAACAATTAATCAAACAAGGAATCAAAAACAACAACAAACTATGAATAATTGACACTATTATTTAAGAAATAATTAATTAAATCGAGCGAGACTAAACTACTAATAATTCACACTAATGAATCTCAACAAAACAAACTTTGTTACTTTGCTTACCCCATGCTTGGCCGCCAATGCTTTGTTATCATTCCATGCTTCATCCAATCCCCCTCACTCCCCCCCCCCCCTCTCTCTCTCTCTCTCAATGACATTGCAATAGAATGTTTATGGTTTTATCATTGAATCATTGAGAAAGTAAAAAACATCAAAAAGAAATATGACATAAAATATTTAAAATAATTAAACCAAAAAAGATAAGTAGAAAAATATTTAGTTTTAATTATTCACTATTAGGAATTAATTAACAATATATTTGAACTAATCACTAACTATCCAACTAATCAATATGTAATTACTAAGTAACGAACTACTAATTAGTTTGTAATTACATATTGAACTACTAATTAGTAACAAACTATTGATTAATCACGACTATTAGTTAATAATTAATATATTTAAACTAATCACTAACTATCTAATCAAACTAATCTCTATTAATTAATTGCTACTATTGATTAGCCATTAACTATCACTATTACCATATCTATGAATTAATTTACCTAACACACTACCCAGTGTTGATTAATTTAATTCTTAGTTGATTCTATTAATAGTGTTAATTAGATTACTATGAAATCAAATCAATGAATAATCAAAAAGTTTCATGATTAATTAGTTAACTATGAAGCGAAAAGTTAATTAGTTAACTATGAATTGAATAGTTTGGATCAATTAGTTCAATTAACTACGATAACTACAAAATAAAATAAATAAAACATAGCTATGAAATCCATAATTCATTAGTTAACTATAAATATTGAATAGTTTCAATTAATTGGTTTGATTAAATATGATAATCCATAAAATAATTAATCAATTAACGAAGCACAATTAACTAGGATAATCCATTATATAATTAATCAAACAATGAACTAGCAAAAACAACAATCAGACAACTACAATCATCTAGGAAATCATTAGTCAAACAAGGAAGGAAAAACAATAACAAACTATGAATGATTGACACTAATGATCTACAAAACAATTAATCAAATTGAGCAACAATAAACTACTAATAATCCACATTAATTAATCAGACAACAAACTAGCCAAAACAATAATTGGACAACTATAATGATCTAGGAAACAAATAATCAAACAAGGAAGTAAAAACAACAACAAACTATGAATAATTGACACTAATTATCTATGAAATGATTAATTGAATCAAGCAACAATAAACTACTAATAATCCACACTAATGAACCTTAAGAAAAGAAACTTCACTACTTTGCTTACCTCGTGCCTCCCCCATGCTTGGTTTATCCAATCCTTTGTCCTCTCTCTCTCTCTCTCTCTCTCTCTCTCTCTCTCTCTCTCTCTCTCTCTCTCTCTCTCTCTCTCTCTCTCTCTCTCTCTCTCTCTCTCTCTCTCTCTCTCTCTCTCTCTCTCTCAATGTCATATATGGCATCATAATAGAATGTTTATGGTTTTATTGTTGAATCCTTGAGAAAGTAAAAGGTATTAAAACGAAGATGACTTTAAATTTTTAATAGGACATTTAAAGAAAATTAAATCACTTAAAATATAAAATAGATAAGTAAAAATTAATGTTTAGCTGCACATGTAAAAAATAAAAAAATCTCTCTCTCTCTCACACAGATATTAGCAAGCTCATGTGATGAATACAAACACTTATATGTTCGATCAGGCCCCATTGACTCTCTCTCTCTCTCTCTCTCTCTCTCTCTCTCTCTCCCCCTAGACACACACTAACATGTCCATGCACACATAAATGCATGTGCATGTACACATGCACACGTTTACACACACAAGCACTATCTTGGGGGAAGGAAACACATACAAATATACATATGCACAGGATACACACACTATGCACACATATGTACACATTCACACACACACACACACACACACACACACACACACGCACGCACGCACGCACGCACGCACGCACGCACGCACACGTGCACACACACATAGAAATGGACCTAAACATAGATACAAGAAGATGTACAAACATGTGAATATGTGCATATAACACACCCATGCAGAGTGGGTTGATGATCTCAATGGGGCTCCATGTGGGAACTAGTGGGTAAAAGGACATCAAAAGTGGTAGCATGTAGGTGGCAAGAAGCATTGATAGTGGACGAGAGGGGTGGGTGGGTAAGTATTGTGGGGATATTCACACACTCACAAAAAAGCATACTCATAACACCTACAAAAAAGCTTCAATTCCTTGGCTACATTGGTGGTCGAACATACATCATGATAAGTGAGCAATTTATGGCTAGCTCCATCCAGTGGTTATGATAAGATATAGAATGTTATACACAAGGTAAGGAGCGAGGAGTGTTGTCATACCTACTCCAACTATTGGAGTTCCTCTAATCTCTCCACTCTTCTCTAATGTCATTTATGGATATGAGAAATATATATGAGAGTGAGATAGAGACAGGTAGACATACACACACATAGATGAGAGAGAGAGAGAGAGAGAGAGAGAGAGAGAGAGAGAGAGAGAGAGAGAGAGAGAGAGAGAGAGAGAGAGAGAGAGAGAGAGAGAGAGAGAGAGAGAGAGAGAGAGAGAGAGAGAGAGAGAGAGAGAGAGAGAGAGAGAGAGATCTCCAACATGCATTAGACCTCTCCATCTTGCCTCGTCACCCACCATACCCTTTGGTAACACGATGATTAGAGAAAAGAATAATCATGATAGAAAACTACATTTTTCTAGAATTTCTAATGCTTGAGTTCATTCTTTTATGTGGATTGGACCTTGAGTTTGCAATGGAACATACATGCCAAATTGTTGATATGGAGGTTATAGGCAAGTGCCATAATTGAAGAGGCGATCTATCAATACCTTTTTTGAGATGGAACTATGTAGATGCACTTTTGAAGCTCTTTCTAGAAGGAAGATCATTAGCCTATAAAGATTAAGATTGCTCTATAAGGAGTAAGATCGGCGACTATGTAGATGCACTTTCTGAGCTCTTTTTGGAGGGAAGAACATTAGCCTATGAAGATTAAGATTGGAGGCCTATAATCAAGCCTCTATGTAATGTTTCATTATTTTTATAACTAAATTACTACTATATCATTTGTTACCTTTGTTATCCTTAGAGCTATTCAATGCTTTGGATGTTTATACCATGAATGCAAGTATGGTCATTTATAAGCATCCAAACAACTTACCCACACATGTGCATGCACACACATGCACACACACGCACACACATACTCTCTCTCTCTCTCTCCAAATATATATGTCAAGATAGGTGCCAACCTTCTCTTTGCCTTGACTACATCACCATTGTGAGGATATAAATGAATGACCTATGGCAAAGGGAGTGTGTGCAAATCCATAATGTCACACTTTGCCGCAAAAACCTTGATCTTTTTCCCCCAAATGCCTTGTTTGAAAACTCTTAATCCTAAGCCTTACTACGTCATTAGCTCAAAATACTAATGGTCCTCCAAATCTAATCCCATGTTTTAACATCATAACCCTACCCCCAAACCTAGCCATAAGCCACCTAATATTCATACCCAAACATCCTAAGCTTGCAAACCCCAGCCCTTCAAGTAAATAGTCGTAAATCCTATCCCATTACTCATAGAAAGGATGGACATGCACAATGCATGTGTGCACACATACATTAACACACACTCCCCTAATATGTATGTCTAAAACCTTGGCCCTAAAATGACATCCGGGATTCACCTTCTCTCCAAGCTAGACCCCATGCCCAAAAGACTACCTAACACTACCATGTCACCATAACCACTCTAATTCCACAATCCCACCCAAACTTAAAGCCCACAAAAATGCCTCATCTTCCCTAATCCTTGGTTTGCCACCCTCACAAAAACCTTGATTCCATGCCTCAAGTATTAGGAGAATGCAAGTATATGAATACACGCATTTTTTGGAAGCAAAAGTGCTAGCATCCCATTTAGAAATTATGAACCCTCCCACCTCTACTCTACCCACATATTGAAATTTTGATTTCTTATGCATCCTCTTCCCATGAGAGAGAGAGAGAGAGAGAGAGAGAGAGAGAGAGAGAGAGAGAGAGAGAGAGAGAGAGAGAGAGAGAGAGAGAGAGAGAGAGAGAGAGAGAGAGAGAGAGAGAGAGAGAGAGAGAGAGAGAGAGAGAGAGAGAGAGAGAGAGAGAGAGAGAGAAGTGAGAGAGTTGGGAGGGAAAAAAAAGATGGCAAATTCTTAAGGTCCTAAACCTCCATATTTGAGGGAAAATTTTGCACACTTACAACAATCCACTTATATTGTATACAAAAAAGAATAACATCACATAACAATTCCATGTTCAACAAAAAATTCTATAGACTTGCAACACTCCACATATACTGTACACTCTGCCTACATGCTTCACACTTATAACGTTCCACCTATATTGTACACAAAAAAAATAGTATCACATTGCAACTCCATGTTCAATAAAACAAGTGGTAAATGTACAAATTCATAACATTCCATTGATGCTTAGACCCTTGCCCCTCTATAACAATGCTTTTAGATGGTCCAAACAAAAGAATCGGTCTGTGCAGTCAAATAACCAGGCAACTATATGGGTTCGATTTTCTAACACATATGCATACACATGACAAACAAGATGAGAATGTTATAGACACTCACAATAAAATAAAACATCAAACTGAAGGACACTCATAACATCGATAACAAATAAAATCCAAAAATGTAATTGCATAGGATAACATGAATACAACTTTCAATACAACTAGCTTCTACAAGAACTATCCACCACTTAACTATATGGCCCTTTCTTGATCTCATCAGATTTTTCAAGCCTATTAAAATCTGTTTTTGAAGAACAAAAACAACAATTAAATGAGATATTAGAAATGGCCATTTGGTGGAAATATTGGCAAGTAGTTTCTCTTTGTTTTACATCTTACCATTTGCTATTCCATAAATTGCAATCATTGATTGAAACTACTAAGGGTAAGAGTGATGCAAAACTTATACCTCCTCTCACCTCTCAAACTTGCCAATATTCATATTGACCAAGAAATGGATACTAGAAAGAAGCATGAAATATCAAATATGTGTTACTTAATTAACTAGGCAACACTACAAGTATATCACAATAATGACACTAGATACTCATGTTTTACATGAGAACATGATCAACCTCCTCAAACTTCCTACAATCATGAATATCGACTACTTAACAATCAAATTGAAGTAGGAACAAGTACAATACGAACTCATTTTGAACAAACATGTGCCACATTTAATTTTAACAAACATGCACTATGACACCATAAAAACCACTTTGCAAATTTTTAGATGGAGGCCATTGCAAAATTATGCATGTATCCTAACCTTCCAAAGATTTCTTAGGTGACGCCCCCCTTCCTTTTTCATAAATTGGTAAGCAATAAAGATTGGAAGCTACTAAATTGAACTATGACACTTGCATCCCACATATGAAATCATAACAACTAAATGCTTACAACCAAACAACAAAAAGATCAAGATCTCGTTATAGGGCTATTATTTCTTAAAATGTGGCACTCTAAGTGTGCTAAGGTGGGAATGCTAGTTTACTTTCCTAGGGTAAAGGGCCAGTAAGGTGACACTCCCAAAAGCAATATACACCCCACCCTAATTGAGAGACACTTTTGTATCAAAGATGCATCATATTGGCTATTTAAAGTTATGACACAAATTCTTTTGTATTATACATAAGCTTAATGTGAGCCAAACAATTGAGCCATTTTGTAAATTGAGTAGAAAGTTATGCATATATTGAACTATTAAAAATTTCTAACTATAAATTTTTTTAAAAAGTAACTCACGTGGAAAATATATATATATGGGGGGGGATCGGGGACTACTAGAAAGCCCCTTTACCTTAGTATGTTATCCTAGTAAGTTAAAGGGGCCAATAGATTGTCATTTAACAATCCTCCATTATAATTTTTTTTTTCCCAAGTGAGTTGCATAAATGTTTTTAATGGTCAAACTATTTATATTATATAGAACTAAAAAAAATACTAGATATTTTGATATTTTTATCATGTACTCTTAGTTACAAACGAAAGGTTTATAAAAGAGGGACAATGAGGTGTTAATAGAGTGACACTCGAGGATGCATTGCTTTAGGGTTTTACAAAATCTAAACTAAAAAAAAATTACGTGGCTCAATTGTTGGACTTAAGTTAAGCTCATTTGAAATTAAAAAAAAAATTATATTATATAATTATGTGACTAAAAAAGCACACTCAATTGGGGAAGGGTGTGTTTTCCTTTTGGAGGGCGCTACTATATTGGCCCCTTTACCCTAGGTAACAAGGGGGCCAAATTCTGCAACATTTGGGGTTCCCGCGCGGGAAAGACTCTTCTTGCGAATGCGGAGCCGTCGATGTGTGGCTGAGGATCGGAGGGTGGGGAATCGTCCCGGAGAGATCGAGAAAGGGATCGGCGAACATCATAAAAGGCTATAAAGAGAGCGTGCGTACGTGTCGCTGTATCGTTCCGAGTTTCTCACCAGCAAGCGAGAGAACGAAGAGCAACTTGCAAGCAGGCAAAAGCAGAGAGCCATCCAAGAGGATGTCGGGGCGGGGCAAGGGCGGCAAGGGCCTGGGGAAGGGCGGCGCCAAGCGGCACCGCAAGGTCCTGCGCGACAACATCCAGGGCATCACCAAGCCCGCCATCCGCCGCCTCGCCAGGAGGGGCGGCGTCAAGCGCATCAGCGGCCTCATCTACGAGGAGACGCGCGGGGTCCTGAAGATCTTCCTGGAGAACGTCATCCGGGACGCCGTCACCTACACCGAGCACGCCCGCCGCAAGACCGTCACCGCCATGGACGTCGTCTACGCCCTCAAGCGCCAAGGCCGCACCCTCTACGGCTTCGGCGGCTAAGCCAGGCATCGGAAGACGGGGGACACGGGCAGCTTCTCCGTCACCGCCTCTCGTCATGCTCTTTTTATCTGGTGTTCCTTCAACACCACCTGGCCAGCCGGGGATTTGAATCTCAAGCTTTTCGGCATAGTTTCCTCTAAACGTCTCCTGTAACGCTTGCTGTTTGCACCTGTCAGTGGGCCTTTTACGTAATGTGCAAAAGCTTCCTAGGGTTAAGCCTATTGCTCGGATGCGTTTGAAATGGCCCTCAAGTAGTTAACTTGCTTGTACTTTGAGGCCTTAATAACAAGCTTATTGATGTTTGTTGAAACTTAAGGAAAGCTCTCCCCCTTGTCTATTCAAGCAATGTGAGGAGTTTTAGAGATACTCTTAGAGGAGACATTGTGTTGTGACTTCTCTCTCTCTCTCTCTCTCTCTCTCTCTCTCACAATTATAAATAATGTTCCCTTAGACTACATAAACAATGTTTTGATATGACTCTAGATTCTTTAATTACATTTAATATGCTATAGATATTATATTTACAAAGTGACTATAATTTGATATAAAATTCTAGCAAAATCCCATAAATGATTAGAAATGATAAAATTTAGGGTTATAATTAATACATTTGAATTTATAATGGTAGTGGATATGCATGCATAAGTGAGAATAATGGTGGTGATGATGAATGAATAAAGAGAATGAAGAGTGAAGAGGGTAATGGTGTGGAGAAATTTGAGGTAGTGAAGAATGAAGAGTGGAGAGGATGGTAGTGTGGAGGAAGGAGATAATGGTGGAATTGAAAATGAGAGATGATGTGGGTAAGGATAGGAAAGGGTGAGGATATGATGAAGTGGGAGGTAAGAAGGATAATGGAGTTGAAAGGTAAATAGGGGTATAAAGGAGAGGAAAATAGTATACTTGATAAATTAGGAAAAAAATGAGTGGAGTGGGGGGATGGGAAAAATGGTGAAGAAAAGTAAAAATACATAAGGTGAAGTAAAAGATAATGTATGAAGTTTTTCTTCATAATATGTTTTATTGTCTTATGTATATAAGTTTTCATAATCAAGTTTCTTAAAAAAGTAATTGAAGGAAAGATAAACCACAAAGATTAGAAAGTGAGGAAGATTTGATAGTTTTATTTTATAAGGTATTGAGTAGAGAAAATGTGAAAAGGTCTATGTATATTTTACAATGTATTTCATTTTACTTTAAAAAGGAGAGCTTACTTTGAAAAATTTATATGGAGGAAAATACTTTAAATTATAATTGAGAAGTGTCTTAAATTTTACCATGATAGATGTGGTCTTTTTACAAGTTTCTTTGTGTATTAATATATTATTACTTTTTTTTGTGGTTATATATTTTTTATGAATGTTTTTATTTATAAAGCTTTGAATAATAAAATAAAAAGTATTATAGTTAATAATTTAAGAAAAGTGAGATGTATAAAATAAGAAAATATAAGAGAAAAAATGGAATTGGATATATGTATTAGATGAAAACATCATTGGAGTATTTTTAAAAAATCACTCAAAGACATGTTTAAGCTTGGGTTCTCTTTGTTTTATTTTTAAAGACATTGGCTTTAAGTAAAAGGCAAATTAAATTTTTTTTGGAAGGTATCATCATATTTTCTTGTCCTTATGTTGATATTTTTATATGTTTGGTAGAATTTCTTTAAATGTGAGGAGACTCTTATTCACTAGATTATTTTTATTTGGTAGGAATGTGTAAGTCTTTATAAGCATTGGTTCTTAAATAAGTTTTAAATTGTGCATTCAAAAGGTATATTTATCCATATATATTGGTATATTTGATTTTATAATATAATAAAATAATTTGGATATATAAAGCAAATTCATTTTTGTTTATAGAGTTATATTAAAGTATATAAAGTTGTTAAATGTTTTTTGGCAAAGCAAATATTCATATGCTTCGCAAAAGAAGATGCGATTCACAATAACTTATTCTTGTTATGTTAAGTACAATGATAACTAGTATTAAAGATAAACAATTTCATTTTAAGTATATCATTGTACTTTATTTATCTTGCATTATTTAAAGTTACTAGTCTTGGTAGTACATTAGGTGATGAGTGGTCTAGGTAGTAAAGGTTCTTTTCTACATAACTTCTAGATTGTCCCTTATGTTTATTACCATAAGATCTCTTAGGAAACTCATCTTTAACTATTAATTTTAATTAAAAAATATAATATAATATCACTTGCAAGGAATGATACTCTTTTATCATTAATTTTCTTTCATCCTTAGAATAGTCTTAGGAATAAATTTTTTGCTTTAATAGGTATATATTTGAGCATAATAATTATTTTAAGGTTTTTTCCATGAGTAGTAGTAATATATATGCAACTATCAAGCTAGAGATCATGCTTTGGTATTTGTGGAGATCCCAATCTTATGCACTCGTAGAGATTGTAGTGTGCAATAGTGTGGAGAGAAGGTGGGTAAGTTGTAAATGGTAAATGGAAATTCTATTGATGATGGAGAGGATGAGGTAGAAAAGACAATTCTATTCTTAGTGAGTGCAACCATACCCATAGTATGGTATCCATGATTGATTGAAATTAGTAAGACTTTGAAATTCTACCTCAAGTATTATAACTATTGTTTTGTGGTGGATTTTCTTGCCATAAGTCAATGTCAATTTGTGCTTGTGTTCTCCACGGTGTGTTGGCTATGGGTGTCAAATGCTCTAGTCGGATCTCTCTCTCTCTCTCTCTCTCTCTCTCTCTCTCTCTCTCTCTCTCTCTCTCTTCTCTCTCTTCTCTCAACCCTTCTCTTTTCCTTAATCTTTTCTCTTTCTCTCTTTTTGTACTCTCCCTAGATCATTCTCTCTCCCCTTATCTCTTTTCACTCTCTATCTCTCTTTCTATTTCTACCTCTCATTTCTCTCCTCTTTTTCTCTAACTTTACTCTCTTCCTAACTCTTGTTTCTCTCTTAAAGAATATTAGGCCATTATCCTAGTCCTTTATTACTCTCACATTTCTCATCCAAGGCTTGTCTAGCATGACATCATAATCCACTTCCTTCACATAGCTATAAAGTTTATAGAGAATTGGACTCCTATTATCTTTAGAGGTTAGTCCTTGAGGACTCCAAAAGGTCTAACTTCATTCTATTTTTTAGAGTGATAGTGAACCATATGGTTTTTACTGGTGGGTTTTCCCAAGCTTGTAGGATTACGTGACTAAGTATACTAACCCCTACTTTTGTGTCACTAATCCCTTTTGTATAGTATCTCCTAACACAATAACATGTAAGATTGTATGCATCTCAGTGCTCTCCTAAAAGGCATTCACTTGTGAGGACTTAGACATTGGATTCAGGATAAGGCTTGGTATGGAAGCAAGTAGTCAAGTCTATTCGCACTTCGACAAGTACGATGCGTTCTCTCAGGTCTGCATTTTCTAAAGACGACCAATTATTAGGGCTAAAATTCCATGACTAGTATAAGATATGTCAAGTTTGTATTATGAATGGATTGTAAGTGGCGTGTGTATTTTGCTATTTGGAGTGTAGCCATTGTTCATAATGCTTTCTCATTTGTGACTGTTTATACTATTGATCGCGATCGTAAGATGCTTTACTTCGGAAATATACAGGGCCATTTATATGTTGTTGACTTTGGTGCAATGAATCTCACAGAAGGAGATTAAGACATCCTCTATTGAATTTGTGAGGCGAGAAGTAGTGTAGACGGTCTGTCTCTTTGAGAAATACATGCCTACCAGTATGCTTACGATACAAATCCATCTTCTTGTGCATTTTGTAGATGAAGTGGAGATTGTTAGACTTGTCTATATGCGATGGATGTTTTTCTTGGAGCGCTTCATGAAAACCTTGAAAGGATTTGTGCGACAATGAGCTTGGCCAGAAGGTAGATGATTGAAGGTTGGTTGGTGTCTGAGGCGCTAGTGCATATTTCACAATGGCTACCAATGGTGGATCCAGACAACAAAATGCTATGGTCGTTAAAAGACGATGATAGATTGACCGGAGATGTGGTGGTTGGAAATGGGGTAGAAAAAAGAATGGATGTTACAATGGAGGAGAAGGTGAATCGCTTTTGTATGTTGCACCATGCCTCTATGGAGACGTGGCTCGCCAAGTACCAGATCTCTAGGCAAGATCGAGAGAAAGCGCGATCTGAATTTCAACATAGTATACGCCATCGACCAATTTGATATTCTGAGGACATGGAGGAGATGCTACGATTTATGTCAATGCGATGGTTGCATAGAGCTTTGATCACAGCGTCTTGCGAAGGGGCGGAGGTCTCAATGGAGAAGTGAAAATTCTCGAGGGGATATAGTCTAAAGGTGATAATGTGTTTAGGATTTATTATATCTATATTTTATATGCGACAACTAATTTGAGTGTTTCAATGTACAGTACAAAATATATAGTGCAGTCTGGTCGTATATATGATATTTTCACGTGGAGTGTATTGATAAAATGTGCTCCACAATGGACTGTGGTATCATGGTAATGTTTGAGTAGGAGAACCGACGACGAGCAACAGATCCAAACACGGTTATAGATGAGATGGAGTATTTTGGAAACTTGCAAAGTATTGTTACGGTGGATTATCGTAGCTTCTCCATGATATTATTCAATGTGTAGTGGTTCAAAGTGATACTTGAAGGAGCTGGAGCAACAGTTCGACGAGGTTCATTTGGATTTTTTGAAATAGATTCTGAAAAAAAATGGACAGATTTACATAACACCTTTGTGTTGCCGGCCCATTGTGAACATGTACATGAACTCATTTGTTTGTTAATTGTATTACGACATGGTACATGTCACAATAGTTTAATATCTCTTGTATGTGTTTGTGAACATGTAATCTTCTATCCAAATTCCTGACAACCTCGATGGTGATATGTTATACCTTCAGCTCCCCGAAGTACAAGAGTTTATGATCAAAGTGATGTTCCGAGCATAGATGAGGACAATATGCAAAGAGGGGTCAATATTGCAAGGAATGGAGGCGACCGAAAGCTTAGAGTATGTAGAGAAGCCATCATCGGCTAACAATGATGAAAATACAGGAGTCCAAGAATTCTTTGAGAACGAGGTGGACTCATCCTTTTGTGGTGACATGTTTATCAACCTTCTAGTGTATGCAGAGTTGTGTTAGGAGATTGACATGGGACCATAGGATACTTCATACTTGGAGCATCTACTTACTCAATTCATTGACACTTATGTATCCTTATAAGGGTATATAAGATATGTTATCACTTGCATAACAAAAAATGATGTTAGCATAATCAATTTAAATCATATAAAGCACAGTAATATAAATCTTAAAAAAATAGCAAGTGACATTTTCAAGATAAGTCGAGGGATGAGCGATGAGGAGTTGCAGGATATCTTCACGCGCATGTCTCCAGATCAGATGGTGAGATTCAGAGACATGGCGGACCAAGAGCTATCTCGCACATTGTCCAACTGCTCTACTAGATCTACTTCGGTGCGATCAGATGCTTCAGCTTTGAGCAGACGAGGTCAACGCTTTAGATTTGGGCCAAAGGGAGGGAGTGCTTCAGGGTTAGGGGGATGTTGTAGAGATATGGAGGTAGTGAGCTCGCGGTCAACATGGGATACATGTGCGACTTCTCGCTCTCGTGGTGATTCCAGGGAGCGTGGCTCAGGTGGATGTTGTGAAGGCACGGACGTGGTGTCTCTGTCTCTTTGTTCTGCTAGAGTTGCGTCACCTCCAAGATTTGTCACACATGTGGAGACGTCTACTCTAATTACTCTGGCTTTTGCTTAGCTGCCTACAGGTGGCACCCCTATGGGTGCTACTCCGATGATACTACTCGGTCGGTATACCGGATGTACAAGGATCTCCTAGATATGCCTAGGAGCGTGGATACAGGTGGGAGAGGATCCATCTTAGGCATACCCCAGAGGGATATGTCTATCTTGTCGATGATAGGTCAGGAGCCATCATCATGAATGATGAGGGGAGAAGGGTGATGGCTTGCATGAGAGAGTTATGCCAACAAGTTTTTTGGCACGCCTTAGATCATTGGAAAAACGTATCGAAGGGAAGCAAGGACTATATAATAGCATCCTTGCATGAGGAGTTTCCGGTTCCAACCATAGCACATAGATTTTCTACGGGCTAGATGATGGACTGCATGCGTGTATATATGTCACACAGGCGATCGAACGCACGCAAGGTACTCAAGAGTGGGGCTGCAAAGCCCGAGTGGCTAGACGTGGACGACTGACGCTGACTAAGGGAGGAGGCTACAGATTCTCTAGGACGTTGGAGTTAACAATGCGAGGTGGCGAGGGCACGACTGGAGGCCGGAGTGATCCATCATCTTGGGAGTGGCGGTCACATGATATATTTAGAGGACTTTGTAAGTTTTTCTTTTGTTTTGCTTGCTTATTTTTTTGCAATATCCTATGTACTGACAATCATGTTTCTAACAATCAGTATTTTGTTTTCTTTGTAGCACTCCATTACAAATTGTGATCCAACCGACCTTGAGACTTGATATGCAGAGAGGTACGGTCTCACTGCATTGATTGACCGATTGTATAGACACGGTGGCCCTGTAAGTCACTCATCTTTCTTATCCGTAGTTACCATGTTTAATTAAAATGCATTATTGTATGGTGGACTGATGTGTAGTTGTTTCTTTTTTTGTAGAGTCCGTTCGATGCTCCTTTGCAGCGGGATGAGCTTTTGGATGGTGAGGATATGTAGCTCGTCCTTGGATCCTTGGAGCTTACACACCCTTCTTTTTTGGTCACCTGATCTATGTAGACATTTTCTATATACTAGTGATATCTTGTCATGATTGTACCAATTGCTTTCATTATGCGATCATGTATTTATTTCATGTATCAGTGTTATGATTTCAGTACACTTTGTTTTTGTTTACTCGAGCATTGTACACAATGCAGAAACTATTTTGCACAAAATTTTTCCCCCTGTTATCGTCGTTATTAGTGTCGCAAATTTACCTGCACGTATCGTTATTTGTGTCGTTATTAGCATCGCAGAGCGTCGTTATCAACATCACTATTTGCATTGATATCAGCGTTGTAAATAATGACGCAAATAGCGACGTTGATATCGATGCAAATAGCGACGCTGATACCGACTGTTCTATGGCGTCACCAATAACGACGCTTTTTGCGAGACGGGGATAAATTTTGTTATTTATATTTTCGTCGCTTTTAATGTCAGTATAAGACCTATATCTTGTAGTGTTTAGGATGGTAGCAAAATAATCTAATCATATACAATAAACATTTTGGGCTCCCAAGTTTCATTTGCACTTTTGTTATAGATGATACAATAGTTTATGGAATGAGAAGGATGCCTTGTGGATGCCATGGAAAAAAAGATGAATGAATAGATATTAGATAGAGAAAAAACTCAAAGAGAGAAGGTCAAGGAACTCAAAGAGAGGCTCGAGAAGGAGAATCGAGATACATTAGATGAATGGATGTAAAAAATAAATAATGTAATATGATCTCTTGATTTTGAAAACATCCAATATTAACTTTGAGTCCAATCTTTTTCATATCCTTCAACAAATTTTAAGAGTGAATATGACTATTGGGACCATCAAAACATGTCATATTTTATAGATTTTAGCTTAAAAAGTGAAGAGGACCATGAAATGGGCTCTATCTTCTCCAAAGCAGAGAAAATAAGAATATTACATTCTTGTACATATTGTAAACTCTCTTTGCTTCTTTTCTTAATCCAAGGATTAATAAAATTACATTTTGATATTTTTGGAACCTAATGCAATAGAACACTAGTCTTGTAGAAACACTATGGCTATGCCTTGTTCATCCATCATCGATTCCTCATTAGCATATTTTATTATCACAATAGTTTCCTTGTTTGTTTTGCACAAAGAGTTGTAAAGTAGACCTTATTTGGACCCTCCCCTTTAAATCCCAGTTAGCTCTTAAAATCGATCCTTAGCACTTGAAATTTCCTATCTTTAATTCAACTTTCAATGTTTTCAATAAAAGAAATGCCATCATAGGAGAAACAAAAAGATAATCAAGCACATAGTTTCAATATGCTATAGCACAATCATGTTGCCTCCTCCCCAAAGTAGCCTTATCATGCCCATATTGCTTTTGATGTCACAATGATAGCCCTCATGTATACTTCCCAATATTTAAATGGATTGCCTATCAAACTTGCATAGCCAATTGACTTACATGAGGGTGGACCATTAAATGTCTTATTCACACTGGTAAGCTTTATCGTAATCAATACGAGAGAGTGGTTTGAAAACACAAGTAACTTCCAACATTGAATACTTGGGATTTGTTGTAATCCAACTAGTCCTTGCCATGCATATAGGAATGGTGTAGATGAGTCACTCTTCAAGTGTGACCTAGATGTTTATTATGCCATGTGTAGTTTGCATGATCACAATGGCTTGTTAATCTAATCACAACAACCATTTGTGGCTTTAGATATAGCTTTTTCCATGCTTCATTTTCTTCCATGATCATATATCCATTACCATGCGATCTATTTGTAGCATTCTTTGTCATATTCCAATCCCCAATTATCACTGTTTCAAGCTTGATTTGAATATTAACCCAATTCCACTTATCCTTCCTCTCACACAGATTTGGAGAATAAGTTGAAACTACCTCAAGGTTCATGTATTCCACTTACACCTACATACCTAAAATACATCCATAGTGATCTTGATATGTCAAAATTAGAATAAAGATATATTTGTCCAAAATAAAAGTACCACCCCTTCATCTTTCTTTTTGATAAAACATCAATATCCTCTAAACATGCTATTCACAAATCATCCGGGCATGCTTGTTTTTTAATTTAAGACACATACATATAATATTTTAGGAAATTATTGTAAATTTATTGTGTTACCTTGACCATGTTGGTGATTTCATAAAGTTTCCAGACAAAGCCCTTTATTGGAACATACAAGGTAGTAAATATCTTATTTCTAGCTATTTTTAAAGTGATCTCTAGGATATCATCTTCTTTTTTTTCCCCTTTTCCCATAAAATTTTTGGGTGTCAGGACTAATATCTTATTTATCAACCTTAGATCCACCTTTATCTTTACCATGATGTTTGGAGCTTCCTAATCCTTTATTGTGTTTGTCCATATCTAGAAGATTAGCAAATATGTCTTTTAGTTGATCCTCTGATGCACGTTTAAGGTGCACTATTTGCACTATTGCCCTTGTTAGCCATTGAGACTTCTTCCAAATTCTCTTATGAATCATATTCTCTATGCTTATGCTTATTTTACACCTTAGGACATTAACATGCAAAATGACTCGATACTTGACAATAGTAGCATGAATCAAGAAAGGGAACACAAAGTTTATATCACAAAAAATCTTTACCATGGTCATATTTTTTGAGAGAATCTCTTGGTCTCCCCTATAAGGCCATTTTTTCACCTCAAGTTTTTCCTAATGAACCCAATTTAGGATTTCATTTAACATTGGTTTGTTCAATCATATTAAAGTCCTACATTAATGTGAAATGGAACCTTGTTCAGATCCATGATATGAGACAATTTTTTGTTGGATCCATGGTACGTGACAAATTTTTGGTGGTAATAACTAATTCTAGTTATTTCTATGTGCTATAACAATTAGTTTTACATACTAATTGCTTTAGTTTGTGTTGGTGGGCAATATGTATGCCTTTCTGAAGACTTCAACTCTTATATTTGAGTATGTTTCTTGTTACAAAGTTCATGCCTATTGAGGAATTGCAATGGGTAAGAATGAGAGTTGATAAATGCAATGATAAGAATGATTTTAATTAGAAGCTTATCTAAACTAGCATTATGCTAGTTGATGAACTATCAAACATATGTAGACGTTGCAAACTTTGTAGTTGATCATGGTAACAATAATGATAATTGTTGATTAGTTATATATGAAAAAAATTTATGTCATAAGAAAATGTTAGAAGTGTATGAGTAATGTATAGGAACTTTACTTCCTTGAGGTTGTTACATATCATATTTGACAAACTCCTTATCCTATTTGCATATTAGACATGAAGATGAAAGGTATCTTGAAGGTTTAGGCCCATTGGACCCAAGGTGTATGCTATAAATGTCATCGAGGGTCTAGCCCATTCTCACACTACTAGATTGCATGTGATGAGGATGGAGAAATAAGTGAAAAGGTAAGGGGAGGGAGAAGGAGCTTGAGCTCTTGCAAGACACACACACAACACACATAGAATGCACACAAGATAGGAAGTTGAAAACCTTATCTTTCTTATTCTTACTCCAGGTAAGCTTCAAAATTATTAAAGTTGCTCCTGGGCCTTAGTGAAAATATTTGCAATTTTCTCCTATGTGCTCATATATATGAGATCAATGTCACTTGCCGAAACCCATTCTTTGATGAAACGGTAATGAAACTCAATGTGTTTCATGTGTGCATGAAACATTGGGTTCCTCAGCAATTGTATGCTACTCATACAATAAATGACAATTCTCTTGTTGATTTGTATCCCCAAATAATCAAGTGGCTTTCACATCCAAGCTACCTCACATGCTACCATAGCAACACTGTGTACTCTACCTTTGTACTAGATAATACAAGGCTGTTTCTTAGTGCTCCAAGCCACAACCCCACTCTCAAAGAAAAAATACATAGCCATTGGTGCACTTTCTACTAGACATACTGATTGCCCAATCTACATCATTATAACCAAATAATTTCACCATCAAATTAGCCTCATAAAAGATACCATAATCTAGTGTGGCCTTAAGGTATTGCAAGGTATGTCACACTATCCAAATGAGGCTTGCGAGGCACTTGTATAAACTGACTCTCCAAGCAATTGTGTAGTTATAATTTAGCGTAGGAGATAGTAGTGAAAATAAAGAATTTCACCTCTTCCTATACATTGTGGGATCATTTAATATCTCACCCACGTTAGCACTTAGTTTCACATTTTGATCTAATGTCATTGAGATTGGCTTACGATCATCCATAGCATACTACATCAACATATCCAAGATGTACTACCTTTGTGAGAACCATATCTTGTTAGATGCTCTAGTCACCTCAATGACAAGAAAGTACTTTAACTCTCCCAAGTCTTTTATATCAAATATCTACTTGAAAAGACTCTTTACATGCTCCATGTTAGGGTAAAGGCCAATGTGGCCAGTTGCCCATTTTACTCACTCTCTAACTATATATGTACATCCTCATTTTTTATCCTTTGAGTGATAAGACAATAAGGTGATGATCACAAGAGACTTATCGGAGGTACCACAAACATAGCGTCTTTTCTCTCTCTCTCTCCATGCAATCTCCATTATCCTTGTAGCTCTAACAACTAGTATTAAAGTGAGAAGAAGTCCTTAGCTAGTGCTCCCAACAGAAACCTTCACGGTCTTTGTTTTAACAAAGATTTGATGTGATGTTTACCTAATGTTTACCGCAGCATAGAGGAGCGGGAAATGGAAAAAATGAAATAGCAAAAGGCGTAGGACAAAAGGAAGAAAAAGGTGCCTTAATCGGTAACCAGACCCTGAAAAAATTAAAAACACGGGCATGGCCCTTAGGAAGTCTTAGAGTCGCCCAAGGAAAGTAAAAGAGTAAAAAGCACACCATTAAGTGTGAAAGCGCTCCCGAATCCTTGTAAAAGAGCGCCAGGCTCACTCCTGTGCAAATTGTATGCATTAGTTGGGAATAGGATAGATTAGAACGGTGGGAAATGAGAAATGGGCCTAGGCTAATGGCCGGCCATGTAAAAAAGGGGACGACCGCCCATGAAAAGTAGGGCATGTATATAAAGTTCAAAAAGTGAATGAGAAGATCATTCTTGTGTGTGGCCAAAGCTTCTTCTTCTTCTTCTTCTCTTGTTTCTTGCCTTCTTGCTTGTGCTTGAGAGAGGGATTGAGAGAGTGTGAGGGAGTGATTGTGTGAGAGTGAGGGATCTTGGAGAAGAAGCTCTCCATCTTCTCTCTTCATCTTCCCCTCCTCTCTTCTCTTCTCTTGTCTCGCATGTGGCTATGGAGGATGAAGCTCATGGGAGAGGGATTGAGGTTGCTTGAGCTTACCTCAAGGATCGTGGAGCTACCGGTGTGCAAGAAAGAGGAGGGTAGTCGATCGAGCATCAAGGTAAGCTCACTACACCCGTAAGGTAGGCATTGCGCATTGGCTATGTGAGAGGTAGCCATGGCCGCTCGGTTCGAAACACTTGAGCAATAAGTCGTCTGTAGGTCTCGGGGTAGAGCTTGTAGCCCCCCTTCATTTTGGTTCCATTGCTGGGACCGACGGAATCGAGCCTTGAGCACCGCACGCATCAAATCGAGCATAGAAGTAGGGTTTGCAGCCCGAACCGGTGCTCGAGATAGCTAGGAGATTTAGGAGGTTTTAATCCGTGAAACAAGTAAGTGTTTTGGTTTGTTGGAAGCATTAGTGTAGGACTACCATTCTGCATCTCTGTTTTGCATTTTGACTGCACTAGATTAAGGTTAGATTAGGTTAAGAAAAGAGAAAACAGAAGGTTTTGGCTGCTGCTGGAAACAGGGGACCAGATTCAAATTTCTGGGTGCCATCGATTTGTGCTACTCCAGATGAGTCTGGTGCTTCTTAGTAGTGCCCTAATCATATTTGGAAAGTCTCTTGTGATTGTGTGTAGCAGGCGTCAAGTGGGATCAAAACGCGTCAAAATCGTGCCTGCCGCCAGACGCAGTCGGACCAGGTCTCAATGGTCCGACTCCCAAAATCGGACCATCTTGCCAGAAGGAAAAATAAGGATCTTTAGTTGACCCTGCCACAGACCTGACCCCCAGGACACAACCCTGAACACCCCCAAGACCAGTTTGACCATTAGAATCTCAGAGACCAATCGAACTTAGAGCATAATAGAAAACGCAGCACAGACCTTCAGAAAGACCATAGAATAGCCGGGTTAAAACTCAAATCAGGCTAAGAATATGGAGAGAAACAGAGTGGAGTTCGCATTAAACGCTTTCTGCATCAACACTTTACTCTTGTGTTCCACTAAGTTTGCACTGCAAGAAAAGAGAAAAGTCTGTTTTCGCACCAAGCACCATGAAAGCACTAAGCATAACGTGTGAATAAGGATTGCAGCTGCTTTCAAATAAGAAGGAACACATCAGGATATCTAATAACATTAAGGAACCCACTAGTAGGAGAAGACCCCAAGACTTAGACAGGTGCCTGAGTGCCCTACTAGTAGGACCTGGAGAAGACACGAAGACACGGAAAGCAATAATATAGAGGATTGGACGCTGCCGGAGCGGCTTGGATTTATTGAGAACCTCGTGGAGCTGGAAGTAGAAACAATGTCGGGATCAAGAGGCGAACGAGGAGAGGACCAATTAGACTTAGGAGAATTTCCAACCTTAGTCCAAGAACTGGTCCACAACTACGATCTACTCACTAGGACCGTGATCCAGGGCAGACCTGTAGAGGAAGTGGTAGCAAACCTGGAAGAAGAGAGAAGAGCAATCAAGAGAGCGCTAGAAGGCATAATTGCCTACAACCATGAGCAAAGGGCTAGAAGGCTACACCAAGACGTAGATATGTACGAGGCAAGACGAGTGCTAGACCTAGCTGGAGCGGCCAAATCTGGACTGAATGTAGAGAGGGAATGGGCAGTAGAGGCTGACATGACATTGAGTGAACTGGTAGCAAAGCGACTCTTGGACAATATGTCCTTTGAACAGAGCGCTACTGCCCTAGCCACTGTGCTACTATCGGGATTGGGAGTCACGCAAGGGGCTAAAGGGCAGGCTAGAATCCCCATCGTAGCAAAACAACTAGCTAGATACGAACCTAGCAGTGACCCGTATAGTTTCATGGAGCAGTTCGAGCAAGTATGTGAGGCAAACAATATTACTGACCCTGCGCAGCGAGCTCAAGCTTTCAGCCTGTGCTTAGGCGATAAGGGGAGGACCTGGTATTCTAGTCTAGATAACGCAGAACGTACAAAATTTGTTCGCCTTAAGGGCCTCTTCATCAAGAGGTTTTCGGAGGCAGGGTATTCGGATAACCTCATCGTTAGGTTGATGAATATCAGTCAAAGGGAGAAGGAAGACATTAGGGATTATGTCACTCAGGTGCGTAGCCTCTACAAGAGAATCCCTGCCAATGAGCGACCTACCGAGAGGGCAGTGTCTACAGTGTTCATGAACAGGATTCGGAGTGAGGAGCTCTACAAGGCTTTGGCCAACAACTCCACCTTGCAACGAGACGTGCTAGCTAGAGTTTTCGAGGAGGCAATACGCGTAGACGATCAACTCGGGGAACGCAGCATGAGGACTACCAATCGAGAGAGTGCAAGCCAGAGGGACCCTGAGAGATCAACTACTTCGGGGGAAAAAGCAACTGCTAGTGTGCAGGATAAGGGAAAGAGTGTAGACCATGACCAGGGGATGGCAGAAATGAGAATGGAGATTGCACGGTTGCAAGAGCTGGTAAGGAAGCCTGTGAGATCGCATGTACAATGTATATACTGTGGCGGCAATCACCTCCCAGTTGAGTGCCAAGATCCTAGATCTCAGCCGTGCTCAAATTGCGGTAGATTCGGGGGCATGATGCAGTGCATTGCAGAATGCCGAGGAGATTCCCATACGCGAAGCAGTACAACCCTCCATACTTAGGTAATAGGCCACCCAATTTCTTTGGGAGGGGAGCCCAGTTAGCTCTCCCAACACTGATGACTGACTCAAGACCTTCCGTACCTAGGCTGGAGATGAACCCAACTGGTATACCCAGACCACCAGGGCCTTTTGTAACCCACCCATCTAGTGATGCTCCTGTTCACTTTGTGGAGGAGCCTAGTGAGGAAGAAACATATGTCAACCCATACATATCGTATGACGAGGAGGGCAACCCAGTCCTGATGGACTATCGGCCGGTGCCGGTGATGGCTTTAGGAAGAGGAAGAGGCAGAGGCTTTGGAGGGCCAAGCCAAGATCCAGTCACATGCTGGACTTGCGGCCACCCAGGCCACATTTCATCATGCTGCCTAGAACGAGAACAAGCTAATAAGGACAAAGCGAATCTCCGATGCACAGAGTGTGGAATCACACATCTGTTTCCTGACTGTCCTAGGCGGAAGCCATCAACCAGCTCTGCCAACATGCCATCGGTGCCTTTGGGGCTTTTTGGAGTGGAAACTTTTGACAATGAGGATACACCCATCCCACTACATGTTATGACGCGAGCTCAAACAAAACAGGCAGGCATATCTTTGCCAGGGCCAAGTAACCTTGACACAACCTCAATAGGAAAGAAAAGCCGGACGAGACGGAAAAAGAGAACCGATGCAAAGATAACTCTTAAAACCGAGGAAGCGACTATGTTAGTAACGGGAAAGAGGGTCACAGACGCAGAGGCGGAAACCTCAGCTCCTAAGACAGCCGAGCTAGGGTGTGCCAAGGTAGGGGAATATCCCCATCCCAAATGGCAGCTCGAGGCTATAGCTAAGGTCAAGGACGCCCAAAAGCACCTCAAGGATGCTGAACCCACATTAGAAGATCCTATTGACGATTTCTCCAGCGTGAGCACACCAGTCTCACCTTCAAAACCACAAGCTGCGAGCATACCTGCACCACTGGAGGCAACTCAGCAGCAAGGCCAAGGGGAAACTTGCCAGGACAGACAGAACGCATGGCCTAGAAATGCTAGCCTCAGGGAAAGATAAGAGCCCAGTAGCCTCCTCACAACCTTGTTGTCTACTCCAGTAACTCTAAGCTTGGAAGACCTACTTAGGCAGAATCATTCCTTATGGCAGGAGTTAAAAGACTTGATGGAGGGGCACATAGGACTTGCGGGTGCTGATCCGCAAGATCATGATGCGGTTACACAGATCCCAAGTCTAACTCTACACTTAACTCCTAAGTCTTTGCACATCAATGCTTTTTGGGAAGGCATTGAAATGCATGCAGTTTTACCCGTCCTAGCCTTAGGAGATATGACGCAAAAAGGAATTGTAGACACAGGCGCAGGTGTTAGTGTACTAAGCCATGCAGTCTTAGAGGCATGGGGAAACCCTCCTGTAGAGACTGCTAGGTTTAACATCATGTTAGCAAATGGAATGAAGGTAAGACCATTCGGGGTCTTAAAGAATTGGCTAGTAAAGATTGCCGGTGTGCAGTTTTCCGTAAACTTCATTGTCATGAAGGGAGTGGATTACGACATACTATTAGGCCGACCTTGGATGAGGAATGCGCGTGTCATTGAGGATTGGGGCAATGGTTTGATTTTCCTAGGGAATAGAACTAGTGCAGTAAGGGTAGAGATGGACACTTGGAAGACGACCCCTGTTGACCTAGATGCCATCTCAGCTATGCTGAAAGGTGATACTTAAATGACCAAACCCTATGGATCACTCACTAAATATATTCCTTGACCTGAGGATGAGAGGGATTGGATGCACTTTTTGGCAACCATTGACCTACCATTCTCGGATGAGGAAGAACTATATCGGCAGGCTGCTAAAGCCGCAACCATGCCAATTGAGGAGCCAATTGTGCCACTCTGCAAGATGGCAGGAAGTTCACTCAACCCAGGCAAATCAGCCTCGTTCCATATCCCCAACAACAAACTAGAGCTTCAGGAAATCGTAGAGTATCTGACCAATAAACTGGAAGGCAACTTGGCTGCTAACTTAAAACCTCTACGTGATCTATTAGCTAAGCCAGAATGGAAATGGACCAAGGTCTATGACCTGAATTTGTTATATAACTGGGCTCTAGTTACTGATGACAAGGAGACTGGAGAGGAAAGCTTAGGTGATGATGAGCAGTCAGAAGGACAGGACTCTGATGACGAGGAGTATGAGGACTGTCGCTCTACGGGAGAGGAGAGTGAAGAAGAGATAGATACAATAGAGTACGACACGGAAGGAAAAGCGATAGAACAAATCAGGGGAGACTCGAGGCCTAGGAGAGGAAGGACCAGTCAGAACGAAAAAGGAGTCATGCAAATGGAGTGTGACAGATCCTGGCTAGAACACATAGGAGTCGTGGATTATAAGCAAGCCGGAGTGGCACGACCATGGGTAATCCCAGTGCTCAAGACGGATGCACCTACTAAACTACGACCCCCTGGGGAAACACCTTCCTCAAGTGAGGGATGCGAGTTTAACTCAGAGTCGAAAGTCAGCACTGAGAGTGATCCTGAGATACCACAACCTTCTAAAGTCAAACGCACCAAGGGAGACTTGCCAGTCCACCTAAGGCGCAGGAGGCTAAAGGAGGAGGCCAGGAAGCAAGCAAAGGACTCAGAAGCAAAAAGGCAAAAGGAACTGCAGGATCTACCCAAACGATTTACAAAATTTAAAAAGGGTGACAGAGTGGTGATTCTACTAGGTGCGAAAAGACAAAGCTAAACTAGTGAACCGATCGAGGGACTCGCCAAAGTCAAGGAAGTTAACTTGGCTGGGGAAGGTGAAAAACCAAGGTCTGTATTCATTGCAGATGACTTGATGGAGGATGAGGAGACCAAACTTGTTGCACTCTTGCAAGAGTACATTGACGTATTTGCCTAGACATTGGATGAACTTAAGGGAGTCGACCCTAGGGTTGTGACTCATAATATCCCAATGGTCCCTGATGCAGTGCCAACAAAACAATGACCTTACCCCATGAATCCCAAACACGCCCATGCAGTAAAAGAGGAGATTGATAAACTCATGAGGGCAGGATTCATATATGAGATCGAGCACACGGACTGGGTATCACCTATCGTGATTGTCATGAAGAAAAATGGAAAAATCCGAGTGTGTGTGAACTACAAGAAAGTGAATGCCGCTACAAAGAGGGATAACTCTCCTTTACCTTACACCGAGCACATACTTGAGAGGGTAGCAGGTAAAGAATCCTACAGTTTTCTGGATGGTTTCTCGGGCTATAATCAAGTGCAAGTGCACCCCGACAGACACAATACTGCCTTTGCCACAGAATGGGGTGTATTCGCCTATATTGTCATGCCTTTTGGGCTGATGAATGCACCTGCGACTTTTCAACTCCTAATGTGCACTATCTTTAAGGACATGCTTAGGCGCGAACTGGAAGTGTTTGTAGACGATTTATGCGTACACTCTAGTTGGGCCGAACACTTAGAGAAATTGAGAGCTGTCTTTGAAAGGTGTAGGTTGTACCACCTCTTGTTGAACCCCTTAAAGTGCCAGTTCTGGGTGAAACATGGATGCATCTTAGGGCACGTAGTGTCAAGGAACGGCATTGCCACTAACTTTTCTAAAGTCAGAGTCATTGTTGACTTACTGCCACCCGATAACTACAAGGGAGTTCAGTGCTTCTTAGGACACACTAGATATTATCGACGCTTTGTACTAAATTACGCACTAATTGCTAGACCATTGTACAAGCTGTTGATAGTGTTCGAGTGGACTGAGGAATGCCAATGCGCATATGAGCAGTTGAAAAAGACTCTTACTACTGCACCAATCTTACGAGCCCCAGACTGGAACATAACGTTTCATGTACACATAGACGCCTCTAAGTTCGCTATTGGAGCCATGCTATGCCAGCTTGGTGAACATAACTTAGATTACCTGGTGAGTTTTGCCAGTAGACAGCTCACAGAGACCGAGATGAACTATTCCACGACAGAAAGGGAGGGGTTGGCCATGGTATTTGCGGTAAAGAAATTTAGGCATTACCTGTTGGCCACTCCCTTTGTCTTCTTTGTTGACCATCAAGCCTTGCTATATCTTGTGAACAAGCCTTGTGCTATGGGACACATAGCTAGATGGTTACTCCTTCTACTGGAGTTTGACTTCTTTGTAGTTGTACGCAAAGGAAGCAGCATTACATGGCTGACCACATGTCCCGCATACCCATAGGAGAAGCCGCTGGACAAGGCATACCTGACGATTTACTGGATGCTCATCTCTTTAACCTGTCTAGCGAGAGAGAATTGTTTAAAGCTGATCTGACGCCGTATTGGACCGATGACATAGTGCAAGTGCTAGAGAGCGGACTGCCTGAGAGACCCATTGAAAAGGCTAGGCTGAGAAGACTTATCCTGAAAATTCAGCCATACCAACTGATAGCCGGCCAACTCTATAGGTTGGGACAAGACGATTTATTGCGCAGATGCATATGTGAGCACGAGATGCACGATGCATTGAAAGAAGCACATGGTGGAATCGTTGGAGGACACTTTAGCGGGGACACAACAACCCGAAAGGTGCTACAATCCCAACTATGGTGGCCCATCCTTTTCCGTGATGCAGCTAAATTCGTAAAGCACTGCGATGAGTGCCAAAGGACCAAAGTGCCTGTGTGGAAAGACAAGATGGAGTTGACCCCTGTCATAGCCCGACAACCCTTTGAAAAATGGGGCATTGATTTTATTGGACCTATCAGTCCTGCGGCACAATATTCCCAAGCTCGCTACATGATAGTGACAATCGATTATCTAATGAAGTGGATAGAGGCACGAGCCACGAGGAAGAATGATGCTAAAACCATTGCAAAGTTCTTGTGGGAGCAGGTCATTTCACGGTTTGGCTATCCAATCGAACTTGTAAGCTACCAAGGCACGCACTTCATTAATGAGATGATTTCCCACTTGCTCTCTACCTTCCTAATAATTCATTGGAAG
The DNA here is from genome assembly GCF_053477565.2 of Lygodium microphyllum. Lineage (NCBI taxonomy): Eukaryota > Viridiplantae > Streptophyta > Polypodiopsida > Schizaeales > Lygodiaceae > Lygodium > Lygodium microphyllum. The sequence continues at coordinate 130,150,065 of NC_141136.1, read as the reverse complement.
CCCTCTCCCTATTACCCTCAGGCTAATGGCCAAGCCGAATCCACGAATAAAATCTTAGTCAACGTGCTTACAAAGGTAGTGTCTACTTCAAGAAGTGACTGGGACAACAAGCTAATGGCGGCCTTGTGGGCCTATCGCACAGCTTATAAAACAGCTGTAGGATAGACGCCTTTTAGGCTGACGTACGGAACTGAAGCCATTTTACCCTTAGAATTCTTCATCCCTAGCTTAAGGATAACAGTCCACGAGCGTTGGGAGGGAAGAGAGGCTTGGACCAATCACTTAGTGGAGTTAGAGCGCCTAACGGAGACCCAACTCCTCGCCACTCACTCTCTGATTTGTGAGAAGGCTCGACGAAAGATGTGGTTTGACAAGCATATCAAACAGTGAGATTTGAACAAGGGGACCTTGTTCTGCTATACTCTGTAAAAGGACATAAATAGAAGATGAAGTTTCGGGGGCTAGGGCCTTTCAGAGTACGCATGATTGGTAGAACAAGGAATGTTGAGTTAGAGACACTTGAAGGCGAAGGAATAGGCTTTTTTAATGGCAGCCGCATAAAGAAGTACTATCCTCCTTCCCATCCATTACATGAGCCACCCATGCTAGAACCCCCAATGAACGTCTGCATGGCTACTATAACTTACAGATTAGGACGAAGAAGCAATGGCACTGGTGTATCTACGAATCACAGTCACAGCAGGAGCGACGTATTCTTTCGATGCCTTGCTTGATGAAGGTGCCGACTACAACATCTTGACGCATGACCATTGGACACGCATTGGTCAACCGAAACTACAGCCCACTAATGCCAAACTCACCCCGTTTGGGGGTAATGCTTATTCACTCCTAGGGAAGTGCAAGGTAGTCGTTTCTATCGAGTCTGAAAGTTTACTAGCTTTCTTCCATGTGTTGCCTGACACTAAAGGAGCCGGTAATATGTCACTATTAGGTCGTACTTTCAAGAAGCAAACGAATTGTAATGTGGATTACAACCTAAACTACATTCATCTTGCTATAGGCAATGTGCGTATAGTGATGACTTTCAGCAAGGGCTGTCCTGACTCCTCCACCATTACGAAGCCACTGGTAGAAACCCCTATGACCACACTTCAGCCCAAGTCTAAATAGAAGAAAACTAAGGCCTCATGCCAGGCTCTCGACCCTATTCCCAAACCCACCGAGAGTGCTCACAAGGCCAAGGAGTCCAAGCTTATATGGGTGCCAAAATGGCAAAGACCACATCCGGGTAGACCACCCAAATGTGATTCTAAACACCAAAATAATCAGCCATCACGGCCTAAGAGGTAGTCTAGATGCTATCGACATAGACACACAGCCACGCCGCGATGGATCCCCAAAGATCTCTTGCGAGCACAAGGATACTACGAGGGAAACCCCTGGATTTGGGTGCCTAAAAATGGCAAGTTTAAAAGCTCATCTACAAGCAATCTCACCCCAGTGAGGGAGGCTTGCACACATGGTGCCCAGGGCATAGTCAGCAAACCATTGCCCGCTGTGGCTAGTAAGCCCCAGCTCATCTATTGACCAAAGCAAATGCCGCAAGCCTTAGACTTACCTAATCTAGAGAACTTAAATACCCCCATGACTGCTCACTCAGAACCCAACACAACTCCCATGCCCCCAGAGCTTCCTACAGCACCTCAAAGTGCTTCGGAGTGCAAAGCCACACCTGTGACACCAATGATGGGGTCACCACTATCCAGTCCATTTGCACCATTCCCATCAGTAGGTCTTAAACCTTCCTACGCGGTACGACCTTTCCTTTCCTTGGCTAAAGACCTTGCCGCGACTTCTGGGGATGACTTTTTGGCCCTTCTCACTCCAGCAGAAGCACCAGTAGGAGGAGAATCCCCTGCCTCAACAGCACGCTCCACAAGGAAGAAACCTGCCTCAAAGGTGGCCACAATTAGATATGGTGGTGTTTTGACAGCCATCATAAATGAAGCAATGAAGGATGCTAGAGTCATGGAAGAGCAAGCTGCACATCAAAGCCCACCTCACCACAAAGGAGAAGAATCAAGTGAAAGAACGATAAGTGGCAAGGGAGAACAGGAGGTGCCACCTACACAAGCAAGCAAACCAGAAGGACAAAAGAAAGGGGACAGGAGACAGAAGGAAAGGAAAGAGATAGTAGAGCTATGACTAGGTTAATGATGCGGACTACTCTCCTTCCTTCCTTCTGTCTAGAGCTCTTAGAAAATATGAGTGACACCCGCTTCACAAGGTGTAATCACTCTTTCTTGTCAACCACTCCTCTGAGAGCTAAGGCCGATATTAAAGAATACCTATAAAGTCGTGCATTCTTATCTCAATGCATGCGACCGCCTCGTGATTAAATGGGTGTGATATGCCTTGAAAATTGTACTCCCTCTCTCATTCTCAAAAAAAAAAAAAAAAAAGAAAGCAAAGAGAGAAAAAGCCACAAGGAAACAAAGACAAGGTGATTGGAGAGAAAGACAAGAGCAAAAAATAGCAAAGCTGAAAGATAAATCTACTACTAAGCACGTTAACAAGGAGAACACTTCACATGTGCTTGCAGTCTCCCTTCATTGTTATTGTGCACCACACTCACTGTATCTAGGGTTCTCCCTAGCCCCTTCCCCACTTCACACTTAGGGCACATCAAGGGCAGGACTTTCAGACCTGTCACCCTAAGTTTTGTACCGCACCTCCACTGGCACGGGCACCATGCACTACACAGTGAGACAGACACACCCCCTAGGAAGTGCACAACTTTTCTTGCAGGTTATGTTTGTGTTTCAAGAACTGGCTGCTTGGCTGAAGACGATCATCCACTACATCCTCCAATGACAAGGAATTTTTCCATGAGTCGGACATGACTCCATTACTGCAACTTCAGGAGCTTCGCTGCAAAGGTTTAAATGGCTCAATAGATTTCATGTTGCCAATCATCCGCCTACTGATGGCTGCCATGACTGAACCAAATCAAGCAGAAGGAAAACCAAGTGATGGATCTGCCATTGGCTTAGATTTTGAAACCTCATCTTCCAAAGATGCATGCCTACCGCCTCAAGATCTACGGATCGCTTATTAATTCCACAAGGCTGAAGATTTTCAATGCAAGGTTCAAGATCTTCAGCTCAACATTGAAGATCTTGAAATCAAACATGAAGATCTTGAAATCAAACCTGAAGATCTTGAAATCAAAGCTGAAGATCTTCAAATCAAAGACAAGGATCCTCATGATAACAAGATCTTCAAAACAAAGACAAAGATCTTCCATGCGAAGACAAATCAAACCTTTGTCAAGACAGAGTTCAGGGGGGTTTCTCCAAGATAAATCCCTCCAACACCATTCTCCTAAGGGATTGCTTATTCATCAAGCATTTCTGTTGACCAAAGGATAACCGGCTACCTATTTTCCACCAGCCAATTGGAACCTCTATCAGCCGCGCAGAATGGGAGCCACAACTGTGTGTGAAATCCCGAGTATTTTCATGAAGTCTAAAGCACGTCGGAATCTCTCCTGGTCATCGTCATCAAAATCCATCACCTCTCATTCACAAGCATCAGTGTCATCTACCCATCAGTTCCACCTAGCAACAGCATCATCTATCCTACTACTTCCCACCACAGTGCCATGGGACTGGCACTTGGCTAGGAGGGGGGTAATGTTTACCTAATGTTTACCGCAGCACAGAGGAGTGGGAAATGGAAAAAAGGAAATAGCAAAAGGCGCATGACAAAAGGAAGAAAAAGGTGCCTTAACCCGTAACCAGACCCTGAAAAAATTAAAAGCACGGGCACGACCCTCAGGAAGTCTTAGAGTCGCCCAAGGAAAGTAAAAGAGTAAAAAGCACACCATTAAGTGTGAAAGCGCTCCCGAATCCTTGTAAAAGAGCGCTAGGCTTACTCCTGTGCAAATTTTGTGCATTAGTTGGGAATATGATAGATTAGAATGGTGGGAAATGAGAAATGGGCCTAGGCTAATGGCCGGCCATGTAAAAAAGGGGATGACCGCCCATGAAAAGTAGGGCATGTATATAAAGTTCAAAAAGTGAATGAGAAGATCATTCTTGTGTGTGGCCAAAGGTTCTTCTTCTTCTTCTCTTGTTTCTTGCCTTCTTGCTTGTGCTTGAGAGAGGGATTGAGAGAGTGTGAGGGAGTGATTGTGTGAGAGTGAGGGATCTTGGAGAAGAAGCTCTCCATCTTCTCTCTTCATCTTCCCCTCCTCTCTTCTCTTCTCTTGTCTCGCACATGGCTATGGAGGATGAAGCTCATGGGAGAGGGATTGAGGTTTCTTGAGCTTGCCTCAAGGATTGTGGAACTACCGGTGTGCGAGAAAGAGGAGGGTACTTGATCGAGCATCAAGGTAAGCTCACTACACCCGTAAGGTAGGCATTGCGCGTCGGCTATGTGAGAGATAGCCATGGCCGCTCAGTTCGAAACACTTGAGCAATAAGTGGTCCGTAGGTATTGGGGTAGAGCTTGTAGCTCCCCTTCAGATTTGATGTGTGCAAAGAGGTTTGAAAATTCTCAAGTATATTCCATAAGGGCTCAATCTTCTCCATTTTTTGATTGGAGACTATCTAGGTCTCCATTTTTGACTTGTAAGTGTTGCATAGGCAGTTTTGTATTTTTCAATGATTTTTCATAGGTTGTTTAGAAACTATAAGAATGGGTTAAGAATTATATTGTCAACTATAGATATAACGTATATAGGTTATTGGACATTAGCAATGAGTAATAGTTTGCTTGAAACAAGTTCAGATTGGAGGTTGTCTGACATTGGTTACAAACTATAGGCTTCACAATTTTGGAGGTTGTTGTTGGTTGCTATTGTATGGAGCAAGTGTTATAAAAGTGGAGACTTTGATGTTTATGCTATTGTAGCAATTCTTGATCTATGTACATTTTTATAGTATCCATGCATATTTGCTTGTGAATGAGGCAAGAACACTGTTCTTTTATATATTGCCGCAGTTTTTGGGAAATCATTCTTTTGATATACTTTCGAATAGTTGAATATTGTTACGCTAGTATATCTGTGAGCAAGTATTGATATGGTAATACTATAGCTTAACTATATGTAGTGATTTTTCACAATGTTTGGATAATGATATATGCATTATTACTAAGTGGTGGTTCATTTTCTATCTTCTCTCAGTTTTGGTTATACTGATAGGTGTTGCAAAAAGTCTACTAGTTTCATGGTGCATTTTGTTGACTCTTTGGTTGTTGTCACTTGATAGTTGGTTGTTTCATCATTTGCAATGGATAGGGAATTGTATAATATCTAGAAGTTTGATGGTACTAACTTCAGTTTGAGAAAGGAACAGATCCAATGTGTCCTTATTCACAAGAAGCAATTAAGGCTCATAAGAGGCATAGATGCCAAACCACTAAACATGTCTAAAGATGATTGGGTTAGAGCTTGATACATTGGCCAAATCCACTATTAAGTTGCACTTTGTAGAATCTATGTATTTTGCAATCATAAATGAGATGACTACACATGATTTATGGAAGAAGCTATGTGATAGCGAAAGTATTTTTAAAGTAGAAGGATTTGAGAGAGAGATTCTTAGTGGTGTAGAAGAAAGTATTGAGAGTGCTAAGTCAATGGACTATTGCTCTTTGAGTAAGGTTTTGATGAATGATGAGTTGATGGAGTTGTGTTTGAGTACTGATGAGAGTTGGTTCGAGTGATAGAGAGACTTGAAGAGACTCAAGTTGATTTTGTGAGTGAGTTTGTGAATGAGATAAACTTTGAGTTGAGTGGACCTCATTTCTTAATGCATCTCAATGAGAGTGTGAGTGATAGTTACTATGGCAACAACGATGAGGTGACTTCCTCTTTAAATGGCTCTAGAGATGCCTTTAGTGCTCCTAGATTCATATCCTTTACATGGTTTTTTCACATTCAAGAAAAAAAGGGATTGGAATTTTAATGGTCCAATTAGTGACATGGATGATGCTTGGAGAGCACATGGCCTTTTACCAATGAGAAAGGAGGAAGATAGGAGGTGAAACTTGGTTCCTCATATTTTGACTTTGATTCAATGACATCTCTACTCACTTGCGCAAAATAAAGTGTTGGTGTATGGGCTTTTGGAAGCTCATATGTGAGAGAACATTCCAAATGAGGATAGAGAAGTTGAAGCTTGGATATGGGTAATAGAGCTTGATGAGATGGTGCATGTGAGAAATCAAGCACTAATTGAATGCTAGTATGATTGTGCAACTTCAAATTCTTTTGATTATAATATGAGAATACCATGAAGATATTTATTGTATGGAACCTTAGAGAGGGAAAGGTGATCTATATTTTCCAAGCACGTATAAGGAAAGATGTTGAAACATTACATGATGAATATTTTGATGATGAAGAAACGGAGGAATGAAAAAGTTTTGTTTTAGAGACCAAATCATATGACATAAAGATATATGACCAATATTAGATAAGACCCAAGGACATAGAGAAAAAATCATTGATAGATGTGGGAAACTTTTGTGAAAAGTCTTGTGCATAAATGCTTGCACATTAGGAGGTGGGCTAAATAGGCCACAATTTTTCATTAAAAAAGAAAAACCCTTAAGGCTAGATATGATAGGGAGAAATTATGATTTGATTTTTCTATTTGGTTGTTGGATTTCTATCACACATTTCACCCCTTTTTGGTTGAGATTAATGGGGTAGCTTGTAGGATGAGAGTGAAGCCACATCAATGCAATTGAGCATCAATGAGATTAGGTAAAATTCTATGCCTTTAACTTGCACTACACAAATCTAGAGTATCATAAGCTTAAATGTTCCAATGCATTGCACGTGAGGGTGTTTTCCCTAGATTTTCAACTATTACCATGCTAAAGGATTAGAAAGATGCACTTATTGCACCATCACTGTGAGTACTAGCATGACATGAGGTCCATTGTAACTATCTGCAATTTTTGATGAATGACCAATTGAGTGAGTACCTTTAATTGAGCATGCATACTTCTTGCACCCATGTGGGCATGTTCTATCACTCAAATAGGAACCCCTTGAGGAATGTGAGACAATGTTGGAAGAGTTAGAGGGTCATGAAGGACTACATCAACTGTGAGAATGGTTTTTTGCTAATCAATGATCTTATCGTGTGCTAGTGAGTTTGGTGTTTGGGGGAGAGGGGACTGAAATGGAGATTTCTTTCTTCTTGAGCACATAGTTTATTTCAAACAATGATTTTTAGTAGGCCACTCTTGAATTGAACTAAAATAGGTACAATATAATATCAAAATTATTTGAAGAACCAAGGGGGGACTTATTGGTGCTCATGCTTAACAATGGGGCATTGGATAGAATCCTATTTTTTGAAGAGTTTCATTATGCCTAAATTAATAGATTAAAACTTGAAGAACAATACTTTTTTTGAACATAATTTCTAGCACTCAGACTGACACGGACTATTAGATATATTTAGATTGAGAACCCTTAGGTGTGGTGTAGTGCTTGGGGTGCATATTTCTTTTCATATTTATTTTTTCCTTTTAAATAAGTGAAGTGTCACACAACTAGGATTTTAGCCTTTCATGATTGAATTGGAAGCATCACATATCTAAGATAGTAACTTGGCTCTTAGAAGGAGTTTATGCACTCTAGTGTGTACAATGACAATTGAGCTAGGACAATTAAAGTACAAGCCTTGATGTTGATGTATTGGTGAAAAGGAAATTGATTATAAAGTAGAAGTCAATGCATACCTTGCTTGAAGTAGTTGGGACTTTGACGTTGTTTGTTCTTGCATTGCTTTGAAGATCATTGAGGCTTCAAGGTGATCTTGCATCTTGGGTGCTTTAGTAATTGGGAATCTCTTGAAATTCTACAATGCTAATGTCTTCTCCAAGTCAATCTTGCATGGCTTGTCACCTAGTTTATTATGCATTCACTCAATGAAGCTTTGAGAAAAACATGCAATTGATCCTACTCAAAAAAATTGACTATAACTTGATATTTTCACCACTTTACCTTGTATATCCTCTGCATCATGAATGTTGCAATGCTTCCAAGCATGTGTTAGACTCGTGACATGTGTGCATTTTTTGTGTTTAAAAAATTATCTATACATAATTACAAGGGGCTATTCATTTAAATACATGTAAAGGTGTTGAGCTATTGTATATTATCACTTGCTTTGAAACAAGCCATTTGTACAAGTTTGGATTTTATTGGAAAGAGATAGAGGTATCATAAAGTTTGGTATCATAGCTAGCATGGATAATAAGAAAGTTCTCAAACATATGTATATGTGGTCACTAAGCATAAGCCCACTAAGAATAGATAAGATGACACAATGAATATGCCATAACTAAGAGTGGACTATGTGAGTATAGTTTAGTTGTAAAATCCCTTGCATATCCTCCATGTTGGTCACCTAATGCACAAACATAAAGTCTTGCCACATCACTAAGGTGTATAATGGATGCTAGTTCATGTAGAGCTTAACATATTGACACCCCCGCTCAAATTGAGCATAAGCTCATGAATTACTAACATAAACCAAGCTAATATCACTTGCTAGGACCTAGTCCCAAATTAAATGGTAGTGGAATTGTATGTGTTTGGTTTCCATATGATATATTGGATTCTTGGTTAGCTGAATGCTGCTAAGATTATCATAGTAGATGATAAAATTCTTGTTCACTTGTAGAACTAAATCACCAAGAATCTTTCAAAATCAAGCTACCTCACATGCTATATATACTTTATGCATCCCTTTAAACTTTGGCAAGCCATTCACAATCTATTCTGGTTACATATTTTTTAGACAATGCACATTTATATAACTAATCTTCTTAAGCCAAATTTCAATATTTGTTGTGACACTTGAACCTTGTGTAAACATAACAATATTCATTTTTGAAAGACTTTTATCGTGAGTAAACAATTTTCTAGGTACGCTTACCTTTTGCAATTAACCTACAACCATTTCTAGGGTTCTCTATATAACAACCATATGTAAACCAAACTTGCAATCCCTATTATTTTATATGACCAATAGAAACAATGCTCTTAATTATAATGTTGGACACATAAAAAATATCAAACAAGTATTTTATTTTATGATTCTACATAGACATACATTTACAATGTGAGCAATGGGTGAGCTGTATCATCCCTTGTCTCCAGATAGCCTGGAGGCTTTGGATTGCATATCTCTCTAAACTAGTCTCCATAAAAGTCATGTGATTAGAGGCACTTGAGTCTACATACCATACATCATTCTTAAATGAGCTATTAGTAGTCATAGTACTCATGAAATGCTATACGATAAATAACTATATGCTTTTGTTATCATTATTTCTACTAATAGAAGTATACTTGCACTGTTACCTATTTTCATATCTAATTTCGGCCTTCTTTTCGAAATAGTTATTGGAGATATGGTCTTTTTCACCACAATGCTACCATTCCTTATTATCACCAAATTCTACTACATATTATAACTTGTAACTTGCTATATTTGGCTTCCCTTCTTAAAACTATCCTTCTCTATTTTGTTGTGCATCATAACCTTAATCGTGACCACCAACTTGGCCTTGGGTGCCACTATCTCCATTAGTCAAACAAAATATATGTTTTTCTCTATTCTTACTTTGAGAAGAAGAGGATTCCAAGCCAATATTGTTCTCCTCAAGTATCAATCAAGAACATTAAATTTTCAAAGTTAGGGATACTATCCCTTGTATTCATGACTTGAAGCTCTTAACTTCATCTCCAAGTCCATCTAAAGATGCATATTCAACAACAACATCATCAATTACTACATTGATAGATCCAAGAAATTCCACAATATTATTTATCTTTACTACATAACCATTAACAAAACCAATACCCTCTTTTAACTTCTCACAACCAATACCCTCTTTACTACATAACCATTAACAAAACCAATACCCTCTTTTAACTTCTCACAACCAAAATCTCACATAGTAAAGTAAGTGTGATTGTGATAAAGTTCCATCGTATCACTAGATAGTAGCAAAGCTCAACCAAACCAATAACATTTCTTTGTTATAAGACCCAACACAACTTTGGTATAATAGTTTGAAAGTAAATATCCAGTCCAAGACTAAGAAGAGTGCACAAGACAAAAAGGAAATCATGCATTGTTTCAAAACAAAAGGTAATGGAAGGAGACAAAAATCCCGTATGCAATAGATTAGTAAATAACATAGTCAAGTACAAAGAGTTGCCATAGCAACTACAATTTGCAAGAACATGACTTGTTACAATGACTATAGGTTTATTTCTTCCCTATCATAGAAAATAGATTCCACAAGATGGAATCAAATGGAGTTTTTGGCATTGCACTAGCCATCTCCTTTAGATCAGCATCTCCCTTTTGGTAGTTCCTTCAATATTACTCTCTTTGTTATCAACTATGCCCTTGGCTATCCCTTTGTATTAGTAGTCATTTCCTTAGCAGTCTCCTCACAACCCTCAACCCCCTCAGCCTCATCCACTAGTTTGCTACCATTATTAGAAACCATTCCCTCTTTGGCATCTTTTCCCTTCTCCTTGCCAGCCTCCCAACTACCCTCCTTCTTTCCATTAGGAGCCCCTCCCCCACTTTTGGTATCGGTAGCATCTGGATCCCCCTTAGTGTCAACAATATCTAATATTGACTTATCAATGGAAGAGGCTTTATTAGCCTTGGTGTGCTTCACATTTGGCATGTCATCGTTTGATAATCACAGGCTTAGCAACAATAACTTTGTCTTTAGCAATCCCCCTCTCCTCCATAACAGAACTCTCTTGGCTATTCCTTGTTGTGTCCCCATCTAGCTCCACCACACCCCCCTTCTCCTCCATTGTGTATCTTCCCCATAATGTATGAGTCCCAAACATATTACTCACAATAGACTTTGTTGGTCTTGGCCTATCATACTCCACATTATTTGTAGTCTTCCTATCTTTGATGACCTTGGCCAGACATTCCTCATCTATGCAATAATGACATGTGTTTCCAAATGCATGATCACACCAAATAAATATTATAATCAACACATAAAATCACCATCATGGATAATAGTGAAAACAGACAAGAGGGGAGAGAGGTGAAGCACTCAAGAGAGCACACACACAAAAAAGCAATGGAGACTTGAGGGCATAGAGAGATAGGGTTGAAAACTTCTTCTTCTTTCTCCTTTTTTCACACAAAATAACTAATTCTACAACATCATAAAAGACTAATGTGAAAGTACCACAACGTATGTACACGTGGTCACTAAGTGTGAACTGCTAGGAAAGAAGAGGTGGTACAATAAATGTGCCATAACCAAGGATGGACTACATGGTGTAGTCCAGTTGTAGAATTACTAGTATATCCTCATATTGGTCACCTAACATGCCATTGAATAGTATTGTGCCACATCATTAAGGCATGTAGTATGGATACTAGTTTATGTAGAGCTCAACATCTTAACGCTCCCCCTCAACCTTAGCATGAGGTCGTGAACTCCATGCATAGTCCTGAAGCATCAAAGCTTCTCAACTCCAAGGCCTTGGTGAAAATATTAGTAGCTTGATCCTCTGTGCTGACATAAACCAAGTCAATATCACCTGCTAGAACCCACTCTTGAATGAAATGGTAATGGACCTCTATGTGTTTGGTTCGCGCATGATAGATTGGGTTCCTAGCCAATTGAATGCTTCTAAGGTCATCACATTAGATGATAACCTTCTTATCCACCTGGATCTCCAAATCGCCAAGTAGCTTACATAACCAAGCCGTCTCACATGCTTCATTTGTAGCACCTCTATACTTTGCCTCTGCTAGACAAGGCAATTGTCGGCTATTTCTTGCTATTCCAAGTAACAATAGTACCCCCAAAGGAAAACATAAAACCACTGGTAGATCTCCTATTTGAAATACTACTATCCCAATGTGCATTTATGTAACCATGCAAATCCAATGGTATACCTACACCGTAGAATAAGGCATAGTCCAATGTGGACTTAACATAGTGCAATGTGCACCACACTATTGCATTCAAATGTGGCTTTCATGGAAGTTGCATAAATTAACTCTCCAAACCAATTATGTAGTTTAGTTCTGGCTCAGTTAAGAAATCGAGCTAAACTCTAACAGAGTCTCTCACCTAAGGATCATTCCTAGGTCTCTAAGTCAAGTTCTACAAGTATGTGAAGCTCATAGATATTGAGATGGTAGGGTACATCACAATTGAGGATGACATTTGACATAAAGAGCAATGGAGGAGTTGTTTCTCATGCTAGATGCATCTACATAGGAAATTAGTTACTGTAAATGAGTGAGTGGATACATGTCCTATACAATTCAAATGTTCATTCCTTTGTGTAAATAATCATGTGTATAAAGAGAACAAACAATATGCATTAAGTGTATGAATTGGAGTTATGATTCATGCTACCATTTTTATCTCATAGTATGTGAAATATAGGAAGATAGTTTGTATATCTTTTGTGTAATACTACATTTACACCTTTTTATAGTAGCGCTTTAGGTCTTTTCTTTCTAAGTGGAAACAACAATGTGTCACGAGCTCATTTATTTTGTGATACAATTCATATTGAACAATTATACCCTTTTTGTGTAGGTAGCTTGAAGATTTGCTACTTTACAATGTTTATATGAAAGGTGACACTTACTTTTTTGGAGAGAGAGAGAGAGAGAGAGAGAGAGAGAGAGAGAGAGAGAGAGAGAGAGAGAGAGAGAGAATCAAGTATGTTTTCTATCAATATTGCAAAGATCAAGTTACCATTGCACTATGTTGGAAAAGTTGGGGCATGAAAAAATATATTTAATGCAATCAATATCAAATTACATGTAGTTTGAAAAATTGTGAGCTTTTAAAGCCCACAAAGTGTGTGAATTGTGATTAGGAGACCTAACTAACAATGCCAATTAGGGGAGCCTATATTTAATGCAACATGCTTGAGCTCACATTAGAAAATAAAACATTAAACTAGCATTTCAAATAGTCCTTCTATTTTACATCAATGCACACTTGAGGCATCTTTTGTGAGCAAAGGAAAGCATGAGGTGTAGCCTCATGATCTTTGCAAGCTTGCAAATTATGCAATGTGCAATTAATGGTGTTGTTGGCGAGGCCAACTACTACCTTGAAACAAAAATATTTTTTACAAAAAATTAAAAAATGGTTAAATTCATATTTTAATGTCTTTTTTTTCCTATAGACCCTAGGCACTATTTGAGAAAGTGGTGCCTTAGTTTATCATAGAGCTAGTTAGCTTTGATGATTTCCTACTAAACACAAACCTGGAAGGATTTTAGCTCGCAAGTAAAATTTCTAAAAATTTATATCCAAATTGCTTGATTTGTCATTTTAAGAAGAGTCAAATGGAATTTTTGTACATTTTCATTCAAGAAGACCTAGATTTGAAGGTTTCGGTACCCTCTCTAAAGAGGGGTTTATGGTTCACAAGAAGAATAGAAACAAACTAGCTAGTTTGGTCGGTGTTATTGGCCATGCTCGCTAATCATGCTTTGTGAAGTTGGCAACTATGCGAAACTCACGAGGCTACACCTTGCTTGCTTCATGCTCTTTTAAGCAAACGGAAGCAACTGCGCAATCGTGCGGTTGCTTCCCTTTGTATTCAAGAAGAAAAAAACCTTGAAACATGTTACAATGGAGTTAAGATACTCCATGGAGTAAAGAAAGGAACTAATATCACTCATTGCTATGAAGTAAACGCTATAGCAAAAATGAGAATCACTTGCTATTGTTCGCAAAGCAGTAATATTGAAGGAATCAACACCCTTGTTTCTTGATGCCAAAGTTGCATGGCTATTGAGGAAGGATGCATAGTCATGCATAGAATGAATGTTCATATAAACATATGAGATAAGATCATCCATTGTAACACCATGAAAAATCATGTGCGAAGGAATTGAAACACATGTACGATCATCTAAAGTCCGATTCTAAAAAATTCTAACCAGTGCCTCAACATTCTACATATTCATTAAAGGTTGCCTTATCATAATTCTCTCATTATGTAGACACTTGCAAATTCTAAGACAATCGTAAAATTTACATATGATTCTGCAAGGGAGAATAACAAAATGTTGCATCCAAAGGCTAGTCATCTCTCTTATGGCTAGCCTTTGGAAACATAGGTAAAATTTGACAAAAATCACCACAAAAAAGTATTAGCTTTCCTCCAAATGGCCTACTACAAACCAGGATGTCTTGCAAAGTTCTATCTAATGCTTCAAATGCATCATCAATGCCTCATTCCAATGATAAGACATGCAATCTTTAGTAACTCTTCTAGCTAGCCCTATAAAATAATATTATATATATTGAAGTATTATTTAGCCCTAGTGGAATCTTGAATCTCAAGTGTGTTATTTGTCCCTTTGGCAACAACAACTCAGCAATTCCTGAGGAAGCACTAGCCAACACAAATTTTTCCTCCTCTTGCAATATTGCTAACCTGGTCCACCCAAAAAGAACATGATGCCATGTGATGAGTTTACTAGATCATGCATATGCAAGTACGCCTTCCTCTCACACATTCAAAGTGGACTCCATTAAACATGCAGTGTTTTGTTGAGATTCAAAGTTAACATCCAACTCCTCATGAATCAAAGGAATAGTGAAAGTTGAAATAATATTTGGTCAATTTCATACATTTCCTCAAATTGGTCTAGAATTTGGCCATATTGCCACAAGATATCTTCCAAGTGCAGCAATCCTAAATTAAAGGCTACTTATTGTGTGGAATGTTCATGACCACCTAAGAATATCATTTTTCAACAAATGGAACTTGAATTGATCCCACAATTGGCAAAGTCTACCAACAAAGTTGCAAAAAGAGCATGCAATTGTCTACATGTTTGCACCATCATAGCTTCTTCCATGCACATGTGCCACTCATGCTCAGATAGCAAGCCCTTTGCAATGCAAGTTACCTTGATGAATGATGGATGCATTACTACAATTGTTTGAAGATCCTCAAAAGATTTGCAACCCTTACAAATAGTGAGTAGTATTCTCAAGAAACGTAGCTCGGATGGAGGCACAAAGAAAATACGCTCACAAATATCTCCCTTTTTTTGCTTTGTTCAAAGTTTTCTTAAAGAGAGTTTCAAACCCATTGCGATGGATTTGATGAATGTTGCCATTTGCAATCACTTCTCTTATATTGCCAGTGATTCGTGTCTTTTGGATTCTTGGATGATGAAGATTTTTAGGACAACTCTTGGTCTTGGTTGTTCTTAGCATGATCTAAAATCCAGTATCACTTTCCTAAAAATTGAATGTCAATTTCTATCATTTTCTCATTCACGAAGAATGTAGACTACAATGTTTTCAAGACAACATTTTCCTTCTATTTTTTACAATGTTATCTAAATTTTTGTGAAGATTATTTGTTGTTTTCTACAATTTTCTTCGTTAGGAAATCTATGGTTGAATTATGAGTATTCATAGTAATTTTTGTATTGGTTATTATTCTTGTTTTGCCGTGGTAGAATATGCTAATATACTTTGGCAATCCTGCTAAGTTTATACATTATTACACTCATGATTTAGAAGTCTAATGTAGAACAAAGAGACTTGCAGGAGGGTGATGGTAGTTATGTAACTGTTGATGAGAGAAATGCATTCTTTTTGTGCAGGAAATATGGTTTCTTTTTGCATAACAAAAGCTTCCAGAAGTTTCATGAATTTGAGGCATCTTTGAATCTTTAGCCATGGTTCTATATCTTCATTCTCTATGATATTCAATGGATGCCATTATATTTGATGGGTTCTCAACCATGGTATATTGCTTTGAAATGGTTGTGCTACATTTCACTTTGGATGAAGGGATGTGTGGGTTCAGATCATGGCTATCATGTAGCCCTCCACTAGATTGTGATAGGTGTTGGGGCTCAAATTATTACCTTAGGACATTATTCTTTATGATTATATATGGTTTGATGTAAAACAACTTGTAGAATTCAATAGAAAGGTAGTTTTCTTGATATAACAAGTCATGATTCATATCTTTTGTATTCTTAAATGATGAATATTTTCAAAACAACACTTGATCTTGGTTGTTCTTGATGTGATCTAAAATTTAATGTTGTTTTCTATCATTTTCTCATTCAACAAAAATGTAGACTATAGTATTGTTAGGATAACATTTTCCTTCTATTTTTTACAATGTTTCTTGAATGTTTATACCATTTTCTTGAATAATATTTGTTATTTTCTATCATTTTCTAAGTTAAATCTATGACAAAATTATAAGTATTTAGGGTAGAATTTTGTATTGGCTATCATTGTTATTTTGCTTTGGTAGAATATGCCAATACAAGCTACCTTGATGCTCCCTATGTCTCTACTCCGAGGCAAAACACATTGTCACCATCTTCAAATACCATATTATGGAATGGTTTTCTTGCAATCAACAATATTCAGAAGTAAGGATATTGTTGTACCAAGTATTCCCTTCTTAATGGGTTTGGAACCCAAGCAGAAGGTCTTGTACAAAAAGGAAAAAAGATAATACTATTTGGATAGATGTATTTTGTGTCTCCAACATGCAATGAAAGGTACTATTATTTGCATATGCTCATGATGTTTTGTAGAGGGAACACATCTTTTGAGGACTTGAGAATTGCTGGCTCTATGTTGTATCATCCCACATTCAAGGAAGCTTGTGCAATGATGGGTATGTTGGAGAGTGATGATAGGTGATTTTAGTGTTTGGAGAAAGCCTCTAACATGTAGTTGGGCATGTAGTTGAGGAATTTATTTGTGGTGATATTGATGTTTTATGGACCATGCTCTCCAAGAAGGTTGCGGGAGAAATTTGCAGTGTCACTTGTAGAGGATATCATTTTTAGATTTAGAATGGGTGGCATGCAAGGTGATTGACTAAGGTCAAAGGCAATAAATGTGGTGTTAAAACATCTAGAATAGTTCTTGAGACAACATGGCCAGACTTTATCTAATTTCCCAGGGATGCATGAAATATAAGTGCAAGGTGAGGTGTTACAATGAATTTCTCTTATTCTTGTGAGAAGCTTGAATATGATCAATGTGAAGAGGCATGTATTGGTAAATTCATGAAATCTAAACTCAATGACGGTAAGATTGTTGCAATTCATGCTATTCTTGGTGCCTTGGATGTTGATGGTCAAGGGCAGCTCTTCTTCTTGGATGGTCATGGGGGGATCAGGCAAGACATTTCTTTAGAAGTGTGTTTTGGCAACACTACATGCATGCAGTCATTTAGCTTTGGTGATTACATAATCAAGGATTGTTGTATGGAGAGTGGTGAATGATCACATAGTCCACTCGAGATTTAAGGCCCCATTGCAATTGGAGGGCCACTCTATATGCAATATGTCAATGTAGAGTGATTTGGGCATAGAATTCATTGGGTGGCTTGAAGGCATTAGAGATGGTTTGGCATTGATAGATACTACTAATAGAGTTACATCACTTGTAGACATGGTTATACAGGGGAGGTCCATATGGAACTCATTGCATGTGTTTATAATGACTTCTCTAATGTGCATGATCAAGAAACTTTCTTTGCTAAAAGGATGATTCTTGCCCTAAAGAATGTGGAAGTTGAACAACTAAATTTAGAAGCGTTGTGTTTGATGACAAGGGTGATATGAGGTAGTATTACAATGTTGTTAGTATAGCTGATGCAGATCATAATGCGTTTCTCTAATTTGTAGAATATTTGAATTCTCTTGATCTCGGAGGTGAATTTCTACTGCATTTATAACTCTTGAAAGTCAATGCACCTATTATTCTGCTCCGAAACTTGAATCTCACGAGAGGGTTGCATAATGGCACGAGGTAGATATGCCAGACTTTCATTAGCAAGTTTTGGAAGTTGAGATCATTACATGTTACAAACATTGGTGCAATGGTGTCCATTCCAAGAATAACCTTCATTCCCACAACATTGCACTTCCCAATCTCTATGAGGAAATGATAGCTTTGTATACAAGTGGCATTCACAATGACTATTGACAAGGGAGTGCCAAGGGGGCTCTAGCCGTAAATCTCTCGATCGCTCCTAGGAAAGGGAAACTCCATCTTTAGTGGGGATCTATCTTAAAAGCCCCATGTTCACACAAGGTTAGTTTTATGTGGTATTTTCATGGGTGAAGTCCTCTTCTAGGTGGAAAATCTTTTGTTGTGCACAACAATCACTATGTGGTTCCACTATTAATATTGTGTACAAGAAAGTCTTGCAAAAAGTTGGAGCACATCTTGCTATTGATTATTTTGAATTTTATTTCTCCTTTGTAAACTCATTTCATGTTTGTTTGTTTAATTATTTTGAATTTTATTTCTCTTTGTAAACTCATTTCATGTATTTTGATTTTGTAGGCAAATGAGGATGCTAGTGTTTGGTTACTATTGTGCATCTCATGAGATTGAAAGAGAAACTTGAGCCATTAGTAAAAGAACCTAAAATGTGTAGATCTCTTCAATGTGTGGTTGAGCTTCTTCCAAAATCTTCCATTTGTTAAGAGGTGTGAAGGCCTATTTATTGAGATTATTTACAAGGGATATGTGTAGTGCTATTATATGGCACCCCTTGTCTATAGCCACATTGATTCTCTATCACACTCGAGGAGAACTCCTCCTTGATGGCAACAATGGGAGTGTCATGACTTGTGCTACTTGGTTGTGTTGCATCAATTGAATATGGATATTGAATAAGATGTTTCTTTGCCTTCAATGTAGTTACTTTTTTTGGGTATTCATAAAATATACTCTCACTAATGTTGTGTTGTGTTGTTGTAGCACATTGCATGTTTTCTAAAGAAGTAAAGACTACTTGTAGTGCTTTGATTGCAATTGCATCACCCAGGTATATGCAAATGAGGACACTTGTTATCATTGATAGCAATGCTCACAAGAGAAGACTATTTGAAGACTAGATGATATAATTTGGATGTGAAAATGTCTTTTAGATTTCATTGATTTCTTTTCCCTCTTGCAAAAGTGTATTTTTTAAAATATGTACACAAAATGGTGCTATAGCTTTGAGACTCTTATACGATTTTAGATGGAGTGCAAGTTTTCCAATAAACACAACATTTTGGTTGTGCTTGCAAATGGATAATGGTTACTAATTTTAGCAAAGAAGTACATGTCTCTTAAGAATTCATAGCTATGTATGTGCACATGTATAAAAAAAACCTATGTAAAATAAGTGTGCACATATGAGTGTGTCCTCATTAAAAAAATAATGAAATACTTACATACAACATAAATTTCATTTTTTGTGTCTGTGCATGTACGTGTACACGTGTGCATACTACGTATATTTGTGTGTGGACATGTGCTTATACATATCCTAGTGTGTACATGTGTAGATGTGTAAGAAAATATGTTTGAAATATAAAATAAATTAAAATCACTTATGTATGTATTTATTAGATGCGAGAGTTAAGTCTCATTGTATGTGAGAGGAAACTCTCACTCTATGTGAGAATTAAGTCTATATGTGAGAGACTAAACTCTCACATAAAGTGAGAGTTATCTCTCATATAGAGTGAGATCTCGCCACATCTATGAGGTAGATGGATGTTATGGATTATAGAAAGTTTGTTATCTATTTTATAGATCATGGACCCTAGTTTTAATGGTCAAAACCCTCCCATCCTTTTCCCTTGTTTCTTCTCTCTCTCTCTATCACACACACACACACACACACACACACACACACACACACACACACACACACACACACACACACACACACACACACACACACACACACACACACACACACACACACACACACACACACACACACACACACACACACACACACACACACACACACACACACACACACACACACACACACGAGCTCTTGCCCCATCTCTCCCTCCTAGGCCGTCTCAGCCCCAAGCCTTCCCTCCCCCCTCTCTCATCATCATGATGCACACACACACACACACACACACACACACACACACACACACACACACACACACACACACACACACACACACACACACACACACACACACACACGAGCTCTTGCCCCATCTCTCCCTCCTAGGCCATCTCAGCCCCAAGCCTTCCCTCCCCCCTCTCTCATCATCATGATGACTTGGAGGCACTACAAAGTTTGGGCCTTTTGTTGTCCCTTGATTTCATTGGCCTACATTATCCATTGTACATTGACCATGGCCATTGTGTTGATTCCTTTCCTTGAGATCGTGTTATGGTGCAATGGATGCAACCATGGGTAGTAGACTTAAAGTGGTGAAGGAGGTGCACTGATAAGCTTGTATAGGGGGGATGTTAGCTCACTAACTTCATGGATAGGTTCTCTCTCTCTCTCTCTCTCCACACCCCTTCTCTCTCTCATCTTGCTTTTAAGATCAAACAACTTCAACGATTTGTAGGGCCTTGAATGTGGCCACTCAAGTGGTCTTGCAAGACATGGGGATGGCAATGCATGTAGTCACAATCAAGTGTCAAGATTGTGGGAGAGAAGGAAGGAGTCTCACTTGTAGCTTTCTTGCTTGCACAATGGGGGAATACTCACAAAGGTGGAGGTTGAAAACAATTTTCCTCTTCTTAGTTGTGTAAGCCAAAAGAAGTCTAGTACAAGGAAATAGAAGAACCCTATATATGGGTCTCAAATCAAACTTAACTAACTAAGGTGGCATACTAACTGAGCCACGAACTAGAGTAGATAAGGATAGCTATCATGTAGCTATTATTCATGGGCGGTGTACCAACCGCATCTGCAAGTGACAAGTCGGTGACATAAATGCACAACGGTCACCCTGGCATATCACGAGTGGAGCTCGATATCTCAACACTCCCCCTCGAGCTCAATCCCAATTCCTGCATACCAAGCAGGTCTCTGAACTTGCGCAGCTTCTCTGTGCCCAATGCCTTCGTAAATATGTCAGCTACCCGATCCTCTGTGCTGACATAAACTAGATCAATAAGACTTAGCAAAACCCTTTCTCGCACATAGTGATAATGCACCTCAATGTGCTTTGTTCTAGCATGATAGACTGGGTTATTTGCCAAGTGTATACTACTCATGTTGTCACAATAAATGACAACTGGCCCATCTGTAGGCTGATGCATATCATAAAGTAGCTTATGCAACCAAGCTACCTCACATGCAGCCATTGCTGCGCCCTTGTACTCAGCCTCTGTGCTGGATAAGGCAACTGTAGGCTGTTTCTTGCTGCTCCAAGTGACTGCAGCACTCCCAAAAGAGAACACATATCCACTGGTAGATCGTCTATCAGAAATGCTACCAGCCCAATCAGTATCAGTGTATCCATGCAACTGTATCTGAACCCCAGTCTCATAAAATAGTCCATACTGCAATGTGGACTTCACATACTTGAGTATGCGTCTAGCCGCATCCAAATGCGGTTTCCTTGGAGCCTGCATAAACTGACTTACCAATCCAACAGCATAGCTCAAATCTGGCCTGGTAATAGTCATATAAATCAAACTTCCTACTATGCGTCTGTACATAGTAGGGTCTTCCAGAAGCTCACCTACATTTGTGCTCAGCTTCACATTCTGCTCCAAAGGAACTGAAATAAGCTTACAGCCTGTCATCCCATATTTGGACAGCATGTCCAATCCATACTGCCTCTGCAAGAGCTGTATCCCACTTGGTGATCTAATCACCTCAATGCCCAAGAAATAACGCAACTCTCCCAAATCCTTCATCTCAAACTTTTGCTTCAATAGCATTTTCACATGAAGGATATCTTCATCACTGTCACCTGTCATAATCAAATCATCAACATAAATGACAAGTAGCATAATACCTTTCTCTATTTTTCTCACATAAAGTGAGAAATCTGCCTTGGAAATCTGAAAGCCAATAGTGACAAGATACTGTCCTATCTTGTCAGACCATGCTCTAGGTGCTTGCTTCAAGCCATACAATGCTTTCTTCAACCTGCAAACAAACTTAGGATGAACAGCATGCACATAACCTGGTGGCTGCTCCATATATACCTCTTCTTGTAGATCACCATGCAAGAAGGCATTCTTTACATCCATCTGATGTAAAGACCATTCCTTTGATGCAGTCATAGCAATGACTGCTCTTACGGTTGCCATCCTTGCAACCGGACTGAATGTTTCTTCATAGTCAATGCCATATGTTTGTGCATACCCCTTGACTACTAATCTTGCCTTGTATCTGTTCACAGAACCATCTGCATTGTGCTTTACCTTATAAACCCACTTACAGCCTTCAAACATGGGCTGATCTACCTTCTCTTTTCCTTTTCGTGACACCTGCATACCACTATTTGCACTGCCTTGAGAAGATTCTCCTGATCTCAATCTGCCTGTCCATGGCAAAGAATGTGAACCACTGCTAGAGGCGTGTCTTAACTTCACCAAGGATATTAGAAGCACTCGCTTCATAGCCGCGATTGTCAGTCTGTCATCCCATGGGCCTAACCACTTGATTATGAATCGATCATTGACCAACTAGGACAACATTAGGATTCATTGTTTGGTTTCCACCACTATTTAGAGAGGCCGCCTGACTAGCCATAGGCATAGTCATGCTAGGAGGAGCTGGTAACATAGGCAAATTTGACATGATACTCCCTCTACCACTCGTATTTAACATGGGGTCCCCTTGACTCCCATTGGTCAAGGCCAAATTATTACCGTTCCAATTTATCCTTTCTGCATAAGCCGCTTGCAAGGGTGACTCTACTCCTGCTTGGGTAATGGTAGTGTCAATATCGGCCAAAGCAACACTACTCAATTGCACCTGGATATTAAAATCCAATCCATGTAGGAAATACTGCAACTGTGCAGCCGCTGGAATGGAAATATAAGCGTTAAGTTTGCGAAAAACTTGATTTAGTTTCTTGGCATATGCCTGGACATTCTCATTTGGCTCTTGGCATGTTACATTCAAAACATGCAACCAATATTGTCCACCCTTCTCAGGGGAAAACTCCCTACGGAAAGCTATAAAGAATTGGGCACTGCTAGTTATGGTTCCGGCTTCTAGACCATGATACCACACTACCGCTCTTCCTTTTAACGTCATGTTGAAGAACATCATTAGGTGTCCTTCGTCTTGGATTCGATAGTTGAACATGAGCATTTGAAACTCCTTAATGTGGATTTCTCCATCTTTGAAGGGGAGCTACGGAGCTCTACCCCGAGACCTATGGACCGCTTATTGATCAAGCGTTTCAAGCCGAGTGGCCATGGCTACCTCTCACATAGCCGACACGCAATGCCTATCTTACGAGTGTAGTGAACTTACCTTGATGCTCAATTGAGTTCTCTCCTCTCTCTTGCACTCCGCCGGTAGCTCCACGATCCTTGCGGCAAGCTCAGGCAACCTCAAGCCCTCTCCATCAAGCTCCATCCTCCATAGCCATGCAAGAAAAGAGAAGAGAAGAAAAGAAGAGAAGATAAAGAGAGAAGATGGGGAGCTTCTTCTCCACAATCCCTCACTCTCACACACTCACTCCCTCACTCCTTCACACTCCCTCAATCCCTCACTCAAGCACAAGCAAGAAGGCAAGAAACAAGAGAAGAAGAAGAAGAAGCTTTGGCCACACACAAGAATGAGCTTCTCATTCACTTTTCAACTTTATATACAAAACCCTAAATCCCTTTTGGGCGGTCATCCCCTTATCCCCTTTTTTACATGGCTGGCCATGGCCTAGTTAGGCCCTTTTTCCTATTGTCCTCCTATCTTCCTAGCTTCCTTCCTATCGCCCATCTACCTTTACAAATTGCACGGGTGAGAGCCCGGCACTCCTTAAATTAAATCACAATGTGATTGCACTCTTTTACAAAAGTATTGACTTGCGCTTTTCCTTGTGCGTCTTTCTCCCTTATTTGGGACTTTTCTGCACTTCTTGTGTTTCTAGATTTTCCTTGTGTGCCTTTGTCTTCCGTTTCACTTTTCCTTCGCCTTTTTCTTCTACTTTAGCTTTTCCAAAATTTCCACCTTGTTCGTCAGACAGTTAACATTACCCCCCTCCTAGACGAGTGCCAGTCCCATGGCACTCACCGTCGTAGGTAGCAGGCTTTGGCATGCACTGAAGACGTGGGTGGAAGGGACATTGATGGTTGCCGTGGAGGAGTGTTGGTGGTGGTGTGGAGGAAGGTCGTTGGGGGCATGTTGGTGGCCTAGGTGGCTGGTGGTATGGTGGTTGGAGTTGGTGGTAGGGCTGTTCTTTGTTGGAGATTGCACTGATGTCCAGCACAAGTGTTGGTTTGTTGGGGATTTTGCACATGACTATTCTTGGCGGGCTTGCAGGATGATAAAGAATAAGAATTCAGAACTAGATGTCGATGAAGAGTGAACGACACTTTCATTGGAGTCTTCAATACTTGCAATTGAAAACCTCTCATAGCTGGTCTCGCCCTAGGGGTAGTGCTAGTTTTCTCTATCGTGCACAAGACATAGTTCACTTAGTTTGGGAGACAGGTTGAACTCGAAGCAAGCTGAGAGTATTGTCCTACACTTGAGGACCCAAACTATGTATATATTTTGGCGCAGATATTATGTGAGTGCTTGTGCATACTTAGATATTACATAGTTAGAAGACCGCGGGCTGGTTTCTCATAACAATGTGTGGATAAAGCAAAGTTGTCCATGTTGAGAAGTAGTACATGTGAAGGTGTATGAGACATCCTTTGCATTGTGACTGCACGACGTAGCATAATTGAACACAGGGACACCGCACTTTCGGTAGCTGGGAGCTATTGGACTTGCTTGATGAGGATGGTGTACTTTTCATGGCCATTCGTGCGGTGCTTACCACAATTGATTGCAATGGTATTAAGGCAGAGTGTAAGAGAGAATCATGCGAATGGGTCAGGGTGATAGGTCTAACCATAGGCCAGGCAAACTCCCTAGGTATGTCCTGCCCTTGATGTGCCCTGAACAATTTTGGGTGATACTAAGGGGCTAGGGGACTGGGGATGGAGCCAGTCGATGAAGGTCACTCGATGTACCTAATTTGAGAACCCCTACGTGCTGTGCTGTGATCGTGGGTGCTTCGTATCTTTTGGTTTTTTTTTTTCTCTTCTTTTTTTTTCTTTTTTTTCTTTTTACTTTTTTTTTTTGGACGTGCCTGAGTACAACCATTGCAATATGTTGAGGCTATCCGCCTTTCAAAGGGTTGGGAAATGTCAAGCTTTGAAGGCTCAAGAAATGGATATTACCGTGATGATTGTATCCTAGCCTTGTTGTTAGAGAAGCAATCGTTGAGATGGGGAGACGCACTTAAGATATTGCAACCCTCTTTGGAACATGCGATGTTGGTACAATTGGGGTAACAGCTTCCATGAGTGCCCGTCGTAGAGTGTAACCCAGAAAGAGAAAGTGGTTAAGATCATGATTTGGGCCATATGACATGGGCACTCGCACGGGTGATCTTTTCTTTCGGCAGCGTGGCTTTGTCATGGCTCTTTGTGGGGTCGGTGGACTTGCGATGACTTGGGCATTGAACACTTTCGCATAAAGGCCTACGTCATATCCTGTATCCACTTGCCAATTCATGAGATTACATGCACGGCATATGCCGCAACTATAATAAACCAATGCAATGCAAGAGACATCACTTATCTGAATTCCATGGTGTTGACTTAGATACTTATCACTTGTGCTTGATTAGCTTTTTCGGTTGCTAAAGACGTGAAATATATTAAACGCAGATATGAAAAGTTCGTACAATTGGGGAACATGTCAGTACTTAACCATTTAAAGACAAAAAGTCATGGCCAGGTAGCATTTGATAAGCCTTTTATACAAGATGGGGCTACTCTATTTGTACGAGGCAGGGCGAGTCTGGGTGGTCGGGCGATTGAGGCTGTGCTGGTGAGGGGCTCCTGTGAGGCTGGGCGGGGAAAATGTTGGCTGGGACCCGGATGGTGTAGTCCCTGGCAGCAATTGTCTCCAGAATGCTTTTAAACAATGCGTCAAATTCCTACTTGTCTCGAGCTGCCCTCTCCTCTTTTGAGCATTAGTGCCCGAGCATCTAGCGGGAGCCTGCACGACCGGTGTTGCCATGCCCCATGTGCTCCCTTGAGCTTCTATTTCCCTGGCCTTGGGATTTTTTGGCCTACGTCCGGGGCGGTGTTGCTTGGGGCCTCGTTTCTTTGCATACCTTTTAAGGGTAGGTACGTAGCATTCCGGAAGAGGAGCTTGTGCTACATGCTCCCTTCGACGGCGGATAGTGTCCTTGCGAGCCAACTACACTGGGTGATCCATGTCGGCTACCGTAGGGGGCCTACAAAATGCAAACCAAGGATTAGGCCTTGAGGCAAGATAAAAATATTCACATGGAAGGGATTATACAGTGGGTTATCAAGTGCATATGATGACGAGGGGAGAGGTGAGGCATGCAGTGTTTGTTGTAGAGGGATGGCCCCCACGATGATGTTCGTTTTGCCTCTAACCATTAGCAGATGTTGGCTTATGCTAAGTTGCATGGACTGGTTGTCATGGAGTGGGGCAAGGCTCATCCTCGGAAGGATAGACTAGAAAGGGAGAAAGGTGTATAGAAAGGGACGGTACCCTGTCTACACCATCAGAGATGTTGGTCAGGGCTTCTTATGGTGGTAATGAGGGTTGCATGCCCTCCACCTGGAGGCGGGAATGGTCACACAACTTCTAAATGTGTGGTGAGAGGAGGACCTGAGGAGCTTGGCCTGTTGAACCCAACTCTTCTCCCTGTGCTTGACTATCATTGCTTGTGTGTGTTGATATTGTCTATACAGGGTCACAAAATTCATTGTTTATTTATGTACATATTTACAAATCCATGTCACTTCACGAGGATAAAAGCCAATTGTAGAACTCCAGATTGTACTGGAGTGTGGCACAAGCATCTAGTACTCGTGGCAGCTTACTCAATACCGATAGATATTTTACAACATCGAGTAGCATGGAACCTTGTCCAAGTCTACTGGTAACATGTAACTCCTCGTTAGTGAGAACCTTATCAGACAGAGAGTTCTCTTGGCTAGTTTTAGCTAAGTTCGTACCTCGAATGGTAGTCAACACTCAAAAGGAAGTTGGCGCCACATAAGTTGGGTCTCTTTGAGACCGCCATTTGGCCAATCGCTCCTCTGAGACTATCATGATCTGGGCTCATAGTTCGGCCATTGCAACGCAGGTTTCAAACCAACGTTGTTCAAATTGACTTCAACCCTCTGATTGTCGCTTTAGTTGCTCTATCTCTAAGATATTTGGTTGGCAGAGCACATCATTGAATGTTACAGTTAAGCATAGTTCGTCGGCTTCCTCGTCAAAGGTGAGTGGCATGCGTTCATGTAGGAGCCTGTTATAGTGCTCATCAAGATGTTCTTGCTCTTTCCAGGATAAGGGAAATAGCAAGTATTCTTCAAGCTGCTCTTTAGGGAATGCGCCCATGTCTGCCAAGACATAGATACGTGCGAACACTTTGAGCTTAGCATCCAACTTGATTAAGCATTTTGCGACACTTCTATGTTCAACGAGGGCTTGCTCGGTTGCTATCTCATGCAAGGTTCTAGGAGTTTGCCTAGGCTTTAGCATAGCTAGGGGCTCAGGCCTAGACAAGAAAGATTGGTCAATGCTAGGATTTCTTCTGGTCTTGGGGTTTCCATGTTTCTCCTGAGACTTTGTTATTGCGTCATGGTCCTCCTTGGATATGACTGGTATAAATTTGTCACCCAGTTGTGACAGCATTGTATCCACTCTTGATTGGTCAATGCGAGTTCTGTTTTTGATGGATTGAGTGTTGCAAGCAACCGTTGATGGTAATGACTGCTTTGATTTTTCAAAGCACACGGATGTGTCTGAGGTTTCACTGCTATTAGGAGAGGCATCAATGGGGACATTGGTGGATGGACTCGATGCTTTATTCCTCAACTCTCCAGCGCTCCTGGTGTCAATGTTCTTGGGGTCCACAACCACCTATAATTGCTATTGTTTTCGCTGTTTTCTCTTCTTTTTCTTGGTTAGTGAAGGTGCATCTCTCAACGACTCAGGACCCTGGACTAGGTCAACCGTTGATGTGCTTGGTTGGGCCTCAGTATTCTCTTTCTCTAGTGTGTCCTTATGGGACGTAGCCGTGGCCTGCTGAATAGCCTCGCTAGGTTGTGAGGGTACAACTGCCTTCCTTTTTGGAGAGTCTAGCTCTTCCCTTCTGTTTAACTCCTCCAGCCTAAACTTTAGGCACTTTAGAAGTGCTGGAGTTATCAATGAAGTTGGTTGCAACACCTCCTCCACAGGTAAACTACTAAGGACACGTTCCGCAAGGGGCATTGTCACGGCCAAGGGCTGTGATTGCTGTGATCCCTGATTGGAAGCAGTAGCAGCTAGTTCAGTGGACTTGCTACTATTGGTGGATTGTGGTGTCAAGTCCTTAGGTCGATTGGAAGTGGTTGTGTCTTTTGTTGCCCTTAGAGCATTCACTTGTGTAGATCGAGTATCAGTTGAGCTAGCCACGGTGGATTGCATAGGCATATCCTTAGGTTGAGAGCTAAGGGTAGTGTCGTGTCCTACCTCTTGGACATTTGGAAGCTCTAATGTAGGTAGAGATTAGGATTGAGTAGCTGCACTTGATGATTGTTGTGCTTCTTGTGTCCGTTTAGGGGAAGAGGGTGTAGGAGACTTGGGACTCCTAAGTAGCTTTGTTGGGAGATTTGCTCGTGGCTGTTAGATGATTTTTTGCTTTGTTGAGCATTTAACCTTGCCATGAGCAATGTTGTGCCTATGATGCTTGCTATCCTCTTGGGGAGTCAAAGGCTCCTTGGGCACTAGTGGCTTTTGTGTATCCTCAATGATTACATCTTATATCTGCTTGTCAAGCACACTAGGCTGAGGATCTACCCTCCGATTGGTCCCGTTTGGTTTCTTAATTTCGACCATGAGGGGCTCGATCACTTCACTGTTGTTGACTCGAGACTTGGTTTTTCGTTTAGATCTCCTCCTATGCTTCTTTGCTCTTGATACGATCTGGCGTTCAGTCGACAAGAGAGGTTTAGCAAGGGGTTTTGGCACCCAAATCCATCGGTTACCTGCATAATACCCTTAAGCACATAGCAATGCTTTGGATATCCACCGTGGCATTGTGTTGACCCTCCATCAATGCCTTCGTCTATAAGGCTTGGGCTTCTTTTGGGGTCTTCTACGATATTTGTAAGTCCAAAGCCCGTCCTTGGCATTGTCTCTTGACCTTCTTGTTTCAGGCATGGCCTCACTCACTAGTTCTCGTTGTTCGACCTATGCTTGTATCAACTCTTCCAACAAGTCCTTGCTCTCATTAGCAGGCTTGACGGTTATGTCAGCACCCTCCTTGCCTTTCCCTCGAGGTTCGATGAGGTCACCCTTGCTAAAGGTTGTGACTATCCTCACACCTGGTAGTGTCAGGTGTATCCTCTGTGCTACATAGTCGGCTTTACACTTGGTTGCCCTTTTGAAGGGTCTTCCTAGGAGGGTTTGCTTCCCGTAATTAGCACTATTTGGAGGAACATGAAATAGGATAGGCAAGCTTTCAGTTTCAATTGTCACAAGGATTTTGCACTTCCCTATGAGGGCTTGTGGGTGTCCCCCATAAGGGCTAAGAGTTGCATTAGTCGGTGTGAGCTCTGGTTGGCTTAGTAGGGTCCATGATTCATAGGTCAAGATATTAAAATCTGCTCCTTTATCAATCAGGGCATCGATAGTATGCTCTCTTTTTGTGGTGAGTTTGACCCTAAGATAAGCAGGTGGTACTATGTCTTCGTCTTCCGGGTCTTGGCTTGTAAATTTAAGCCTTCTGACAAATGCCGTTGAGTCCCCAACTGCACGACTAGATGTGGATTCTCCACTGATGTCTTGGATCGTCAGTGCAATGCTATTCAAGGAGCATCTATCGCCAAGACTGTCATATCTAGTCATTCTCACTGTTATAGCTTGATGTTGTTGCTTTTCGCTTTGACTAGATGCAGTCCAAACGCAACACGTATGTGTTTTTGCAGTGTGGCCTTTTTGCCCTTATTGGCTAGATTGGCCCATTGATGTTCTAGGGTCTCTGTTTCTCTTTGTTCGGGTATGGGCTTTTGATTGCTCTTTTGCAAGTGAGAATCCATGCTCATGTAGAGCCATTACTACACTAGGGTCCAAATTGGAGGACTTGTTACGACGTGTGTTTTCTCTCCAACCTACTTGGGAGAGGTGCGGAGGGGGCAGAGCCCCCTCTGCAAGGATCCAGGGGGGGTCAGAGATGTGAACAGGGTGGCCAGGACTGTCAGGCAGGTTGAAAAACCCTCTATTTTAAGTTTTGGTGAAGTGGTCCAATTTTGGGACTCGGACAGGGTGGTCTGATTTTGAGACTCGGACAAGGTGGTCCGATTTTGGGATCAGACAGGCTGGTCCGATTTTGAGACTCGGACAAGCTAGTCCGATTTTGAGACTCGAACAAGCTGGTCCGATTTCTACTTTGGTCCGATTTCCCTAGTCGGATAGGGGGGTCTGACTCCTGCGATAGGACAAGTGGTCCGATTGTGGTGCTAGGACCAATGGTCTGATTTTCACACTAGGAAGAGTGGTCCGATCCTTGCAGGTGGTCCGATTCTCGCAATCGGACGGTCCGACTCCAACAGTTGGATGGGGTGGTTCGATTCTCGTAGTTGGACAGTCCGAATCTAGAAATCGAGTGGTCTGATTCTGGGAATCGGACCCAGACAACTTGGTTCGACTGCGTAGATGACAGCCCACGGGTTGCGTGCGATGACTCAAGCTCAGCGCCTACTCCATGGAATCATCTAGCGCCTTCCAGATAGGTGCAAAACACTACAAGGAAATGCTAGACATACCTAGAATCACTGTGGTGCTTGAATCAAACGGCACTCCAGAATTTGTGCCCCTATTTTCCTGTTTCCAGTAGCAGCAGCAGAACCCTTTCTGTTTTTCTTCTTTTTCCTATCCTAATCTTAACCTAATGCAACAAAAATAAAAAACAGAGATGGAGATGGATGGTCCTACTCTAATATTCAACAACAGATCAAAATACTTACTTTCTCTAAGGATTAAAACCTCCTAAATCTCCTAACTATCTCGAGCACCAGTTCGGGCTGCAAACCCTACTTCTATGCTTGATTCGATGTATGCGGCACTCGAGGCTCGATTTCGTCGGTCCCGGCAATGGAATCAAAATGAAGGGGAGCTATGGAGCTCTACCCCGAGACCTACGGACTGCTTATTGATCAAGCGTTTCAAGCCGAGCGGCCATGGCTACCTCTCACATAGCCGACGCACAATGTCTACCTTACGAGTGTAGTGAGCTTAGCTTGATACTCGATCGAGTTCCCTCCTCTCTCTTGCACTTCGGTAGCTCCACGATCCTTGTGGCAAGCTCAAGCAACCTCAAGCCCTCTCCCTCAAGCTCCATCCTCCATAGCCGCGCGAGAAAAGAGAAGAGAAGAGAAGAAGAGAAGATGAAGAGAGAAGATGGGGAGCTTCTTCTCCATGATCCCTCACTCTCACACACTGACTCCCTCACTCAAGCACAAGCAAGAAGGCAAGAAACAAGAGAAGAAGAAGAAGAAGCTTTGGCCACACACAAGAATGAGCTTCTCATTTACTTTTCAACTTTATATACAAAACCCTAAATCCCTTTTGGGCTGTCATCTCCTTATCCCCTTTTTTACATGGCCGGTCGTGGCCTAGGCCCTTTTTCCCATTGTCCTCCTATCTTCCTAGCTTCCTTCCTACCGCCTATCTACCTTTACAAATTGCACGAGTGAGAGCCCAACGCTCCTTAAATTAAATCACAATGCGATTGCGCTCTTTTACAAAAGTATTGACTTGCGCTTTTCCTTGTGCGTCTTTCTCCCTTATTTGGGACTTTTCTGCGCTTCTTGTGTTTCTAGATTTTCCTTGTGCGCCTTTGTCTTCCGTTTCACTTTTCCTTGACCTTTTTCTTCTGCTTTAGCTTTTCCAAATTTTCCACCTTGTTCGTCTAACGGTTAACAATCTTCTTCTGCTAACCCATGAAAAATGGGCAACGGTGCTCCTAATGCCGGTAAATCCGGTGTACCTGCTAGAATCGTGATAGGTTGTGCCATGGCCACAATCGGATTGACAACAAGAGTTTGTTTAGGCAACACTACACCCCCACTTATTGTGGGTTGATTAACTAGAAATAAGGAAGTACCAAGACTTCCACTTGCACTCAAAGAGCTACTCGTAACACCTAGGTTACCAGAACCACTGCCACTTATGCGTAATGGATTGCTCCTTTGAGAAAAATAGCATCTTACAATCTCCAACTGCCATCTAACCCTCTCAGTACGTTCTACATTTTTTATTTCAGATTGACGGTCCTTGTCAGAGGACATAAACCAACTATTTGGTCCCTAAAAACCCTAGATTCGAGAACCACCACTTGCTGGCGGTTCCCGACAGATGCACCACTGATGGGACCTAAAATGGGCTGGCACTGGCTATGACACTAGCCGGACCTCATGCATACGACAGACAATGCCACTACACGGCCTTGCGGGCCAGGAGCGTCTAAAACTCACTTTGCACTAAATGCTTATGACGATTTTGGGTTTGTATCCAATATGTAGTCCAACGTTCACCTTCCCTTCTCCTCAGAGGGAGATCCCATAACATATAGGCATAATGCCTCGTAATACACACATAGGGAAGCACCTCTCGGTTGATTGTCGCAGCTCCACTGTGACTCTCCTACACCTCGGGGATTGGCCCCAAGATGCGTCGCTAACACATATAACATTCGCTTAGTGTTCCAGGAGATTTTGATTTGCCTCACAAAACTTTCCCCAACGGAAGCGCTCGTCTAACCCACGACTTAGGTTTCCTGTCCTCTCAGCGTTGGTCAAAGTTTATCAATCAATTGCAATGCATTCCAAGAGATACCACGTGACATGCTTGATGCAAGGAGTATGACGATTGTGCACAACCATTTTATGATTTTAAAAAAACCAGTCATGTGAGATGCGGCGAAAAACAGCCCTTTCATGAATTTTAACTAAGCGTTATCTGTTGCGCTGCTTTAGGGACTAGCACCGGAACTTCTGTGCTACTAGTCGCCTATATTTAATTATAGAACGATCCCTAAATGCTATGCACAAAGAAAGAAATTGGAATTTGTATCTTTTCAGCAATTATATCGTCACACAAACTTCCCCCCCCCCCCCCCCCCCCCCACCGTTTAGGTATTGCTGCGTTGCATAGGTGTAAATGGTTGTCTTGTGTCATTTTTGTGTGTAAAAAATAATAAAAACATACTATAACACAAAGGATGAGGCCAAACTGAGGCTTAACCTCATGCTTTAGCCTCGCCAAACATTCACGTACATAAATCTTATTTTTCCATTTTTTTAAAGCGCGAAAACCCTAATTTTCTCTATTTTTCACTATTTTTTCCTATTTATTATTCATAAAAATAGGTATTTTCTTATTTATTTGTATTGGCTTATTATTTTGACTGAAACTTAACATTTTCTCTAATTTTATCCCATTTTCACTTCTTTTTTTCAACTCAAAATCGGAAAAACCACTGATTTCCATTAAAAAATGACAATGTGTGTGTGTGTATGTTGATGCTCAGGAGTGGTCTATGCACTCAAATATGCTATGGGATGCTCTTGAGCTTCAATTTTGAGCTTGGCATTATTCATCTTGAGTATGGTTCAAGCCTTGGTTGCTTCACTGGTGTAATGTGCCTGCCTATCGGCTGTCCAAGCACATTTTAGCGGTCCATTGAGAAATGGATCTAAGCGTCGCTGGTCGGCACTCCCATGGAATGTTTTGGGGTTTGTCACCTAGGGTTTCTCGAGTCCGCCTCACAATGGAATGTCCATGGCCAAACCCACTAGGATCGACCTGAAATCTAGGTTCCTAGGGCCAAGGTCTCCTAACAGCATTCTAGCGTCGGGTTTTGGACATCCTACTTTACGCAGAGACACCCAATCCGAAGCAGATCCATACCGCACTTAGTTCAAAGAGAATGGGAAACGAGAGGGATGCGCTACTTAACCTTTATGCCCATAGGACAGAGTTCCATGAGAAGCCTCCCAGTTCAGTGGGACCACCGACCCGTCGGGGATTCCGTCCACCCACTTCCCTTGATAGCTTTAGTTTTCTAATTAGGTCCTACCACATTTATGTGCAACATTTAAAATCAGCTTCATTAATTAAGCCTCTTAGGGAACATGGTTCGTTCGCTTAATTTACAGCACAGACATGAAAACAAAACAAGCAATCCTTTTGACAAACAAGTTCCTTAACTTATCTTCAAGTTAATCTTTGTCTCTTGCCCATACATGAGAATTATGTATCCCTTCTATCCAACAAAAGTACCCAGCTAAAATCACATGGCACCAAAATTTCCATCCTTGATCTAGAATAGGATCTTCCAATGCCCTAGACGTTGGACTCAAGGTAGTCTACAACTCCATTCCGGACTCGGCAAGGGGTGTCCAGAGCTCCACCGACCCCGTGTGACCTAGGAGTGAGACACACTTTCCATGGTTGACCTTTTCACCACTCGATCTTCAACCCATGAATCGAGCAATGCCCTCTTGGGGTTATCCGTGGTGCGATCTTGGAGATGATCCACCCATGCAAAATGTCCTTCCTTAATTAATCCAATTAAGAATCAAGCATAATCAAGGCAATCAGTCTAATATCATCTTCTAAGAAAACATTCCTTAATTCCCATGGCAACTTGTCATTACAGACCCCTGCCATGCATTTTCCATCAACACAAGCCTTGGAATATTTATCCAAATCACAATGCAGCAATCAATTGATTGAAAAAAAAACATTTAGGGTGTTGTTCAATCAACCAACAAAACTAATTGTATTTTTTTCAAACAATACAAGAATGAACACGATAATAACTCCATCGCATATTCGCTCTCCCCCTTGGGATCAAAGAGCGATTCTATGCAAAATTTTCTTAATACTTGTATGCACAATTCTTAATGCCATTCTTTTTACGATTATGCTATTCATAACCCCTGACCGATTTCTCTATCAACGAATAAGCCATACGCAACTAAGTGCAATTAACTTCCCTTAATACATACACTTTGCAAATTCCATCTTTCAAATATGTGAGAAGAGGCCTATCCCTTCCCATGACCTATTCTCGTACATCATAGTATGGAGCCTAATGTATCTCATGTGAGAATCAAAGAAAGCATCTATCAATTTAGAAATACATTACTTACGACCGGAACTACAGTTGGATTGACAGTGATGTCTTCTCTCGAAGCTTCGTTGTTGGTTATAGGATTGCCATCCGCACGCGACATTCTTCACTTGGAGGCCATCGTCCACAAGTAGACTCAAGAGATTAAGAAGGTGGAATAGATTCAAGATGGGAGAGCATAAGAGAAGATGGCTAAGTTGAGGATCGAGATAGAGGGAATTGAGCTAATTCTCTCCCTTGCAACCTCTTGGGGTAACTCTTCACACACACACACACACACACACACAGTGCCTGCCCATGCCTCATATTTATAATGAATTAGAGAAGAGGAGATGAGGCTGAGAACAAGAGCTCTTGGTGGAGGGACTCTTGGAAAACTCAATGATATGATGCTTAACTCATAAATCTAATAGTTCCATTGGCTCCAAAAGGGGGGTAAAAGTCCAAGACATTGGAAAGCTTTCAGATCACTCATTCTTTCTCTCCCTGTTTGAAGTGTTGTCTACTGCTTGTAGACTGCGATCGCGATGCACACAATTTCGCCAATCACTCTTTTTATCTTTTTTCTTTTCATAAAATCTCCAAAACTAACTAAGGCATCACTTGTCTTTTCTTTTAAATGACATCTAGTTCTATCTTTTTAGGATAATATCTAAAATATCTAGAATATGCTAGTTTTGCCCAAAATCTAATATTTTTGGGCCATCTAAACTATACACATTAATATTAGTGATTAATAAGGCTCAAAAGTCTCGTTCACATTGTAACTTCTGTGAAGGGTAGCTACGGTCCTTGTCAATCTGAGAAAAATATCGAATTTATGACTCTTGAATTTTATATATATATATATATATATATATATATATATATATATATATATATATATATATATAGAAATTATTAGCTATTAATGTTAGTTAGTTTTTACCTTAGTTAGTCTTTAGTTAGCAACCTTCCTAACTTATTAATTGACTAACTAACTTTCGAACTAAAAAACTAACTTTTATTGCGTGGAAATATTACAACTGGCTTATGCAATTATGGGCTTGAAGAATATATTGGGTTTATTCTCTTGGATGTATGCTCTATGGATTGTGGATGTCTGGATGTCATTCACATGATGTTTGAGCTTTGCTTGCTCATTTGGTATTCACATTATGCTTTAGTAGGAGCTACTTAGCTTTTTTTTTTAGCCACATTGGCACTTGGATGCATTATAGAGCATCTAGTTTATGCAATATTCCAATGAGATAAGGACTCATTGTGCCATGCACATGCTCTCTTGATATTTATTAGATGCAACTATCCTATTATGGGCTTATTTGATCTCTTGGCTTGGACCTAGTACTTATGACTATCATGGTGTTATCAGTGGTATTTATATACTTTTAGGTTATGTATTGAGCTTTTCCTCAATGGGTTATGCATTTGGAAGTTCTCTTCATTTATCCTTTAGACCTACCCTGTCCATGACATCTATGCCTATTGCATGTATGGTTGCTTACACACTGCAGTTGTGATAGTCTTCAATGCCTATTGTTTCTAGCTTCTTCCTTCTTGGTTGCTCATAGGTGGTTGTTGTCATCTTACTGTAGTTTATTACAACCTATCATTTCAATTTTATGCATTCTATTTGAGGCCAAACACTTGGACATGAAATTGTTTTGCTTATACGTTGTGGATAGCTCATTACTGTGGCAACATTTCTTGTCTCCTGCTTGATTTAGTAGAGATTTTGGGATTGATTTGCAAGGTACTATAGTAGTCAGTCTTTCCCTTCTATGTACTTGCTTCGTCTCATTATGGCTAGTGTTCTCGTGACAGTGCTATCTTCAATATTGAGAAATTAGATAGGACCAATTAAAATTATTGGAAGACCCATATATGGCAATTTTTAGTGTAGAAATTGTAGGTTAGACCATTCAAAAATGGGGTGTCAAATCCAAAAATATTGTGGTTGAGGATTGGGATGAACTAGATGAGCTATGCAAGTCCACAGTCATTTTATTCATTCTCTAAAAAATTTCAGTACAATGTGACTAGAACTCAAACTGCATATGAGATTTGGACACATATTAATGATCTTTATGACAAGCAGAGTCCTACATCTTAAATGTATTGGCTAAAACAATTGATGGACCTTCGCATGAAGGAAGGGACTTCTATGTCCATACACTTGAATGAGTTTCACTTCATCATCAGCTATTTAGCTTAGCAAGAGATTGAGTTCAAGGATACTTTGGATCATTTATTTCTGCTTAGCAAGAGATTGAGTTCAAGGATACTTTGCATCATTTATTTCTGCTTGGTACTCTACCTCAAACATGGGACACTTTTCATATGGTTATCTATGCTAAGAATGGGCTAAAATTACAGGATGTTGAGAGTGCTCTCTTACCAAAAGAGGTGAACCAAAAGAATCTGGATGCTTTATGTATGTCACATGCATTAACTATGAGAGGCCCGTAGGATGGCAATGGCCATGGTAGAGACTCTAATAGAACTCAGTCTAGGACACGTGGACAGTGGCAATAAGTATCATGGTTGTAAGTCCGCCAATCTTACTTGTCATTCTTGTTGGAAAGCAAGTCATATTCGGCCATAGTGCCATAACAAGCATGAAGATAAGTGCAAGAAAAGGAAAAGGGTAAAGTGTAGGACAAGAATGATGATTGTAGCATTGTGCCTAGTAAGTCTAGTGTCAAGATTGAGGAGATTAATGTGGTCTAGCTTGATGTATTTGATGATATTATCTTGGTAGCTTCTTCTTTGGATGCTTCACTGTGCTTTGTTAGGATATACTCAATGTTGGTTGATAGATTTAGAGGCTTCCTTTCATGTGACTAATGCTTTGTGAGGATGTACTTGAGCTCATGTAGCATGACAAAGTCTGCCAAATCAAAAAGCCAACACTAAGAGTAAGCAAATTGAATATCAAGTAATTGACTAGCATTAAGTGAAAAAGTAACAAGTATGTAATCATCTAAGCTATAATCCAAGGCATTTATCTCTTCAATCTTAAAATTGGACTTAGGAACAATGTTGTGATCATCATAAGACTTGGCATTATTTTATGTTTTCCCTTTACCTTTTTCATGCCTATCATTGTCCATCTTATTGCATTGTAGTCTTATGTGACTTTGTAACAAGTATGTAATCATCTAAGCTATAATCCAAGGCATTTATCTCTTCAATCTTAAAATTGGACTTAGGAACAATGTTGTGATCATCATAAGACTTAGCATTATTTTATGCTTTCCCTTTACCTTTTTCATGCCTATCATTGTCCATCTTATTGCATTGTAGTCTTATGTGACTTTGCTACCTACAATAATGACAAGTGAGAGAGGATTTAGAACCAGAAGACTTACTTTGTGACTATCCACAAGACTTAGACTTGCCCCTATTGGGATGTGAGATGTGAGTCTCTACCACAATTATTATTCCATTTACCATCATGTTTGTCTCTAACTATAACTACATGAGAAGTATGGGTTGCATTAATGTTCTTCCTATTCACTTCTTCTATAAGTAAAGTTCCCTCTACATCGGAGCCTTTAAACCCATCTTCAGGGAGATGAGCACTCATAGTAGTATGGAATGTGTCCCAAGTCTCAGGTAGTGTAACAAGAAAGAATAGAGAACTTATGTTATCCTCAAACTTAATGCCCTACAAGATAAGTTGACTCATAATGGAGTGGAACTCATTGAAATGAGTGGACATAGGGGTTCCCTCCTTCATGCAAAGGTCCATAAGCTTCTTTAAAGAATACAATTAAGATGCAAGAATTTGCTTAACATAAAGATTTCATATCTTTTGTCGTAAATCATAAGCACCACCTTCTATCTCAATAACATTAAAATAAGCCTGCTTGGATAATGACAAGATAATGGCACATTTACATAGCTCATCCAAATCAGCCCATGCCTTCGCATCAAACTCCTCAGGCTTTATATGTTTGCATCTCAATGGTCGGATTTGCTTCTTTTGCACCAACACCTGTCAAATCTAGGTCTTCCAGTAATTTAAGTTAGTGCCATCCAACTTGTTTATGTTAAAGATGGCACTATCCCTAGTAGCAAATGCCATGATAGCTGCAAAGAAAAGAGTAAATGGGATGTTGTAACAATAGTAAAACAATCCCAAAATCAGCCCAAAATCAGCCCAAAACCAACAACAAGAGCCAAGGTATAATGCAAGATATAGCTATCCATAAAATAGATGTTGTAGAGTGCATGTAACAAATGTTTACTCTCAAAGAACTACTCAATGCTAAAATTTCAACATGGTCGATCACAAAATTGCAATAAATGAGTGTATAACTATGAGTAAAATACCAAAATACAAAACTCCCACTATCAAGAATATCCGAATAGCAATTGGGATATGTAATGCAACTAGTAGGGCAAGATATGCATAAACCACCAAGGTACCAAAATGCTATCATAGACATGGTTGACAAACCCATCTAATAGGAGGAAGTACTAGATGTACAAACCAAATATGAATCAGCCCACAATCATCAATGTCCGCAAGACAATGTACACCAAAAACCAACTAAACATGTGTGCATACGCAAGAGACTCCTATTGTCTTGAATAGTCCAAGCTCGACAATAAGAAAATATCAATGTGCTCCCATAGAAGAAATTTTGAAATTTCCAAGAGCAAAGAAAAGTTCAATATATGTGGCTCATAACATCCAGGTGTCCAAAGATATGAATCAATACATCCAAAGCATATATTTGTAATAACCTTCAAGCTTGTAAATGGGAAACCACAAAAGAAAATAGCCACTACAAGTATGTATCCAATGGAGCTCAAAACCAAGGCTTACAACTCAATATAAGCATATCTGGGTATAATAATCAATGCTAAGCATGAATACATACATGTAGTATCCCAAAAGTGCCTATAGGCATGCAATACATAAGCCTTCATCCTGTAAGCTTGATGTCCACAAGGTATAACAACAAAGAACATTCCAAATACTAAGTTAAACAAGCCCTAATCAATCCAACAATCTTTCTCAAGCATCAATATATCATTCGAGCATAACAAACTTACCCCATAAGCAAAACTAGAGCAATAAACTAGTCAAACATTTGTTGTCCAAATGGTATATATCAAGTATGTCCGAATAGTAGTGAACAACAAGTCTATCCTAAATATAATGAAGAGCAGGTTTGTTCTCAACACAATGAACAAAAGAGCCATCTGCAACATAGTGAGCAATAGGTATATCTGCAACATAGTAAACAACATGTCTATCTTGCACACATTGGACAGCAAGTTTGTCCTACACACAGTGAATAGCACATCTGTCGTGCACAAAGTGAACAATAGGAGTTGGAAGAGGTGAAAAATATATGTTCTGCACAAAATGAATAGTAGTAGCTGGAAGAGGTGAATTTTTTTGAGAATAGAGGTAGCAAATCATACACAAATCATAATGATGACTATTGGTTGTTTGCTACAATGAATAATCTCAATGACCACTTGGCAAGTCATAAAAGGTCTGGAGAAATGCCTTGATCAATGCTAAAAAAGGGTGGGATTGATGAGAGGAGTAGTGGGATTAATGCATACCTCAATGAGTGGCTGCCATGAAAGCTATGAATGATGCTCTCTTCCTGGGTTGAAGTGAATGTGGATGAAGCTCCTTGAATACCTACTCTGATAGCAATTGAAAGGTGGAGCTGGAGTGGGAGCACAAGCAAAAGCAAGAGGATGCGAGAGCTATGGAGATTCAAGCAAGAGAAAGCAAGATAATATGTGGGAACTCCAATTGTCAAAATGTGTGACATGGCTCTCCTTATTATATTATCATAGAAAGAATAATGTGACAATGACAAGGGATCACCATCTACAATGTACAAGTGTGCATGTAGTAAGTACAAGTGAATGTAGATGGCTAGGCATATGCCGCCTCTAACCCCCAACATAAAGTGAATACACAATGTGAGGCTATCTCAAGGTTAGGGGTTTATGCTTAAGTGCAAAGGGATGTGCACAATGGTATGTACAAGTTGTACTAATGTATGTGCACAAGATACAAGGTGTGTGTGAGACATGTACACCAAGGTCAAGTGCACTGGTACATATTGCATAGCACACTAGCCCACATGCACTATTGCATCATGCACTTATGGGTGCTTTCAATTGAACAAATCGAGTCCTAAAGGTCTATAGAATGTCAGAAGAATAATCCAAGAGAAATTTGACTCTTCAAATAAGAACCTCTGGCTTCCTCTTAACTCTCCTTATACCCTTCCTTATGAATAGAGTGGGGACAAGAGAGAAAAGAGAGGGCCCACTCCAAAGTTTGGTGTTACTAGTTATTCCCTTAATAGTCGCACATGCTAAGTGCCAAGTGCCATAAAAGCATACATTGTGCATTGTGGAGCTTTCCTATTCATCTTTTAATGTTTCTAAGGTAGTTCTTCCTCCAACGAATGCTCCTCCCTTGGTAAGTTGATGGTGGTTATGGCAACTTTTCAATAGAGTGGTGAAGAAGGTATATTTGTGGTCACACACACACACACACACACACACACACACACACACACACACACACACACACACACACACACACACACACACACACACACACACACACACACACACACACACACACACACACACACACACACACACACACACACACACACACACACACACACACACACACACACACACACACACACACACACACACACACACACACACACACACACACACACACACACACACACACACACACACACACACACACACACACACACACACACACACACACACACACACACACACACACACACACACACACACACACACACACACACACACACACACACACACACACACACACACACACACACACACACACACACACACACACACACACACACACACACACACACACACACACACACACACACACACACACACACACACACACACACACACACACACACAGAGAAGATGATGGAAAAGGAGGTGTTGGAGGGGATGT
This sequence comes from Lygodium microphyllum, assembly GCF_053477565.2. Taxonomy (NCBI): domain Eukaryota; kingdom Viridiplantae; phylum Streptophyta; class Polypodiopsida; order Schizaeales; family Lygodiaceae; genus Lygodium; species Lygodium microphyllum. Next base: position 130,107,837 of record NC_141136.1, on the reverse strand, counting down.
TATTATTGAAGCAACACTGTCTCATATTGCAGCCTACCCTTTGGTTATATTTAATTGTTGTTGATTCAAACAATCACCTTTAGTTTATGGAAAGAATTTGATAACACGTGTCTTCTTGGAATGGGAGGGTCTCTACAATGTTGAGTAGCAAAGTAAGAGAGAGACATGGCTATTATGATTCCAATAAGTATCATTGCATTACGGATGATATGAGTTCAAATGGCAATAGGCTATTGACAAATAGTAATCTATGATTAACCAAATGAGGATGTTGATTAGCAACAACAGCAACTAGTGATGGACCAAACAAGGATGTTGATCAACATGGCTTATGCAGAACTATAGATCATTGATAAATATTAAGTCAATTATTAATTTGGTGATGGCAAATAGCAACAAGACATCACTAATCAACAAACAGAAGGCCATGACAATAAGGCTCCATGCCATGAAGATGTGAATGAAGGCAATGGTGCTAACAATGTTGAGGGAGCATGGTGATGATGACAACTGTATGATCAACACACACAACAATATGGACAATGCATGGAGGCCATGGAGTAAAGAGAGGAAAAGACATTAGGGTTTTCCAAAAAAAAACACAAAATGCCAAAATCCTCATTTTCTTCAAATTTTTTAGTTATTTAACTACTTAACAATGCTAATGAGAAGGATTGAAAGGGATTAACATTGTTTCTATTTAGAACTCTCTCTCTCTTTCTCTTAGCCTACTTGAAGAATCCTCTCTTTCTTTGCTCTTAAAACATGGGTTAATGCCCCTGGCTCATGTATACTCTAGTGTGTTCTAAGAAGAATGTTAAAATAAAAAATTGTTTCCTTCCAATTCCTATGTCATAATTGCCAATACTTCTTTTCTTTCCTTGTTAAAAACTATTTGCCTTACCCCCCTAATACACTCTAATAAAACAACTTGCGATAAAAGTTTCATTTCACTCAAAGAAACGAACCTAAGTGCTCAATCATCAAGTAATAACTACAGAGGCGAACTATTCACATGTTTTTCTGACTGGCACAGGTATACCCCTCCTAATCTGCAAGGTGAGGTGTCTAAGTGACTATGTGACTAACATGTCCTTGGTCAAGACAATGGAACCAAATTGTTACACTCTATGAGCTCAACATAGGACTATTGGAAACACCCTTATTATTTGAAGGGACTCAATTCACAAAGCCTATGGCTATCTCTCACCTATTCTACTCACAAAGCTCAACACAGGACTATTGGAAACACCCTTATTATTTGAAGGGACTCAATTCACAAAGCCTATGGCTATCTCTCACCTATTCTACTCACATACATAAGCAACAAGAACTAACCTACCAAATGATAGTTCAATTGAATGCAAATGTATGGAGCATACTTACCAATACTTACTACGTTGTACTCATGATGCGTTAATAAGCATCACTCCATGATCCACATGCATAGCCCTTCACTCACAAACTTGCTTCTATCATTGCGCATATAAGACATGAGTTGCTAATGATGAGCTTGAGGAGATGAGCAGAAGGAGAGAACTTCATGTTGGCACATCCCTCGCACTCTCACATTCATACACTCTCACTCGCATGCTCAACTAACTAAGATGGGATGGAGAAGACAATGAAAGAATGCAAAGATCTTCACAACATGATGTCCCTCATTCCACACACTCTATCACACTTACTTTCCTTTACTCTCACACATAGGCAATAGAGTAGCAAGAAGATATTAAGCCAAATTCTACACACATATTGATAGCTTGTTCCATTCTTTTTTATCCTTTATATACAAGCTTTTAGGGTTAGGGTTTTTGTTTTTCCCTTGGGCATACAACCCATTTTTGTGGCCATTTGACTAGTATTTCCTTATTTTCATGCACCTAAGCCTTACTTTTAGTGTAAGAATTAATTTGTGTACATTCTAACCTTATGGTCCTAATCAAAATTGTGGACAATTTGCATGAGAGGGAGAATAGCTCTCAATTGTTAGCATAAAATATCCAAGCCAATAGTTTCAAAATTTCTTCCCTAAAATTTATGGAGGGATTTTGCACTTTGCAATTAACAAAAACAATTGGTGAGCAACACCAATCTATAAGTACACTTCAAAAGAACCCTATGTATTGCAAGTCCACATCTCTCACATCAATCATTCTTTTAAGAAATCTTGACTCAACCCTTGAGTCACCATCCCCTTTTCGTTGGTCCTAACTAAGAAAGAGTTCCACGTAGCTTATCGATTTGATAAACCCTCTTTGGAATGCATGGGAAAAGTTAGAGTACAACCCTAAGTTTATGACTAGTGTATTCCTAAGTAGTAACTAACATATTCTACCTATGACACACTCAAGGTAGATTGATTCGAGCTAGAGGCGTAGTCCAGCAATAGCCAAGAAGTACAACATTTAATGTTGTTTTTGTATGTGTGAATTGACTTAAGGACTAAAGGTGCAAGCATCAAACATATTGCCCAATTGGTGGTGTTTTAAACTCTACTTTAAATAGTGAATTGATCTTTCTTCGAATTCAAGTTGAATCATGCTAGAAAAGTTGCTAGCTTGAGCAATGAAGTGCATGGACAAACCATCAAATACACTTTTAGGAATCAAACATTCAAAACCAAACACACACACACAAAACTCACTAAGACATAATCGAATAAGCAACAAAGGGAAAAAAGAAGACTAGAGTTTAACAAATAAATTCAAATGAAGCAAAAGATAGCAATAAACTAAATTGAGGAAGCTTGAGAAAGGGTACAACTTAAGAGCCGAGAAAATAAAACATCAATATGGCCAAAGAAAACAAATCGGTTTATAGCCAAAACTACCACAAGTTTCGATAAACAAAACTCAAAGCAACAAGGAATGAGTAAATGTCTAGAACTTAAGAGTCACACCCTTGCATTCATGGAAAAGAAGGCGCATCTATAATATACTAGTTCACACTTGAACCTTTATAGAAATAGACTATATCCAAAGTGTCCTCTACAAGGGAAGACCTACTTAGACAAACTCCCATCCCTCTAATTTGTGACTTGATCGATATGCTCATTAATCAAGAGTGGCTGGCCAAGATGAACCAAATGATCAATCACATCTTGAGCACATGTAAGCTCAATACAACTAGTAAAGGACTCTCATTGTAGAATTGGGAAAGTCCAAAGAATAAAGTCCTAGAGGAGACCTCACTTATACTATAAGAGCTACCAAAAACTTAGTAAAGCAATTACTATATTTTATGAGAAAATCGGATGAGATCAAGCTACAACATGATAAGAAAGTGGATAGGGTAAAGAAAATGACCAAGCTGTAAGGAGTTCCAATGCACCCTAAAGACACTTTGCCTAAGCTATTATTTAAGAAGCATCTAGATAACTTCACAACTACTCGAATCGAAGTAGTCATGGAAACTACTCCACTAAATGGATTGATTGTAATACCGGCCAGAAGGGAGCGATCTAAATTGGTGTCGTTCTTCAACCAGTTCTTCTTGTGTTTCTTCATAGCATCCCTCAAAGAGACCTTCTAAACATACATAGAATGCAATTTTCTTTTACAATAAAGCTTTATGAAATATTGAAAAGATTATGTCAATCATACCTTTTCCACCATCCGACACAAGTATGTAAACGAAACAATCACTCATAATGCATAGAACAAAAACATGGAATAAGACATTATACAAGAACAAAGAAGACTCCATAATATATAATCCACCAGAATAGATAAGAATAAATGGCAATCTCTCATAACGCTCTTAGATTGAACACAACAATAGTCAAACTGCATAGCAACCATCAAGTTTTCTAAATTTTGTGCCTCTTCAAAAATTTGCAAGCTCATTTTCATTACACAAACTAGAAATATCCCAATGCATAACAATCTAATTCACGAGGCACTATGAGAGCCCAAATGAGTATGACTAACCAACAATGTATCCATCTTACTATGATGCAATATCTACACTAAGCATTTTGGCATCGTTCTAAATTGCTCAATATTTACTCTCTGATCAAAAAGTGCATCGTTCATATCTACATCAAAAATAGCATGATGATGACAAAAAACATGTAGTATGAAGATTCAAGACAGAAGATTGTAGTGTGACAGTGACATGTAATTGTTCACATCATATATGATTCATAGATCAAACCATACAAAAAAGAAAAGATTCAGATATGAGAGTTGAGATCAGGTAAACCATAAATAGGAAACCATTAAATATAGAAGCTACAGCCTAAACTGTTTAAATATGTAATATATAATACAAGGTGTAGACTCAAAGGCATATCGTATTTCATGAAGGTTGAGGACTCAATTACAAATAAACCCACCATTACATTGATCAAAGATTCCACAGCTGCTGCTCTAAATGGCTTAGTCACAATAATGAGTGCCAATGGATGGTGCAACCTCTTCCTAAACATCATTATGATTCTAGCCTCAATCACAAATGCCAATGCATGATGCATCCTCCTTTCAAATATCATTTAAATTCTGCTCATCTCCACTCTTTGGAAGGATCAATCTTTGCAGAAACATTTGTATTACATAAATTTATGCTTACAAAGACCAAGACATTGGCCCCACCAAGTCGGTTCCCCTTCTTGGAGATAATGTAAGAATAAGTGCTCCACAATTGCTCTAAGGTGCACTAACAGCTTGGGTGAGGGATAGAGACTGCCAATTGCTACAACTCAAGCCCATTTGAACCAATATCTAATTGTATAAAAATAGCCAACTCTTCAATTAATAAAAAATAGATCACCCGTTTGCATTAACCCACATGTAACAATGAATACACATTGCATTTGCATTGAATGAAAGAAAATACATGAATTGAGTGGATGAAAGCTTTGTTTGCCCCACGTGCTTGCTTGTAGGGGCACAGCTTGCAAGTCTGTGTGATGATCCTCCACTTCGTGGACAGTCTGAATTGACCTCTACCCACCGTGACCAACCATCAGATATCCCTTGTTCACCAGCACCACATAAGAAGAGGATGCAATGATCCTGGACAAAGGGATAATGTAAGCTGAGAAAAGAGCTGATGCTGCAAGTAGATGGCTGACATATGGCTAGAGACTGGCATTGCTGGCTGGTCGGTTGGGAGCATGAGACAAAAGCAACTATTGTATGAACAAAGCTTTGGCACTAGAGATGGACAGCAGCTGAAACAGGTAGCAGCAGGCAGCAGCAAACACGGATTACAAACTGGCGAAAATTCTGTGCACACCTGTCCAGGTTATCCAGCACATTCCTGTCCTGTCCCCACCAGAAGTGTCCAGGATGGATGAGGGAATGTGATGCAGCAAACATGAAGAGCATGGACAAGGAAAAGTCTCACCATAACGCAATGCACCTCCTGTCCTGCACCCGACTTGGACGATGTTCTGATGTCCAGAGTCTGTCCTGATGTCCCCCTGTTTGTATGCTTTCGAGTTGAACCAAATAGTTCCAGCTAAAAGGGGGCATTCCAAGTACCACCATTGCCTGTAAGCATGAAGAGCAAGGGGAAATCTCACTGAACTGCAATGCATCCCCCCATCCTGCACCCACCTTGGACCGCATTCCAGAGTCCCAGGGTCCATCTTGACTGTCCCCTCTTCATACGTGCTTTCAAAGTATTGGCACCTAAGTTGGACCATATAATTCCAGCTGCAAGGGGGCAATTCCAAGTACCACCACTGCCTGTCCATCCACACCCCCTATTTCACCCAAGAGTTGAGCTGCATACACTCCGTTAGCTGCCAGTGGGCACTTCCATAGAAACATGACAACCACATAGCCCAAGGACATGACAGTGCTATGTTCACTTGCGCCTTAACTACATACAAGTCAGATAACTAAGAAATGAAATTGAAAAGCTTAAATGAATTTCAACTGATCACTCAACAGAGGCGGACAGCTTGCTAGAAACTCTTGCTTGACATACTAACTTCCGTCACTCGTGCTAAATAATGCAAGTATCATATGACCCCATTCTTACTAAACCAACAGCATGGAAAAATGTGGATCAATATCACAAATGTCTATTCGTTTTATTCCAGAGTGCCCAGTAACTGGATTATAAACTGACAACATAATGCCAATTACAAAAAGCCAAACTTTATCCTTAATAAGCACCATTAACCAATTAAAATAGATTCTGAGCAAGTACAATCAGTGTAAGAAGTCTTGACAACTGCCGAATATCACTCAACATAATTACATTCCAAGGATTTCTAACATTGTAAACTTTGAACAAATTAGAGATTCAACGTTCTTGCATTCCAATGAATTCTAACTTTTTAACCAAACTAGTATCTCTCAGGCTCACAAGCAAACATCAACACATTACACATGTAATGAGGGCTCACTGCTAAGATGTTCGCTGAGCTGTGTAAAACTAGTGTTCTCAAAATAGAATTGAATGTCCCCACAAAACTGACCTGACATGCCCACCAAAGTTAACAAGAAAAAAAGTAAACCTAGTAGAAATAGTCCTCTTAAATTGGAATCAACATCTCAGTTGTCGTACATATGATGGACTGCAAAAAAATCATATGCACATGATTTGCAACTTGCATTTCAATAATCTTCCGGAAAGGCTTGCAAAACCTGAAAACCTCAATTACTAGCCGTCAACATTGCAATTTCTACCATTTAGGCAGCTTCTTGGACAGGGTATTCAAAAACTACCTTCTTTAGGCAGCTTCTTGGACAGGGTACTCAAACACTACCTCCTTGCCAGTCAACTTTTTGTACACTCCACTAAATGTTTCCAGTTTGTATTCAGTACTGTTGCGCTCTTTTGGATCAAGGTAAACCTGTTTCAAAATTAGATCAAGTTTCAGACGTCTCTAATATCCAGAGAAATGCATTCGTGCCGACAAGCACGGCAGCTGGCTTACCCGCATGAGTCTTGACCCATCAAGGCGGAAACGAACTCGTTTGCCAACAATCTCAGCTGGGTAAACCAAATCCTCTAGAATGGCTTCATGTACTGCTGTTAATGTTCGGTTACGAGGACGAGTCAAGGCAGACCCCTTCTTTGGAGGCCTCATTATGCGTCTTGTGGCAATCAGAACTACTTCCTGCAAATAAATCATGACCACTGATATGTCAAAGGTTCCCACTACAGTGATAACTGCCCGCACTATCTCAACACAGAAAATGTACCACGGTCAACAGATAAAGATCCCAACTTCAAGAATTTGCGGGATACACACTAGGTTACAGAATAAATATAAAAAGATTGCATGAGAGGACAAACCTTCCCACTGAATTTCTTCTCTAGCTCGCGTAACAATCGAGCATGAATCTTTCTAAATGCCTTACGAAGCCTATATGGCACATGAATTACAACTGCTTTTCGCATGCCCGAAACGTCAACTTGCCTGTAAATGGATCTCTAGTAAGCCAGTAAATAAAACCCCCACAAGACTGGTGAGCAACAAAGCTCCAGTACATGCACGTGGTCAGGAGGTAACACTTACTTGGCTGAGTTGATAAACAAGTCTTTCAAGTCACTTCGAAGCTCTTGGTTGGTGTTCTCCAGATCAAAAAGAGCCTGGCAAATCAGAGCATTCTAATTTACTCTTTGTGCAGGAACATGTAGCCACACACAAAGCATGTTTATCAGCACTTGCACAGCTAGAGAAGGACAGACAAACCTGTGCAACAGACTCCTCGAATTCATCAGGCTCCAGGCCTTTGTCCTTGCTGATTTTCCTCCGAGCGGTATACATATTGCTACAGTCGACATACAAGCGATAGCATTAGCCTAAGATATCGGTACAGATGTTACTGCGGAAGCAGCATTCGTGGTAACATCCAGGCCTTGAGGGAAACAAGCAGCTGACATGTGATTTATACTACTCCATTGGCCAAAGTCAAGAGCCTAGTCATGGGCAAGATTGAGTTCGGCAGTTCAATTTATTCAGGTTTGCGCACATCCAAGACACTCTCCACACAGGCCTAATACACAGGCTTAGATTGCTGCCATCTCTCCGGATCGAGAGCATTAGGGTTGTAGGCAAATTGTGAAGCAATCTAAAAGTGTGTTTTACAGTAAGGAGCTGAATGGAAATTGCGAAAAAGCCTGGTTCTGAGCAAGGAAAGAACGCAGGGCCCCGAAAACCCTATTTTTTTGAGAAGATTGAAACATGAAGACAATGGCGTCACTGGGGGAACAAACAAAGCTCGCAAGCACAGAAAGTGCGGAAGAGGGATACATACCTGAACGATTGGGAGCGGACGGGCAGGCACTCCTCAGTCGCGCTGCCAGCAAAGAGGATTTTGCCCGGAGCGCACTTCGACTACATATAGAAGGCTAGACATTACGTATAATCTCAACCGTTCATCGCCCGACCTCTTTAAGCCTTCCCTAGCCGCAGGATTAGCCTACTAGGTTCCTGGCCCCTGGCCTTTGGTGTTTTTTAATTCCAATTTAATAATGCACACTACCTTGCATGGTCAGCAATGTTACCGCGCTTCGCGCGTTGTACATCATTGCGAAGCGAGTGAGGTGTAGCCTTGCAAGCTTCACATTTTGATCTGCAATTGTGTAATCTCAAGAAATGTCATCTTCAAATGTGATTTAGGCACTAAAGAACAAGAACCTCAACCTTTAATATATAGATATAAAAGTAAGGCACAAATTTGCAAGATGAGGAATAGAATACTTGTGAGCAAAAAGTTTCTCGATGCTCTCTCAAAACATCGTGCGAAGAGCACAATGCAAACCAATGAGAGGCCAGTACACTGGCAAATATCGATAGATGGAACGATGTGAAGTTGAAAGTAGAATATAACAATAGCACCAGAATTGAAATCCAATTGATGTTCAAAGAAAGCACAACAAAATACCCTTTCTTTCCCAAAAAAATGCATCAAAAAAAAAAATCTCCACAAAATAGCATTTTTAGTGATCAAAGGAGCAGCTGTGACATTGTGTAGTGGCGACGCTTGCATGTTTTTTTTACATGGATGGTTACAAGTATTGATCTCTGAAAACTTTCTTTTTCCTAAAACCAAAACGCAAATCACATATTAGTAGGAGACTTGCATAAATGAAGGAACAAATCGAAACATGCAATATAAATTCAATCACCTGAATTGGAAGAAAGTGTGCAAATTTTTGTTCCAATGGGCATAACTCCAAGGCATAATCGATGCACCCTAACTAAGCATGAAAGATCCATGAACTCATGATGCTCCCAACATCATGAGATGCATGAAGAATGTTTTTTTTAAAATCAAGAATGCTTCCAAAGGGGCAAAAGTGTAAAAACATTGGACAAAAGAGCCATATCAAATAGGTACAAATGCTAGGTTGGAGGAATCCATGTACAGAAGAGTTGGTAGCCGCTCGACAATGCAAGTAAGGCTCATGCACATAATGGGATCTAACAACAAAGATATGAATTTCTCCTAGAGACACGATTGAGTTTTTGATATGGGGTAATATTTGTAGACATAGGGGTAAACATCTGAAGAAGGCAAGGGAAAAAGGAAAGATTTTGAATACACCATAGAGTCCAAAACTAAGCAAGAGAGGCCAATTTCCAAAAAACAAGCCTATTCATATATACCTATTGAAATGTCAATCTTATCATAAGCAAACTTAGATGAGAAATCACATCATGCAATCATACAAGGCACCAATGCAAACAATCACAATTTAGCAAGAGATGCAATTGAACAAAACCTCAAATCAAAGCATTATTTCACTAAAGGAAAAAAAATAAGATATACATATAAAGGTTGCATTAACTTCACATGTCATGAATATTATTATTGCACATGATTTATTTTTAAAAACAAATGAATCAATGTGTGAGACCATTCACGTCAACAATTTATTGAACCCAAGAACTCTATTGAGCTTAGCAATAAACAGTAAAGGAGCTTACATTTGCAATAACATATATAGAGGGTCATAGCAAAATGCCAAAGGGGCACATTAGAGAAAACATCAAAGAAAGGGCCTCAAGTCTTTTAGAGGACCCAATTTCACCTTTCAATTCAAATGAAAACACCAACTCATCTCTGTTAGCAATCCATTAAATCTAGCAATAGATATGCTACCTCATTTTTAAAAACCAATATCTCCTCAAAACTAATCCCATAGCATGCGATGTGCTCATCGTATTTTTCACCCCCCTTGAACAATGCCTCTGATTCTCCAGTATGCTTTGCATCAACTGTCTTGTTTCAAAAGCCCCTCCACTGCACCTTTCAATTCAAAACGTAGCTCATCAACAATGATGTGAGGCAAGGATGAGCACTTCTCATCTCTCACAAAACATCATTCAAGCACGCAGTCTGGATTTGTATTTCCTTTGAGAAATTTCAATTCAAAACGTAGCTCATCAACAATGTTGTGAGGCGAGGATGAGCACTTCTCATCTCTCACAAAACATCATTCAAGCACGTAGTTTGGATTTGTATTTCCTTTGAAAAATTTTGCATTTCCTAGCTGATAGAAGTCATTAATTTTTCAACCTTAGCTTCAATCTTCCAAGGATTCCAAGATGAAGAAATAATCATCATCTCCTCAATTATTTGATGGTTCAAGAGGAAAGGATGTGCTTGTTTCGTCTTTTTTACTAGGAAAGGGCATGCAAGCCCCTCTTGCACTATCACAAAATGTGTGGATTTAGAAAACATGACTATGCAACAATTTTAAGCATACCTAAGAGGCAATATGAGGTTTGGTTACAAAAAGCATCATGAAACACAAGCAATGAAAAAAGTAGAACATACCCAATTGAACAACACCAAGAGATGTCAAGATGTTTTTCTCTCTATATCTTTGGCATTGAACACTTCCATTGAGTTGGAAGAGGTTGCAAGGATTGGTTTAGTGTTTGCAACATGCGTAAAAGGAATAGAGGATTGCTCACATCCATCACTATGTAGAAGACTAATAAACACAATTATACTTATTATTCTAAAGAGAATGTCATCAACTTCACAAAGCTTGTTATAAGAAAATATATGAAAACTTCAAATCAAATATTTTTTTTGTGTATACACTTGTTCTTATTCTTATTTCGATTTGTAGGGTCGAATTGAAACACCAAAGAAAGTGGCAAATACGATTTTTTGCATATATGCTTATTCATAGTCTTATTTTGATTTGGTAAGATCGAATTGAAACACCAAAGAAAGTGGCAAAATTATCTAGCTTTTTGCAATACCTCAAGGTACACAATGTTGGCAGTGCACTTTTGCCTTCCAACAAAACCTTAATGCAATCAACAAATCTCACTTGACTGAAAGCAACATACAACCATGGGAAAACACTAGCGTCTTCAAATACAAACCCAAGAAGGTCAAGGTTTGACCCTAAGACTTGTTGATAGTCATAGCAAAATCAAGCCTATCTTCTCCGCATGACAAAGGGCAACCTTGCTAACATAAAGATGTTCCTAGGTACATGACTTTTCTATGAAATTGTTTGCATATCAATCTTGTACCATTGCAAAGGCCCATAGTAGGATTCAAATTTCTCAACAAGATTATCAAAGCATTTTTTTCCAGCTCCAAGCAATGTGGAGGAATACCACCTCCTAGATCAATGGTGTTCGAGTACTTATTTGAATAAAGGAATGAATTTGCATCAGTCTCAACTATAGAACCGACGTTGCAATATACATGAAATTTCCCATGCATTTTATGCAAGGCAGCAATGCTCTTGGAGACCAAAATTGCACACCCTTTGAAAAACAATGCATAGTGACACGGCTACCACCATCCAAACAAATGCAACCATCCCCAAGATGAAGAAGCCATTCAAAAAAGTCATTATTCCCACTACTAATGGATTGAGCCAACACTCACATATTCTAAGACAACTGCAAAACATGCATATGAGTCCAGAAAGCGGAAAGATAAAGGGTTGCATCCACTATCTCTTCATGACCACCCTTAGGCACCATTAGTAGGATTTGATGAAAATCTCCTTCGAAAAGAATCACCTTTCCATATCACAATCCATTATATCCCTTAATGTTCTATCCAATGCCTCAAAAGCATATTGATGCATCATTGGTGCCTCATGCCAAAAAAAATTACGCCACCCTCAACAACTCTACAAGTTGGCATTACACTCGAAATTTTATAGGATGAAGTACTTTTCAATTTGAGGGGAATCTTAAATCTCGAATGTGATGTTCATCCCTTTGGCAACAACAATGCAACAATTCTAGACGACATTTGTTGCCAATACGACCTTTCCCTCCCCTCTTGTTTTTCGTAGCAATCAATTACACAAACACGTTTTGCCCGACCCACCAAGCCCATCCAATAAGAAAATAGTTTTTGTATGGGAGTCAATAGCATCAAGCACAATCCTATAAGTTGCTCTTTGACACTCATTCAAACTCAAAATCCATTGAATATGCCTTATTCTACTAGCACACGATATCAATATCTAGCTCATAGCATATCAAAGGATTACAGGAAGTGTACACCAAAGATCTATCAATTTCAAGCATACCATGAATTGTGACCATGTTGACGTAAGATGTCTTCCAAGTGTAGCAAACCCAAATTGAATGCAATGTCCTAGGCAGTTTGTCTATAACTACCCAAGACACATAGGATCACAAGAAACCAGCAATGGTGCATGTAATTATTTGCCTATTTGAACCAACATGGCCTCTTCCATGCACATGCACCATTCTTAATCATTTTCTAGCAAGCCCTTTGCAATGCAAGTTACTTTGAATGTAGGATATAGAACCACATCTACTGTACACAGGTCCTCAAATGACCTACAATCCTTGCACTCTATGAAGCATTCTCAAGTCGTAGAACTCACCCACAGAAGGAGAAACAAAATAGATGCCCCATAAACATCTCTCTTTTTTTGTTTCAATTTTCCTTGCAAGATTCCAAACTTTGTGCTACAGGAACTCTTGGTAGTACAACAATACATTGGCCTTAGGATGCATTTGATTGCAAATGAACCATTCTATCAAAGTTGTTCACTACATGTCAATGTCATATACTTCTTGTCTTATATCATCACTATCATGGAAGGTGACAACATTTTCTCTTGGAAAGTATGCATGCAACCATAGCACATCCAGCTTCTCATTGTGCAACTGGTCTTCAAAAATCCTCCAATAAGCCTTGGATGCTGAAACATATCTAGCATCCAAGTACATTTGTATCTCATCTAAATTTCAACTGCGATGGGACCATTTTCTACATCGGATGCATTTCTCCTAACATACTGAAACCTTATTTCCGCATAGTCATGCCCTTAGTACATGTACTTGTAAAGGTACTTCATAGCTGAAATGGTAGTATAGATCTCCACATTAATGTGAGCTTTGTATTTTTTGGATAAGTAAGGGTTGCAAGGCACAACCCAATAAGGTAGGCACCTCTCACCAAAATACATCTCCCATCATTCCTTCTCATGTAAATTGGGTAACCATGATCATCTTCCATTGTGGAGTTTGTGTAACTATGTGGATAATGTCGCGAACACTTGCCATTCACCATATAAGGACTTTGAGGTTAAAGATGGTTATACAGGCCTTGCATATTGCTATCAAAAACAGTTTTAAATAGCTTGGAAAACTTTTCTTGTTCTGGAAACTCAACACAAACCATTCTATCATAATGATCAACGTCTTTTGGCTTAAAAGCATTACATAATATCAAAACTGTATGTGAGTGTGGCAAGCCTTGTTTTTGGAACTCCACTACAATCACAAATGTTGCAACTTTGCCAAACAAACATTTCTTCACACAAGTGTTTCCATCATGTCCTTATGTTTTTGATAGAAGACCCTAATGGTCAAGTTCGGGCCTATCATGGACTGCCTGATTAGGCAACAAAGTATCCTTAATCTCCACCCCACCTTGGATTACATGTGAAGGTAATGAAGAGATGAGGCCCACCCTTGCTACTATCACTAAATTGATTGCTTATTACGCATTCTCTATTTAATAAATTTATGTTAATAAATTAATGACTTTTTCTTTAAGTGTTGATGATGATCTAGCATGGCCATGAGACCATTTAGAGACCAATATTCCTAGTGCATCACTTAATGGGGTGATCAGAGCAATGTGATAGGGATATCTAGTACATGCAATGCAAGTTATGAAGGGGGAAAGAAGTGTCTGCCAAGTGTAAGAGTGTACACAAGAACCAAGGAGTTACACATAAATGAAGATGGATTGAGTTCTAAGAAGAGGAAGTGCATTAGCATTATGTATATGCATTTATGTGTGCATCCGGGGATGCCTGGGAACGTTTATTTGTGTGTAATGAGCATTGCATTCATTTGGGGTCATCCTCTCCCTTACAAGTCAAGGTTTTAAGGTATTTCTTTAAGAAAGACAAGAGAGATAATTCTCTCACTAAGAAAGACAAGAGATGTGATCCTTTGGAAGTGAGAAGAGAAGTGATTTTCTCTTTCTAAGGTCTAAAATGACACAAGCTTTTGTGTGGAATTCAATCTTAAGGTTGAGACCCAAGGCAATCTAATGAACTCTCCTTATCTATGGCTCAAGGTGGTTGCATGATCATAAGTTAAAAGTACAATTTAAAAAGACTTTTTCCTTAAAATAGACATGGTGAGTCCATTTCTAAAATATCTTGCGATAGAAAGACGATCTCTAAAAACGGCCCCCATAGGTTATTAGAAACAACGAGATCTATAACTTTTGTGTTGGACATTTTTTCATCCAAGCAACGCATAGAGAGATATCTCGAAATTGGTGCTGCAGAGTAGGTCCTGGAACAGCCACATCTTGCATGAAGATCAACCTCTCCAATCTTGGCACTCAAGTCTCTCTCCAAGAAGAGAAGCTCTTGAAAGTCTATAAAAGAGGAGGCTCCCTTGGGTGTGGGGGAGGTGAAGGAAGCATCACTTTGCATGCATCCAAGAGGAGAAGAGAAGGAGCAAGTGCTGAAAAGCCCTGTTGAAATCAAGTTCCAAGAGGAGGAGAGAAGGTGCAAATGCTATGGAAGCCTTGCTGAAATCAAGTTCCAAGAGGAGGAGAGAAGATGCAAGTGCTGCGGAAGCTCTGCTGAAATCAAGCTCCAAGGAGGAGATCCCTACACATATTGTGTAGGAGAGAAGGTACAAGTGTTGCGGAAGCTCTGCTGAAATCAAGCTCCAAGAGGATCCCTACACATATTGTGTGGGAGAGAAGGAGAGACTCAAGAAGAATCAAAAGGAGCCAACTTTCAAGTTGTGCAAGTGTTAGGCGGCTGTATACCGTGCAAGGAACCGTGATCTTTCTCCCAAGATCTACAAGAAAGAACTAGTTTATGTGTAACGGAGGAGACTCTCTCTCTCTCTACATCTTTCTTTTCTCTCATATGTTCTCTCTCTATGCCAACATAATATTTACCATATATCTTTTAAGTATATAAGAAAGTCGAGCGTGTATCTCGGATCTTATAATAGTGGTATCAGAGCAAGTCTCTTTGCTTTTCTCAAAGTAAAGGCGATCCTTGCAAGAAGAAGGTAAAGATGGAAACTGATGAAGCACCTACAAGTGAGCAATTACAGGCTCAATTGATGGAGTATCTTAGCTTATTGGAGATTCCTGAAGTATGTCAATTGATTGACAACTTAAGGGCAAGGGAAGAAGCTACTTATGAAGGACCGAATCCTCCAAAATATGGTGATACTGGAGGAAACACCATTGCACCAATTGATGGTGAAGGTGCAAAGCATCCAATTGCTGATAATGTTTCTAGAAGGAAGAAGGACTTTCGGGTCAAGTTCCTCCTCCTCCTCTTTGTATTCTAGTTTCTACTCTCTTGGTTCTAAGTCTCGTGCAATCTGCAAATGGACAAAGAGGGACCATAAGAGGAGCAAGCTTAAGAAGACTAAGGCTTTCAAGTCTAGAGATAAGGACATAAAGTTTGACTCTTACTCTGGTAAGAGAGATCCCGCTAAGGCGTTAGCCTTTGTTAGGCAATTTGAAGTTGCTTTTTCTTATGGTTATTTCTCAGAAAAGTCCAAGCTCAAGCATGTAGGAATGCACTTGAAAGACACCGCTAGCAATTGGTGGTTGACTCTCATTTTGGAGGGAAGGAAACCTACAACTTGGGAAAAGTTCAAGAAGAAGTTTTATGCTCAGTTCTTGCCTCTTGATTTTGAGAATGATGTCAAGAAGGAGTGGGATTGGCTAGGCCAAAAAGAGCATGAGAAGGTCACTAGTTATGTGGACAAGTTTTGATCTACTCTTCTCAAGGTTACTCCTTTCATGGAGATCAGTGATGAAGAGAAGAAAATGAAGTTTGAAGCTGGCCTACTTCCTCATTTACACAGAACCATGAAGGTGTATCCACATGACACCTTATTTTGAATGATGGACTCTGCCATCATAGCTGAAAGTTTGCATACACCTGGTACATCTTGAAAGTTGGAGATGAGTTCTTATAGAGATAGACAAGGGGAGTTCAACCAAGAGATAGGACTAATCAAAGAAGACCTGCCTCTACCCACGACCAATATTCAAAGCCAGAGGGTAACAAGAAGAAGCACAAGTATCTCTCACCCTCTGAGATACAAAAGTGCAAAGAGGAAGGAAGGTGCTTTCTTTGTGGTCAGTTAGGGCATATGAAGCCTGATTGTCCTCACAAAAGGAAGGAAGAAAATGTGATTAAAGATCCTCCTCTGCCATCCTCAAATTCAATTCCGGATGTGCAAGCTAACACTCATTCAAATGAGAAGAAGAGACAACTCTTAAAGGGTTGGTGGACACTTAACAATCAACGAGTTTTGATACTCTTTGATCCAGGGTCCACATATAATTTTGTGTTAGCAGATACTACTAAAAGGCTACAAATTCCACCGGATCGATTGGGAACACCAATCGGATTAAGTTCGGGATTTGAAGGACTTACAACCAATTCTACTCCTGTCCGAGGGAAGTTAAATCTTAGAATTGGGGATTATCGCGACCAAGAATATTTTCTACTTGTACCCATTGGTAACGGTGATGTTATCTTAGGTATGCCTTGGCATTACAAGATTAGACCTCTTCCTAATTTGTTAAGAAGACCCTTGCATTTCAATTTAAGGGTCGGAACATAGTATGCATTGCAAATGCTGGGGATTGGCATGTGCCAATGGTTAGCCATGTTAGCATTTCTAAAGAAATGAAGAAAGCTATTTCTACATACATGATTTTTTTGAGAAAGTCAAAAGAAGCTAATGATTCAAGGGCACTTGAT
Organism: Lygodium microphyllum; assembly: GCF_053477565.2. Taxonomy (NCBI): domain Eukaryota; kingdom Viridiplantae; phylum Streptophyta; class Polypodiopsida; order Schizaeales; family Lygodiaceae; genus Lygodium; species Lygodium microphyllum. Next base: position 130,090,626 of record NC_141136.1, on the reverse strand, counting down.
GCCTCTAATGAACACACAATACCAACTAATGCTTCTAAGTCTCAAACTTTAAAAGAACCCCTCTCTTTAATTGATCAAGCGAGACATGATTTTGTTGAATAATATGAATATTATTTTAGTGATTCACTTCTAGGAGAGTTACCTCTTAAGTGTCCACAAGATCACACAATTGATCTTATCCCATGCAGTTCACCACCTAACCAACCGCCTTACCAAGTAAGTGTAAGACAACAAGAGGAGATCCTAAAACAAGTAAACGAACTATTGGAAAAAGGGTTAGTTTAACCTAGCTCTTCTCCATACTGCTCAAAAAAAGATGGTTCTTTCTGTATGTGCATAGACTACAGATCTTTGAACAAGATCACAATCAAGAATTGTTTTCCTATCCCAAGGATAGATGATATCTTGGATAAGTTGCAAGGGGCTAGTATCCTTAGTCGCATTGATCTCAAGAGCGGCTATCACCAAATACGGATAGCACCTGAAGATGTTCATAAGACAGCTTTTTGTACAGGATTTGGATTATACGAGTTTTTAGTCATGCCATTTGGTTTGACTAATGCACCCGCCACATTCAATTGAATGATGAGGGAATTTTCAGACCCCACTCAAAGTTCACAAGTGTCTTCTTTGATGAAATTCTTATATTTTCACGGTCTGAAAAAGAGCATAGAAAACATATATCTATTGTTTTTCAAGAGCTTCTCAAGCATACACTATAGGTCAAAACTAAGAAGAGTGAAATTTTGCTTTTGGAAATTCACTACTTGGGGCATATTGCTTCTCACAATCTGGTAAGAATGGATCCTGAGAAGATTCAAGCCATTGTTGATTGGCCTACACCTACTTTTGTACATGAAGTTAGAAGTTTCTTGGTCCTATGTTCATACTACAGGAGGTTCATATATGAGGTTTCGCATATGTTGCATCTCCTCTATATGACCTTACTAAGAAGTGAATGCCTTTTTGCTGGGGATCAAGGCAACTGCAAACCTTTGAAAGAACTAAGTTTCTTGTAACTCAAGAACCAGTTCTCATAGTTTCAGATCTTCAAAAGCCTTTTGAAGTTCTTTGTGATGCTTTTGGGGATTGCATTAGAGCTGTGCTAACCAAGAGCATCATGCAGTAGCATTTGAGAGCCGATGCCTCAACAACCATGAGCTACATGCTCCAGTATATGAGAAAGAGCTTATGGCGGTGGTACATGCTCTTCAAGTATGGAAACACTATTTACATGGTGTAAATTTTGTTATTAAAACAGATCACCAAAGACTAAGATACTTCCTCACTCAGAAGAAGCTCTTAGAGAAACAAATGCGCTTGGCAAATTTCTTATCTATGTTTCATTTTCAAATCCTTCACACATCTTGAACTAAGAATGTGGGAGCAGATGCTCTATTATGGTGACCTCAAGTGAATGCAATCACAACTGTTTACCATAATGAGTTCATGGATTTACCCAAAATGTATTCAACTGATTCTGACTTCTTAACCATATGGGATAAGCTTAACTCAGGTCAGTCGATTACACCTTACTCGATTCGAGATGGTAATTTGTATTATCATCAAGCAATTTGTGTAGCATTACCATTGGGACACAAGGTAATGGATGAAGCACCTGCATCTCCATATGCTGGACATAGGGGTATTCTACCCACTACTCAAGCATTGGAAAGATATTTCTTTTGGCCCACTCTTAAGCTGGCATTAAAAGATATGTCCGTGAGTGCAAGATATGCCAAAAAGTAAAGTATGATAGGCATAAACCACCTGGTCTACTGAAGCCATTACCTATTCTCAATGATCCTTGGGAAAGTATAGATTACCTGGTCTACTGAAGCCATTACCTATTCCCAATGAGCCTTGGGAAATTATAGCCATGGACTTTATCATGGAACTTCCTCGCACACAAGCAGGCAACGATGCAATCTGGACTATCATTGATAGGTTCAGTAAGCAAGCTCACTTTATACTTGTGCGAAAGACAATCAAAGCCGATCATATGGCTAAGCTATTCATTACTCATATTTTCAAGCATCATGGCATGCCTAAGTCCATTATAAGTGATCAAGTTCCCTGCATGACCAGCCTCTTTTGGCAAGCTCTCTTCGAGAACCTCAGGACTCGGTTAAAGTTTTCATCCTATTATCATCCTCAAATGGATGGGCAGAGTGAAAGTGCTAATTCTACTATTTTGGACCTTTTGAAATCCTATGCCTCTGATAATCAAAGAGAATGGGAAAAGTATTTACCTTTAGTAGAGTTTACATACAATAATATGGTGCACTCTAGTACTGGTAAGGTGCCCTTTGAGATCATCTATGGTAAGTCTCATTTACCACCTATTATTCTTACGAAGGATAAGATCTTTGCAGCAAATGAGTTTGTTAGAGACATTGATACATCTTTCACTCAAGTAAAAGCTACTATCCAAAGGACACAAGAGAAGCATAAATGCAAAGCTGATAAGCATCGTCGTAGTTAGATCTCAAGTTGGGACAGTATGTTCTTCTTAAGCTTGTGAAGGCTCGCTTGAAGAAGTAGAAAGGTCAAAAGGGTAAAGTGATTAAGCTTTCTAATCGCTATTATGGCCCTTTCAAGATCATAGATAAGATAAATAATGTGACTTTTTGTTTGGATCTACTAAGTCATTGGAACATTCATAATACTTTCCATATAAGTTTGCTACATCCCTATATTGGAGAACCTCCAATGGAACCAATCAAGGAAGATTTACTTGACATAGAAGAAACAGAAGAGTTTCTTGTGCTTGAAAGAATTTTACACCATCATGACAATACTCTAAGGTCAGGTAAGGTATTACTGAAGTATCTCCTTAAGTTTAGGAACTATCCCCCATTGGAAGCTCAGTTTAGACTGAGAGAGAACTACAAGACTTTCCAAATCTTCTTAAGGACTATGTATCCCCTCTACAGTCGAGGTCAACTGTTTAGAAGCCAGAGGGATGTTACTAAATTGATTGCTTATTATGCATTCTCTATTTAATAAAATTATGTCAATAAATTAATGACTCACTTTTCTTTAAGTGTTGATGATGATCTAGCATGGTCATGAGACCATTTAGAGACCAGTATTCCTAGTGCATGTAAAATATTACCCGGCACAGCGAACAGAATCTAAGAAAGAGATAGAGAGAGTACACAACAGATAAGAGGAGAATCAGTAAATTCTTTAACTCCAAACAACTGATACAAAGATGGCTCTGTCCACTCGTGCGCTTCCACTGTGTGAAGCTTAGATGGCGATCTAGACAGAAGATAGGTGAAGAGCTTAAGGCTAGTTGGAACAACAACTATGACTGGATGAAAGATGAGTGAGAGATGGCTGCGAAGGGGTTTAGCTTTTATAGCTTGCGAAGGTCGTTAGGTCGACCTGCTGAGATTGACCGACCTACCATATGAGCCTCCACTAGTCGGCCAAGGAATATTCCCTTTACCATCGGGCCGGGGGTGCTGCCCCCGGACCCCCGCCAGGGGGGCCAGCGGCCCCCTTGGGACCCCCCAGCCAGGGGCCACTTCCGCGGCCCCCGGACCCCACAATAGGGGCCTCTTTTAACTCCCTTACACCGCAACTCGATGCAATGCGCCTCGAGTTGCTACCAGCTTAACCACTTCGTCTAACCCAAAGATTAGACCCACAACGGTCATTTTTTTGCCATCCGATCACATAGACCTCATCTGATATACAAGTTAGGACTCAACCAATGTCTGGGCTCACATTTGGCTTCTCCTCATAATGGGGGCCTTACAACTTTGAGCACCATGGATCATTGGTAGCACCTAATGAGGGTGGGGCATTGATCATATCTAACACCCCCCTCAATGTCCACCCATAGGTGAACTATCTCCTCGGCCCAATGTCGAGTCTCTGAAGATGAACTTGAAGCAGATCCTTCGTAAGTGCTTTGGTGAAGATATCTGCTTCATTCTCCTCTGTTGGACAGTAGACCAGTTCCACTATCCCATCCTCCATCAAATCACGCACATAGTGATACTGGATCTCTATATGTTTGGTGCATGCATGAAACACTGGATTTTTGGCAATGGCGATGCAACTCTGATTGTCACATCTCAGCACAGTTGGTTCTTCATCCTGCACTCCCATATTCCATAGAATCCTTCTCAACCATACGGCTTCACATGTAGCAAAACAAGCTGCCTTGTACTGTGCTTCGGTAGAAGACAATGCCACTATTGGCTGCTTCTTACTAATCCAAGAGAAAATTCCTGAACCCAAAGAGAAACAATAGCCAGAAACTGACTTCTTGGAATCAATGTCTCCTGCCCAATCTGAGTCACAGTTCCCCACAAGAGAAGTTCCGAAATTGTATGTGATACCATAGTCAAGAGTTTTCTTCAAGTATCTGAGCACCCGCATCCCAGCCTTCCAATGACTCTCATGAGGTTTGTTTGAGAACCTGCTCAAAACACCGACAGCAAAACTGATATCTGGTCTGGTGTTACACAAGTAGATCAGCAGACTGTCGAGGATACCTCCCAATGTCTGCTAGTGCTGATGTATCCTCGACGGATAACTTTGCATTCACCTCCATAGGTGTAGCTATCTCTTTGCACTCGGTCATGCCAAATGCCTTCAAGATCTCCCATGCATACTTCTTCTGAGAGATGAAGATCTTTCCTGGCTCTTGCCAGACTTCAATCCCCAAACAATAGTGCAGCAAGCCCAAGCCTGTCATTTCAAACTCAGAACTCAAAGCCTTTCGAGTTTGGTTGATCATATCTTCATAGTCACTTGTAATAAGAAGGTCATCCACATATAGGACAATCACTACAGACTTTTTACCATCCCTGTAAACATACAAGTTAGCATCTGAGGCACATCTTTTGAAGTTTAGGTTTAAAAAGAACTTATCTATCCGCTGGTACCATGCTCTGGGGGCTTGTTTCAGCCCATATAATGCCTTCTTCAGCTTACACACTTTGTTCTCAGAATGGGGGGCCTCAAACCCTGGTGGCTGAGCCATGTACACCTCCTCCTTGAGGTCACCATTTAAGAACGTTGACTTAACATCCATTTGGTACACTGGCCACTTCTTGTGGGTAGCCACTACAAGTACCGTGCGAATGAGTTCAATTATGCTACATTATGTTGTCACAGCACAAATGATGTCTTATCTACCTTCATATGTACTTCTCCTCGACCACATGTTGCTACACGGCACCACCAGACTAGTAGTCTTCTAACTACGTAATATCTAAGCATGCACGTGCACTCACACAATATCTGCACCACAATCTATATACAGTTTGGGTCCTCAAGTGGGTGCAGGACATTACTCTTCCCTTCGAGCTGTCTCCCAAACTAATCAAACTCCATCTTGTTGACGATAAGAAGAATAGCACTACCCCTAGGGGGAGACCACATATGAGAGGTTTTCAATTGTGCAGGTATTGAAGACTTCAACGAAAGTACTATTAGCTCGTCATCAACACTCAACCCTAAATTCTTATCCTTTATCATCCTGCAAGCCTAGGAAGGAATCGTTGCCTGTCGAAATCCCTAGCACATCCACACATGTGCCAACCCATAAGTGCAACTCCCAACAAAAACCAGCCATATCAACTACTTTAACAACCCTATCACCAACCACTCAAGCCAACAAAGTGGCACCAACCACCTTCATCCGCACCACCCCTAAAACTCCTCCAAGGCCAACCACAGCAGTCCTTTCCACCCATGTGTTCAGTGCATGCCAAAACCTGCTACCTACGACGGTGAGTGCCATGGGACTAGAACTTGTCGTCTAGGAGGGGGGTAATGTTAACCCTCAAACAAACAAGCTGGAAATTTTATAAATCTAAAGTAGAGAACAAGGCCAAGGAAAAAGTGGAATGGAAGACGAAGGCGTGCCAAGAAAAATATGGAAACACAAGAAGTGTAGAAAATTCCTAAATCAAGGAAAAAGACGCACAAGAAAAAGCACAAGTCAATACTTTTGTAAAAGAGCGCAAGGCACATCATGATTCATTTTAAGAGTGCGGGGCTCTCACCCGTGCAATTTGTAAAGATAGATGGGCGGTAGGAAGAAAGCTAGGAAGATAGGAGGACAATGGGAAAAAGGGCCGGTCATGTAAAAAAGTGGATAAGGGGATGACCGCCCAAAAGGGATTTAGGGTTTTATACATAAAGTTGAAAAGCGAATGAGAAGCTCATTCTTGTTTGTGGCCAAAAGTAGCTCTCTTCTTCTTCTTCTTATTGCTTGCTTGAGCTTGTGCTTGAGAGAGGGAGTGTGAGAGTGTGAGGGAGTGAGAGAGTGAGTGTGTGAGGGTGAGGGACTGTGGAGGAGAATCTCTCCATCTTCTCCTCTCTTCTTCTCTTCTCTTGCTCACGGCAATGGAGCTTGGAGCTGGACCTTGAGGATGGAGCTTTCTTAAAGCTTGCACTTGGATCATGGAGCTATCGAAATGCTCAGGAGAGAAGGTAACTCGATTGGGCATGGACATAAGCTCAGTACACCCATAGAGATGGATATCGCGTCGGCTATGTGAGAGGTAGCCATTAGTGCTCGGCTTGGAATACTTAAAGCAATAAGTGGTCTATGGGACTTGGCGGTTGTTCACCACTACACTCCTCTTGGAACTTGATTTTAGTAGGGCTTTTGCAGCACTTGCTCCTTCTCTTCTCCTCTTGGATGCATGCAAAGTGATGCTTCCTTCACCCCCCCCACATCCAAGGGAGCCTCCTCTTTTATAGACTTTCAAGAGCTTCTCTTTTTGGAGAGAGACTTGAGTGCCAAGATTGGAGAGGTTGATCTTCATGCAAGATGTGGTTGTTCCAGGACCTACTCTGCAGCACCAATTTCGAGATATCTCTCTGTGCGTTGCTCGGATGAAAAAATGTCCAACACAAAAGTTATAGATCTCGTTGTTTCTAATAACCTATGGGGGCCGTTTTTAGAGATCGTCTTTCTATTGCAAGATATTTTAGAAATGGACTCACCATGTCTATTTTAAGGAATTTTTTTTTTAAAATTGTACTCTTAACTTATGATCATGCAACCACCTTGAGCCATAGATAAGGAGAGTTCATTAGATTGCCTTGGGTCTCAACCTTAAGATTGAATTCCACACAAAAGCTTGTGTCATTTTAGACCTTAGAAAGAGAAAATCACTTCTCTCCTCACTTCCAAAGGATCACATCTCTTGTCTTTCTTAGTGAGAGAATTATCTCTCTCGTCTTTCTTAATGAAAGACCTTAAAACCTTGACTTGTAAGGGAGAGGATGACCCCAAATGAATGCAATGCTCATTACACACAAATAAACGTTCCCAGGCATCCCCGGATGCACACATAAATGCATATACATAATGCTAATGCACTTCCTCTTCTTAGAACTCAATCCATCTTCATTTATGTGTAACTCCTTGGTTCTTGTGTACACTCTTACACTTGGCACCCCCTTCATAACTTGTATTGCATGTACCAAATATCCTTGTCACAGTGCTCTTATCACCTCATTAAGTAATGCACTGTAAGATATTATCAATGCCCCACCCTCATTAGGTGCTACCAATGATCCATGATGCTCAAAGTTGTAAGGTCCCCATTATGAGGAGAAGCCAAATGTGAGCCCGGACATTGGTTGAGTCCTGACTTGTATATCAGATGAGGTCTATGTGACCAGATGGCAAAAAAATGACCGTTGTGGGTCTAATCTTTAGGTTAGACGGAGTGGTTAAGCTGGTAGCAACTCGAGGCGCATTGCATCGAGTTGCGGTGTAAGGGAGTTAAAAGAGGCCCCTATTGTGGGGTCCGGGGGCCACGGAAGCGGCCCCGGGGGTCCGGGGGCAGCACCCTCGGCCCGATGGTAAAGGGAATATTCCCTGGAATATTCCTTGGCCGACTAGTGGAGGCTCATATGGTAGGTCGGTCAATCTCAGCAGGTCGACCTAACGACCTTCGCTGGCTATAAAAGCTAAACCTCTTCACAGCCATCTCTCACTCATCTTTCACCTAGTCATAGTTGTTGTTCCAGCTAGCCTTAAGCTCTTCACCTATCTTCTGTCTAGATCGCCATCTAAGCTTCACACAGTGGAAGCGCACGGGTGGACAGAGCCATCTTTGTATCAGTTGTTTGGAGTTAAAAAATTTACTGATTCTCCTCTTATCTGTTGTGTACTCTCTCTATCTATTTCTTAGATTCTGTTCGCTGTGCCGTGTAATATTTTACATGGTATCAGAGCCCAGGGGGCTCTAGAGATCGGAGAGTGTGCAAGAGGCAAAGGCTTCAACAGCAAAGAGAAACTATGTCGACTTTCGGAAGCGGTTCTGGTGCATCAGGAAGCGGTGCAGGAGGTAGTATTGCTGTACCAGCTATTTGTCAAGAATCACGTGGTGGAGGGGGTTGCTCAAGATGTTGCGCCGAACACACACAGAATGCACAAGGAGAAGCTCACTCAAGAGACAAGAAGAGAGATGGAGGCCAAAACGTTTTCTTGCTGATTTCTTCTTCTTCTTTCACACACTTCACAATGTACACAAAGTATATATAAGATACAACATAAAAAGAAAGTGGCCTACTAAGTCAAACAATGCATAATCGACTACACTAGTCGACTGGCGCTATAACTATGCCAGCTGTAAATAGGTGTAACAACCTGAATATAATAAGTAATGAGTCAGTGGCCATGTGAGAGTCATAATGACCACCGATGTGCTAAGTGTAGACGTGTGGACCCATCTAACCAGGCGGTCCATCATCAATGTCCACATGTGTTGAGCTTGTCATCTCAACACTCCCCCTCAAGCTCAACTGCATCTCTGCAACTCCAAGTAAGCTTCGAAACTTTTGAAGCTTCTCTATACCCAATGCCTTCGTGAAGATGTCAGCTATCTGATCCTGTGTGCTGACATACACCAAGTCAATCTCACCTGCTAATACCTTCTCTCTCACAAAGTGGTAGTGTACCTCAATATGTTTTGTCCTGGCATGGAACACAGGGTTCCTAGCCAACTGTATACTGCTCATGTTGTCACAATAAATGACAACTGGACCTTCCACCTGCACATCCAAATCAGCCAATAACTTTTGCAGCCATACTACCTCACATGCTGCAACAACAGCACCTCTATACTCAGCCTCTGTACTCGACAAAGCAACTGTAGATTGCTTTTTGCTGCTCCAAGCAACTGCTGCACTACCAAGAGAGAACATGTATCCACTGGTAGATCTTCTATCCGACATACTACCAACCCAATCTGCATCTGTGTATCCAAACACATGTACGTCTGTACCTGCCTCATAGAAAAGTCCATAATGTAATGTGGACTTGACATATCTCAATATGCATCTCACTGCATCCAAGTGTGGTTTTCTAGGTACTTGCATAAATTGACTCACAAGACCAACAACGTAGCTCAAGTCTGGCCTTGTAATAGTCATGTAAATCAAACTCCCCACTATCCTCCTGAACATAGTAGGGTCTTCTATCTCATCCCCAACATCAGCACTCAGCTTTACATTCTGCTCCAATGGGACTGAAAGTGGTTTGCATGCTGTCATACCATACTTGGACAACATATCCAAGCCATACTGTCTTTGGGACAGCCATATACCATCATCACATCTGATCACCTCAATGCCAAGGAAGTACCTTAGCTCACCTAGATCCTTCATCTCAAACTTCATCTTCAAACAACCCTTGACTTCAGCAATCCCACTATCACTATCACCTGTAATAATCAAGTCATCCACATAGATGACTATGATGACCAAACCTGCATCTCCTTTTCTCACATAAAGTGAGTGATCAGCATCAGAAACATAAAAATCAATATTGACAAGATACTCTCTAATCTTGTCAGACCATGCTCTAGGTGCTTGCTTGAGCCCATAGAGTGCCTTCTTCAATCTGCACACATACGTGGGATACTCTAAATCTTCATAACCTGCTGGCTGATCCATATACACTTCTTCCTGCAAATCACCATGCAAAAAGGCATTCTTTACATCCATTTGCTGCAACCTCCAACCTTTGGCTGCTGCCAAAGCAATCACACATCTGACAGTTGCCATCCTAGCAACTGGACTGAAGGTTTCATCATAATCTATGCCATATGTTTGGGCATAGCCTTTTGCAACCAGCCTAGCTTTGTACCTGCTAATAGAACCATCTGCATTGTGCTTAATCTTATAAACCCACTTACATCCAATAGCTTTCTTTCTCTTCGGCAATGATACTAGATCCCAAGTCTTATTAGCCTCTAATGCAGTCATCTCCTCATCCATTGCTGCATCCCAATGAGCATGACCAACAGCCTCCTCAAAACATGTAGGCTCAACATCCTCAACTAGTTTCACCATATAAGCATAATGGTGAGCTGCATAACCTTCAAAACCAAATCTTTTAACAGGGTATCTCACCCTGCTAGACCTGCGTACCACTGGATCACTCAATGGAGTCTTTGCATCAGCCCGTGCTCTCTGCACACCTGGAGTTCTCACTGAAGGAATGCCAAGCTCATCATCTAAGCTCTCTGAGCCACTGGAGTCTCCATCAAGAACTGCATCAATGCCTTCTGACACTTTATTCTTTCCTTTGTCTTTACCTGTAGTGCTACTAGATGCACCTGAAGATGTAGAGGTACTCCTTAGTCTCCCAGACCAAGGACTACTAGATGATGTCTCTGGTCCACTAAGAGTCCGTGATTCTTGCTTTTCAGCCTGCACGTGAGTGTCATGATCATCATCAACATCCAATGCATCACCACTAGATGCATACCAGCTGCTCATTTCATCAAAGATGACATCCCTGCTCACTCTGAACTTATATGTGACAGGGTTGTAACAGCGATACCCTTTCTGCTCTAAAGAGTATCCAATAAAGACACACTTTTCAGCCTTTGGATCCAGTTTCTTCCGCAACTCATCTGGCACATGAACATACGCAATGCAGCCAAATACTTTCAAGTGTGAAACATCAGGCTTCTTACCTGTAAAACATTCTTTGGGGGTCATACCATGAACTGCAGCTGTGGGAGTTCTATTCATAATATAAACAGCAGTATGAACAGCCTCAGACCAAAAATGCTTAGGCATATTCTTTTCAGCCATCAAGGCGCGTGCAACTTCTGCAATATGCCTGTTTTTCCTTTCTGCAACCCCATTTTGCTGTGGGGTATACCTGCATGTGAAATGTCTCTTTATCCCATGAGACTTCAGAAAATCACTGAACTCATTTGAGAGGTACTCTCCCCCTCCATCTGACCTCAGGCACTTTACTTTCAAGCCTGTTTCTCTTTCAACTGCAGCCTTGAAAGTTCTAAAGTGCTCAAACGCTTCACTCTTTTCCTTCATAAAATATACCCACAGCTTTCTAGAACAATCATCAATGAATGTGACAAAGTATGAACTGCCTCCAAGAGATACATTTTGTGTAGGCCCCCAAATGTCTGTATGTACAACATCAAGAATATTTCTGCTTACATCTCTATCATGTGAAAAAGGTTGCCTTGCCTGCTTACCAAACTGACATGCTTCACATACCTTCTGAAATTCTGCAACTCTAAATGTAGGCAAACCTGTAACCAACCCTTTGGACTGCATTAGTTTCAGCCTTTGTACATTTGCATGTCCAATGCGTTTGTGCCAAATTTCAATGTCTGCAACAACACCTTTTCCTTTGGCATACATAGCAGCATTCATAGTAGGAATTCCGGCATCTAGAGTGAACATACGTCCAACTCTACTTCCCTTTGCTACCAACCTGCACTTGTCATTGAAGTCTTCTACAAAGCAGCCCTTTGCATTAAATCTGACTTGCAGCCCTTGCTCTACCATTTGACCGACTGACACCAAATTCCTTGTAATAGATGGCACATGTAATACATCTGAAAGACTCTTTGTCTTACCATCATGCAAGGACAATGGAACTTTTCCAATGTGTGAAATTGGGTGGCATGAGTCATCACCCGTCTGCACATAACCTGCATTCTACAAATCCTGCATCTCTCCAAACCATTCTGCATGGCTGGTCATATGATTGGATGCACCTGAATCGACATACCAAACATCTTCATGTGTTCCCTTTCCTGTAACAGCATTCAGCATATGCTGCATAACAAACAAACGTTCATTTTTGTCTTCATTCTGTCGTGAAGACGATGCATAGTTTCCTTGCTGCAACTTACCACTCCGAATATCATCTTTTTTGGCATAACATTGGGCTGCAATATGACCTGTTTTGCCACAGTAGTGGCACACAATACCAGAGTTGTTAGAACCTCTGTTCTGCCATCCACCTCTTCCTCTAAAGCTCCCCCTGCCTCTAAAGTTACCACGACCTCCTGAAACCTGCATATCGCCAAATTGCTGATTCAATCTGTTTTGCTGGTTGTCATTACCACGTCCTGTACCACGGCCTCTTGAAGAGAACCTGCCACGTCCCCTTCCTGAACTGGAGTAGAAAGCCTGGACCTGTTCACCACTTCTTTCAGATGTCTCACTCTGCATGTTGATTTCTTCAGTGATCATTAGAGAGACCAACTCATCAAAATCTGGAAATGGCTTTCTGACATATACGGAAGTTACAAAAGACTTCCAAGCCTTTTCATTGTTAAGTCCACCCAAGGTAGACGACACCAAATCATCATCATCGGGCATTGCATCAATCGCTGCCAATGCATCTGCAATGCTCATTACCTTCAATGCATACTCATTGATAGACATCTTCCCTTTCTTCAATGTATTCAACTCTTGCTTGAGTTGAATCTTTCGTGCCTTTGTATTTACAGAAAACATACTTTCAAGTATGGTCCAAGCTGCACATGCATTCTCTGCATTTCTAATGTGTCCCAACATATTATTGTCAATTACTGCAGACAACCAATACATGACCTTCTTGTCTTTTGCATTCCATTCCTTTCGTGCCTTTATCTCTTCTGCAGTTGGAGGATCACTCACCTCCGGCTCCTTTTCTTCACCTGAAACGAACTCGTAGAGGCCTTTTCCAATAAGAAAGTTCGTGACACGGAACTTCCATGAAGGGTAGTTGTTCTTGTCAAGCTTCTCAATGATGGGGCTTCCACTGTTCTCTGCCATTATCACAAGAATAATACCAAACAGCAAGCAAATCTTCTGCAATCCTCGACCTGTAGTGCACAGCAATACACTAGACAGCCTTTTTCACTGTCTGCTCAACAATACATGCAATCTGCAACCTGTTTGCAGATAAACCTCGTGTTTACTCACTGTAAACACCTTTAATCTTACAGATCTGAAATCTGTAACCTGCGCACCCACTGTCGGTCGATATAGCTGAAGTCACAGCGTACCCTGAAACTGCTGTCCGCAACTTGCGGCTCTAAAACGGGCCCTGAAACGGCCTCAAATGCCCAAAATAACTCTGGGAAAGCCCTAAAGGGTTAATGTGCAGAATATACAGTGCTCTTCGCGCACACCAAATCTCACTGCAATCTGAGATTTTTTGCTCTGCCCTGCTTTTGGTGCCTCCACAGGCACTATCCAAGAGAAAGAGTGGAAGGATGGGAGAGCTTCTTACCCGTGGCTTGCTTGCTCGAACCTTGCTTCTTCTCCTTTGCTTTAACCTTCAAAATCAGCCTCTCTCAGTGGTGTGGCTCTGATACCATGTCAAGAATCGCGTGGTGGAGGGGGTTGCTCAAGATGTTGCGCCGAACACACACATAATGCACAAGGAGAAGCTCACTCAAGAGACAAGAAGAGAGATGGAGGCCAAAACGTTTTCTTGCTGATTTCTTCTTCTTCTTTCACACACTTCACAATGTACACAAAGTATAGATAAGATACAACATAAAAAGAAAGTGTCCTACTAAGTCAAACAATGCATAACCGACTACACTAGTCGACTGGCGCTATAACTATGCCAGCTGTAAATAGGTGTAACAACCTGAATATAATAAGTAATGAGTCAGTGGCCATGTGAGAGTCATAATGACCACCGACGTGCTAAGTGTAGACGTGTGGACCCATCTAACCAGGCGGTCCATCATCAATGTCCACATGTGTTGAGCTTGTCATCTCAACACTATTCAAACACTGAGGACTCGTCCACCAACCTTCAGCGAAGGCAAGTTAGATGGTACAAACTACACCTTGTGGAAGTTCAAAATTACAACTATCCTTGATTCTTATGAGCTTCTGGAGACTGTGCTGGGGACTGACGTAGAACCACAGCCTACCCCCGACCCATCAAATCCTAGTGTGATGATTCCTCTGAATGCAGATCTTCTACGAGCTTGGAAACGAAGGAATGCAAATGCATTGTGTGCCTTAGTTACAAGCTGTTCTAACAGTGTTTTGACTTTGATTCAGCATACAACCAAAGCGTCAGAGGCTTGGATTGTACTAAGGAGTCAGTATGAAACACGAAACCAAACAAGGATTCAAAACTTGGAGAATAAACTAGCAGCGGAGAAGTTTGCTGAAGGAGAGACGGTTGAAGCATTCATCACTCGGATTAAGAATCTGCGCGACCAGATGGCTGGCGCTGGGATACAAAAGACTAGCGAAGAGCTAGCTCGGAGGTGTCTTCGGATTTGTCCACAAAAGTTTGATGGACTAGTACTAGTAACTGCCCTTAATACTCAGGTGAGACCTCAAGCTTTGACTTTTGAGGAGTTTTGTGCATTATTAATGGAGGAGGAGTTGAGGCTGAAAGCCCGAGAAGGAAGCAACAATGGAGATGCTGCATTCTCTGCCAATGCAAAAGGCGAAGGTGTTTCCTCCACAAAAAATGACGGTGACAAAAAGAAGAAGGGCGGCAAGAAGAAGTTTCAAGGAGAGTGCTTCTACTGCAAGAAGAAAGGACATGCAATTGTAGATTGTCGTGTCAAGAAGGCAGATGAAAAGAATGGTACCCTTAAAAGTAAAGGGAAAGAGATAGCCAATACGGCTGAAGCAGAGTTGGAATTATTCATGGCGACCATTGAGGAAGTGTGCTCCTTGGCGCAAGAAGAATCTACCACTGACTCATGGGTGTTGGATAGTGGGGCCTCCCGTCACATGACCAACAAGAAAGGTCTATACAGTTCTATGCAGCCTCTACAAGAATCCATCACTGTGACGGTTGGAAATGATGCTAAATGCCCTGCTGCGGGCACAGGTACTATTTCTTTTGTTGCTGCAAATGGTGAAGTCAAAAAGCTTTCAAATGTGTTGTATGTTCCCGAAATCAGGAGAAATCTCTTATGCTGCCATAACTGATCTTGGTTATGAAGTGAGGTTCAAGAAGACAGGTGTAGAAATTCTTGATAGTGCTAGCACAATTGGTGGCAAAGGAGAAAGAAGGAACAACCTGTATGAGCTAAGTGCTCTTACAGCCACCGCTGGAGTGGGCACAAGTAAGCTTTGGCATGAAAGGTTTGGACACATCGGATTTGCAGTGTTGAAGGAGATGCAAAAGCAAGGTATGGTTGCTCACCTATCTACAATAACTGAATTGAAGGAACCATGTGAAGCTTATATGATGGGCAAGCAACAGAGAAAGGCATTTCCACAAGAAAGCAAGAATAGAGCACAGGCTCCTCTAGAGTTGGTGCATGCTGACTTGTGTGGTAAGATGCCTACACAGGCCTTGGGGGATCTTCTTATTTTATGTTGATTGTCGACGACTATAGTAGGAAGATGTGGGTGTACTTCCTTCGTGATAAGGCTCAAGATTTTGGCAAGTTTAAAGAATGGCTAATACTTGTTGAGAATGAAACAGGGAAAAGTGTGAAGAAATTTAGAACAGATGGTGGTGGTGAGTTCAACTCAAAGGAGTTTGAAGGCTTTTGCAAGAGTAAAGGGATCAAGCGGCTTCGATCGCTCATCGTGGTGAATTTTGTGTCAACTTGGTGAAAACGCGTTGCACTAGCCATGACGACGATTCTGGGCTAAGTCCTAGAATCGACCCTCGGCCCACCTGGCTCAGACCACTTGACTCGGACCACCTGACTTGGCCCACCTGACTCGGACCACTTGACTTGGACCACCTAACCACTCGACCCACTTGATTTAGCCCTCGACCATTCGGCCCACTTGACTCAAGCACTCTTCGTTCGGCCCATCCAAGTCAATCATTAAAATCAACCCGATATTTGGCCCTTGGCCTTTGCCGACTCGATCCTACCCCACTTAGTCGGCCCGATCGAATTTTCCATTCAGACCAACCATTGAATCAGATACCCAACCATCCACAACCGAACCACCCATTCAGTCGGACACCCCATTTTTCTAGTCAGACACGCACAACAATCGGATCACTCTATAGTCGGTGAACCAACCATTGGACTCGGACCCAACCCTACCAATTGGACCACTCTTCGAAATCAAACCCTATCCAATTAGACCGTCCGACTATGAACGTCAGACCACCCAGAATCGGACAGTAGTTCAAAACTTGGCTATGAACAATCCTTCAAATCACGCATGGTGTTTAGCATAATGGCCCTGTGGCCCGGGGGGGCTGCCCCCTCGGACCCCGCAGAGGGTGCCCCCTCCGCACCTCCCCCAAGTAAGCTGGAAAGTAAACATGCATCATGACAGGTCCTCTAGATTAGATCCTAATGTAGTAATGGCTTTGCACGAGCATAGACTCTCACTTGCAAAACACCAACCAAAAGCCCATACCTGAACAAAGACAAAGAGAGACCCTAGAACCTCAATGGGCCAATCTAGCCAACAAGGGCAAAAAGGCCACACCACAAAATCATGTCTATGTTGCATTTAGATTGCATCTAGTCAAAGCGAAATGGAACAACGTCAAGCTACAACTGGGAGGGTGACTAGACATGACCGTCCTGACGATAGATTCACCTTGAATGATACGACACAAACGACCCAAGACAACAGTGGAGAATCCACATCAGGTTGTGCAGTTGAGGACTCAAAGGCATGTATCAGAAGGCTTGAATTTACAAGCCAAGACCCGGAAGATGAAGACATAGTACCACCCGCTTATCGCAGGGTCAAACTCACCGCAAAAGGAGAGCACTATGTCAATGCTCTTATCGATGAAGGAGTTGATTTTAATATGTTGACCTATGAAATATGGACCCTACTAGGCCAATCAGAGCTCACACCCACAACTCTTAATACTTATGGGGGACACCCACCCACAAGCACTTATAGGGAAGTGCAAAATCCTTGTTACTATTGAAACGGAAAGCTTGCCTATCCTATTACATGGTCCTCCAAATAGTGCTAATCGTGGAAAGGAAACCCTCCTACAAAGAACCTTCAAAAGGGCAACGAAGTGTGAGGTTAATTATGTAGCTCAGAGGATACACTTGACACTACCGAGTGTGAGGATAATCACAACCTTTAGTAAGGGTGACCTCATCAAACCTCAGGAGAAAGACAAGGAACATTCTGACATGCCAAGCAAGCCTAGTAATGAGAGCAAGGACTTGTTGAAAGAGTTGATAGAAGCGCATGTTGAACAGAGAGAACTAGGGAGCGAGGCCATGCTTGAACTAAGAAGGTCAGGTGACAATGCCAAGGATAGGCTTTGAACTTACAAATATCGTAGAAGACCACAAAAGAAGCCCAAGCCTTATAGACAAAGGTATAGATGGAGAGCCAGCACAACGCCACGATGGATATCCAAAGCATTGCTACATGCTCAAGGGTATTACACAAGTAACCGATGGATTTGGGTACCCAAACCCCCTACTAAACCACCTCTGTCAGCTGAAGGCCAAGACGTATCAAGAGCAAATAAGCGCATGAGGAAATCTAAATGAAAGAATAAGTCTTGAGTCAAAAACATTGGAGTAATCGAGCCCTTCACGATTGAAGTCAAGAAACCAAATGGGACTGTTTGAAGGATAGATCCCCAACCTAGTGTGCTTAACAAGCACATATCAATGTAATCGTTGAGGGTACACAAAAGCCACTAGTGTCCTTTGACTTCCCAAGAAGATAGCGAGCATCATCGGCACAACATTGCTCATGGTAAGGTTGATTGCTCAACAAAGCAAATGGAAGAATCATCTGATAGTCATGAGCAAATCTTCCAGCCAGTGTCAAAGCCACTTAGGAGTCCCAAGTCTCCTACACCCTCTTTCCCTAAATGGACACAGGAAGCACAACAACAGTCATCAAGTGCGGCTACTCAATTCTAATCTCTATCTCCATCTAAGCTTCCGAATGTCCTAGAGGTGGGACGTGACACCACTCTTAGCTCTCAGCCTAAGGATGTGCCTGTGTAATCCATTGTGACTAGCTCCAACCTGCACAAGTGAATGCTCAATGGGCAACAAAAGACATGACCACTTTTGACCAGCCTAAGGACTTGGCATTGCAATCCACCAACAATAGCCAATCCACCGAACTAGCGGCTACGGTTTCCAATCAGGAATCGAAGAAGGAGCTAAACAAAGGAGAGTTGACCAAAGAGCTAGACTCCCCAAGAGGAGC
Organism: Lygodium microphyllum; assembly: GCF_053477565.2. Lineage (NCBI taxonomy): Eukaryota > Viridiplantae > Streptophyta > Polypodiopsida > Schizaeales > Lygodiaceae > Lygodium > Lygodium microphyllum. The sequence goes on along the minus strand of NC_141136.1, from coordinate 130,072,206 downwards.
AGCAATTGTACCCTCACAACCTCACGAGGTTATTCAACATGCCATGGTTATGTCCCATAAGGACATGCTAAAAGAAGAGAATGGTGAGGCCCAACTAAGCATGTCAACATCTGACCTAGTTCAAGGTCCTGAGTCTTTAAAGGATATACTTCATTTTCCCAAGAAAAAGAGGAGAAAACAACGGCAATTGCTAGTGGTTGTAGACACCACGAAGATTGAGACCAAGAGCACTGAAGAGCTGAGGAATAAAGCATCGAGTCCATCCACTAATGAATCCATTGCCATCTCTCCTAATAGCAGTGAAACCTTAGACACATCTATGTGTTCTGAAAAATCAAAGCAACAATTACCATCAATAGTTGCTTGCAATACTCAATCCACTGATAACAGAGCTCACATTGACCAATCAAGAGTGGATACAACACTGTCACAACAGGATGACAAGACTATGTCAATCACATCCGAGGAGAACCATGACACAATAGCAACAAAGCCTCAAGAGAAACATGAAAACCCTAAGGATATAAGCAATCCTAGCATTGACTAATCTTGCTCATCTAGGCCCAACTCCCCAGCTATGCTAAAGCCTAGAGAAACTCCTAGAACCTTGCATAAGATAGCAACCAAGCAAGCCGTCATAGACCATAGAAGTGTCATAGAGTGCTTGATTAAGTTGGACGCTAATCTCAAACTATTCACACGTGTCTACATCCTTGCAGACATGGGCACATTCCCTAGGGAGCAGCTTGAAGAATACTTGCCATGTTCCCTATCCTAGGAAGAGCAAGAATATCTTAACGACCACTATGACACGCTCCTACATAAGTGCATCCAACTCATCTTTGACAAGGAGGCCGATGAACTACGCCTAGTTGTGAAATTCAACGAAGCGCTTTGCCAACCAAATCTCTTAGAGATAGAGCAACTAAAGCGACAATCAGAGGGTCGAAGCCAATTTGAAAAACATTAGTTTGAAAACCGCATTACAATGGCTGAACTAAGAGCCTAGATTATGACAGTCTCAGAGGAGTGGTTGGCCAAATGACGATCTTAGAGAGACCCAACCTATGTGACACCAACTTCCCTTTGAGTACTGACTACTATTCGGGGTATGGACTTAGCCAGAACTGGCCAAGAAAACTCTCTGATTGATAATATTCTCACTGAGGAGGAGCTACATGTTGTGAGTAGACTCAGATAAGGTACCATACTACTCGATGTTGCAAAATATCTGTTGTTATTGAGTAAGCTGCCACAAGTACTGGATGTGTGTGCCACACTCCAGTACAATCTCGTGTTCTACAATTGGTTTTTATCCTCATGAAGTAATATGGATTCATAAATATGTACCTAAATAAACAATGAGTTTGGTAACTGTGTATAGATAATACCAACACACACAAGCAATGATAGCCAAGCATGCATGGAGAAAAGTTGGGTTTAATAGGCTGAGCTCCTAGGGTCCTCCTCTCACCACATGTCTAGAAGTTGTGTGACCATTCCTACCTCCAGGTAAAGGGCATATAGTCCTCATGGCCGCCATGGGAAGCCCTAACCAACACCTCTGAGGGTGTACACAGGGCACCGTCCCCTTCTACAGGGTTTCCCCCATTTTTGATCCATCCTTCCGGGGACAAGCCCTGCCCCATTCCATCACAACCAGTCCTTGCAACTTGGCATGAGCAAAGATCTGCTACTAGCTGGAATACGCCCCATAGTCGAGGCAGGACGAACATCACGGGGGTCGTCCCTCTACAGCAAACACTGCATGCCTCACCTCACCCCTCCTCGTCATATGCGCTTGATAATCCATTGTTTAATCCCTTTCATGAGAATAGTTCTAACCTGCCTCAGGGCCTAACCCCTGATTCACATTTTGCAGGTTCCCCCACAGTAGCCATCATGGAGCACACAATGTAGCTGGCATGAAAGGAAGCTCTCCGTTGTCGGAGGGAGCATATGGCACAAGCTCCTCCACCAAAACGCTACGTGCCTACCCTAAAGAGGTATACACCGAGACGAGGCCCAAAGCAACACCATCTGGGATGCAGGCCACAAACTCCCAAGGATAAGAAGAGGAAGGCTCAAGGGAATGCCTAGGGGGTAGTGATCCCTCCACAGGTGATATGTATCTAAGTCAACAACAAGGGATTCAGATAAATGACATCTCTTTGCGTTGCGCTTGTTCATTATAGTTGAAGAATATGACTTGCATGTACTCTCATGAGTTGTCAAGTGGATACAGGATGACACATGTCTCTATATGAAAGTGTTCAATGTCCAAGATGCCACAAGACCACCAACCCCACAAAGAGCCATCACAGAAAAAGCAACAAAAATACCAGGAACAAAGAGCCATGATAGAAGCCTCACTGTTGAAAGAGAAAATCACCCTTGCTGACCGCCCACATTGCATGGCCCAAAGCATAGTCATTGGCTACTCTCTCTTTCTAGGTCAAACTCTACATTTGGCTCACGACAGTTGCTACCTCAATTGTACCAACATCGCATGTCACAAGAAGGTTTTGCAAAATCTCAAGTGTATCTCCCCATCTTCACAGCTATTCCCCTAGCAACGAGGCTAGTAACACAATCATCATTGTAATATCCATTTTCACAGCCTTTGACTCTCTACATTTCCCAGTCCAAATGAAAGGCCGATGGCCTCAACGTATTGCAATGATTGTATTTCCAAAAAAAAAGAGAAGAGAGAGAAGTAGAAAAAGAGAAAACAAAAAGAAAGGACAATAACAAAAAAGAAGCAAACAAACAATGAAAGAAAAAGGAAAAAGCACCCACAATCACAACACAACACCTAGGGGTCCTCAAATTAGGTGCGTCCAGTGACCTTGGTCGGCTGGCTCCATCCCTAGTCCCCTATCCCTTTTCACATCCCCCACAATTGTTCAGGGCACATCAAGGGAAAGACATACCTAGGGAGCTTGTTGCGCCTATGGTTAGACCTGTCACCTTAACCCATTTGTACGCTTCCTTTTTTGCACTCCACTTCACTACCATTGCAATCGATCGTGGTTAGCAATGCACGAATGACCATGGAAAGTACACCGTACTCGTTAAGTAATACAAGTAGCTACTAGCTACCAAAAAGAGCGCTTGCACGCTTCGAATCGAGCATTGAAGTAAGGTTTTCCCCAAACTGGTGCTTGAGGTAGATAGGTAGGAAGCGAGGGAGTTTGAAGAGGTATTCGATCTCCTTAGCAAGTAGATTTTTGGTTTTTTGGATTTGGAAAAGTAGGTTGGAGTAGTGTAGATATTTTCCTTATGATTTTGTTGCATTTAGGTAAGGTAGAAGCAAAACAGTGCGAGCACATACCAGGGGTTCTGGTGCTGTATAACAAGCAAAAACAAGGAAAAGAAGGGCAAAAAATGAAATTTTGGATTAAATGTTGATAAGGGGAGCAATACTAAGGTAAATGCACGCTTGGGCAGGGTAATAAGAGGCCAAGAGTGGCACGAGAGACCTCAGTTTGCATTTCAGGGATTCAGGCTTGAATCCGTTGGTCCCGACAACGGAACCAAAATATAGTGGTGATCAATCGCCAAGATCCATGGACCGCTTATTGCTTCAAGTATTCCAAGCTGAGTACTAATGGCTACCTCTCACATAGTCGACGCGCTATCCATCTCTACGGGTATAGTGAGCTTATCTCCATGCCCGATCCAGTTACCTCCTCTCCCGAGCACTTCGGTAGCTCCACGAGTGCAAGCTTCAAGCAAGCTCCATCCTCAAGCTCCACGCTCCAAGCTCCAAGCTCCATTGCCACGAGAAAGACAAGAGAAGAGAAGAAGAGAGGAGAAGATGGAGAGCTTTTCCTCCACGGTCCCTCACCCTCACATACTCACTTCCTCACACTCTCACACTCCCCCTCTCAAGCACAAGCTCAAGAAAGCAAGAACAAGAATAATAATAATAATAATAAGAGAGCTACTTTTGGCCACACATAAGAATGAGCTTCTCATTCACTTTTCAACTTTATATACAAAACCCTAAATCCCTTTTGGGCGGTCATCCCCTTATCCCCTTTTTTACATGGCCGGTCGTGGCCTATGCCCTTTTTCCCATTGTCCTACTATCTTCCTATCTTCCTAGCTTTCTTCCTACCGCCCATCTACCTTTACAAATTGCACGGGTGAGAGCCCGTTGCTCTTAAAATGAATCATGATATGCCTTGCACTCTTTTACAAAAGTATTGACTTGCACTTTTTCTTGTGCGTCTTTTTTCTTGATTTAGGACTTTTCTACACTTCTTGTGTTTCCATATTTTTCTTGGCACGCCTTCGTCTTCTGTTCCACTTTTGCCTTGGCCTTGTCCTCCACTTTAGATTTTCTAGATTATCCAACTTGTTTGTTTGAGGGTTAACAAGGAGACAAGGTGCAAATGATGTGGAAGCCTTGCTGAAATCAAGTTCCAAGAGGAGGATAGAAGGTGCAAGTGCTGCGGAAGCTCTACTAAAATCAAGCTCCAAGAGGAGATCCCTACACACATTGTGTAGGAGAGAATGTGCAAGTGCTACAGAAGCTCTACTAAAATCAAGCTCTAAGAGGAGATCCCTACACATATTGTGTGAGAGAGAAGGAGAGACTCAAGAAGGATCAAAAGTTGCCAACTTCCAAGTTGTGCAAGTGTTAGCCAGTTGTATACAGTGCAAGGAACCGTGATATTGTTCCCAAGATCTACAAGTAAGAACTAATTTATGTGTAACGGAGGAGCATGCTCCTTGTCAATAATATAACTCCACAAGGGGGGGGACTGGCCCATCTTCCAGCCCCTAGTGTATTGTCAATCTCTCTCTCTCTCTCTCTCTCTCTACATCTTTCTTTTCTCTCACATGTTCTCTCTCTGTGCCAAGATAATATTTACCATATATCTTTTAAGTAGATAAGAAAGTAGAGCGTATATCTTAGATCTTATAACAGCGACAAATAATGGCCATAGCATCTTGAGATAGTTGATACATGTATAGAGGTCCTCTTGTAAATGATGATGGAAGAATGACGTGCTTACCAACATATCTACTAGAAACAACATATTGTCCATCATTTGAGAAAATCATATCAACAAGGCTGAAATAAACTTCAACACACAAAGCGGATTGATTAAGATGACACCATGTCAACCTACATTGTTCAATGCTACAATATATGCCCACCATAAATTGTTATAATAATCTTTTGCTTCGCAATATGCACACAACTGATTCATCTTGCACTGGAAGTTGATATGCATAGTACTCCATTTGTGTCACACACTCTTTGTTAGGCACATGTTTTGGAGTTATATTGTCATCCACTATAGAGTAGGGGATTTTGAGGGGATTTTCAAGTGCCATCCATCTTCACCATTTGGAAACAATATAACATACAACAATGGCATGTAGCTTCAATGCATGTTGGACATTTTGACACACGAGTTGTTCCTAGTAAAAACATTTATGTCGCAATATTGCAAGCTACAATCATTATCTTGTGGCGTAATAGATACAACTTCATTGCATGTTGGCACAGAGTATTGTCATGATGTTGCACGCCCCTCTACAATAGTTTGGTTCTCTAGAAGCATCTCTCCAATAGTTTGAAAAACTCTTGCATACATGTTGGTAGCATGCATCATTTCTTGGCAATTCAGCCAGTATGCTCGAGTCAAGCCCTTCCATTTACTGACATTCTATTCTGAAGCTCATGTTCAATATCGAACACATATAATTTGGCAAACCCTAGTCTTGCACAATTATTGGTATCAGGCACCATAGATCCAATATGGTGATAGATAAAGCCATGCACTCAAAAGGTGTACCCATTCCCACCATCGAGCAAAGACTCATCTATCTTAGCACCCAAGGACACAAAAGCAAATGCTGCATTATAGTCATGTATGTGTTTCTTAAACTCCCTACACTCACAATTTTCACCAACCAACAAACCATGCAAGGGTTTTGGAGGTTCATGAAGGGCAGGCAATTATATCTTCCCATTCTTTCAATAGTGGTTATGCATAGTTAGTCCACTAAAATTCCTACACTCAAAAGTCCATGTCCTTCCATGACACCAAGAGCATAACTTGTTCATCTGTGCAAGTGTTGGCAATCTAGGATCACAATAACATAGCACACACATCAAAGGATGCATTTCCATTAGAGGTATCTCATGGAGAAGGGAATGTGGCTAGCCATTCTCAGGATTGCAAGTTCATTCTAGTACATGTTGCATAGCAAGGAGTCTTTGAGAAAATTGTTCTCTTGCGCATTGCACTTCCTCTATTGGGCTAGCATGCACATCTACAAAGGACAAGGCAAGATTAAGTCATGCAAGAGGAGTTTTATTTCTTTGAATAGAGGGCATTAAAGGAACTTGACTTACTGCACCCAATGAAAGATGCCCAACATTAAATCCAACAAACCTAGCATTTTGATTTGCCCCTTGCAAAGTAGCAATACCTAACTACAAGTTTCATTGTTGAGTACAAAGCATGGAACTATTTCTTCGTGATTGTTGTTGAGTTCAACCATAATCTTCGCAATTCTAGAATTGGCTCCCTTTACAATGGATGCAAAGCTGGTGCCACTCTAAAACAAAAATATTAAAGGAGCTATGAAAAAGACATATGCAAAGCTGGATTAATTAAAAAAATTGTGCTTTCATGGATTCATCAGGTGCGCGCACACGCACGCGCGCGCACACACACACACAAATGTGTGCATGCAGGCATGCAAATACATATATTTAGATACTTACTTACTTACATAACCATAAACTACACACATGAGAGAGAGAGAGAGAGAGAGAGAGAGAGAGAGAGAGAGAGAGAGAGAGAGAGAGAGAGAGAGAGAGAGAGAGAGAGAGAGAGAGAGAGAGAGAGAGATGATCTGATCTATTAAAAGTACAACAAACACAAATGAAATACAAAGATGGAATGCGAGAATTAATTATAGAAAAAATGGAATTGTCTCCTTCAACAAATCCCAACCGTTAACATGATCAAAGTTTTTTGTTAAAACCACCAAACTAATGCTACATTCTTGATGGCCTACAATCATGTTACTATTGCCAATGATAGGATATATATTATGCACAATGCCCAACACATCATTGCCAACCATCCTGGAAGTAGTACCATTCTCAATCCTTAATGTGACCACGTTCAAATGGCCTAGATATGACCTAAGGTTGGAAACCTCGGCCACAAACTTATCAAGATTAAGCTTCAAGGACTCAGGTAAGAACTTGCAACCCATGGGGCACACTATGGAGCCTTTAGGTTGACCCCATAGGATGCATCACATCTCACCATACATCTTGCTTGTATCCTTTTGTATGCTGGAAGCCATGTCTAAATAACAAGCCTTGAAGCACAGCATCGACTCCAACCCTCCATGAAGTGTCATGCTACACCACACACTGAAGATGAGATGCATGATTGGTTTGGACATAATCTTTCGCTTTGTACTTGAGTGTACAAAGCCTAGCATTGTGTCCTCAAGTAAGTCTCATTGAGTTTTAACCATACTCTACATAATTGTAGAATTAGTTTCCTTAACAAATGACATATAGTTGGTGCCATCCTCTAATAATGATACTATTGAGTGATGTGAACAAAATATGAAATGAGAAAGAGAAAAAGATTTACACATGCATGCATTCATAGTGCTCACACACACACACACACACACACACACACACACACACACACACACACACACACACACACACACACACACACACACACACACACACACACACACACACACACACACACACACACACACACACACACACACACACACACACACACACACACACACACACACACACACACACACACACACACACACACACACACACACAGAGTAAACGTCACTCTAATTTTTCTTCTTAAAAAAACAAATATGTAATATATACATGCAAATGCCCATGCGCCTTCTATCAAGTGGATCTACCCTCATAGAGGAAATTTATAATTTATTTATCCTTCTTGAGAGATTATTTTTGACTTCGAGAAGTGTTTAAAATTAGCCAAAAAATCCAAATTTCAAGGAAAAAACAAACTTTGTCGAAGGCAGCATTGCAGTCAGTTCGATTTTAAGCGGCAAGCCCCTAAAGTGCTTTAAAGACCCACTGAGCGACGGTTGGGGAATTTTCATAATTTTCCATGATGTCGGATGAGACTCTAGGAGATGCCTTACAGTGGGGGACCTTGAGATGGATGCCTAGAATTTTTCAGAAGCCGAATTAGAGGCCGGACGCGGGAGATAGGCAGACTAAGAGGGCCAGGACCAAAAGGCCAAGTCTAAAAAGACTTAAGAGGTGTAAAAGGGTGTGACCCTTGGGGACTCCGTTTGGGCCCCCCCAAAATATGATGATTGGGGGGGGGGGGGGGCACTTTTTTTTTTGGCGGCTGAAAAAGACGGAAGAAGACGTCTTTGTACATGGCGACGAATTTTGGGATGGAGGGGCTATGGGGGTTGAAGAACAAACCCCCCTACTGATCACATCATCGACCTTGTGAATTTTTTTGCTCTCCATTGCCATCTCTCACATAAGCAATGACTGCCTGGACATGGAGAACCAGATCTAGTATTTCTCTCTCCTCCCTCTCTCCCCTCTATGGGCTATTCATGGGCATGATCTTGAAGGAAGAATAATGATGAAGATTGAAGCAAATGATAATGGAAATTAATGGAGATGCTGAAGATTGATGTGCAGCATGGAATTGAGAGCAATGGAGGCTCCATCGGCTGGTCATGCAGTCATTAAATGCATCTTGGGTTTCATAAAAACATGGTATGTCCATTTTTTATGAAGGAAATGAAGTTTTATTTTATGATGGAAATGATGTTCTTATACGATGAAAATTTGTATGAGTGCTATTTGCATTATGTTTAATTGTTGTACATCAAAAAATTCTGATTTCATAATGATTTACATGCGCTATTTAAATCCCACAAACCCAAAATGCGGGTTTTAAGGGTAAAATGATGGTTTTGTCGTTTCGAGTGGGTGAAATGTGTTTCTATAGGGGAAAATGGAAAATAAAATTGAATTTTAGTATGTTTGAATGGTTGGCATGAAAAAATAAAAAAATAATAGTGATTATTTCCAAATGAATATAAAAAAAGAAAAAAAATACACCTCATTAAAAAAAAAGATGAGTGTTTGTGAATATATGGTAGTGGTGGAGCATGAGGTTTAGCCTTAGTTTACCCTATCTTTTTGTTAAAGTTCGTGATTTATCGCTTTTCCTACATCAAAACATGACAAAATGAACCCCTACACCTATGCAACGGAAGCACTACCTAAATGTAGGGGGTGGGGTGTTTGAATGATGTGATTTGGGTGCTGATTTTGTTGATGCATAGCATGATTGTTAATTTTGTTGATGCATAGCATGATATAGGGTTCATTGTATTTAATTAAGAGGATAGTAGCATGAGCGTTGTCTCAGTGCTATCCTTACATCGCCGCAACAAGTTAGTGAATCAGAATTGGAAAGCCTAGTTGTGCATGACACATTTCCGATTGCAAATTATGTTTGAGCACATTAGGATCATCCACTTTTGCATGTGCATATCAACCATGGTATCGGAATATGAAGAACTGGATGCATAGCACCTGTTTTCCATTATGATGACCTACGCTTGAGAGTGTGTGAGACGACCTAATCCGTAGGCTAGTCAATTGGATTTTTAGGGAATTATTTGATAAGAACACATGGTATCTCCTGGAATACGTTCAAAATGAAAGAGTGGAGCTTGTCTCGTGTGTAGTTTATGTTGAAGCGACACATCTTGGGGCCAATCCCCAAGGTGTAGGAGAGTCATAGTGGAGCCATGACAATCAGATGAGAGGTGCTTTCTTATGTTTGTGCTACAAGGCACTATGCCTATATGTTATGGGATCTCCCTCTGAGGAGAAGGGATGGTAAACATTGGACTATGACCTAATACAAATGCAAAATCAACATTAACATTTAGTGTAGAGTGATTCTCAAATGCTCCTGGCCCCCATGAGGCCGTGTGGTGGGGTTGTCTGTTGTGTGCATGAGGTCGGCCCATTTTTGGTCCCATAAATGGTGCATTTGTCGGGAGCCGCCAATAAGTGGTGGTTCCAAATCTAGGGTTTCTAGGGACCAAATAGTTGGTTTATATCCTCTGACAAGAATTGTTAAGCCGAAATACAAAAAGCGGAACGTGCTGAGAGGACTAGACGACAGTTGGAGATTTTAAGGCGTTATTCTCCTCAAAGGAGCAGCCCGTTATGCATAAGCGGTAGTGGTTTCTAATAACCTAAGTGTCATAAGTAGCCCTTTGAGTGTAAGTGGAAGTCTTAGTACTTCCCCGCTTCCAGTGAATCAACCCACTTCAAGTGGGGTGTAGTTTTACCTACACAAACTCTTGTTGTCAATCCAGTTGTAGCCATGGCACAACCCATCGCAATTCTAGCAAGGACATTGGATTTATCAGCATTAGGAGCACCTTTGCCCATCTTCCATGGGTTAGTAGAAGAAGATGGAGAACTCCATATTAAGGAGTTTCAAATGCTCATGTTCAACTATCGAATCCAAGATGAAGGACACCTAATGATGTTCTTCAATATGACGTTAAAAGGAAGGGTAATAGTATGGTATCACGGTCTAGAGGTCAAAACCATAACTAGCACTGACCAATACTTCACGGCCTTCTGTAGAGAGTCTGCTCTTGAGAGGGTGGACAATATTGGTTGCGTGTCTTGAATGTAACACACCAAGAGACAAATGAGAATGTCCAGGCCTATACCAAGAAGCTAAAGCAAGTTCTTCGCAAACTTAATACTTATATCCCCATTCCATTGGCTGCACAATTGTAATATTTCCTACATGGATTAGATTTCAATATCCAGGTGCAGCTTAGTAAAGTTTCTTTGGCCAACATTGACATTACTATTACCCAAGCAGAAGGATTAGAGTCGCTCTTGCAATCGGCTTACACAGCAAGGGTAAATTGGAATGCTAATAATTTGGCACTGACCAATGGGAGTCAAGGGGACCCCATGTCAAATGGGAATGGCAGAGGGAGTAGTATGCCAAATTTTCCTATGTTACTAGCTCCTCCTAGTAGTATGACTGTGCCTATGGCTAGTCAGACAGCCCCACTAAATGGTGGAGGCCAAATAACTCATTCTCTCTCACTCAACCTCACACACACCCTCTACTTCACCTCTTACCATGAAGCGATGTCTCACAAGAAAGCAAAAAAGAAGCAAGGAACAATAAGACTCAAGTTTGCACATACATGAATAGCTTCATATATTCTTTTTCATCATTTATATGCAAGTTTTTAGGATTTCCACCCTCTTGGGCATCCTGCCTGCTTTATGGCCTTGATGGTCCTCCTTTGATTTATGCATACATCTTAGATTAATCGGACCGCTTCCAATTAAAGTGAATAAAAGTTCCATGCCACAACCTTCACATCCATTGCGGTACTACTAATATAACTCCAAAATAAATAATATAGATACAAACATGATGTCCTTTTGAGAAATACAAGAGCCCAAAAAATCATCTTGATGAAGCTTAAATGTTAATACACCCTTCAAAGAAATTTTTGGCATTTGCACCTTGACTTCCTTTAACTTGTCCTTCCAAGAATGCAGTCAACGCTCTCTACGATGAGTGCCAGTCCCTTGGCACTCAATGCTAAGGATAGAGGCTTCATGCTACACATACTCATGCTATAGTGGTCCTTTGGAGGAGTGGTAATCATTGTTGGAGTGGTTCTATTGGGGGAGTGGTAATAATCATATTGAAGGAGTGGTAATGGCTTGAAGATACAAATAATAACTTTATATGATCTTACAATTGCAGAATTGATCTTTGGTTGGAATGAAGGTTATATAGAAATAATCACATAAAAAATAGTACAACTCCTTTCTACAATAACTCTTGATTGATGAGGTTTACTGGTACGGTTATAGTGCTTTTTAGGGTATGCACTCAATCTTCTCTATAGAGATAGATATTTTAAGATTGGTCGAGAATTAGTTATTAAAACAAAATATGGAGACGTTGTTACGCGAGCGGTGATCGAGAAAAAGCCTCACTCACAACCCCATAATGAGATATTAAGGAGTGCCGGTTAGGGTAATCAACTTTGTCAAATGCACAACACAATGTGGAAAATTTAAAATATTTAATAACACACCACGAATCACACAAGAAAACTCACAATGAAAGTAACAAAATTTTGACAACAAAACCAAGAAAACTATATTCTCATACCTTAATAGCCTTGATCCGGGGCTTGACACCACAACGTCTAACTTCTTCCACTTCGACAATAGCATGTCCAAAAGTATTCTCTCGCATGTGACCCTCCTCTCACATCTCTCACAAGATGACAAGAAGATACAAGGGAAGGGGGCCCCTAACTCTCCACTCTCCTCTCCTTTTATAGTTTTTTACATCCTCCCTTACGTTGGATACGCTTTTGCTTTCCCAAAAAGCCTTATGCTTTTTACAAGGTGAAGGCTTTTTAAGCCTTTCTTCTCTTAAGGCTAAACATTTAGACACTAAAGCACACTTTTTAAAACTTCAAAAGCTTAAGCATTAAAAAATAGCCTTAAAGGCTATTAAAACTTCCTGCTTTTCTTGATACGTTTCTCGGCTCGCGAGATGGATTGCCGATATGCTATCTTTATTGGCTCTTTGCGTGTTTTTACGGTCGTTTTGCCCACGTGTTTCTCCTCTCCAACATCTGACATAGGAAATTGATCATTCCCATCAGCAAAATCGTTGTCCTATCTCATCTTTCTCCATTTTCTTCACCGACTCAATGTTTTGCTTCCTTTGCTGTGCTCGCTCCTTGAGCTTCTGGGCTTGCACTTCCTTGGAGAACCTCTTTGCCTCTCGGAATTTGCGGCGCTCTTCAGCTTCTTCCACCTCCTTTTGTTGATGGAGCAACATGTCCTTGACGTTAAGCATGTGTGTATCGCTCTTGAACATCTCTGCATAGTAGTCGGGAGGGCACAGATAGAGAATCCTGAGGTTCTGCAGCTTCATGTAAGCTTTGCGGGTGCCTTCGAGGGCCTACCTGTAGAAGGCCATCTCTCCTTGTTATGATCATTATTGCCACCTGAAAATTTACATTTTCTGCTATCCTTTCTCTTGTCAATGATATCCATTTTGCTGCTGGATTGGTTTCCTTGATACTTTCTTTCATCCTTGCCTTCTCTCGCCAATCTGTCAGCTGTTTTTCCATCACCCTTCTCAGGAAACTGTGACCGCCCAAACCCATCAGTGTCCTCTGTATCCATCTGACCATCATTCTCAAACAAGTCTTCCACATCGAGTAGATCAGAACATTTTAGTAACCTCAGACTTTTTTGGTTCCACATAACTATTTTCTGGCTCTATGGCAACATCATTAGAGCTTCTGCTATCCACAACAGTATCCGTGATCATCAATGGGGGAATGGAATATGATGGATGTCTGTAGAGAGGACCAGAAAATTGAGGTGGTCTTGAAGTAGAATTCTGTGAGACATGCCCATTCTCTAGCGCTATGCTCCTGTGCTTTGCAGTGTAGTCTGGCCTGCTCCAGACGTATAACGGAGGGGCAACAGAATTCCAATCACCTAATGGATTCGAATTCACATCAACTGAACCTGGTAAATAAAATGACTCGCCCTTTAGGAGATTAAGATCTTCCCATATGAGATCATATGGTTCTTTCTTTTGGTCCAAATGTTCAGTTTCTTTTGGAACTATGAGCATGACGAGCTTTGGTTTGAATGTTAGAGCATGATCAATAAATTGAGTTGCAAGGCCACCTTTTATGTCGAAAGGAGGATTCAACCCCATAATTAGCCTATTTCCGTCCACCAACTCTCCCTGCTTCACTGTAAACCAATCTTTCTTCACAAAACTGAAATCATTCTTTGTTTGAATGACATCAAAGTTCTTGTACTCGCACTTCTTCCCAATCTCATCCAGCTTCCTTTTCAATAGCAATGAGAACTCATTTGCTCCACAACAAAAATCCACCACCATTGAGTGCTTCCTATGATCTCCATATATGGTAGGCTCCCACTTCTACCTGTACAACTCAAGTTGGCTTGATCTCTTAGCATAATTCCTAGAAGTGCCACTTGGACCTAACCCGTCAATAAGGCCATGTCTGTCATATTTACCAGGTGATCTCTTCCCACCAACTCCATACTTGTCATATTTACTAGGTGAGCTCCTTCCACTATCCATGCTGTGTCGATGTTTTTCAGGAGATTTTTGCAGCGGTTTTCCATGACCAGATATGTCATTCCTCTTTTCTTCCTCTAACCTATGTTTCTCATGTGACTTCCGTACTTAACTTTGTATCTCATGTTTCCCTTTTGGCTTATGCCTTGGCTTCCCACGGGAATCTGTTTTTTTAGAACTCAGTCTAACAGCCTCCACCATACTACTCTTGCAGCTCAATCTCTTCGTCACTGATAGAACTCCAAAACTCTATTTCTTGAAGTGCGACTGACTCATCATCCTCTCTGACTGTCCTTAATGTGATCACGAACTTCATCAATGTAATCTTGAATAACTTCAGGAACCTAAAATCTTCCCATGTTTAGCTCTGGGTTGCACATATTGCAATGTTGTGAACCAAGTCAGTCCTGAGGGAGAACAACATATCCTGCATAATACCTTCCTTGCGTCGTACCCAAAGTTCTTGAAGCTCCGTCCTAACCAAAGCCTCATCGTACAAAGTTGCATCCTTCTCAATGCTAGGATCGAAACCATTCTTGGAATTTTGTATTTTCATGCAATGTGCCCTAGCAGAATTATGATTTGGAAGAGAACTCCGTGCACAACCATACATGATTTGATAAAGTATGCAATTAATCGAATCCATGACATGCTACCATTCAAACAATGCTCACACAAAAAATATGGATGCACTGAAGATATTTGTGCCTAGCCTATCTAGAGGTGATTGTGCGTCATGCAAGATGTAAACAAAATTCCTTAATTAAAAAATCCTTATCCTCACCTCTCAACTCTCATAAAAAAGATATGATATACTCCGTGCCACCCATCCAAAAATCTCACAATCACTCTAGAAAATGATGGTCCTCAAGATGTTGACCAAATATGAACAACCCTTCTCACAATTGATGGCGTCCTTCACGACCCTCTAACTCACCCAACCACCTTACACTCTCAACCAGAGGTTCCTAATTTTGTGATGACCATCCCAAATGGTGCGTGCAAGAAATGTGCGTGCTTAATGACAGGTGCTCTCTCATGTGTACGTGGATCTAAAATTTATTTCATATAGCTGTAGCGGACCTCATGCCGTGCTAGTGCTCAATGATGGTGCAAAATGTGCATAATCCCAACCCATGGCATGGAAGTATTTGAACAGGAGACGACCCCCAAGTGCAGTGCATCAACAAGTGCAACGTGAAGTGCTCGTGAACCCATTATCCCCTGTGATGTGCAAGAGTCCTGACAAGATAACATACCTAGCTCCTCAATGTTCTGTAGCTATTGGCAAACACAAGCTTCATCCTGTTCAAAAAAATACCAAGCTCGACCAAGGCTATCAAGTTCCACACTCAACAAATCAAACAAAATGACAGAAGCAAATCTTAGGCTAAACAAACACAAGAAATCCAACTATGAAACAACAAAACAAACTGTCACACAAACAACTAAGCTAGCATAAATCAAACCTAACTACAATTTGACTAGGGGTTTTCAGTTTTCGAAAAAATGCTTGACAACGTGTTAAAAAACCATGTGATAGTCAATAGAAGATCAATTTATTAGAGAAACATATAAAAGCATATAATAAAAAAAAACTAGTTTAGGCCTTCAAAATTGACAAGGAACTCTTAAGCATATTGAAAATCTCAAATGAGGAGGATGTGGCTGCACTAAAGGAATTCGAGTAGTAAGACACTCTTTCTTACTTGAAAAATGTTGAATATATCTTTGTTTAGAATTATATTGGCTTTGTGATATTGATATTGTTTATATTTTTGTTGTCACTCTCATGAGCTAGAACATTGGGCCTACAGAGCACATATTATTTCAAGCGTTTTGAGCAACAAGGCTATGGCTACCTCTCACATAGCCATTGCAAGCTCTCCAAATGAAAGTAGCAAACTCACTACTTTCTCATTGTAGTCTATCCACAAAAGATTCATCGATGGCTCCACAATCCTTGCAACATGCCTTGAGCAAGCTCCACTACTTTGATTGTCGCATAAGCTCCTTGAAGAAGATCTTGGAGTTCTTCCCTGTAGCGCCGTAGAGCCTTTCAAGTTCATCCCACTTCTCCTTGGCAGTGGAGAGTTGGTCAATGTGATGAATTAAAGATTCATCTAAATGAAGCATAATGATGGCCTGAGCACTTTCATCATCTTCTACATCAAGGGCATTGGATGGGTCAACAGCTTTGGTCCCTTTTATGAAGGGCAAGTAGCCTCTTTCCATCATTTTGTATTTTACCAGGACTTGCCAATGATGGAAATTTTTTCCATCGAACTTGCGAATTTGAGGCCTTACATCTGCATAGGCCATGGCCGTTATAGGAAGGTCTTACCTATTGCCTTAAGCAATGGTAGTTTCTAGTCCTTTATAGGTGGCCAAGTACAACTGAATAATAGAACTGATAGCCTTACATATTATAACCAACTTTTAAAGTTGTAGAGTTGAAAACGGTTGGAAGTTATACATATGCAATATCTCAAGATAGGATTTAGGAGGTCCTGTTCTTTGAACAACCCTTGATTTAAGATTTATTGTTTTCCTAGGTTTCAACGAGGTGTGACTGGACTTTAGGCTCTTCCTGATAATGTGGCCTAGAGGAGTTTTTGGTGGAGCACGGCTTATCAATCAGCTTTATGCTATGGGATAAATCAGAGAAGAGTACAATAACACTCATATCTCTGGTTTACCAATAGCAAACTAATATTGGGATATGGTCTATGTGTTTATCAATGTACACATAGCCTTACAACCAAGCAAGAAGAGGTTAATAACATAAAGTACTTGATGGATTTAATTTTCTTGTATTTTGAGCTCTCTTCTCCCTCTTGTGCACATTCTTCTTGCTGCAAACTCTGATTTTCCACAAGACTCTGGGCAATTGCCTTGGAATTCAAAAAGGGAAGTAGTCAGAAGCTCATCTTGGCAAGTAGCAAAGCACAAATTTAAATGCCACCTCGGAAAGCTCACAAGAACAATCAGAAGGGTCATCCTAGATAGTAGTAAACTAAACCCATGGATGCTAGCCCTAGAGGTAGTGGCAATCATCAGTAAAAGGTGAGTAAACCTACGTCAGTGGAAGGAAATAACAAGCCAAGCACCTCACCATTCTAGACTCATCCGAGGCATCAACCGGATGGGGACCTGTCAACACCTCACCATTCTAGACTCATCCGAGGCATCAACCGGATGGGGACTTGTCAACATTATTGTTCCACTAGGTAATCTAGTCTCATCTTTCAAAGATCACCTTCTGAAAATGATTCAACCTAATTGTCTAGTATTGCTAGAACTAGAAGTAAAGGAAGATGAATTAGATATATTTTTTCTTGGTCCAACCAATCAAGATAAGTGCCAAATTATGACCCCCATTCCGTTATTAGCTCATTAGTTTCTTGTGACTAAAGATGTGTTTGCATGGGACTATTTAGATATGAAAGGGTTGGATCCTAGATTCTATTAGCATTAGATTCCTTTGAAATCAGATGCTATTCTAGTCCAGATGCAATGCTACAAAATGAATCCTCATATGGCTAAACAAGTCAAAGAGGAGCTAGATCAACTATTGAGAGTAGGTTTTATTTCTCTAGTAGATCATGGGGATTGGATCTCTCCAATTGTCATTGTTCCCAAAAAGAATAAGAAGCTCAGGATATGTGTGGATTATTGGAAGCTTAATGCTACCACAATTCTAGATCCCCTATCCCTTACTGGCTGCAAGAATTTGAATACACATTCATACATTTCGATGGAACCTAGCATGTCATTGCGGATTCCTATCCCACCTTGATTCTAGAGAATCACCAAAACTGGTATGGAAGAGGACTTCTAAACGCCCAACTATTTGCCGTAGTAGTAAATGCACTAGACCGAAGCCACCCAATCCTCCATGGTTGTGGTATGAAAAAATGACAACTTTCCTAAAAATTAGCATACCCCTACCTCACCTCTAGTGGGACCAATGGAAATGATTGGCTCTTCGAAGTCATCATTTTGAAATTGTCATGGGACAATTGTACTATCACACTCTCTCTGGAATGCTGCAAAGAGTAGTCCTCCCTATGGACCATCCTGACGTCCTGGAGGAAGTCCATGAAGGAATTGTCGATGAACCACTTTGCTACTGAAGTTACAACCTACAGAATCCACCAAGTTGGATTATGGTGGGGCTGACCATGCATGGTGATCCAACACTATGATTCCTAGCAAAGACTGAGCTAAAGCCTAAAGCTAGAGATTGCTTGCCACTTTGGCCAATCCTACCTATGGAACCCTTCCTAAAGCGGGGATTGGACTTCATTAGTCCAATTTCTTCAGTTGTAATATACATAAGAAACAATTATATCCTAATAGCAATAGATTATTGCACCAAATGGATAGAAGCATTGCCCCTGCTAGAAAACACTACTAAGTTAGTGGCCAAGTGTCTCTTCACCAAATATGGCACCCCAATCAAGCTGGTTAGTGACAGAGGTACACATTCTGTAAATAAAGTCATCAAGGAGCTTACATCATTCTTTCTAGTTGTGCATAAGAAATCTTCTTCTTATAATCCACAAGGTAATGGCTTAGCTATGTCCACCAACAAGGTCTTGTGCAAAATCTTAACCAAGTTTTAAACCGATGTCGTGCCACTATGCGAACACGGTGTGAAAAACTCTAGAATGCATCATCATCCGACTTTCTTATTGATCAAGAGAGTCAATGTGATCTGAGTCATTAGTACTAGTGTGAGTGGCATGGATTATCTAAAAATACTAGATTTTTGGGTAATTTTAGCCTATTTTTGATATTATTTATTGTAAAAAATCCGAAAAAGTTAAAAAAGCTTCTAGATTAGGATGGCATGCAAAAAGCAAGTTACTTTTTTTAGCCAATTAGGGGATTTTCATAAAAAAGACAGATTGACGGAATTGCGCACATCGCGATCGCTGTTGACAGGCTGAAAACTACAGTTTGAACTGGAAGAGGAAGAAGTGATTTGGGAGATCCGTGAGCATATGTCCCGCAGTTTTACCTCCCTTTTAGAGCCAACGAAGCCATTAGATTTGGGTTCTGAGCAGTAGAGAAGGAGCTGTTACTTCTGATCCACGTTTTTGTTCTACGAGGGAGCTCTAAGAGATCTAATGCCTGGAGAGTGCTTTTGAGTGGTGCCAGACAAAGGATTTCAAGTTCTGTCAATACATATTGATTTGATTCATTGTGCTTTGTCATTATTGTGTTTACCTCTTGTGTATTCTTTATCTTCTCTTCCATATCTTATCTCTACTTCCTTCTACCTCTGATCCCCAATGGATTCGACCTTTCGACAAAAACCCCTCTGACATTGGTAAACCCAATGTGAAAGGTCGTCAGAAGAAGGAAAGACAAGATGGGAGAACCTTCGAACACAATCTCCAGTGATGTTTTGCAATAGTTGGTGCAAAATATGAAAATGCTTATGCAGGTACAACAACAACAACAGGTGATGGAAGCTTCTGCTCAAATAGAAAGTGTTGTGATGAATGCTTTGCAAGCAGTTGAGCATGAGGTGAAGTTATTCAATGGCAGGAATGTATCTGCATATGTACATGCTCAGAAGATGGAATTATTTGGGGTAGCTCAACCTGCATGGAGCCGGTATTTTGTACATGTTATTGTACATGAACTGAAAGCATGGATTACTGAATTATACTTATAGGGTAGCTTTCAAGAAGACACTTAGGGAAGAATTTTACATTGAAGATACTAGTTTGATTACGTGCAAGACTTTTCAAGAGTGGGTTTTACAACCCAATAAGGGTCTTGTGGCTACAGAATTGTTAAGAGAATTTGAAAGTCGATTTGAGCAGTTGGATCTTGCAGAACAACAAGCTCTTGCAAGTCAGAAAATTGAATTGTTTCTACAAGCAATGGTCAAAGGCATGTGGGATCTTCAATTGAAGGTTGCAAAATTGGATGAAAAAGGACAAGAGGAAAGGGGATGGGCAGTAGCCCCTAAGCTAGGAAAAAGATGTATGTGGTGTGATAGTTTGCAGCATGAGAGAAAGGATTGTGCTATCTATCAGGAGGCCTTGGCATGACAACTCATCTTTTGGAAAGATGACAAGATCCATGCACAAGAAATAGGATTGCCTCTTGCTTTGAATTTTGGAAAGGGAGGTATGTAGAAGTTGTTGGAAGACTTGGCTACAATTGGATAGAATGCATGACCAAGTGATGGTTGGTCCAAAGGCTGAAATATGGACACATGCTTTACATATAGCTAAAAAGAGAAAGGTCACTAACAGTGAAATATCTCATGTAGGGCAAGACATTCATGGCATAACTGGTTGGGAATCACTGGTAGATGCATATTCAGTGTATGCATATTTAGCAAAGATACAAAACACGGATGCACTTGTGGAAGAAAAAAAGAGATGAAGATAATGCAGGGACATCTAAAAGAATGACAAGAAGAAGTGTGGATCAGCCTAAAGCTGCAAATCAACCACCTCTTGAGCATGTTATGGAAGAGGTCAGTCAGAAGTAAAAACATGATAACAAACAAGAGGGCAAAAAGAAGGGTGAGCAGCCAGGATATAAGTTGCAGTCTCACATTGAGATAGCCACAGATCTTGAGAAGGTTCTTGAACAACATATCCTAAACAGTCAGGTGGAATTCACCTTGGAAGACGTGCTTGGCATTGCCAAGTGAGAATTTCATAATGAGATCATTGACATAATTAAAGCGTCAGTTTCTTGGTGATACCACTAGTGCATTGCTGCAATTTGAAGAGGAAACTAGTTTGTTGGGTATTCGGGCTGAATATGAGCATGAAGTAAGTATTGTATTATCTATGCATGATGCTACTAATCAGTAGACAGCATGTGGAAAAGAGAAGAAAGTGGCTGAAAATGCATTGTCTTGTAGCAATATGCATGGTGGAGTAAGGTAGATGCAACAATATGGGGAAGAGACTCTAGGATTTATTCCTTGAAGTCACTACATAAGAAATCATTAGGCTAGAGCTACCACTCAAACGGTAGTGAAAATAGGGGAATGTGAAACTCCTTGTGTTGCTTTACTTGACCATGGGTTTGGGATAAATGTCATTGAGCGTGGGTTGTATGAAAATGGTGCATGGCTTGTAGACACTGATCATGGTTGGTGTATGAGGGCTGCAAATAATTCTTCAGGAGAGCTCTATGTTGCATGTCCTAATGTAAAAGTGACAATTGGTGATATACAAGAAGAGCAACACTTCTTTGTGCAAGATAATTCCTCATATGTAGTGATTTTGGGACAACCCTATATTACAAGAGTACGTATGGAAACAAAGGTTCTTGATGATGGTTCTGCTTATGCAAGAGTCACAAGCAAGGATGGGAGGAAAGCACTTCAATTTCTTACTGTTTGTGTTAATCATCCTAGAAATCGAGATACACTTCGAGAGTCCCTTTGGCTCTAAATGCAAGGAAATTCAAAGGCTTGGATTTTCATTAAGCACTACTGTAGTGCAGGGCTACAGTAGTGTTGTTCAGAGGATGTACTTGCCCCTTGATGGAATGAAGCATGTATTTACTATTGGTTATTCTTAGTTTACATCAAATAGTTCATGTTGGTTTAAGCCTATGGAAGCTATGTGCAAGGCTGAACACATATATATGAAATGAGCTACTAAGGAATTGAGAGCATTAGGATTGTTAGCTGAAAATGAAGGCATTTCAAACATCTTTTATGGGCTGAATATTAATGACACTATGGCTAAAATTTCAACAACTTGCATGCAAAAAATGAGGCTGAAAACAGAGTGTTGTCAGTATGTTCTTTGGATATGTATGATGTTATAGCATTGTTTTCTCAGCAAGAAGGACTACAATGGGCTGAAGCACTTGTGGAGACAAAGTATAAGACAATTGACAAAAAGGTGAAACCAATTGCTTTGCCACTTCCATTAGAGAGTGAGGGCTTGTGTGAAAAGGTGTCAAGGCAGCCAAGCTTAAGAGATCCTAAAGATATAGGTCATCAATTTACATCTGAAACATTACATGAATTGAAAGTTGGTGCATAAGGGTTTCTTTTGCCTATTGAGAGAGACTGTTTTATGTGGATGTTGGCTAGGCATAGAAAGGCATTTGCATTTCAGCCAAGTGAAATAAGTTGTGTGGATCCAAATGTTGTCTCTCCTATGGTCATATTTACTGTGCCACATGTACCATGGAACTTGAGGCCTATTCCAATGCCTAAAGCTTACTTGCCAAAGCTAATGGATTTGCTAAATGAAAAGATTCGCATGAAGATCTTGGAGCCTTCTTCAGCCCCGTACTCAAATCATTGGTTTATTGTGCCCAAAAAAATGGGGCTTTGAGATTTATTCAAGACATGCAACCGGTCAATAAAGTGACCATAAGAAATGTGGGTGCAGGTCGTGTGATTGATGATGTTCAAAGATGGGAGAGAGAGACACGGAATACTCCATATCCATGAGCCTTCAGGCTCTCATTGTATTTTCTTCATTATTCAAGAACTAACTGAGAAGCACACAATACAATGTAAAAGTAAACTAGACTAGGGGTAGACCTAACTGACTAACTCTAGTCAAGTCACTGACTAACACACACCTGACTTATTCAATGTAGTCACATGGAGACAGCTGTACACACACACTAGCTGTCATAGATGTCAGTCACTCATAAAGACGAACTGAAGTGAGCTTGACTTCTAAAACTCCCCCTCAAGCTAAAAATAAAACTCAAATCATCTGCATCACTCCAAGTAGCTGTCTAAAGTGAATGAACTTATCTTTACCAAGTGATTTGGTAAAGATGTCTGCTACCTGGTCTTCAGTCTTCACATGCTCCAAGTCAATCTGATATACTAAAACCATTTCCCTGATGAAATGGTAGTGAACCTCAATGTGTTTCGATCTTGCATGATAAACATGATTGCTTGCTAACATGACACTGCTTAAATTGTCACAGTACAGCCTTACTTTGCTGTCCAAGTGTACTCCCAAGTCATTCAACAACTTTTGTAACCACATAGCTTCACAGGCCTCTAAGGCCACACCACAATACTCTGCTTCCGTACTGGACAGTGCAACTGTAGGCTGTTTCTTACTCTTCCAACTGATCATGCTACTACCCAATCCAAATGCATAGCCGCTGGTTGACCTCTTGTCATAAGTGCAACCAGCCCAGTCAGCATCAGTATACCCCATCAAGTCAAGGGGTTTCCCATATGCATAAAATAGCCCATGATCTATGGTACTTTTTATATATCTCAGAATTCTCCTAACTGCATCCAAGTGTGGTTTGCGAGGCTTCTGCATGAACTGACTGATCAGCCCCACAGCATAACTCAGGTCAAGTCTAGTGATCGTGAGATAGATCAAGCTGCCTACCATCTGTCTGTACATGGTAACATTCTCATATTTCTGTAACATGTCCTGAGCATACTGCTTCTGTAGCAGCCATATGCCTTGAGGTGTAGAGACAACCTCAATCCCCAAAAAATATTTCAGCTCTCCTAGGTCCTTGACCTTAAACTCAGCTTGTAAACATGTCTTTACTTTAGCAATCCCGCTTTCATCATCTCCTGTAATGATCAAGTCATCAACATAGACAACTAGGAATACATAGCCACGATCTGTCTTCTTCACAAACAAACTATGATCAGCATCACCCAATCAGAAACCATGTTGCTACAAATAACTACTGATGTGAGCATTCCATGCTCTGGGTGCCTGTTTCAGCCCACATAATGCCTTTTTCAGCCGGCATACATGTGCTGGAAATTCTGGATGCACATAGCCTTCAGGCTGTTCCATGTAAACTTCTTCCTGTAACTCTCCATTCAGAAAGGCATTCTTTACGTCAGCCTCTAGCTGCTGCCAAAGCAATCACAGTTCTAACTGTAGCCATCTTTGATACAGGGCTGAAAGTCTCCTCATAATCAAGACCATACGGCTGCGCATACCCTTTTGCAACTAGCCTAGCCTTGTATCTTTCCAATGATCCATCTGATTTACATTTTACCTTATACACCCACTTGCAGCCAATAGGTGTTTTGCCCTCAGGCAACTGTACCAAATCCCATGTGGCATTTTCAGCCAAAGCTGAATATTCCTCATCCATAGCAGCACGCCAATCCTCATCTGCAAACTGCCTCATCAAACTTACTTGGTTCTCAAAAACCTGTTACTTTCGTCATATAAGCATAATGACGGGTTGAATATCCAGTGTAAGTGTACCTATCAACAGGTCGTTTGACCCTCTCTGATCTCCTGAGCTGTGGCTCACTGTGAGCTTGCCTCTCATGAGGCGGCACATGACGACTCTGCCTAGCACCTGGCGTCATAATAACAGATGGAATCCCCAATTCACTGTCTAAGCTATCACTGCTAGATGAGTCATAACCTGCAGTGAGTGGATCTGTTACATCTTCAAAAACCTTTTCTTTTCCCTTATCTATTCTCCCCCTCACTGACATATCCGATCAGTGGATGCAGTAGTGTGGCTGCGCAATCGTCCTGTCCAAGGACTCACTGTAGATGATACATCACCTGTTTGACCACTAATGGAAGTACTCTCTGCAGGAGTATTTTTGGCAGGACTCATACTAGGTGAGCCATCAGTAGGCACTACAACAAGATTCCCATACCAGGATGCTAACTCATCAAATACCACATCTCTGCTTATGAGTGTCTCATGTGTAGAAGGTACATAACACTTATAAGCTTTCTATTCGTGTGCATATCCCACAAACACACTCTTCACTGCCTTAGGGTCCAATTTCTTCCTCTTCTCATCTGGTATATGCACATATGCAATGCTGCCAAATACCTTCAAGTGCGAAATATCAGGTTTATGACTATACAGCCTCTCATATGGAGTGACATCATGAATCCTTGCTGTAGGGGTTCGATTCAGCACATAGATAGCAGTCATCACTACTTCAGCCCAATAACCATTTGGTAGACATTTCTCATTCAGCATAGCTCTAGCTGATTCCATCATGACCTTGTTTTTCCTCTCTGCAACACCATTTTGCTGTGGTGTATAGCTACATGTGAGCTGTCTTCTGATCCCATATTTAGCAAGATACCTGTCAAAGTAATTAGAGACATACTCACGTCCTCCATCTAATCTCAAACAGGATATGTAGCAGCCTACCTCATTTTCTGCATGCTTCTTGAAGTCTTTGAATGCATCAAACACATCATCTTTATGCTTCAAAATATAAAGCCAAGTGTACCTATACTGAAATCATCAATAAATGATACATAATATCGTGCATATCCAAAAGAAGCATTATGTGAAGGACCCCAGACATTAGAGTGCACCAACTGTAAAGGCCTAGTGCTATTTTTTGCATGTCTCATGAAAGGAAATCGTGCCTCCTTCCCAAACTGACATGCAGGGCATACATGACCAAAGTCATTATACTTGAATTTGGGTAATCCAAGTACTACTTCCTTCTGCTGCATAGATTTCAGCTTTTGTACATTGACATGTCCAATCCACTTGTGCCAAATCTCTACATCCCGAATGGCACTCTCATCATGAGCAAACATGGCTGCCTTAAGTCCCGGAATGGTCGCATCCAATGTAAACATCCTGCCATCCCTTCTGCCCTTGGCAATTAACTTGCAGCCATTTCCATACTCCTCAATGAAACATCCATCTTTGTTAAATCTCACTTGCAGATTCTGTTTTGCCATTTGACCCACACACAAAAGATTATTTGTTATGGTCGGTACATGTAATACATCATGCAGGCCTTTCTTATTGCCATCAGGCATCATGAGAGGAACAATCCCTTTATGCTTTATGTCATGTTGGGTGTCATCCCCAGTACATACATGACCATGTGTACCTGCAACCATCTCATCAAACCACTCTCCATGCGGTGTCATGGGGTTTGACGCTCCAGAGTCAATGTACCATCTATCATCTCTATTATGTCTCGATGCATTTTTGGATACATGCTGCATGGCAAAGAGTCTATCAACTTGCTCATCATGAGCACACTGGAAGATGCATAGTGCCCATCCTGTCTGCCCTTTGCCTTCATATCTCCCTGCTTCTTGTAATAGTCTTTTGCAATGTGCCCATACCTGCCGCAATAATGGCAATCCTTGTCCCTGTTGGACTGATCAGATGACTGCCATGAACCAGACCACCAACTCTACCATGGGGTGATCTCCCCCTGCCTCTAAACCCGCCAGATCCACACTGGCCTTGTGTATTTGCACCATGCCAATTACCCTGCTACTGCTGCTGCTGTCCATAATCATTACGAGTGTCACCACGACCTCGAAATGAACCATGACCTCTAAATCCTTTGCCACGCTGGCTAGAGTATAACACAGTGTCTCTACTCTGAGATGCACTGTAACCTGTATTCAAACCAAGTTTGACCTCCTCATACAACAACAAAGAAACTAGCTCTTCCTAGGTAGGAGGCTCTTCTCTAACAGAAATAGATGTGTCAAAAGCTTTGTACTCTTTCCTTGTATACACCTGGGTGCTCTTGCCATTCCTAGACATGTTGTTGAACTGCTGTTTCAACTGGATCTTTCATGCATGTGTCATGGTTTCATAATTTTTCATCAGTATGTCCCAAGCATCCTTCGGAGTCTCACATCCAGTGATTTGAATTACCATAGCATTAGATATACATAGAGAAAACCAATGCAGCACCTTGCATGCTCTCTCATTCCATAGCATATGAGCTCTTTTCTGTTCATTAGTTGGATTCGTTGCAGGCAACTCAGGAGCAACCTCATCTCCTGTACATAGATCCCAAAACCAATACTCTGGTAACCAAGATGTATTTCAGCTCCAAAAATCTTCAAGACATGTCATACATTCACTTTGAAGTGATAGGTTCAATACATGAGCATTTGGGTAGGCATAGACAACCTGTCTTCATTAATCACTGTCAAGGAATACATGACTGTTCATAACCATGACTATTCATAACCAGCCCAAGCACTATCAAGGCAATTATTTCAGGTCCAGATTTGAGTATTCAGCAGCATCCAATGCTTTCCACAATCCTCCATACATTAGCATGCATATTTAGTTCATATAGGTGATAGAAGCTCCAAAGTGACATGTATTGCTTCAACAAGATACAATGCTTGCTATTCACTGTGTATCATTAGTTTCCAGCCATTAAAATATTTCCAGATCTGAATATTTTAGTCATAAAAAACCAGCTCCAACACATGAGAACATATACATACGGCCTCCAAGCAAATGTCTACGCCTTGTTGATGCTTTTGGGCATAACCAAGAGCTTCTGTAGCTCAATGATAATCAAATGCAAGCTGTCCTTTCACTTTCCCAATAGTTCAAGATTGTTTCATAGATCTGTGTACTCTATTCCTAGCTCATAACAGAGCTCCAGCACAAGCAATGGCTTCCTATAGTCTTCAAGTACCTTCAAAAGGTGTAGACAAGCTCCATATCACTTAGTAAATGATGTAGTTGATAGTTTGCAGAGATCTGTGATCAACAGTCCAGCAAGCGTAGTCACGCTGATTTCCAGATCTGGTTTGACAGCTAGTCCTCCTCATCATGAGGCTCAATGAGCACTTACATATGCTCAAAGATGCCCACCAAGGCTCCCAGAAAGGCCTCAACCACTGTGATAAAGCATAGAGTCCAAATGAGCAAATGCATACCTTGACAGAGTAATGTCAGCCTGTTTTGTTTTCAAAAAACCTTGTTCTTCAGCTTCTTCAAGTCTTCTTGACTCCCTCCTGCTCCAAGAAGTCCACCAAGTCCTGCTCTGATACCATGCTCAAAGATGGGAGAGAGAGACATGGAATACTCCATATCCATGAGCCTTCAGGCTTTCATTGTATTTTCTTCATTATTCAAGAACTAACTGAGAAGCACACAATACAATGTAAAAGTAAACTAGACTAGGTGTAGACCTAACTGACTAACTCTAGTCAGGTCATTGACTAACACACACCCGACTTATTCAATGTAGTCACATGGAGACAGTTGTACACACACACTAGCTGTCACAGATGTTGGTCACTCATAAAGACGAACTGAAGTGAGCTTGACTTATAATAAATGAATTTGCAGAGGCTTTTGCAGGCAGAGTGATCTATTCTTTGGGTGATCTTTACTCGGGGCATGATTAGTTTCAGCTTGCAACTGAAAGCATGGATATCACAACCATGAAGACTCCCTTGGGGTTAGTACGGATGTGCACTCTCCCACAGGGTGCAACAAACTCAGTGGCACACACGACAAATGCTATGAATAGGGTACCAGGGATTTTATACCACAATTGACAATGCCCTTCTTGGATAATGTTCCA
The DNA here is from genome assembly GCF_053477565.2 of Lygodium microphyllum. NCBI lineage: Eukaryota > Viridiplantae > Streptophyta > Polypodiopsida > Schizaeales > Lygodiaceae > Lygodium > Lygodium microphyllum. The sequence continues at coordinate 130,043,640 of NC_141136.1, read as the reverse complement.
ATCAAAGGGTGTGCAGTGGATGAAAAGAATGAAGAGATGGATGGATGCAGACAGTTTGTTGCAGACCATATTGTGGATTGTGAGAGGTTTTTGACACATCTAGAAGAGGTGCATTAACTCTTTTTGGACAAAATTCTGTCTTTGGAGTTGAAGAGGTTTTGATTGTTGGGCATATGTGTGGACCCTATGGGCAAATACCATCACCAGCAAAAATAGATGGGATTGATAGAATGCAAGATGTATGCATGAATGTATCAGAGGTGCATAGATTCTTGGGAGCATGTGTGTTCTATTTGATATGGATTCCTCACTTTGCACATGTAGCCAATGCTCTATATCAACTTTTGAGGAAAGGTCAGAGATTTCATTGGGAAAGGAAGAATCAGAAACCAATGAAGAAATTGAAGCAACTCTTAAAATCTGCTCCTACATTGAGAAAGATTGACTATTCACATGGAAAGTCTATCATTATTACTGTTGATACAAGCCCAATCGGGATTGGATGGGAAATTGACCAAGATGACGAGGAAGGGCAAAGATATGCAATACGCTTTGGTGCTAAAGTATTGACTGAACAACAGAGAAGGTATCCACAGGTTAAAAGAGAATTATGGGGAATTGTGACAATCCTTAAATGTGATAAGGAGTATTTTATGGGTGCTCATGTAGTCATTGAGACTGATTTTTTGTTAGTATTGGATATGATTACTAGTTGTGCTACCCCGGACATTGTTATGCTCTGGTGGATTGCATACATTAAATCTTTGAACCTTGAATTTCAACATATTGCAAGAAGAGATAACCCAGTGGGCAGATATGTTATCTCAAGCACGCTATGAAAATGAAGATGGGATGATGGATGAGGAGGAAGAAGATGATTTCCTTGCAGCAGCTGAAAATGATGTCGCAAGAGTGAATTTAGCAATGCAAGGTGTTGCTACAACATTAATGGAAGCTTGGACAACAAAGAGAAGACACTCTAGATGTTTTGCATCTTGTGCAGAAGTGTTTCTGGAAGACAAATATGCAGGAGAGTGGCTGAGAATTGGTCAATACCTCAGCACATTAACAAAGAGAGATGAATGATTAGATGAGGAGTTTAAAAAGATTAAGAGGAAAGCCTATGGGTTTTTCTTAAAAGATGGATACTTATGGAAACATGCTAAAAAGAAACAGGGTATGCCATTGCGAGTTTTGGGTGATAGAGCTTCACAAGTAAATGCTATGCAAGAATTTCATGAAAGCTTATGGGTTGGTCATAGAGGTGTTTGGGGTACTTTTGCAAAGATCAAAGAAAGATATTGGTGGCAAGGTATGTATAAGGATGTTGCTCACTTTGTTAAACATGTACGACATGTCAAATGTATTCATCTGTGAGACATCAGGACGGATTGCAACCCACATATCAATTGTCTCTTCGTTTTAAGTGGTTGGTGGATTTAGTCACGATGCCTACATGCCTTTGGCAAATGAGATATCTTGTGCTTGCCCGTGAAGACTTGACTAATCAAGTGGAAGGGAGAGCTCTACGTACTAAGACAACAAATGCCATGTGTACTTTTCTCTTAGAAGAGATCTTTTGTTGGTATGGCTATGTGGGAAAAATTACTGCAGATAGGGGTGAGCTGGATGCAGATGAAGCTCATGATTTCTTTGCACGGTTGGGGATAAAGCTTGCTTTAACTTCAGCCTGTAACCCTGAAGGAAATGGAAAAAGGGAAAGAGGTCATCCACCTATTGTGAAGGCATTGGCAAAATCATGTGGAGAGAAGGTAAAAGAGTGGCCATGATTGCTCCCTTATGCTTTGTGGGTTGACAGAACAACTCATAGTGCCGTTACAGGATATATGCCTGTAGAATTGATGTATGGTAAAAAACCTATCATGCCAATAGAAGAGATGATAGTCACATGGAGTGTGCTACCTTGGGAGGAGGAGTTGAATTAAGAGGAATTATTGGCCTTACTCATTAGACAGTTGGAAAGTAAGTCAGAAGACATAGAGGTAGCAATTGCAACGTTAAGGGCAGCACGGATACAGAACAAGAAACAGTTTGACAAAAGACATAGACTAAGACCAAGAAGCATACAAGATGGGGATTGGGTATTGGTTTAAGATAGCAGTTTAGACAACCGGTATAGTGCCATGCGTAAAGTTTCCAAAAGATGGTTTGGACCCTATGTGGTAAGATAGGTATTTGTTAATGCTACTTATGCATTAAATGAGCTGGATGGGGCAGCCATAAAACTTCCAGTAGTAGCAGGGAAAAGAATCAAATTGTTCAAGAGGCGGGAATCTACTGCCTATGAGTTGCCAGAATTGGAAGAAAATAGTGGCCATGATATAGGGGCTAGCCAGGAAGATATGGAAGATGAATAAGCAAAGGATATGGTTGTAGAGGATGAGGAGGACTCAGAATCTGATGACTACTAGGATTTTGGAACATACCGGAGGATGTGCAAATTCAGAGGGGCTTGATATCGTGCCACTACGTGGACACGGTATGAAAAACTCTAGAATGCATCATCATCCAACTTTCTTATTGATCAAGAGAATCAATGTGATCTGAGTCATTAGTACTAGTGTGAGTGGCATGGATTATCTAAAAATGTTAGAATTTTAGATAATTTTAGCCTATTTTTTGATATTATTTATTGAAAAAAATCCAAAAAAGTTAAAAAAGCTTCTAGATTAGGATGACATGCAAAAAGCAAGTTGCTTTTCCAGCCAGTTAGGGGATTTTCATAAAAAAGACAGATTGACAAAATCCCGCGCGTCGCGATTGTTGTTGACAGGCTGAAAACTATAGTTTGAACTGGAAGAGGAAGAAGAAGTGATCTGCGAGATCTGTATGCAGGTGTCCTCCAGTTTTACCCCCTTTCGGAGCCAGCAGAGCCATCAGATTTGGGTTCCAAGCAACAGAGAAGAAGCTATTATTTCTGATCCACGTTTTTGTTCTATGAGGGAGCTCTAGGAGATATAATGCTCGAAGAGTGCTTCTGAGTAGTCCCAGACAAAGGATTTCAGCGTCTGTCAATACATATTGATTTGATTCATCATGCTTTGTCATTATTGTGTTTACCTCTTGTGTATTCTTTATCTTCTCTTCCATCTCCTATCTCTACTTCCTTCTACCTCAGATCCCCGGTGGATTCAACCTTTCGACAAAAACCCCTCCGACACCGAAATAGAAAGATTGGGATACTAAGCTTCTTGTAGCACTATGGGCCTTTTAGGCTTCCTTCAAAGTCACAACCAACATGTCTCCGTACAAACTAGCATTTGGTCTGGAAGCCATTACTCCCTCGAAATTTATAGTCCCGAGTTTCTAACTCACACAATGAAAGACTGGTTGATTCTGAAAGAATCCCTTCCATTCCAGATGGAAGCCATTGCACAACTAGAAGAAGACTAGATCCACAACACATATATTCTATTCAAGGTCCAAGTCGATCGGTTGTCCAAGAAACCAATATTCCATAAGGGCTAACTCGTTGTGGTCTTTACGACCTAGATGGGGAAACATTTCAACAAGCTTAAGTTTCAGTGGAGTAGTCCTTTTTGGGTCTTTCATGATTTCAACACTAACTCATTCTATCTAACAGATTTACAGGGCAAGCTGCTACCAAAGCCTATTAATGGATTTTGACTTTGCCACTATCATGCTGACAGCCTCCAATTCCCATTTCTGATCACAATGGATTCCGCTATTTCCACTTCACCATTGGATTAGGTATTTCATCGATCACTCGCCTCCAAATCTAATAGCTCTTAGAAGTCCCCACTTGTGTTAACATGGTGCTCATATTTGAAACCTAGTCATTAACAAATGTGACCAATGGTGCCCTGGTATCTTGAAATACCCATCCTGATCATGTTTGCTTATGGCCTATTTTGCTAATGTGGTGCACATGCATTGGCCAATGTCTTTTTGCCTTAAACACACCATCACTTAACAAACAATATCTTTATTGACACCCTTATTTTGTGCCCAACACTTGTGCACATCTCTTCTTTGCCACTTTTTCCCCTCTTTGTCTCTTGCACTCTTTCCTTCTCTCTACCATGGTACCTTTTTAGCTTGCCACTGAGGTGTTTACACTGATCAACCCTATAGCACTTATCAATATCCAAGCATAGATCGAGTCCCTGCAGCTCACCTCATTCACCAACCTCCCATGGAGCTCTATCCCAGTGCACCTTGACACACAATCCATTTTGGAGCAACTGATCGATGGTTCTACCATCCAAATCCAAGGCAACAAATACAAGCACCTCATATGAACCTTGTGTAGTATGAAAATCGGCCCAAGAAAATTCTAACTTAATGTACAGAATTAGGTATAGGCCATTCAACAATGGCTCGAATCTTCTCAGGATCCATTCTCACCAAATTGTGAGAAACAATATGGCCCAAGTAATGAATTTACGAAAGGAAAAATTCACTCTTCTTAGCATTGACCTGTAGTCTATGCTTGCGAAGCTCTTGAAAAACAATAGATATATGTTTTTTATGCTCTTCTTCAGATCGTGAAAATATTAGAATGTCATCAAAGAAGACAGATGTGAACTTTGAGTGAGGTCTGAAAATTCTCTCCATCATTTGATTGAATGTGGCGGGTGCATTAGTCAAACCAAATGTCATGACTAATAACTCGTATAGTCCAAATGCTGTACAAAAAGCTATCTTATGAACATCTTCATGTGCTATCCGTATTTGGTGATAGCCGCTCTTGAGATCAATGCGACTAAAGATACTAGCCCCTTGCAACTTATCCAAGATATCATCTATCCTTGGGATAGGAAAGGGATTCTTGATTGTGATCTTGTTCAAAGATCTGTAGTCTATGCACATATGGAAAGAACCGAAACAAGTAAGACTAGAGAGCATTATGGAGAAGAGCTAGGTTGAACTAACCCTTTTTCCAACTATTTGTTTACTTGTTTTAGGATCTCCTCTTTGCTGACTTACACTTACTCGGTAAGGCGGTTGGTTAGGTGGTGAATTGTCTAGGATAAGATCAATTGTGTGATCTTACGAGCGCTTAGGGGGTAACTCTCTTGGGAGTGAATCACTAAAAAAATCTTCATACTATTTAACAAAATCATGTCTAGCTTGATCAATTAAAGAGAGGGGTTCTTTTAAAGTCTAAGACTTAGAAGCATTAGTTGGTATTGTGTGTTCATTAGAGACATCAAGTGCCCTTGAATCATTAGCTTCTTTTGACTCTCTCACTCTTTTCTTCTCATTTGAATGAGTGTTAGCTTGCACATCCGGAATAGAATTTGAGGATGGCGGAGGAGGATCTTTAACCACATTTTCTTCCTTCCTTTTGTGAGGACAATCAGGCTTCATATGCCTTAACTCACCACAAAGAAAGCACCTTCCTTCCTCTTTGTACTTTTGTATCTCAGAGGGTGAGAGATACTTGCGTTTCTTCTTGTTACCCTCTGGCTTGGAATATTGGTCATAGGTAGAGGTAGGTCTTTTTCGAATAGTCCTTTCTCAAGACTTGAAAGTCTTAGTCTTCTTAAGCTTTCTCCTCTTATGGTCCCTCTTTGTCTGTTTGCATATTGCATGAGACTTAGAACCAAGAGAGTAGAAACTAGAAGACGATGAGGAGGAGGAGGAACTTGAGTAATCAGGGGAGTAGCTAGTTGTTGAGGGAGATGACTCCCTCCTTATCCGCCTCACTCGAGGTGAGGTCTTTTTACTCTTCTTGACCTGAAAATCCTTCTTTCTTCTAGGAACCTTCTCAGCAATTGGATGCTTTCCACCTTCACCATCAATTGGTGCAATGGTGTTTCATCTAGTATCACCATCTTTTGGAGAAATGGGTCCTTCATAAGTAGCTTCTTCCCTTGCCCTTAAGCTGTGAATGAATTGACGTGCTTCAGGAATCTCCAACAAGCTACAATACTTTGTCAATTGAGCACGTAATTGCTCGCTTGTAGGCACTTCATCAGTTACCATCTTTACGCTCTTCTTGCAAGGATCGCCTTTACTTTGAGAAAAGCAAAGACACACTCGACTTTCTTATATACTTGAAATATATATGGGGTTGTAACTGAATAGCAGTCTTGGAGAACATATCTTGGGGACAACCCAAGGTGCTCATTCTATCGTTATGAGAGAAAATAAAGATGTAGAGAGACAGGGAGAGAGAGAGAGAGAGATAGAGAGATTGACAACACACTAGGGATTGGAAGATGGGCCAGTCCCCCCCCTTGTGGAGTTATATTATTGACAAGGAGCAAGCTCCTCCATTACACATAAACCGGTTCGTACTAGTAAATCTTGGGAACAACATCACGGTTCCTTGCACGGTATACAGCTGGCTAACACTTGCACAACTTGGAAGTTGGCACCTTTTGATCCTTCTTGAATCTCTCCTTCTCTCCTACACAATATGTGTAGGGATCTCTATTGTAAATTAGAGTTGGAAGCATGAGAGAGTGTGCACAAGAGGGAGAGAGAGAGCTCAAGTACAAGAACATATCTTGTTTGTTCAGTTGTTCAAGGTACAGCTAGTACACTCTCCTCTACCTTTGAGTGTGTACTTTAAGCTGTTTATATAGCCTTTGGAGGAGTTAGGGTTAGGGTTTCCCGTGTCCTCTAGTCCATTTACACCTAGCTATCCTTATCCTCTCCAGTGTGTAAGGAGAGTTCCTATGTTTAGCCTTTGGAGGAGTTAGGGTTAGGGTTTCTCCTATCCTCCAGTCCATTTACACTTAGCTACCCTTATTCTCTCTAGTGTAAGGAGAGTTCCTATGCTTATCTTTCAACACCCCCCCTCAATGCTAGGTGGCATTGGATAAAGCATGATAGGATGCCTCCCCTTAATACACAATGAAATGCCTTTATAAATTAGGCTACAAGAGAAGGTTATAGGTAGAGAGTGTTACAAGACTCAAAAGAGTCGGTCATCTATGGATTGGGAGGCAAAGTTGGCCTCCAATTCCTTAGGTACTTCTAAAACACTGGGACACTTACTGGTGATATGCCTGGTCTTTTTGCATTTATTACACTTCATTTTGTCAAGATATTTCTTCTAGCAGTTGCTCACAATATGCCCCTTTTTGTGACAGAAGGAGCACTTAGTAGAAGTTGTATGGACTAACACTTGCTCATGGGAAGTAAATACTGAAGACCCTTCAGTATATGGTTTCTCTTCTCTTCATCCACGCATGACTGGATGGTACTTGCTAAAGTTGGGTTTTAGTTAGGGTAGTCACAAGGGTTGGAAAAACCTTCTTCACAGACTTTAGCAGGATGGCAATGGCATCTTCATCATGGATGGGTGCTTGAACGGAGGCAAGCTGTGCCATAAGCCCCTTCATATGTGAAATAAACTTGCTTAGATCTTCTCCCTATTTGTATTCCAAGCTAAAAAACTCAATCTTGAGAAATATATTGGAGTTCTTCCCTATAGCACTGTAGAGCCTTTCAAGCTCATCCCACTTTTCTTTTGCAGTTGAGAGTTGGTCAATGTGATGAATTAAAGATTCATCTAAATGAAGCATGATGATGGCCTGAGCCCATTCATCATCTTCTACATCAAGGGGATTGGATGGGTCAATTACTTTGGTCCCTTTTATGAAGGGCCAGTATCCTCTTTCCATCATTTTGTATTTGACCAAGACTTGCCAAGGATGGAAATATTTTCCATTAAATTTTCAAATTTGAGGATGGACATCAACATATGTTGTGGCCATTGGGAAGGTCTTACCACTTGCTAGAACAAGGGCAGTGTCTAGTCCCTTACAACCTTGCCACACTGAATGCGGAAGCAAATCAAGGACACCCTTACAAACAATTGATATCAAAGTTGTAATGAGGAGAAAGGCTTAAAACCATACACATGTAATATTTTAAAATATAACCTTGGTGGTCCTTTCTTATGTGCAATCTTCTTTCAAGGTTTAATGGCCTTTTTAGGCTTCAATGATGTGAACCTAGACTGGACTTCGGGCTCCTCCTTGTGGTATGGTTTAATAGATGAACCTTGTGTTGGACAAGGACAGTCTAGGATTTCAATGCTTGTTGTTGATGACTTCGAGAAGAGTACAATGACACTCATCTCTTTGACTTCATTCACAAGGGACTTGAAAAAAACCACACATGATATGCAACACAAGTTTAGGATAGGATGGTCTATGTGTTTATAGTTGTACACATAGCCTTACAATATGAAGTAAAGCACTCAATTGTTTTAATTTTCTACTAGGAAAACTCAGATTTTGTAAGTACCAACAGAAATAATTATTGAGCAATGTGCCTTGGTGCTTACAAGCACTCATCTCTAGTTTATGTTGTTAGAAATGGTAGATGTCGGTCTTGATAAGCTTGATGATGACCTTCCAAGTAAAAGAACCTCTGAAATGAAGTTCCCGGATTAGTTACTGACTTTGGAAGAGACTCAGTGATTAAAATCATTGTTAGTGACAACAAAAGGTGAAAAAAAGCCAAAAGAACAAGCTTTCAAGCTTGTGGCTATGGCTGCCATGAAACCACAGTTAGGGTTTGACTCTGTGGGAGTAGCAGAGGAAGAATATTCGAGAACTCTCTTGGGTGGGGATAGCCCACTTGGGAGGCTATCAAGACCCCATGGATACCACCATTATTGCACCTGCTAGAGGCTGCGCTACTATACGAACTTCATGCTGTCAGAACTACACCATTTTTTGCATTTGTTGCAATGCTGCCCACCACGTCGTCCAATGTCAGGGATTGATGCACCATGCTGAAGCGCCCTAAGTTAAGGATGAAGTCTCCAAAAGAAATCAGGAGCTAATACTGCTTCTATTGCTGCACACACCAGCTCCTCCAAGGTCGGGGGGTCTAGCTAGTTATGGTGGAAAGGAAGGTAACTGAGATGGCAAGAGTTCTTCTTGTGTAGTTAGATGTGTAAAGAGGCAGAGGGAAGCTGAAGGATTAGAGATGGCTCTGATACCATGTTGTAAATTAGAGTTGGAAGCATGAGAGAGTGTGCACAAGAGGCAGAGAGAGAGCTCAAGTACAAGAACATATCTTGTTTAGTCAGCTGTTGAAGGTACAACTAGTACACTCTCCTCTACCTTTGAGTGTGTACTTTAGGCTATTTATATAGCCTCTAGAGGAGTTAGGGTTAGGGTTTCCCTTGTCCTCTGGTCCATTTACACCTAGCTACCCTTATCCTCTCTAGTGTAAGGAGAGTTCCTATCCTTATCTTTCAACAATCTCCTCTTGAAGCTCGATTTCAGCAGAGCTTTTGTAGCACTTGCACCTTCTCTCCTACACAATATGTGTAGGGATCTCCTCTTGGAACTTGATTTTAGCAGGGCTTTCGCAGAATTTACACCTTTTATCCTCCTCTTGGAACTTGATTTCACCATGGCTTCCGCAACACTTGCACCTTCTCTCCTCCTCTTGAAACTTGATTTCAGTAGGGCTTCTGTAGCACTTGCTCCTTCTCTTCTCCTCTTGGATGCATGCAAAGTCATGCTTTCTTCACCTCCCCCACATGCAAGGAGAGCCTCCTCTTTTATAGGCTTTCAAGAGCTTCTCTTCTTGGAGAGAGACTTGAGTGCCAAGATTGGAAAGGTTGATCCTCATGCAAGATGTGGCTATTCCAGGACGTACTCTACAACACCAATTTCAAGATATCTCTCTATGCATTATTCGGATGGAAAAATGTCCAATAAAAAAGTTTTAGATCTCGCTATTTCTTATAACTCTCGAGGGCCAATTTTAGAGATTGACTTTCTATCGCAAGATATTTTAAAAATGGATTCACCCTCTCTATTAAAAAAAACAAAATTTTAAATTGTACTCTTAACTTGTGGTCCATGCAGCCACCTTGAGCCATAGATAAGGAGAGCTCATTAGATTGCCTTGGGCCTGAACCTTAAGATCGACTTCCCACAAAATCTTGTGTCATCTTAGATCTTAGAAAGAGAAAGTCACTTCTCTCCTCACTTCTAGAGGATCATGTCTCTTGTCTTTCTTAGTGAGAGAATTACCTCTCTTGTCTTTCTTAATAAAAGAAAAGACCTTAAACCTTGACTTGTAAGGGAGAGGATGACCCCAAATGAATGCAATGCTCATTACACACAAGTAAATGTTCCCATGTGTCCCCGGATGCACACATAGATACATATACACAATGCTAATGCACTTTCTCTTCTTAGAACTCAATCCATCTTCATTTATGTGTAACTCCTTGGTTCTTGTGTACACTACTACACTTGGCAGACACTTCCTTCCCCCTCATAACTTGTACTACATGTACCAGATATCCCCATCACAGTGCTCTGATCATCCCATTAAGTGATGCACTAGGAATATTGGTCTCTAAATGGTCTCATGGCCATGTTAGATCATCATCAACACTTTAAAAAAAGTGAGTCACTAATTTATTGACATAAATTTATTAAATAGAGAATGCATAATAAGCAATCAATTTAGTGACAGGTGGGCAAGGACAAACAAATCGTTAAGGATCTAGAGGAGGAAGTTGACGAGGAGGAACATGCAGACAAGGAGCCAAAGGAGGAGAGAGAGAGAGAGAGAGAGAGAGAGAGAGAGAGAGAGAGAGAGAGAGAGAGAGAGAGAGAGAGAGAGAGAGAGAGAGAGAGAGAGAAAGAAAGTTATATTAACGTCTTCTAAAGACCAAAACTGGCCTATGGAACAATCCCTTTATGCTTTATGTCATGTTGGGTGTCATCCCCAGTACATACATGACCATGTGTACCTGCAACCATCTCATCAAACCACTCTCCATGCAAAGTCATGTGGTTTGACTCACCAGAGTCAATGTACCACCTGTCATCTCTGTTCTGCCTTGACGCAGACTTGGACACATGCTACATGGCAAAGAGTCTATCAACCTGATCATCCTGACCACCACTAGAGGATGCATAATGCCCATGTTGTTTCCCTTTTGCATTCATGGCATTCTGTTTTTTGTAACATTCCTTTGCTATGTGCCCATACCTGCCACAATAATGGCAATCTTTGTCCCTGTTGGACTGATCAGAAGACTGCCAAGATCCAGATCCACCTCCTCTTCCTCGAGGTGATCTCCCCCTGCCTCTAAAACCACCAGATCCTCACTGGCCCTGTGTATTGGCACCATGCCAATTTCCATGCTGCAACTGATGAGGTCCAGCTATCCAAAATAAAAGTGCTGAATGAAAAGCTAAAAACTGGAAACTGAAAATACAGTGCTGTGAGTGTGATAAGTGTCATGTATGTGTATGTGCGTATGTAGCTCTGGTACTCCAGATAATGGCTACAAAAGGGGAACAAATGTCGGCTGTCATAGGGGAACAACTGTCGGCTGTGATAAAGTGGTGCGATGTGTATATGTAACAGATGCAGGGAGATATACTATCATGGGATGTAGTAGTAGTCGTCGAAGTCACTAATAGCAGGTGATCCCTCATGGATGCAAGATGTGGTACATTGGCGGTGGAGAAAGAGCAAACTGGAGATCTGAGATCCAATTAGTCGAGTGTCCTCAGATCTCAGTCTGCCTGTCGATGTAGATCAAGAATCCTCCGGATCTCCTGTCGGTGTGGTTGTGGGTTCTGAAACCCACGGATCCTCGTGCGGCGTCGGGTACGCTGGTCCTCAGCCTGCTGTAGTGTGAGCCCGGAGGTCTGGCTGGAGGCTGGTATAGTAGCTCTCACTCTGTCTGTCTGAAAGAACTGTGTAATAGTCATCTGGGTGGGCCCCTCTCTGACTGGGACCCGCTGTGTGCTCTGCTCTCTGATGTGCCATGCCTCTCCCAGAAAACGGCCAAATGATCTCTGATCCATATCAGTCATACATCCCTGAAGTGAGCTGCTCAATGTGTATCTAGATCTCAACTCTGAGTATGCCGGGCATCTGAGAACAAAATGCTCCTCACTCTCCACCTCTGATCTGCAAAGGGGGCATATCCTCTCCTCCCGTGGGATGCCACTGGCTCTGCCACTCTCAATCATAAGCTGATGTGATGATACCCTGAGCTGTCCAATAAGAACTCTCAATCGATGTGGCATATAGATCTGCATATATCTCGGAATCTCTATGAATCCCTGCTCTGATATGCTCAAGAACTGTGTATAATAATGTGCCATCTTTGATGGCAGTGGCTGTGCAGGGCTGACCCATGTCCTCTGTATATAAATATGCCATATCTCCTGTCTGATGACTCTATTCCTCTCAGAGAGAGAGAGGGTGTAAGTGGGAGCTTGAGTATCATATAGAAGAGGTGGGAGTCTATCAATGTCCAGCCCATGTCTGTCAAACCAAGCTCTAGTCTGTGCATACCATGATGTGGTATCCCCCGCTCGAGCCATCTCCTGAGATGCCATATATGCTCTGTATGCAATGCGATCTCTGTCCATATCCTGAAATCTGTGTAGGAAGCAGACTGTCTGAAATAATGCCTCGACTAGCATGGGCGGTGTGGCAATCTCTGCTCGCACAATGTCATGTGGGACTGAGGCCTTGCTGCGAATCAATCTAGATATCATGATCGCCTGAGGTCTCTCCATCAGTGTCCATACATAATCGGCAAGGCCTGGCCCCCATATAGCTGCTCCATACATCAGTGCTGGAGTGACTAGAGTATCAAAGAGTCACCCCTTGGTGCGGGGCTCCTGGAAATGTGCCTGATGACACTGTCGCTCCATAAGAGCCAATGCTGAGTATCCTCTAGTGAGGCGGTCACGAGCTGCCTGTGTCATTGAGAAAATCCCTGAAGCTGCTGTAAAGGTGACTCCCAAATATACATATGATCCAGTGACCTCAATACTCCCTCCTGCTACCATGAAGAGAGAGAGAGAGAGAGAGAGAGAGAGAGAGAGAGAGAGAGAGAGAGAGAGAGAGAGAGAGAGAGAGAGAGAGAGAGAGAGAGAGGCTTGGTGCTACTTAGTAGTCATTGTTAACTGCAAAGTGCAAAATCCCTCCATAAAATTTTGGAAAGAAATTTTGAAACTATTGGCTTGGATATTTTATGTTAACAATTGAGAGTTAGTCTCCCTCTCATGCAAGTGGTACACAATTTTGGTTAGTACCATAAGGTTAGAATGTATACAAATTAATTCTCACATTAGAAGTAAGGTACTATATGCAAATGAGGGCATAATAGTCATATGGCCACAAAAGTGGCTTGGGGGGGGGGGGGGGGGTCACCTTATAGAAGCCCTTTATATCATGTGCATTCAAAGGATATTTTAAAACCCCCTTTTAAAAAAATTTTACCATTTTATATACCCCTTTTGTGAATTTCAAAGGCAATAGTTATATCCCTTTTGTAAATCTAAAATTCAAAGAGTGAGCATTTTCATGGCCCATTCTATACAATTCACATTAAAACATGACGTATAATACTTGGGCCATGGAATTTTCACTATAATCCAAGATGGATATTTAGACATGATGCCAATATTATGAACATTTTATAGCAGCACTATGACATAGAACCACATGCAAAAAGCTTCAAGATCCACATGTCCAAAGCATATCTTATACAAAATATGTGAGGTTATTTGACTGCAATACATGCACAACCTCTTGTACTCATTTTGCCTTGTTTATTCGGTCATCAAGATTTCGGGTTTAGTTTATTCAAGGTATCTCATAGTTTGGTTTCTTATCATATCTATAAAAATTCAACCATTTGGATGCTGTAGTGTAGATAGCTTTGCAATTAGAAAATGTTGAATTGTTTTTGTAGGCTGCAGATCCACCATTGTAGTTCGGTTGTGACTCTTACATTAAAGACATGCATAAATGAGATATGTAGGCAAAATGATGAGCAAAAAGCATTCAAGAAAGCAGTGAAAGAAGAGTATTTCCTAGAAGATCTAAGGTTAGATACCCGAAGGACATTCAAAGAATGGGTTTACAAGTCCAATAAAGGGCTGGTTGCATTAGAATTGTCACAAAACTTTGAGTAAAAATTCAGCCACTTGGATGCTACAGTGCAAGTAGCTTTGCAATTTAAAATGTTGAATTGTTTTGAAAGCTATAGATCCACCATTATAGGTGGAATTAGGGAAACTTCTTGAAGATAGAACCAAACCGATAGGTCTTAAAACAAATTGGCAAGATGCTAAGGATGTTGTGTCCACATTGATTAAGAGACAAATGTGAAAAACTTGATTGCAGAATGGGTCTGTAATTTATATGACTTCTCTTGTTTCTACTTCCGTAGCTACTCCTTTACAGCCTAGCTAGATCACAACCTTGAGTATCTGCTCTTCTATTAGGAAAAGAGGATGTCATTGATAAGCTGGTGAAAAACTATGGAGGATTTGCAAATTAAATTGGCTTAGGAAGATTTTGGGAAAACTGATCATTCATAGGGCTTCGCCTAAGAATAATTTTGTGCACAAATGCATATGGTGTGATAGCCCTAAGCACGAGCACAGAGATCGTTAATCACTCAAGAATATTATGCAAAAAAAAATTCTTTTCTGGTTGGACAGAAAGATCTATGCAATCAAGAATGATAAGTATATTGCTATAAATTTTGGTAAGGGTGGAATGAATAAGCTTTTTGAGGATATGACTACTCAGACATCTTATATAGCTACATAAGAGATTTTGGGAATTGCAAAGAGAGAGCTTTACGAAGAAATTATAGGCATCATAAAGAGAAAGAAATAGGTGATTCAGACTGCAGAAGAGCTTGTCATGTAGGATATCACGATTGAGGAGTTGACTAAGGAGAGTGATGATGAAATTCTTGTTGAGAGTGATATGTTGAGATTTGCAACAACATCCATGTTGCCTCTTTGTAAGAGCAAATGTGGGCCGAGGACATGTAGGTTGTAGGAATCCCATAAGCATAGAGAGAAAGATTGGCACCTACCCATCTCTATATAACATTGTGCTTGGTTGTCACTTTCATATGAGATGAATGCAATGTCACTATCATTTTTCTTTTCAATTTAGTGTACATGCTGCTTGGTTTGTGTCATTCAGTAAAGTCACTTTGTCTCTGTTATGTCCAAGTACATATGAGTTTGGTCTATGTCTACGAGCCTCCATAGCTGGCATGCTCTAGATCATGTGTTTTTACATGGTATCGGAGCGCAACTGAGCATGGCTTGGCATGTTTCAAGTCCTCTCTCAGCTCTCTCAGTTCTCCTCCATCATTGGCTAGCTCAAGGTTAACTAATGACCTCATTTCTCAACTCTACCTTCACTGATCTGCCATGGCAGCCATAGCCACACAATACCTACCTTTGATGGAGCTCTCAAATCTCTTATTACAGGCCATAAATCAACACGCTTCCTTCTAGAGAGTTGTCCTCTACTTAGGGCACTTCTTTCTAGAACTTCAAATGCTAACATTGGTGATCGTATGCTCCAACATTGCAAAAATTCGACCTCATTGCCTAATTGTGCCTATAGTTCGTTCGGATGCCCTGCGCAGTCTGTACATGCAACGATCTTGTCCAAGATTGTAGGGCATTGGAAGCCCATTAGCCAAGCTTCATTCCCATATAAAAAGTTCTAGAAATGGTTGAGTATACACTGCACACAAAGTGTAAAACCAGGCTGCTTCCAGAAACCCTAATGCAGACTCCATAGCCAAAACTCAAAAACTTCATCTCTCCTTCATTCTCTCTCTCCTGCCACTTAAATCAACCTCCTTCCACTCTGATCTAACATCCTACTTAGTTCCCACCTATTACTTTGGCATCAAATCAGCAAGGAGAGGAGTTCTTGGTAGATTTGGAAGCATTTCAAGAAGATTCAAGCATAGTGTCTCTTAACACTTATCCAGTGACTCTTGTCACTTATGCCAACTTTGACTTACATTATATCTGAGATTTTTTGGGCTAGTCTAGCATCAAACTAGGGAGGGGAATACAACATTGAAGATCCTAGAAGTTCTTGAAGACCTAGAAGTCTAGCATCAAATTGGAGCTAGATGACAGCTATATCCACCATGTGGATAACTGTGATACTTCACATGATGCATGGAAGAGACTTGACACTTTGTTTGGTACATAGTCTAAGTCATCAAGGTATGGTCTCTTGATTGAATTTTTTAGGCTTGACATGAAGTCCAACACATCACTTGCCACACATCTAAATTACATGGAAGGACTTCTAATCGAGCTTACATGAATCAACATTAAAATGGAAGAAGATGTTTGCATTGGTGTTTTGCTTAAAAGTTTGCCTCCTAAATATAATCATGTATTAACAACCTTAATCAATATGCCAAGCCCTAAGCTTGTTGATATCCAAGCATCACTGTTAGAGGAGGAAAAGAAGCTAAAAACTAAGGAAGAACCAAGCATCTCTAGAGATGAACAAGTGTTATATGTTGGCAACAGATACAAAGGCAAGAAGGACTAGCTTTTCTGTGATTTTTGCAAAAGGATTGGATACACTGAGAAGTTCTGCCATGGCAAAAAAGGTCCCAAAAGGCCTATCTTGCTGCAGTTAAAGAAGAAGAAGATCATGGAGCAAAGGAAGAAGAAGAAGAAGAAGAAGAAGAAGAAGACCACCAGGAGAAGGACAAGCCTCATCAGTCCTTCTATGCCTACTCTGATAGATTTTGTTTTAGCCTTGTAATGTCTAAATCCCAAATGCTTCTATCATAAGCTTGTAAACTCCTCGTGTAGCCTTGTACTACAGCCTATGTACACTTTGTGAGGCCCTTGTTACAGCCTTTGGATGTTCACCATGCTTGTAGTACCCACACTTAGCCTTTTCTATGACAGCCTCTGGTGTTTTGCCATGTTTATGGTGTGCCCACACTTTGCAGGTGTTGCTTTCACTAAAGCCTCTACACACTTTGCACTTCTGGTTGTGATTGAGGAGGGGTGTTGAGATTTGCAATCACATCGATGCTGCCTCTTTGTAAGAGTAGATGGGTTGAGGACATGTAGGCGCTGTAGGAATCCCATAGGTATAGAGAGAAAGACATCTCTATATAACATTGTACTTGGCTGTCACTTTCATATGAGATGAATGCAATGTCACTATCATTTTGCTTTTCAGTTTAGTGTACCTACTACTTGGTTTGTGTCCTTCAGTCAAGTCACTGTCTCTGTCATGTCCAAGCACATATGAGTTTGGTCTATGTCTACGAGCCTCCATAGTTGCCATGCTCTAGATCCCGTGTTTTTACATGATACAATATATCCAAAGATTGTGAAGAGTATACAACTAGTGCACTACGTAGAGAATCATGCACCTGTAATGATTACCCATAGTCATTTTTCTAAAAGTTATTGGGCATGAGCAACTAGCACTGAGATAGTCGTTAAGATTGGAGAGATGGAGACACCATGTGTTGCCTTGCTAGATCATGGCTTAGAGATAAATGTTATAGTTTGCAATTTGTATGAGATCAGGAAGTGGCATGTAGATGTAGAACATGGTTGGTAGATGAGAGCCGCCAATAATAGTGTAAGAGAGATATATGAAACATGTTCGAATATGAGGGTGTCCATAGGGCATATTTAGGGTGTTTATCATTTCTTTATGTAGGATTCATGTTCTTATGATGTCATCTCCAAATATGAGGGTGTCCATAGGGCATGTTTAGGATGATTATCATTTCTTTATGCAAGATTCATGTTCTTATGATGCCATTTTGGGTAAGCCCTTTATCATCAAGCATAGATGGAAGCAAAAGTTATAGATGATGGATCTACATATGCATGGATCCAAAGTAAAGATGGAAAAACAATCAAGAAACTTATGATAGCCTATGTAAATCACCCACAAAACAAAGATACATTGCGGGATTCCCCTCTACCCACAAAAGAGCCAAATTTTCACTAGGTACCACTGTCCTATAGGATGACAGTGGTACACAGAGAGAAAAGCTCTTAGCTCTTGGCAAGGATGCTTTTTCTTCAATATTTATTGATATTTCAGCTAAGTGTTTTAATTACCTACCACATTACATGAAATATATAAAAACAGTTTCATTAATTAAAAAGAATCCTTTTATGCACAGTTGTTCTTTTGCGTAATTTACTCACGAACATACAATCAAAATTTAAAAAATTCATTGATCATGTTCCATAATGTGTGTTTTCCCGCTCATACATGAGAAAAATTACAATTTCACGTGCTGCCTCATCTGGCGCCTCTGCACGTCACCAAGATCAAATCCACCTATAGCTAGCATTTTTAGGTGTCCCAAGTAGAAGTTGGGCCATATAGGGGATCAAGTAGTTCCTAGGCATGTAAAGGATTTACTAGCCGAAGCCCCTTTGGCACCTTAACTACCTCCTACTTAATATGCTCCCTGTTGGGAGACCTCTTGCCACATCGGAGTTAGTCCACACTTTCATGGTGGTAAAAGCATCCCCTCGTGGTATGGGAATTCAACACCTATCCTTGGGGGAGGTAAGGACTCCTCAATTTATATATATTCCAATACTTAATTCAATCAGGATCTAATCTAGAAAATCACAAACAAGATTGATGTCTTCAAGCAGTTATGACTTCAATCAATCATGTAACTTTCAAGTGATGATTAATCTAGTATCAATCAATACTTGAATTTCACATAATGAACTCTTCCCCTTGTAATTTAAATACGAGTATCTAGATTTTGGGATCTCTAACTTTCTAGTTTAAGGTTTATTATTGTAACCAAGTTTCTTGGCCTTAAGTCAATTTCTTTAACTTAGAGATATTTTCGGTCTTAAAATCTTCTATCAAAGCTTCTAGATTAAACTATATCCTTGACTAATTTCTTCGAGATTCATTCTTAATAAATTCGTCTTGAAAAATTCCTCATGATTTCTCTGGAGTTCTAAAATTTTGTAGTTTCCCTAACAGTTTCTAGCCTATAAGATGTTCTAATAATTTACCAAGTGAATACTCTAAGATCACAATATTTCTTAAGAGACTTATCTTATTTCTATTGAATTCGGATAGAAAGTTTTAGAAAAAAAAACATGTGGTATCGAAATTGGTAAAGGGTTGTTATCTGCACCCGTGACTCTGTTACTGACTCCCGTACTCGCAACTCCAATTGTTGCTTCCACGTTAGTAGGGTCATTTGCGATTTCTACTTTTGAATTCTTTTTCTTCAGGACCATGATGGAAATATGATTTGTAGAAGAAGAAGAATACAACAGTAATACCGATTGGCAAGGGTGTAAGACTCTCGATGATGATGATGGTTATTGCAAGATTCAATGATGTAGACTTCGCGGATGGTTCTTCTTGCCTCATGGAGAGCAATACTTATCTCTCTCTCTAGTAGACGGAATAGGGTTGAGAGTAGAGGTATTAATTGATAGAATAGGATAAAGTTCTTCAGTGTCTTCTTTTGTTGGATTAGAGTAGAAGAGGATGAGAGACCTTCAGCGTATCCCCTTCCTTGGGTTGAATGGAATGATGTCTCTTCATCTTGCAGAATAGAGTCTCCTCCTTCCCAATCGGCATCTTGTCCTCATCAAGCTTGCTCTTGTTCCCTCTTCTTGGTCATCCTCAAGTCCTCAATTTATAGTTTTGCAAGAGGTAAAAGAGAGGACGCTTGCTTTTTAGTGTTTTTCGATGACATCATTGATGATAAAGAGAGAACGGTTTCTTTTAGTGCTTCTAATAACATCATTGATGACGTCAGAGAGGGAGCTCCATTTTTGTGGTAGAAAGATTAAAATTTATGATATATGGGCGAGCACCGCGTGGCATGTCGTTGGGCAGCCGTCACTCCAAGGCTTACGACCAAGGCATAGACCTTGGCATCTTGGTCTTGGCATACTTGGCAATGGGCTTTGAAGGCTTTGTTGGCACCGTTGGTTGTGCACGAGAAGCTCCCACTAGCTTGTAGGAAAATCTTCCCGAGAGGTCACCCATCTTGGCAATGTCTTCACCCAAGTGCACTTAACTTCCAAGTGACTATCCACCCTAGTTCTTTTTTGTTGTTCTATACTACAAACATAGTTTTAATAAGCTAGTCTTGAGAGGATCTCCCAAGTCTTTCTTCCATGAATTGGCATATAATACCTCATTAATAATATTAATAATCTTCATAATGAGAGTTAGTTTCATAAATCAATTTTCTTTGGAATGTATGCGTACATTAAAGTAAACTAAGTAATGGGAACATTACAAGATTGTCACCTAATCATGACAACATTGGTTCCATACACAAAGAAATAGCAAGGGTTTGTGTGTATGTTGGGGGGATGTAAAAAGGTGACCATTTGGTACACATTCCAAGTGTCATATAGAGAAAAATAACTTTACTTTTTATTAAAAGTAATTTGTTTCTAAAAAAGACTCTCCTCTCTCTCTCTCTCTCTCTCTCTCTCTCTCTCTCTCTCTCTCTCTATGCAACTCCATATGCATCCTAATCACATCCTTCAAAGCCTTCATAGATGATATACTATTGGTCTTCACCGAGTAAGAACTTGCAAAAGAAATAGATGTACCTGTACCATCTTTTGGTGCGCATGAAGAGCCCATGTTATTTATGAGAGAGTTGCAAATTCGCTTTATATAGTCCTTAGTCAACACGTGGACCTATAGTGAAATACATATTGCAAAGTGTAACTGAGTCCCAGTTTAGTACAAGATGTTCCCATGGTTATAAAGGAGACTGTAGTTAAATTGGGACTCGTGTGGTGATAGATAAGAAAATGAATAAGGAAGTTTCTCTTTTTTGCCCTCGGTCCCTCATGTGTGAGGGGTGTCAAGGAGGCTTACATTACTCAAGGTCGTGGCCTAAGATTCCATTTTGCACAAATATATGTGACACATAAATATAGATACATTTGCACCAATTTTACATTTGCATATATGTTCCAATGGTATGTGCTACACGCTTGTCTTTGCTTTTCTTTTGCCCCTTTTCCAATCAATTTGTAGATTCTCTAATGGCCCCCTTCACCATCATCCGCCATGGCTCACATCAGTAGTAATTCCATTGATGCAGAGCTGACAATTGCTAGCATGCTGAAGCCCATCATCATGCAATTTGGTCCGATTGGAAAGCTTTGTTGATTCTTGTAGAGATGAGCTTTTCCAGAATGTGATAAATCCCTAGTTGGCATGCATAGTTATGGCCATGACCACAATGAAGGAATCTACGTTCAGAAGCAGTCATGGGGTGAAGCATCTAAAACATTTGCAGAATAACATCTATGGATGAAGCACAAGTACAATCCATTTTTTGGCAAGATTATGAGCCATCAATAATCAATCCACACATGTTTTTGTAAATTACATGCAATACAAAAGAAAAACAAATAGGTGCTAGTAGAGTCATGGATGAATCACATGCACAGAGCTGGTAAGTTTTGATTCTTCCTATTTTAGTGCAAAATTTTGGCACTACATAAATTCTAGCTAGGCCACCATATCTCCCTTTATTGAGAGCAAACATAGAGAAGAGGCATGCTTCATCAATCCACATTGGTTAATTCAGATTGAATGCTTATCTCTCGGTAACTCAATGAGAAGGCAAGGAGTAGACATCTCTCTACTCAAGTATGCAAATTTGGCCCTTGGCAGAGTAGGGGACATCTTCTCCATGTCCCTTCCTCCTCTAAGTTGATGGTTGTTGAGAGAGAGAGAGAGAGAGAGAGAGTTGGCACCATGCTAGAAATTGGTGCATCTGAACAATAGCAATATGCTTGTGGCATTCAGCTGGCTATACAATGAGGCCATCTTGGTGTTGGTGCTGGTTTGCACCAAATGATCCTGCCCCCAACCCAAGCAACACAACATACCCTCAGGTTGTGTCATGAAATCAATTTTTGCAATAAATTTTAAGGCTCCAAGATCTCATGTGTGTTTAGTGATAAATTTTCATGTGTGTTGCTTAATCCAATTTAAGTAGGAGGTTCCTCATGAAATCTTTTTAGGAGTGTTGTTGAAAAATGTGAGGTCCAACTCATCTGCTTTCTCAAGGTAAAAAGTTTATTTCGAACCTTCAACTTGAGCTCATTTTGTGAATGACATATGCTAAAGGCAAGAATTATCTCAGATGCTTTATGCTCAGACTTCACAAGTTGATACACACACACACACTCTCTCTCTCTCCATATTCCACTTGCATGCATGCCATTGCCTAAGGCTCATCATCTCCACTATACAGATCTGGATTCAACAAATTGCTAGTGGAGTGCAAGCAATCACTTTCAATAAAACGGAGAGGACTGGCAATGAGACTAAATGGCTGAGCATGTAACAAGCTTCCATTGCTGTGTATTCTGGCTCATCAAACTCAATAGTAGCATCATATCCCTTTCTCTAATCCTCATCATATTCAGCTACAATAATGGGACCATATCTTGTGCATCATATCATGTGGATGAGCTAGAGAGGGATGTGACTCCTTCAAAAAAGGTTCAAGATATGATTTTTGAGGATTATGATCAGCACAACCTTCTGTATTATTAATAGATTATTCTTTCCAAATAGTATAGAGAGGAGACTTTGAATGGATTTGTTTTATCAAGAAAAAATTGACATTATAATCTAGATATATATCCATCTTGTGTTGGCTTGGTTCCAAATTATATTTCATTCTCTTGAGCCATGTTGCTCTTACACATGCACATACATGGTAAAGAAAGAAAAAACCTTTGTGTGTGTGTGTGCTGATGAATTTTTTTGTTAAGAATCTATAGATAATATTATGAAGACATTAAACTTCATGTATGTATTTTTGCAAAGGTTTTCTCTAAGGTGCACCAATGTGACAAGCATAGCTTGACTCCTTTTGTTTTTTTGGAAGAGAAAGGGGAACAATTGATCACTTTTATTTGCATGCTTTACGAGAAAATGACGAGTATGTGCTTTTAATAACCACACAATTGATCACATAGAGAGTGATTTCTCTCGCCAATGTGACAAGCATAGCTTGGCCCCTTTTGTTTTTTGCAAGAGAAAGGGAAACAATCAATTACTTTGATTTTCATGCTTTACAAGAAAATGTTGAGTGCATGTGCTTTTTATAACCACACAATTGATCACATAGAGAGAGGATGTGCACATCTACACTATAGAAGCATCTTAACACATTGTGTTTGCATGAGTTTAGCACATGTATACTATTAATATATTACAAGAAATAAGTTACAAATTCGTAGCATAAGTGAGGAGAGAGAGAGAGAGTGTGTGTGTGTGTGTGAAGGGGGGGAGGGTTTCGCTGTTAGTAGTCTAGTCAACTCATGTGTGAGTCTAGGTCATGCTTGATATTACTAGGTATTGTAGGCATTTTATTGTAGCCATTATGATTATTATTTGGGCATTTATGATGGCTGACTTATTGCCCTTTATGGCATTATTTTGTCCTTTATATTTAGGCTCCTCCTCCTCAATCTCAGTCATTCATCACTTGAGGTTCTATTGGAGAGAGGAATTCGATGCTTATGCTCACATAGCTAGTGATTCACTATTGTACTCAAGTGTCTCATTTTTTATATATGGATTCCACTTCTTGAGAATTCTTTAGAGTTCTCTTCTTTGTAATGTGATTCTTTTGTTTTCTCTTTCTTTCTCTTTTGTCTTGTGTTCAATAGTTTATTTTATCATCTATTTATGCTTCTATTGCTGCATTCACTTCTATCATCATGGTATCAAATTTTAGGATCTATGCTCCTCGTGCTATGTTTTTTTGATTACATGTTCTTCTTTGCCCTCTACGGATGATCAGTCAATCCCTTGCTGCTATCAATCATGTTATTTACACCGCTAGCTTGTGTTGTGTACTTCAACAGATGTGTTTTCAATCTACTTCCCCCATGCGGCGAAGAAGAGTAGAATATGCATCTCTAAAAAAGTCATTTTAGCAACCACCTCCTGCAGGACTACTCTAAATGTTTGGGTGAAGCTTCAGATGCTGTATGAGCTCCTTCACCTATGTGTGCAATTGCCCTTTATGGACAACTCTAGCAGATGAAGCTTGAGCCGAAGGGCACTGTTCAGTCTTTCTTACTTCATGTCACACAGGTATATGATCATCTTCAACACATGCAATCTATCCTTCCAAAGGCTCATCTTGTGGGGATTATGCTCTATAAGCTCCCTTCAGAGTTTGATGGAGTAGACAATGCTTTGAGGGCTCAAACATCCTCAACACTTGTTTGTTTTCTACAGATGTCCTCGATGCAGCTTGAGCATGATACATCTTTGTGGTTACAGAGGAGGCTTCCATCGCAGTTTGTTGACTCAAGTAAGGCCTTTATAGCTTTAGAGAGGAGTGACAGGAAGAAGTAGTCGAAGGCCCATCATTATCATTGTGGTAAGAAAGAACATTTGCACAAGGATTGCAAAAGAGTTGGCCGCTTCGAGGAAAAATAAGGAGAAGAAGAAGCAGGATCCACACTCCTCCATGAGTCATCCTCTTCCTTAGACTTCGACTCAGATCCTCTGACCAAGGCCAAGACCAAGGCATGGGCAAAGACATCTTCTTCAAATTGAGGCAAGGACTTGGTAGCCTCTCATTCTTCTCCTTTCTAGTATAGGTGATGTGGTCATCCCTCATGACTCTCTAGTGCTAGAGAGGGAGTGTGAGAGGGTGGTGAGGTGGAGTAGGTGAGCCTCTTCTATACAAGTATACGTTGTCAATTTATGATGTAACAATAACTTGAGTGTAGGCCATGAACTTTTTTTAGACGAGTTTTAGAAGGGAAAAGATTGATGAATCTCAAAGGTAAGGAATAACCTATCACCTTCACCTTTACCTCTACTGCAAAATGTTCACATACTATATATTGGAAGGTGTAGAACTTATTCACATTCTATGTCTAGGCTTCCGAACATCTTTCTTATGGAGATTGCTAAAGTTTGCCCCGTGGATTTGTGTTTGAAACTATGGATGATGTTCCATTTATTTCAATTTTAGTGTTTTATTGTAGAGAGTGTTGACTATTATAAATCTCTCAAGGCTTTTTTTCCTAGAGAAGAGCGCAGTTTTATGACTACTTATTACTTCATTATTTTGTATCCATATCAAAACAAACAAAAGATATGCAAAGGTTGTTCAAAAGATATGCATTTTAGCATTTTTATTAACCCTAGTAAGAAGTCAAAATTCAATTTCTCTTCTGATGCTTTAGTCTTGATTCCATATATGTTGGAATTCCTTGGCTATTTTGCAGGCGGCTCAACCTTGTCTCTCACTTACATTCTTTGCAAGAATGTAAGATTAGTGTCATTTAGTTTTCATATACTACATAGCTATTTTTAGCAAAGTTTGGTGTTTGAATTCATAGTTGGAAAAATTTCCAAACAAATAAGAAATCTACAAAAATCTGTGAATGAACAATGAAATCCCAGTATTTGAGAATTACTTTTTGAGTCTTAATACTTACAAGGGTGTTTGAAAGACTATTCATTTATTTTCTCTACTCAAGTCCTTGCTTTTGAAGCTAGTAGAAAGTATAACATTCAAGTGAACAACATTTCTACAGGTTGCTAAATTTAAAAACTTGAACCTATTTTCTTGTTATATGCTTTCTTTTTGTGTGTATGGTCAACATAGTCCTAAGACAGGAATGAACTATGACCAACTACATGTTCTCTCTTCTGGCCATTTTTAGTTTGTTGCAAGTTTTCTGATCTAGCCCTCTTTTCTTTTCTTCATTTCACTCTTTTCTTTAGTAATGTACATGTGTCATATGCATTTTGTCTTTAGAATCACTTTCAAGGAATTAGACGGTCTCTTTCCAACAATGTGACAAAGATGTTCTTCATCCCCTAATTTGATGGACATCTTTAAGTGTGCCATTTTGAGTCTTTTTATTTAAGAATGCATAAGCAAACCAAAGATTTGATTCATATTCTACCAAATAGAGCTGTTTGGAGATAGACAATCACATTGAATAGAAAATTTACACAGAGCATCAACTTGAATAGAGTCTATAGGGAGAATCAATGTAAGTAGAGATTTCACTTGAAATGTATGCCCTCATGTTTGTACTTGAAGAGATAATCTATGTAGTGTACTAGTGTACTTACATGACTTGTCTATGTAACTTCTTGGTGGTAGAAGCTGACCTATGAAAAGTAGTAGCAACAACAATGATTGCAATGATGCTAACAGTAAATAGTAGAGAGAATTGCAGAGGTATACTAGAAAATCTAGTCAAAAGGTCTATTGCAATCATTGAAGAAGTTTGCAAGATAGTCATTATCATGATTTTGGTTTTGAATGAGTAAATAATAGCAATAGTACAACTACTACAATAAATGCAAGTTCATCAAGGAAAACATGGAAGAGAAAATTTGTAGTCAATCAAATGCTTTTGCTCTGATTGTCAATTTTGGTGATCTACTAGCATATGAGATGTCTTGGATATCCCTGTTTTGTTGAGAGTAGGAGCGAATGAATAGCAACAATAATAATGATTTTGAGCGAGAATTACCCAAATAGGTCTAATTTGTTGTAACAACACATTTAAGGGTTTACTACATCATTGCAATTCTTGTAGCACTATCCATGTCAAGGTTTATATTTAGAATGAGTAGCAATGGATAATTGCTATGGTTACACATGTCTTGTTGTTAACCGTCAGACGAACAAGGTGGAAATTTTGGAAAAGCTAAAGCAGAAGATAAAGGCCAAGGAAAAGTGAAACAAAAGACAAAGGTGTGCCAATAAAAATCTAGAAACACAAGAAGCGCAAGAAAAGTCCTAAATAAGGGAAAAAAGCGCACAAGGAAAAGAGCAAGTCAATACTTTTGTAAAAGAGCACAAGCGCATCATAATTTAATTTAAGGAGTGCCAGCCGTGCAATTTGTAAATGTAGATGGGCGATGGAAAGGAAGCTAAGAAGATAGAAGGACAATGGAAAAAAGGGCCTAGGCCACGACTGGCCATGTAAAAAAGGGCCTAGGCCACGACCGACCATGTAAAAAAGGGGACAAGGGGATGACCGCCCAAAAGGGATTTAGGGTTTTGCATATAAAGTTGAAAAGTGAATGAGAAGTTCATTCTTTGGTGTGTGGCTAACAAGAGCTCTCCTCTTCTTTTCTTATTCTCCTCTTCTTGCTTATGTGTGCTCTTGAGAGAGGGAGTGTGAGAGTGTGAGGGAGTGAGTATGTGAGAGTGAGGGATCAAGAGGGTGAAGCTCTTCACCATCTCCTCTTCTCTTCTTCTCTTCTCTTCTCTTCCCTTCTCTTGCGCATGCGGCTATGGTGGATGGAGCTTGGAGATGGAGGAGGCTTGAGGATGCTTGAGCTAGCATCTAGGATCGTGGAGCTATCGGAGTGCGCGAGAGAGAAGGCAACTCATATTGGCATCAAGGTAAGCTCACTACACTTGTAGGATCGATGGCGCGTCGGCTATGTGAGAGATAGCCATTAGAGCTCTCTTGGAATGCTTGAAACAATAAGCGGTCCATGGGTCTTGGTGGTTGAGCGAAAGCTCCCACATTTTGTTAACCGTCAAACAAACAAGGTGGAAAATTTGGAAAAGCTAAAGTAGAAGACAAAGGCCAAGGAAAAGTGAAACGGAAGACGAAGGCATGCCAAGAAAAATCCAGAAACACAAGAAGCGCAAGAAAAGTCCTAAATAAGGAAAAAAGGTGCACAAGGAAAAGCGCAAGTCAATACTTTTGTAAAAGAGCACAAGCGCATCATGATTTAATTTAAGGAGCGTCGGGCTCTCACCCATGCAATTTGTAAATGTAGATGGGCGGTGGAAAGGAAGCTAGGAAGATAGAAGGACAATGGAAAAAAGGGCCTAGGCCACGGCCGGCCATGTAAAAAAGGGGACAAGGGGATGACCGTCCAAAAGGGATTTAGGGTTTTGTATATAAAGTTGAAAAGTGAATTAGAAGCTCATTCTTGTGTGTGGCAAAAAGTGGCTCTTCTTCTTCTTCTTCTTCTTCTTCTTCTTCTTCTTCTTCTTCTTCTTCTTCTTGCTTGCTTGCTTGCTTGCTTGAGCTTGTGCTTGATAGAGGGAGTGTGAGAGTGTGAGGGAGTGAGTGTGTGAGGGTGAGGGACCGGGAGGAGAAGCTCTCCATCTTCCCCTCTCTTCTTCTCTTCTCTTCTCTTCTCTTGTCTTGCTTGCGGCTATGGAGCTTGGAGTGTGGAGCTTGAGGATGGAGCTTGCTTGAAGCTTACACTTGGATCGTGGAGCTATCGGAGTGCACGGGAGAGGAGGTAGCTCGATCGGCATGAAGGTAAGCTCACTACACCCATAGATATGGATGGCACATCGACTATGTGAGAGGTAGCCATTAGTGCTCAGCTTGGAACGCTTGAAACAATAAGCGGTCCGTGGGTCTTGGCGGTCAAGCGAAAGCTCCCACACTTGTGGGAGTACTTAACTAAAGCTTGTCTAAGTAATACTAAAGATGAGTAGGTCTTTTGGCTTAAATTGGAAGTCTCGTATTTGTTGAATTATAGGAGTATGTTGTAGGGTTAAATTGCTGATTTGTTTGCTAATCAATAGGAATTTACATATGATCTATTGCCATATTGTGAGTCAGAGCAAAACAATAGTAGTAGTAGTACTTTACAAGGCAAGAGGTGAAATTGGAGTTGTCTGCATGAATCTTGAAATAGAATAGGACTATTTTACTATTATGATATTTTTAGTTCATTGTTTGCTATAGCCCCTAGGATTTTGTAGTAGTTCAAAACAAGGATCAACTTCTCTGGGAAATCAAAAGAATTAAACTAGTTTTGTCAATGTAAACCTCTATATGCATGTTGAGCTCAACTATGTCAAAGTGCAGTGATGTGGAAGTGGATGCACGAAATAATCATGAATGATAAACACAAAGAGAAGAAAGAAAGAAACAGATATAGAGAATGCTAAGAAGATGAATACTGAACAATGAATAAATTGGGGTAGAAAAGTACAACAAACTACATGTATGCAATCAACTAAAAACCTCTCTTTCTTGGAGTACAAAATTGAGAGACTATGACCACCAGGCAAGGTGCCTATAAATAGGTGAAAATGGAGGAGAGAGAGTGGCAGTTGGCCAACAAGCTAGTCCAATTGGTGTAGTTGAGTAGTCCTCCCTACCAATTGGCAAGTTGATTACCCTAGACGACTACTGGCCATGCAGTCTATCCGACTTGCCTACTGCCCTTCTCTAATGATGCCCTATCCATGCTCCCCAGATGTGGTTGGGGAGCCCACCCTGCTTGGATTCCCTGTCTAGGAGGTGACTACTAACACTGCCTCTAAGATCTTGGATGTGGCATATGGCTTGGGGATCTAGAGGGTTGTTGAATGGCCTAAGAAAGAGATTTGGTGAGAGATCCTTCATCTTGTAGTACTCCATCGCAATTTTACCATCTAAAGATCCTCTCTTGCATGAGATGATACTAGATCTCCATGTGCTTTGTCCATATGTGGAACATTGGCTTCTATGTAGGAGCTTTGCAACTCTCATTGCTACATAGAAGAGTGGTAGCTTAAGTCTAAGGACAACCAAGATTTCCCAACAATCTTGGAGCCACATAGTCTCACATGTGGTAGATGATGCTGCTCAGCACATTGGCCTTTGTAGGAGATAGGGCTATTGTCAATTGCTTCTTGCTACTCCATGAGTTAGCACATGCATTGAGTATTAGTAGAACCTATGGTCGATCACATTGGACATACAAATATGGATCAAAGTTTGCTTCAATACACCCACCTCTCGCAAAGGAGATTGGTTCACTGGATGCTACATATCCTTAATCTAGGCCTGTTAGGATTTTTGCATGGTAGTGTCTAAGCTCTATCACTTGGACATGTCAAATTCAATTGTCTTGTCTCTTGTTGACTTGGAGAGAAGTATGTGCTTGTGCACCTCAACATGAGAGCATTTAGAGAGGCTTGTGCTATCAATCAGGGGGTGAATGAGTGTGCTATGGATGAGAACTTGCTTGCAAGTGTGCTATTGGTGGCTTACCAAACCCTCTTCTTTTTCTTCACTATTAGATAGGCTATCTAATAGATAGGAGACCTTTCTTGAGCATTTTACATAGTATTATGAGTTGGTGTTGTATATTGATTAGCCATCACATATATAGTTTGACTGCCAATTTCAAGGCCATGGTGCAAAGGCTTATAGGCATACCCACCTCCCCCTCTCTGCATAGAGAAGTCAGGTTTCCCCTTTTGGGTGGTTCTAATGCCAATATACCCTTGCTCAAGCCTCATCCGAAAAGCTCCCCCTACTGATCTACAACTCTTGTGAAGAACTTAGAACTAAATTTTGAAGATTTCAACCCCTAAAATTTTTTGCACACCTTGTAACCATGTTTTACTTTGCATGTAGTCTTGGCCAAACATCAACCTTCTCATCCCTGTAACTTTCGCATACCAACTTGGATGACAACCAAACTTGGTAGGCCTCTTTCCTAGGTATAAAAGCCCATCCTAGAAGTTTCAACCACCATAAATCCTTGCTGAAATTAGTAGTTTTTAGATCTTAAATTCTAATCCAACCTGACTACTGTGTTAACCTGCAACCATATCCCTCCTCCTGGATCAAATGGCCACTGGTGGATAATCGACCAATAAGGCATGCATACATCCCAAACATTTGCTTTTGGTCTAAAAAACATGTTTATCATTCTTAGCAACACATGTAATCTGCTAGGATTGAAAACATGCTTCATCATTCTACATATATATGTCATCCTCTTGAAGACAATCGCTTGAATATTCTATCATTCCTTGTTCAAGTTGCTGAAACTCTTGAAATCCATAGATAAGTATGTATACATCTCCTTGTTTTAGCATCCATATCTAAAACACAGGTCGAGTATTGTCACCCCCTCTACCTTTGCAATCCATAGCATATCTCTCTATGATTAATTTGGGAAAAACACCTATGAAAGTATCTTTGTCTTGTACAAGCAACATTGCTGCAATGTCTTCTTTGCATTCCTCTCTAACTTTTGCAACTTGCATATGAACACCCTCAATCAAAACATCTAGTTCTTCTACATCATCGTGAGTCTATACCATTTACATGCACTTTATCTATTTCATCTACATTCTCAAGAATTTTAGTATTTATACTCTTAGTCAAGGTATCATTAGTATACTCTTTCAATGTCTCTTTTGCATTCACTGTCGATATAGCTTTGACCTTTCTAAACATTGCATTAATAGTGAACATATTCTCCTCAAAGCATTGTCTCTTCAGTTTCTTGGAAGCCCTCTTCATTTGTTCATCATTGTTAGAAGGTAATGACCTTGCTAATGGTTTCAATTTCTTGTCTACTATTTTGTACTTGGTTTGAAACCTAACTTTACTCTTTTTCTTTAGTAAACCCAACTTTTGCTACAAATGGGCAACATGCAACTCTGTCAATTGAAATAAGTCAGTAATATTCTCTTTGGACTATATATAAATAGTCCCAAACTTTGTATGCTAAAATGAATTAGCATAAAACTCTGTCGACGGGCTGAAATAATTCAGTCCCCCTTCTCTGTTTGTTGAAACACATAAGTAAATAACTCTTTTTTCTTAGAAAACTCAATACTCAATTCTCTCTAGTGCATAAAATCAACAATCTCATGGTACATATCCAGGGAATGTACTTGCACAAAATTGGAACCACTTTGCACCTCCGTTTTCAACATATCTTCAATAGAAACTTCATTAAGGAAAGTGGGTGGATGGATTCCCGACAAATCCAGTGCTGAGACAGGGTGGTCTTGGTTAACCAAGAGGTTTCCCAAAAAACAAATGCTAGGAAGAAACACTAGGAAGGGCCGATTTGCTGGCTTACCTAGGGTTTGGTCTTAGAACCCAAATTATAAATTATCTTAGGGGAAATTTATGACGACTGTGCCAAAGCACTGCGAGGGATTTCATAAATCCTTAGTTTGCTACTGGAAAAAAACATTGTACTCCATGAACCAAGGGTAATGGCAATCGCTCATTCCAGACAAGAAGCCTCTCAAAGGAAACCTCTGGATGTGAGCTAGTTGTTGATAGGTAACTGTTAGGTCAATTAGGAACCTTCAAGTCTGGTCCTCCATGGGTAACAATAGGGTGCTTTCCTTGCGGGGTAGACCTAGGGTTATAGAGCCGATGGATAAGATCCGATCATTCTAGTTAGAGTACGGATGGCAATGGATGGAAGGTAAACTCAATGTTAC
This sequence comes from Lygodium microphyllum, assembly GCF_053477565.2. Taxonomy (NCBI): domain Eukaryota; kingdom Viridiplantae; phylum Streptophyta; class Polypodiopsida; order Schizaeales; family Lygodiaceae; genus Lygodium; species Lygodium microphyllum. Next base: position 130,011,596 of record NC_141136.1, on the reverse strand, counting down.
TCGTCACGTAATAAAGGCATGTATGTTACAAGTCTCGAGAGCTGCAAAACAGCCATTAAGACTTTTCCCCAAGATAGAGTTGTGCCATGCCTAGGTTTATGACTTTTCTAGGTGTGGTAAAGGTTTGCATACCAATGAGGCCACACACAAATTCCTGGAGAGAGTCAAAAGGTAAGTGCACTGAATGCTCTCTCTCTCTCTCTCTCTCTCTCTCTCTCTCTCTCTCTCTCTCTCTCTCTCTCTCTCTCTCTCTCTCTCTCTCCTTTTTAGGTGTAGCTTGGATTTATGCTTTTGCATGCAATCCTATAGGACATCAATCAAACACTCCTCTTTAGGATTTGAGGATTTAATCTATCTTTCATAATAGAGAATATGCTTTTGTAGAGACAGCATAGGTTTTCTCCAACAAACTCTATGTGTGTGTGTGTGTGTGTGGTGTTCACCAGGCTCATTCCAAGGTGCACCTTTTTATAGTCCATCAGTAGGTTTTCCAAATGATGTCGCTCTGTGCTCCTTGGGAACATCGCGGGGTTTGTTACTTAGACCCTACTAAGTCTACTCACAACAGAAGAGTTCTGGCCAAACCCACTAGGATCGACCTGAATTTTTAGGTTTCTAAAATTTAACGGGTCTCCTAACAGCTAGCTAGGATCAATAATTTCGAGTTCCCACTTCTATAGGATTACTCAATTAGAAGAAGCGGACTTGCCATTGTATTTGGTTCAAAGAGAATGGGAGACGGAAGGGAGTGCGGTACATCAACCCTCTTGCCCATAAGGAAAAATCCAATTTCGATCCCCTAAAACAATGCAAGTCGGCTCTACCTAACAAATAGTTGTGTCGTCTTTCTATTTCTAGTCACTGATTTAGAAAAGCTCCTAGCTAACCAGGACCACCCTACCATTGGACATCGGGGGTTACACCCACCTGCTTTCCTTTGGTGATGGAATCATCTTTAGTTTTTTAATTACTTGCAGTATATTTATTGGAAAATATACAACTAGCTTCCTTAATTAGTCCGTTAAATCACATGCTCCTTCATGTAATTTATTTCACAGATACGCATCCAATTCAAAAAATCCTTGAATAAAATAATTTTTTATTATATTGGAAGTTTATTACAATTTTCATCTTTTCGAACCTGCGAAAGATATATAGAATTCCACTAGGGTATTCTATGAACTAAGATTCCACCGTTGTAACTAGTATTTAGGGTTCTAGGATCCCATCCTAGGTTACGAAGGGGCTCGTCAGATTCTAGGAACAATGTAGGATTAACAACCAGAGTCCCCCCCTAGCACCCACATTTCCTACTACCCAAGACTATCCCTATGGACAGACCTTTTGCTACGGAGCCGATCTAAGCCTCTCGAAGTGATAACCATGACCCCCTTGGAGTAGGGTCTTGTAGCTATCGCCTAGCACAACCTTTCCTTTTAACTTGTTCGTCAATGTTTTTAATTAGAGATCTAGATTCTAGAAAACACAAATAGTCCTTTCAAATGTATATCAAATGATGTGAAAGGTGAGAAGGATTGAAGCTTGCTTGGAAGAGCTATGGTGGGAGAGCAAGAGCAAGAAAGAGAGAGACCAAATGGGAAATCCAACAGTAAAAATGTGTGACCAGGCCTTCCTTTATTCAAACTATTACTAAAATAATAAAGAATAAAGTGACAGTGACGGGCGCCCACCACCTATAGTGTGCAATGGCGGGTACAGTCAGTGTAGTAACACATGGGCGGCAAGGCTGATGCGCCTTTACCCCCAACAACCTCTCACTTAATGGCGAATCTGCCCCAATGAGGAGTGAAAAGGAAAAAGAAAAGATAGTACAATGTACACATGTACAACAAGATGAGGAAAAACGTCATCTTATCCAATTCCCATCAATCTCCCGAGGAAGGAAAAGCGCTCAGTAGTGAGGCTTTTCATGAGCAGATCTGCAGGATTTTCGTCAGTGGAGATCTTGACAAGGTCAACAGACTTGTCCTCCATGAACCCACATATGAAGTGATACCTCACCTCAATGTGTTTCGTCTTCACATGGAAGACTGGATTCTTGGCTAGCTAAATAGCACTCATGAAATTTGAATACAATGTAGGTATAGCATCAATCTCAAGGTCATGAACCAAACGGCCCAACCATATGGCCTCCTTGCAAGCCTTAGTGGCTACAACATACTCGGCGCCTTGGTGGTAGAGAGAGCCGTATAGTTCTGAATCCTAGACATCCACGAGACAACACCTCTAGCATAGATGAATACATAGCCAGAAGTGGACTTCCTTCTATTGGCATTTCATGCATAGTCGGAGTCTGTGTACCCCACAACTTCTGTATCTTGGCTGCCATAGCAAATACACATATTTGTTGTGCCCTTCAAGTATCTTATGATAACCTTCAAGGCATCCCAATGCTTCTTGCCATGTATAGCCATATAGCATGCCACAACACCAACTGCAAAGGCAATATCTGGTCGAGTGGCTATCATGTCATACATCAAATTGCCCACGACTGATGCATAAGGAATCTTGGCCATCTCGGCCCTCTGCTCATCTATTTGTGGACAATCGGCCTATGAGACCTCCACATGAGAAGGCAATGGACAACCACTAGGCTTGATGTCTTGCATGCGAAAATGCTCAAGGACTTTATGAATGTACTCCTTTTGTGGGAGGTAGAGTAGTCCTTGATGCCTGTCACGCTTAATGCGTATACCAAGAATGTGAGAGGCCTGTCCCAAATCCTTCATCTCAAAGCTCTTCTACATCTAAGATTCAAGAGTATCCAGTTCATCATGAGCTTTCCCTGATATCAACATATCATCCACATAAAGCACCAAAATAAGCAATGAGCCATCATGGGCTTTCTTTGTGTAAAGACACGAATCCATAGCACTTCTATTGTAGCCATGTGACTGCATAAAGGCATCAAACTTATGATACCACTCCCTAGGTGCCTGCTTCAAGCCATAAAGACTTTTCATCAACTTGCATACTAGGTGCTCCTTGCAAGGTTTTGCAAAGCCCTTAAGCTACTCCATGTATATCTCATCATGCAAATCCCCATGTAAGAATGCAGTCTTGACATCCATCTGATATATGTCCAAGTCAAGCTATGCAACTAAGGCTAAAACTAAGAGTGGGGTGGTCATCTTGACCTAGGAGAATAGACTTCATCAAACTCAATTCCATACTCCTGTTTAAAACCCTTAACAACAAGTCTTGCCTTATAAGCCGGCTTGGGGTGTCTAGGGGTACTTTTTAGCTCGTAGACCCATTTGTATGGTAGAGTCTTCTTGCCAAGCAAGGAAACCAAATCCCAAGTCATATTCTTATGCAAAGAGTCTATCTCAGATTGCATAGCCCTCTCCCAAGAGTGACGGAATATAACCCTACGTATTTTTACCACATTCTTAGGCTGCCAATGCATCTTGTCTTTATGAAAGATTACATCATGGATGCGGATGACTTTCTGCCCCTGCGAATCCCAGAGGTGGTAACCCATCTCGCTTGCATCTCCATAGCCAAGGAAAATGCATTTGACACTCTCAGAATCCAGCTTAGTATGCTTGTCCTTGGGCACATGGCAGAATCCCTCACATCCAAAGACATGTAGATGCGCATAAGACAGAGGTTTTCCTGTCCATATTTCCTCTACAACCTAGAAATCCAAACCACTGGAAGGTGATCTATTGATGATATGCACAATGGTACTGATTGTCTTAGCCCAAAAGCTCTGTGGTAGGCCTGCATGGCTAAGCATACTGCATACATGCTCCTGGATGGTTCTATTCATCCGCTTAGCCAAACCATTCTAGGGGTGTGGGGTATAGGGGGCTGACGCTTAATGCCCCTCTCATCACATAGCTGCTCAAAGGTACGTAACACATATTCTCCCCCATTGTGAGTCCGAAGGCATTTCAGCTTATGCGCAGTCTGGTTCTAAACTAATGTAATCCATCTCTAAAACACAATCAAGACATCTGACTTAAGCTTACTGGGATAAGCCCAAACTTTACCCAAAAAAACATCAATAAAATTTACAAAATACTTTGCACCACCCATAGACTAATAGGGCATGGGCCCACAGACTTCCAAATGTATCAATGCCAAGGGCTCACCCATGCGTGTCCTACCAAACTTCTTATGCATATTCCTAATTTGTCTGCCATAAAGACAATGCTTATATGAATCAAAACATGAATAGTCAAGGGTGGTAAACTAGAAAGCATTTTCATTCCCTTCAAAGACATATGGCCCAAATGAGCATGCCAAAGAGATACATGTGGGATGGAATCCACTGACAAAACATGGTCAACAGAGGACTCATCAACTACAAGAGGATAGAGGTTGCCAGCCTTGGCACCTCTAGCAAGCATAAGTTTTCCACGTGTAATCTTCCAGGCAAAATCTCCAAAAGAGACATGAAACCTAGCATCATCAAGTTTCCCTGCAGATATAAGATTGTGTGTAAGCGTAGGTACATGACGTACATCCTTTAATAGAAAAGTACTGCCGATAGAGAATTACAACTATACATCCCTAATGCCAACAATAGCAAGTGACTTGTCACATCACCCAAGCAAACTGAACTAGAGACAGTGCGGTAGGAGTGAAACCACTCATGGCATGGTGTAACATGAAATGAAGTACCAGAATCTAAAAGCCAGCACTGCACATACATAGAGTGAACCTCGATCAATGGCGTAGCATCACAAGAACTAGCTGCAAGCATGTACTCCCCATCAGAGTCATGAGTTTGCATGACATTTATCTCCTCAATTTTCATACTGGATTTCGCAAGTACCATGCTGCAATGAGAGGACTTTTAATGTACTTTGTCTTTCCCTTTCTCTTTGTGCTTCTCATTGCACAACTCACGACACTGTGGGAGTATATGACCCTTCTTGCCACAATGATGCCATGTCACATTAGCATTTCTCCCACAAGGCTCGCTGCTCGACTTACCATCGCGACTTAGACCTAGACTTGTGCAAGTCTCTACCATGCCATTCCCACGGTCATACTTTTCATTACCATCTCTGCCTCTAGCAATCAAAGCATGCGACATACGAGAGACATCCAAGTTTTTACAGTTGATCTCTTCCTACAGAAGAGCACTCTCTACATCAGGCAAGTTTAGAATAGTAGCAAGAGCACATAAGGCAGTGCGGAATACATCCCATGACTCACTCAGAGTTCCAAGCAAAAACAATGGAGTAACCTCATCATTGAAGGTAATGCCCTGCAAAGTCAAGCTCTTGAGAATAGCATGGAACTAGCTTAAATGAGCAGACATTGTCATATTCTCCTTCATGCGTAGGTCCATAAGTTGCTTCAGCCAATACATCTAACTTGCTGGACTTTTCTTGTCATATAGATTCTTGATTTTATCCCAAATCTGCCAAGCACTTTGTGCTTCCTCAACCACATTGTAATGCACCTGTTCAATGAGAGACAAGATAAGGGTGGACTTACATAACTCATCAAGCTCATCCCATTCATCATCAATCATAGTTTCAAGCTACTTGCCATGCATCCTTAGTGGCTTTATATGTGATTTTTGCACCAATATCTGCCAAACTTGGCTCTTCCAGTATGCATAATTTGTACCATCAAGCTTAGTGATGTTGAAGATAGCACTGTCAGTGGAAGAAGATGCCATATTGCAATCCAAAATAGTGCAGACAGTTCAAAACTACTTGTTGTCTGTTGTAAACAACCAAAATACCACCAAAACCAAGGCAAAATGACCACGAACTGATAGCTAATGATACTGCCCACCAAGTACCATCAAAAGTATATAAAATTGAGATGATTCAACATGAAAATTTCACGTCATCCATGCATAACTACTTGTCGTAATAAATGACAGTCAGGTAAAATGAGAGCAAACTGTAGACAAAATGAATGCACCAAGTCAACAACCGACTATCAAAGCACAATTAGCATCAAGCAGGCATAAATCAGCATGTGACAATCATACGAACATCGAGCAAACACCCAAGCATATCAAATGAATCCATTAGTAACCCCCTGTGTAATAGGAAAAAGTGTACACAACATTGGCAAGACCTGACACAAACATGTGTATGCTCAAGAAGTGCAAAGCCCAAATTAGCCCAAGTATGTATGTGAGGACCATGACATATCAACCATGCAATATCCAAGTGAAAATCTCAGTCTCAAGTATCTAAAGTTCAAGTAACATAAACCTACATACTCTATGTCTATCAAGCGTATCAAGATGCTCCCACTGGCACAAAAGCCATAAATCTCAAGCAAGAAAGCTCGAACAAAGCATGTAAGAGTGCACCAGTGATGCGTCCAAGATCAAGCATCAGTGAGACATCTTGAGCATATAGGCTCTGTAGCATCCATACATAGCATCCATAAACATCAAGTACATCAACATTGTATGGTAAGCTAAGAAATAACCAAACTAAGCTTCGAGCAATCAAATGTCAAGCCAAAGAAAGGCTCTGTAGCATCCAACTCTAGACAATGTAATGGGCATGTAGTAGTGGCATAGGACAAGCATGTCAAGACCGGTCAGACATAAGTGAAGTACATGCCACAATTACATCAAAGATGGAGATCCAAATGTTATGCAAAGCAAGCTCAAGCTCAACCAATGATCTGAAGCAATATCAAGCTCAAAGTCGATCCCTGATGATCAATACATCAAAGTACATCTCCAAAGCATGTCTTGATTCCAAGAGGCATATGCAAACATAAAGTAATAGGCTTCAGCCCACTGTTGTACAACAATGATTTACTATTCAAAACTAAGTTTTTTAGTGCAAAAATCAGTTCAAGATCATGGCAATACATATGTCTTGCATCCCCCAACAATCAATCATCAATAGGTATCAAACCGCTTAACTAGGAAGCACCAAACAAGCATAGGCATCAACTGCTAGTGTAGCATTGACATTTAATGTCTATAAGCTATTGTAAACTATTTCAAAATAGTGCTACAAGACCTCAGATGAGTGTCCAAGGCTCGGGAGATGTCAAAGCATGTCAAGCATCAATGCCAAGGATGCCACAATGATCAAGGAACAAGGCATGACCTTCAATATGCGGGAGATGAGCTGTCCAAGGAGCCTGTATATCAGGTGCAAATCATGCAGATTTGATGATGGATTCTACTACTATTGCTGTGTTGGTTAGGATGTTAAGGAAGCTCTAGGGGGTGCCAAAGAAGACACACAACAAGCCTCAAGCAACTACAAGAGGTCCATGTCAGGATATGGAGCACTAGAGCTTCAATGGTACAGTCCCCTTTCTCTTCTTAGACCTGTAGACTTGTAACCAGCATGAAACCCTGAAGAAAATGAAGAAATACCTCTGATGCAATGCCCTGAGGGTGCCCAAAGGGGCCAAGAATGTGCTTGAGAATGTGCTCGGGAAGCCGGGGAGTGACAAAAGCTCGAGAGAGTTGGCTATGGTTGCCGGGAAGGAGACCCAATGAGTATAGATAATCAATAGGAAGTTGAAGACACCACGAACCAAGCTCGAGTAGTCATGAATCCATACTCTGATACAAGTTGAAAGGTGAGAAGGATCGAAGCTTGCTTGGAAGAGCTATGGCGGGAGAGTAAGAGCAAGAAAGAGAGAGACCAAATGGGAATTCCAACGGTCACAATGTGTGACTGGGCCTTCCTTTATTCAAAATGTCACTAAAAGAATAAAGAACAAAGTGATGGTGACAGGCACTCGTCACTTGCAGTGTGCAGTGGCGGGTACTATCAGTGTAGTAATATACGAGCGGCTAGGCAAAGGTGCCTTCACCCCCAATATGATGCAATGACAATCTCACCATCGTGTAGCTCACACCTTCACATAGCCAAGGTAGACCTTATCCTAAGGTAACCTTACATTCTAATGAGGATTCTCCTCCCCATAAAGAAGTGTTGAGTACATCTCTTGCAACATGTTAAGCAAGACATGTATTTCTTGTTTGGGGCTAACTGACCCAACATATGCGAATTTCCTTTAGAAAAAATATTGCGACAGTAATTTAATAAGATGATTTACAAGACCCTTAAATAGACATTCACTTTTCATAACAAGCGCTAATCAATCGTAACCTTGTCGCATTGACAATATATCGAGTTATTTTATTAATCTCAAGTGCGAATAGTCTTTTACTCATTTCGTGCAATATCCTCTTACAACTATTTCCATCATGATCTTATGAATTATAACCTTGATTAATCTAACTACAAATCATAGGTAGTAGTTAACCATACATGCGTGTATTAATACGCTCTCTAGATAAAATTGTCAATTCGTGTAAGTGAAATATATGGAAGCTAACACACACACACACACACAGAGAATTCTTATATGGATGTTGTCCATGCAATCTAACAAGTAGATCTTGTACCATTTAATACAACGACTAACATTTTATGTAAAAATTCGACATAAACCTTATTATTTTATATGGCAAAATATAACATGGTAGTGAATAACCTAGTTTGGCATGACGACATTGGGAATTTCGTCTTTGCTCGTGCTCGCATGTGCCACACCTGATGCTCCATTGGTAGTGGAAACTCTAACAACCCTCGAGCACTCCCGTATCTCTGGCAATACCCGCAATTGTGGTGGTTCTCATGGTCCTTTCACCTCGTCGCCTTGGACACATCATCCGAAACCATGTTCAAGAGATAGGGAAGGCAGAATAAATTCGAGATGGGAGAGCGCAATAGAAGATGCTTAGTCAAAGACTGAGATAGTGGGGATTGAGCTATCTCTCTCCCTTACATCCTCTCGGGGTAACTCCTCTCTCTCTCTCTTTCTATAGCTCCGTCTCGTAACCTCTTGGAGGGATATTCTTCTACCTCCCTCTCTCTACCTCCCTCTCCTAGCCTCTCAAGGTCTCCTTGTGCTTATCTAAACTGCTCCCCATGTCTCTTATTTATAGCTGAATTAGAGAAGAAGTGTTGTGGTGCTGAGAAGAAGAGCTCTTTATGGAGGGGATCTTGGCAAAATCAACAAAATCTGAAACTAAGATGCAATCTAATTCTTAAATCACAAATCTAATGGTTCCATTGGCTCCGAAAGGGGGGTAAAACTTTAGGACACCTAATCATAAACCTTCATGATTACTCATTTTTCTCCCTGTTTGGAGTGTTGTTTGTTGCCTATAAACTGCAATCGCGATGCACACGATTTCGCCAATCCTTCTTTTTTTGCATTGAATCTCCAAAACTGGCTGAAAAAACCACTTACTTTTTTTACATGACACCTTGTTCTAAAAATTTCCATAGCTTTTTAGGATATTTACAATAAATAATATCCAAAATATAAAAAATATCCTAGTTTTGTCTAAAAATCTAGCATTTTTGGACCATCCATACTATACACACTGACATTAATGACTAATATGACTCATAACTCTCATCACGTGGTAACTTCCGTAATGGGTAGCTACAGTCCTTGTCAATCCAGAAAAAGTGTCAGGTTACGATCCTCAGGTTTTTTTTAAAATTATTAGTTAGTTAAATTGTTTTACTTTAGTTAGTCTTTAGTTAGTAACCTTACTAACTTACTCATTGGCTAACTAACTTTTGAACTAACCAACTAACTTTTAATTGCGAGGAAGTATTACTCTGTGTGTGTGCGTGTGTGTGTGCATGTGCATGTGTGTGTTATGCATCATCAAAAGATCTCTCTAGGCGATCAAAATTTCAGCATATAATTTCATGTTATTCACAAACTTGTGGTTCATGATCTCTCTCATTGGAATAAGTGCATCTTTGATTAGTAGAAGCACTGGATCGGCCCTAGTACCTCCTCTCTCGTTGGCATGCTCTCTTTGCCTTCTACACAAAGGAACACCACAAGCTTCCTCATCCCCATCATGCCTTCTCTCTCTCTCTCTCTCTCTCTCTCTCTCTCTCTCTCTCTCTCTCTCTCTCTCTCTCTCTCTCTCTCTCTCTCTCTCTCTCTCTCTCTCTCTCTCTCTCTCTCTCTCTCTCTCTCTCTCTCTCTCTCATATATGACCGAGACCCCACTTTCACTTGGGTGTATTGAATTAACCAAAGCTATACTTAACAACTTGGGGAATGAAAGTTAAATGTTTTTAGTATGGTATTTGAAACAACTACAAGCACTAATTTTGTATTGCGCAAATAGCATAATTGAATGGCTTACCATTGATGCTACCATTGATTTTAATTGCTACTTATGCCAATGTCAATTTCACTCCATGAAGTAGCTCTCTCTCTCTCTCTCTCTCTCTCTCTCTCTCTCTCTCTCTCTCTCTCTCTCTCTCTCTCTCTCTCTCTCTCTCTCTCTCTCTCTCTCTCTCTCTCTCTGTGTGTGTGTGTCTCTCTCTCTCTCATATAATATGGCCGAGACCCCACTTTCACTTGGGTGTATTGAAGTAACCAAAGCTATACTTAACAACTTGGGGAAGGAAAGTTGAATGTTTTTAGTATGGTATTTGAAACAACTACAAGCACTAATTTTGTATTGCACAAATAGCATAATTGAATGGCTTATCATTGATGCTACCATTGATTTTAATTGCTACTTATGTCAATGTCAATTTCACTCCATCAAGTAGCTCTCTCTCTCTCTCTCTCTATATATATATATATAAAATGTCAATGCATGCCTTCTGCATATCTTCTTACATGGCCCTGGTGCAATCCAACAATCCCATGCCAATCACAATGACACATCTTGCTTTGCAGACTACACTACTCCCCATTTATTTTCTTCATAGCAATAGCTGTCCTATCCAAAGCTTGGATCAGCTCACACTTCCCTTCTAGACAAACCCTTCTAAGAAATAGCATCTTGGGATATGTATCCCTCCTGCATCATAAGATGACCCAACAACATAGCAATAGCACACAAATTTTAAAATCCCAACCCATAAACTAAAAGGTCATGTGCATTTTGTTTGTGCAATCTAGCACTACTTTTCTAATACTCCCCCTTGGTGGAAGCTTAGCCTATAATCCTAGTTATGTTACACAAAGATGTCATTCTCCATCGGATGCTTTAGTCAAGCAATGTCATAAAGGTATAGGTAAGTAAGTATATATGTAGAAATGGGTGATTTGTTTTCTAAGCATACATGGATTTTGGTATGTTAATTCATTGACCTGCTCTTGTGGGCCTCTCTAATAAAAAAACCTAATCACTTGGAGAAACACAACACATGGAAACTACCTACTAGGAATGACATGTTATAGTTGAGAGAGAGAGAGAGAGAGAGAGAGAGAGAGAGAGAGAGAGAGAGAGAGAGAGAGAGAGAGAGAGAGAGAGAGAGAGAGAGAGAGAGAGAGAGAGAGAACTAAGTCTAAGTATTGACTCCCCTCCCCACTCCACCCACCCATCCCCACCCCACACCCCCCTTCATAACCCCTTGGAGTCCCCCCAAAAGTGTGTTTCTGAAAGTTTTTGAATTAAAAAAACCCTCATGTAAAATTTATATGAGACAAATTTATAAAATCCTTTTGTTTTTGAAAAATTGTAAGTCAACATAATAGAAATACCCTTTCTCTCGAACTTACATGGTACATTACATGTTTTATAAGGTGAGCCCGTCAAGAAAATTTGGCTGGATACCCAAGGAAACAGTGGAAACCCTAACCTTAAAAAATTGTATATAAAGGATAAAAAAGAATGGAACAAGTTATTAATGTGTGCATAGACCTTGGCTTACTATCTTCTTGCTACTCTATTGTCGATGTGTGAAAGTGAAGGAAAGCAAGTGCGAGAGAGTCTATGGAGTGAGGGACATCATGTTGCAAAGCTCTTTGTATTCTTTCCTCTTCTTCTCCATCCGATCTTAGTGGGTTGAGCATGTGAGTGCATAAAGTTGTGAGTGTGAGAGATGTGACAATATGAAGTTCTCTCCTTCTGTTCATCTCCTCAAGCTCATCATTAACACCTCCTCTCTTATATGGACAATGACAAAAGCAAGATTGTGAATGAAGGGTTATGCATGTGAATCATGGAGTGATGCTTATCAACACATCATGATTACAGCGTGGTAAGTATTGGCAAGTACGCTCCATATATTTGCCTTGAATCAATCTGTCACTTGTGCTTATGCATGTGAGCAGACTAGGCAAAAGATAGCTGTAGGCTTCGTGAATCGAGTCCCTTGAAATAATAAGGATGTCTCAAATGGTCCTATGTTGAACTCATAGAGTGTAATAATTTGGTTTGATGGGACAAGGGACATGTTGGTCACATAGTCTCTTACACACCTCACATAGTCTCTTACACCCCTTCTTCACCAATTTCAAAATTATATTATCTTACCTTATGCTTATAGCAAACTACATATTATAATAATACTAATAATTATAAAATATAATAAAATCAATATTAAAAATCCAATATAACATTGTATTATATTATAACATAATTATAATATCTTAAAATAATTTTATAAAAATAATATTATGTTGTAATATAACATAATATATTATATTATTATTATATATGATGACATATATAATAGTATATATCATAATGTATTATATGTCATGATATATTATGGTGTAGTCATAATAATCACATAATACAACATTTTATTATATTATAATACAATTATAATATCTTGAATTGTTTTTATTATGATAATATTATGTTGTAACATAACATAATACAGTATAATATCTTATATATTATATAAAATAAGTTATCATAATATTTTATATAATTCATAATTACATAATTATACCATAATAGTGTATTAACATAATAATATAATTATCTTATAATAATATGATTATAATGTTATTTATAACATATAATTACAATGCAATAATGTAATGCTTTATATTGTGACATAATTACAATATTATAATGTGAGGTGCTCGCCCATCGGCTTTCCAGGCACTCTTTTAGCGGTCTATCAAGAAACAAATCTAAGCGCCGCTGCTCGGCACTCCCAGGGAATGTTCCGAGTTTTCTCGCCTAGGGTTTCCCGAAACCGCTTCACAACGGAACGTTCATGACCAAACCCACTAGGATCGACCTAAAATTCGGGTTTCTAGTTGTCAAGGTCTCCTGTTAGCATTCTAGCGTCGGGTTTTGGACATCCTACTTTACGCAGAGATACCCAATCCGAAGCAGACCCATGCCGCACTTGGTTCAAAGAGAATGGGAAACGAGAGGGATGCGCTGCTCAACCTCTCTGCCATAGGGCATAGTCCCATTCCAGTCCCCTAAAACGGCATGAATCGGGTTCTAACCTAACAATACCTAAAGGTCGAATGACGATAAAAAACTTATGAGAAGCCTCCTAGTTTTCTGGGACCACCCTGCCATAGGACGAACCCGTTGGGGGTTTCACCCACCCGCTTCCCTTAGTAGCTTTAGTTTTCTAATTAGGTCCTACCACATTTATGTGTGACACTTAAAGTCAGCTTCATTAATTAAGCCTTTTAAGGAACAAGGTTCATTCACGTAACTTATAGCACATACACAAAAACAGAGCAAAGCAATCTATTGACAAACAAGTTCAAACAAGTTCCTTAACTTATCTTCAAGTTAATCTTTGTCCCCCGCCCATATAGGAGAAATTATGTATCGCTTCTGTCCAACAGAAGTATCCCTTTTGCCTTGCAGAAGTAACTGATCCAATTCACATGGCACCAAAAACTCAATCCTTTATCTAGAATAGGATCTCCCAACATGCCCAGATGTTGGGGGCCACGGAGGTCTTCAACTCCATTCTAGACCTAGCAAGGGGTGTCCAGATCTCCAACTGACCCGCAAGCTGTCTAGGAGCGAAACATCATTCCCGTGGTTGGCCTTTTCACCACTCGACCTTTGGCCCATGAATCGAGTAGTGCCCTCTCGGTTAATATGCGGTGCGACCATGGAGGTGATCCATCCATACAATATATCCCTCCTCAATTAAATCCTTTAAGAAACAAGCACAAACAAGGCATTCAGCCCTAATATCATTTTCCAAGAAAACATTCCTTTATTTCCATGGCGACTTGTCATCACAGACCCTTGCCATGCATTTACCATAAATCACAAGCACTTGGAATAATCATCCCAAACAACAACTAACAACCAGTTGAATGTAAAAACATTTAGGATGTTTTTCGATCAATCAACAAAACCAATTGCATTCTTTCCAAAACAATGCAAGAGTAGATGATATAATATTACCCATTGCATATTTGCTCTCCCCCTTGGGATCTAAGAGCAATACTATGCAAAAATGTTTCTTAACACTTCCTTCCTTCGGCTAGGGCATATATTAAGGGCTCAAACACTATTCATGATGTAAGTTCTATAGGTCACTTACCTTGCTTGATTGGTAACCCAACCATGGCTTTGGATTGGCAAAAGTCATCGTTATCCAACGGATCTCAAGACATCCTAGTTTTAACCCTTATGATCAATTTCTTGTACTAGCTCTTAGTCAAGTCATGAGGCAACTAGAAAGTTATCCTCATATATCAAACATGTTATAGGCATAATGTGTGAATACTTAATAAGATAAGTGCGAGATGATCTCAAGTAATTAGACTCCAATAGGCCTTGCATTGAGCTAGAATTTAGTTTTTCTTAATATCCGGCCTCTTAGGCTAAGTACTTTTTAAAGTATTTAAACTTTAAACTAGTACTTTCTATTCGTGATTCTCAATGTCGTATTCTTTTAGCAATTATCCTATTTATAACCCTTGACTATACTTTAATCTAGCACTTGTATGCCCAATCTTTTAATGTCGTTCTTTTGATGACTATGCCATTCATAACGCTTGACTAATTCTTCCTTGTAATTGCTCTACTAGCAAATAAGTCATATGTAACTAGGTGCAATTATCTTCCCTTGATATATGCACTTCACAAACTCCATCTTCCGAGTAGGCGAGATGAAATTTATCCTTTTACATGACCTATACTCGTACAATAGTATGGGGCCTAACGTATCTCATACGAGAATCAAAGCAAGCATCTATCAATTTGAAAATACATTACTTACGATCGGAACCGCAGTTGGATTGACAGTGATGCCTTTGCCCGAAGCCTTGTTTTTGCTGGTTGCAGGATTGTCATCCGCATGCGGCATTCTTCGCTTGGAGGCCATCGTCCGCCGCAGGTAGACTCAAGAGATAAAGATTCAAGATGGGAGAGCGTAAAAGAAGATGATTAAGTCGAGGATCGGGATAGAGGGAATTGATCTAATTCTCTTCCTTGCAGCCTCTCAAGGTGACTCTTCTCTCTCCCTCTCTCTCAAGCTCTCTTTCAAGCTCTTCCTCACAATCTCTTGGAGGGTATCCTTCTCTCTACCTCTCTCGCGCAGCCTCTCGAGGTCTCCTTATGCTTTCTTATGCCTCTCCCATGCCTCATATTTATAGTGAATTAGAGAAGAGGGCTTGTGATTGAGAAGTAGAGCTCTTTTTGGAGGGGGATCTTGGAAAGATCAGTGATCTCGTGCTCAGATCATAAATCTAATGGTTCCATTGGCTCTGAAAGGGGGGTAAAACTTCAAGACACTTGGTTAGAAAGCTCTTAGTTCACTTCTTCTTCTTTTCTCTGTTCAAAGTGTTGTCCACTATCTGTGTACTGCGATCGCGGCGCGCGCGATTCCACAAATCCTCTCTTTATTTTTTTCTTTTTACAAAATCTCCAAACTAACTAAAATGTCACTCGTCTTTTCTTTTTAAATGACATCCAGTTCTAAAAATCTCCATATCTTTTTTTTAAGGATAATATCTGAAATATCTAAAATATACTAGTTTTACCCAAAATCTAATATTTTTGGACCATCTAAACTATACACATTAATCTAGTGATTAATATAACTCATAAGTCTTGTTCACGTTGTAATTTATGTGAAGGGTGACTACGGTCCTTTTCAATCCGAGAAAAATATCAGATTTATGACTCTCGATTTTTCTAAATAAAAATATTTTAAATTAAATAAAAATTATTAATAATTAATATTAGTTAGTTTTTATCTTAGTTAGTCTTTAGTTAGTAATCTTACTAACTTATTAATTGACTAGCTAACTTTCGAACCAACCAACTAACTTTTATTGTGCGGAGATATTACATATAAATAGCATGCATTCTTGGAAGGAAAATTTAGTGCATGTAACAAAGCAACATGAAGCTATATTTTAAGTGCGAAGCAAATACAAGGGTCTACTACCAATGGATATATGACTTCAATTTATATTCAAGTATAATGAATGAGAGAGAGAGAGAGAGAGAGAGAGAGAGAGAGAGAGAGAGAGAGAGAGAGAGAGAGAGAGAGATAGAACCATAAGAATTGGAGAGACGAGGTTACAAGACATAAAGAGATAGGATGTGAGTGTGGATTCTCAACATGAGAGAGAGAGAGAGAGAGAGAGAGAGAGAGAGAGAGAGAGAGAGAGAATGTGTGTGTGTGATTTGGGGGGGAGAAAGAGAGAGATAGGTAGTGTTGGTGGTGGTATTGAGGAGGAAAAGGAGATGTTGGTGAAGAAGGAGGTAGTGGTGGTGGCGGCGGCGGTGGCGGTGGCGATGGCGGTGGCGGTGGCGGTGGCGGTGGTAGTGGTAGTGGTAGTGGTAGTGGTAGTGGTAGTGGTAGTGGTAGTGGTAGTGGTAGTGGAGGAGGAGCAGGAGGAGAACATGGAGGTGGAGCTAGTATTGGTGTGAATAAATATTTTCATAAAGGAGGTGGTTACAAAAAAATGTGGAATAAATGAACTATGTGGACCAAAAATTGGGAGGTTACCAGAAAAGCTCCCTCCAAAAGCTCACTTCTTACACACTCCCTAATCTTAGCAGATAGTGAGCTTTGAGACTTAATATGATCAATATGATAGACACGTGTTTCTACAATTATGCTTGGTTATTTACTAGTGCAATGAATACCATTTTGATAGTCGTGGATTTATAAAATTGTGATTGGTTGTATACTATTATAGTAACTTCCACATTAGAAAATAATTGCACTGCCAAAATATGAAGTAACAACAATGTGCTTGGTTAGTTGGAAATATATATGAACAATTGTACATTTATAGTACATGTAGTAACAACAATATGCTTAGTTCTTGAAAAACATGCAATAATAGCAATATGCTTGGTTACTAGAAAACATGCAATAACAACTTTATGCCTGGTTCTTGAAAAACATGTATTGTTCATTTTATATGCAGTGTTAGATCTTACCTATGTGCAATTGGGGTCACTTGTGATGTTTCAAGAGGGGTTATGTCACCAAAATGAGAAATGAACTTAATGATTTAATAAAACTTTATGAAGGTTTCTAATTAAAGTAAACTTTAATTTGAGTATCCCCAACTCTTGGCATGGTAACCATTGCATAAGCGATGAAGGATTTGACAATGGGCATGCAATGGACAAGTGTATGGGCAATGTTGTACAAGAACAATGTAAAAGGAACAATGTGCAATACGAAACTTTCATTCAATTGAAAGTTTGCACCTTAGAATTGAGTTACATTGAAAGTCTTACCTAGTAAATAGCTTACTTAGGATACTCAAGTTATTAACCAAGCCCTAAGCTTACACTTGGGCCAATGAGTAGCTCACTTATGATTAATGATCATGTCATTAATTACCCCTTAATAAGAAAGGTGATCTAATTAAGGAGAGCTAGTTATTCATTTGGAAACTTGATCTTGCGTATTCAAGCCCCTCTTTCTCTCTTCTTCTCTCTTATTTTTAGATTGGCCCAAGTTTGGAGAGCTATAGCAACCAAAAGGAGATGCACGTTTATTGATTTTTTGAGATGAATAATAAGAGAAGAGTATTTTGCAACAACCATCTTGAGGCATTGGGCAACCGAGAATCAATCTCTTTCTTCTCCTTTCTCTCTCTCAAGCTATGCAAGCTCTATTTTACAATAGATCAAAATTGGGGTTTATTGTTTAATCTAATTCAGTGGCTAGGGTTTGCATATATCTATCATTTTGGGTGTGTAATTGCTTGCTAAAGACATTCCAACAAAAGTTTCCAATTTCCCCTTATTTTGGATCACTAAATCACTAAAGATTTGGGGCACCATCATGGAAAATTATTCAAAGTTCACTGGTCAAGGTTGGTAAGAGCAATTGAGGACATATTAGTTGGGGAGCAAATCTCGTCCATTGCAGAGCTAGGTATGCAAGAAATCATTACCAAAAAGAGTGCTTGTCTATGATAGTTGTGTTTATTACATGGGAGGGTCACAATCAATATCAAAGAAATACCATAATGGATGCTCACTTTGAGGGCCAATCTGGTGTCATCTACTATGCAAGATTGTTGTGGCTCTTAAGTTCCTTGTGCCATTTATTTTCTTTGCTAAGTTAAATAGTGTATGTGCTATAAGTTTATGTTCACTACCCTATAGATTAGATCTACAGACCAGTTTCATAAGATAAGGGTAGGAGAGGAACCATAGGAACCTCGATCAGAATTGGAACAGGAATATACTCGTACTAGTCATGGCTTGAGGAGCAAATGAACCATTGACTGGTTGATTTGAGTGTTGGAGCATGAAAAGGATAGTGGCTTAAGATAGCCACAAGCTGGCTATGGCTAGGGATATTTAATGATCCTAGGGTGGATGATGATAGTCAAAAGTTGTGGTTAATATAGAAAATGTCATCCAAACAGGTGATGCACATAAAATGTAAAAGGAAGGTTGGAAATTTTTGGAGTGCCCTTTTATGTGATGAGGTAATTCTTGAATGGTATTGATCATAATCAAGAGATACACATGCTCACACGAAAAGGATTGCCAAATTGTTTTCCGAGGAGGGGAGAGGGGGTTGGTTGTGTCTCACCCCCCCAAGATGTGATCGCACAAGTGTCTTGGACACAAGAGAGACAAAGACGTAAGAAAGAGATGGTTGACTCTTGTTGCATTATTCATAAAACAATAACACAAAGGGCACACAAGCATGCACATGAGCATTTTCCTTTTGTTATTCGCATGCTTTCCTAAATGTAGACCACTTGAGCAAAAGTTAGCTCCAAAGGAGAGAAAATGGAATGCAGTGAACTATAGTTATGGATAGTTAACTATCCATTAGCTCCCTCCTTGAGGATCGTTTCCCTTTTGGGAAGCCTCCCCTAAGGATGTCACACCATCCCCCTCTCTTTGTACCTAAGATAAGTCAATCTAATGGATTTGTTGATCTTGCCGATAAAGAAGTGAATTGTCTTTCTTCAAGATTGAATCTAGGGGATAATGATTTACTACATGTTCCTAATGGAGGCTCACCTCCCCGATTTGTCTCCTTCATGAGCCAAGATGGTACATTCCCTAAACGAGACCCTATTCTCCATGCAAAAAGATTGAGTGCAATGTATGGTTCCATTATGAAAAATCCTCTCTATGGCACAAATAGCTTTGTAGGTCGTCAACATCTAGCAATGACATTGTGGCAAACCTCCACAGCTCAAATAACCATTACCATTGGGTTCCTCAACATGGACAAGAATGGAATCCTTACTAGGCAGGACCTCCTATAGAAAGAAATAGAAGAACTCTTGAAGGAAGCATGGAAGAAAGCAACCTTGCTAGAGGACAAAATGCCACTCCTCCTAGCTCTCTAAAAGCGTACATCAGAGGAAGTAAAGCTCCTAATAGATTTCTTAGCAAGGAGGCAATGAAGGTAGAGTGGGAGAAGATGGAAAGTCCTATATAGAAGAGAAAACCGGCTTGCATGCCTCCCCCCAGTGCAACAATGATGATTCCAACACAAATGAATTAGGTGTTCCTATTACTGTATTAGTAGATAGGCTATCAACATCATGAAATTAGGTATTCTACTCTCGTGCATTAATAGCCCTCTACCATGGCCTGAGGCCTCTTATATAATTTCTTAAATCTTGGACAATTTAAATTATAACACCCTTCTAGACAAACCCTTCTAGGCCTGGGAAAGCTGTTAGGGCAAAGACCAAGTAATAATTATAACACAAGTTGGCACCTTTAGGTGTTAGAGGAAATTGACAAAAATTGCATGATTTTTTGCTAATTTCTAATTCTTCAAGTAGATTTCCTAAGAAGCAACCAATAATTTATAAAAATATTCCTAATGCTTGCTTCAAATGCTTGAAAGTGGGGCACTTTATTAAAAAGTGCCCAAAAATGAAAGCCAAGGAACCCCCTAGTTAAACATCTCCTAACAATGTCAAATCTGAAGATTGTTTCCAACTAGTTAACACAGATAATAACGTTTTAAAAAGTCCATTGATAAAGGTAAAAACAAGAAAACCAATAATAAAAAATTCTCTCTACTTATGGAGCTCCTAGATGACACAACATGCCAAGTAATCCAACCCCTCCTCTAATGAACAAGAACAATAAAACCTTGTCAATGTCCTAACAGACTTAGACGATGATGATATCCTTGTGGATGAAACCTAGGTAAACTTAGCCTTTACCTATTCCAAATTTGTATTTTAATGAAAAATTGGATGTTATTAAACTCACTAATGCTGAGGAAGAGACATTTCCTTAGGAGATTCTGGCTGAACCTACTCTTTCCTAGAGTCCTTCAAAAATTAGAGTCTCTATCAGCCTCAAAAAGAAGATATTCTAAGGTGGGACCTAGTGCCCCATTTGCACAAGGTAATGACTAGGCAAAAAAAAAAGTAAATAAAAATGCCAAGTAACATTGATCAATAATTAATCCACTCAAGATTATCTTAAATAACACCAAAGGCCTTCCTTACCCTTTAAGAGCTAGGATAATAAGAGATTGGCTAGTGAATAATGAGAGTCCCCTAGACATATTATGTCTATAGAAATTAAAAGTCACAAAACACAACTTGTTAAAAACTTGCAATTAAATATCAAAAATATGAAAGGATCACTACCGACCATAAATTAGAAAGTGTGGATTCTACCATAGGAATCTGTAATAGTATTATGAAAGGATCACTACCTACCATAAATTAGAAAGTATGGATTCTACCATAGGAATTTGTAATAGTATTAAAAGCATATGTTTTGGCATCTCAAATGATACTAATAATAGATGGGTGGCCCTTCACGTGATAACTAATGAGGAGTTTGGAATAGGCTCCTTGTATGCTCCTACAAACATAAAGGAAAGAAATACTATGTGGCAAAGCCTCCTCAAATTTCAGTGTTTGGTTATTCTAGTAGGTGACTTTAATATGGTGGAGAGTTTAGCAAATGGATATCATAATAAATGAAGTGTAGTAAATGGTAAGGAGAAGGACACCTAGGAAATTGTAGAACATTCCATAATTTAGTAGATGTAGGCCAAGACACGAGTTTCACATGGGCTAACAACCAAAAATGACATAATCTTAAGAAAGCAAGCCTAGATAGATTTTACACTTCAACAGGGTTATTATCAACATTTATCAATTACTATAATAAAATCAACAAAGACATTGTCCTCTCTAAGATTAGTACCCCATCACTCTAACCTTGTCAAACGATATAAGCATTCTAAGGGCAAGTTGGTTTCATACAAACCTAGAAGTCTTTAAATAAGTAGTTGAGAATGGAGCCAAACCAATATGGCAACAGTCTTTTAACAACAATACCCCACCAACATTGGCTTGGAAATTAGTAGTGTCCAAGACACAAGAATTGCTAAGGGAGACAAAGAATTACAACCAACCTTAGAAGAGAAGCAAGAACCAAGAAATATGTTAACATTCAAAGATTGGAATCAGAAATTAGCAAAAGTAAATATTAATTTACAAGACTCTTTGAGTCAAGCTAGATAGGAGTTGAGACAGCTAGAAGAAGAGGACGCGACCAAGATTAGATAATATATAAGAAGCTAGTGGGCAAGTAAGGTTAACAAACCTACCAAAGAAATGTTTTCTATACACAAAACAAAATAGGAAAGTGACATCATCCCCCTCCTAAAAAAGCCAGATGGTACTCATGCCAAGGACAACAAAGAAAACTTAGAGAGCACAAAATTTTTTACTCTAATATATTCAGCAAACCTTGTTGTGAGTACTTTGAAGAGGTGACATTATTTAGAACTAGGAAAAAAGTGGTTCCCTTCTCTATAGTTGAAATTTTGGAAGGAGAAATCACTCCCCTTGAAATTTCAAACACTATTGAATCTTTGGCAAAGGGGAGAGTTCAAGTCTAGATGGTCCCCTTAATGATTTCTTCAAGGATTTCAAGAAGATCCTTATCCCACGTTTACTCTCCATCTAGAAGGAAGCAATGAGGTTTGGAGCCTTATCCTTCAGCATTAATGGAGTCATAAAGTTAATCCACAAGAGAGCTAATAGAGATTGTCTCAACAATTAGAAACTTATAGCTTGCCTGACCTTAGCTTATAAGGTATTTGCTAAAACACTAGCAAGACAACTCTTGCATCATACATAAGGAATAGGAGGGGTTCATTAAGGGTTCTTGACTCCATCATCTACTTATGGGAAGGCTTTGAACATGCTCAAAAAGCTAAACATGACTTCATTTTCTTTAAATTTGACTTTGAAAACCTTATCCTGGGTTAGAATGGGCATTCATACTACAACCCTTAGCTGATATGGGATTGAGAAGAAGATTCCTCAAGTATGTAAGTGTTCTATTTGGTAATGCTACTGCAAGGGTAGCAATCAACGGGGAAGTCTCAGAGGCTTCCCACTGAAAAGATCAATCAAGCAAGGTTGCCCCCTCTCTCCTCTACTCTTTGCCACAGTAGCACAGATGCTCTGGGTTGGCTAGTGGAAGAGGAGGTTAGTAAAGGTAACATCAAGGGTATCCAAATTCCAAGTAATAAACAAATGGTTCTTAATCAATTTGCAGATGATACTAATGGTACTGTTAAGAATGACCTTGTGGCAATAAGAACCTTTTGGAAGCATTTGAAATTTTCTATCTAGCTCTTGCATTTGTAATAAATCCTACTAAAATAGGTATAGAAACCCGAACTAATGACCCTCCTAATTACTTATTAAGAGAAAGCTGCAAATTGCTAGAAGATGGGAAAGTTTTCATGCTACTCAGGATACCAATGGGTTCGGAGTATCTCTAAGACAGATGGGATTGAATCATGGAGAGATTGGAGAAAAAATTTGAGAGATGGAAAGGCCTTCAAATTAACTTGGCAGGGAGGGGAGTGATAAATCTAAATATATAATCATTCATACCACTCTCTCCTTCTTATCATGCTAGAAACCTTATGCATAGCAGCGCTCAAGTAGCTGGACAACCTCTCTAGAAATTTCCTCTGGTATGGGGATAGTGACAAATTCAAACTTTCTAAAGTTTCATGGAGAATATGCACATTGCCAAAAAACAGGGGAGGTGTAGGGCTTCCTAATATTGAGCAAAAAGCCACTAGAATGGTTGCCAAATGGGTAGTAAGAAACTTTCTTTTCCCTAAAGAATGCCATGCTATACTGATCCACTTTAGTGCAAGTTAGTTCAAAGTGAAAGAATCTTCAAGATGGAAAGGACTTAGCCCAATCACTATGGCTTTTAGCAAAGCCAAAGTATATTTAAAGGAATTGCTTAAAAATCTCTAGCAAGCATGGTTTAAGAACTCCCATGTTCTTACTTTGTCATCTCAACAAAACTTCACCCTCCCATAGTGTTGGCCGGACTATGTGTGGTTTAGTTGCTTTCTCCCACATGTAGAACCTCGAGAGATCCATACAATCTTCAAGATGTTTAAAAAAGGCATAGAGAGATGGAGCTATGCATGGAACAAAGAAACAAGGGATTGGCTAGACAATACACTACTCAAGAACAGATATAATCTTAAGGACCATGAATTGGTTCTACTCAATGATAGGATATAAAAAAGGAACTAGCACATAATGTAGGCTATCAACCTCTATCTCAGCTTCAACCTTAGAGGATTTTGTTGGGCCCCAGATAAACACCTCCTACTTGTACCTCTCTTAGAGGAAATTGATTCTCACCTTATTTAAAAGTTGAACAAAAGATGGCATTTAGATTGGAGAAACAAACAATGGGATTATAGATTCTAGAGTGCATGGAACAGATCCATTCAAGGGAAGATCTCCTATCTATAATGGTTAATAATCCACAAAGCCCTTTGGACTACTAAAAGGGCTCAGAAAATGGGGATAGGGAATGTGCTATATGTGCAATTGAAACAATAGCTCATCCTTTTGTTAATTGAAAAACTAATCAAGGTATTTTGGCATACTTGCAAGTAATCTTTCAAAAATTCCACCCGACATGCTTCACGTGGAAAGAATACCCATTAGGGGAAATCTATGGAATTTCTCCTATTCGTGGATTGTACTTATGGAACATCTGGATAAGCAAAAATAAGACTCAATTTGATAATACTAAAGGGGATCCACTCACTTCATTTAAATTGGATTTGTGGTGGATGCAAGTCAAATAGGAGGAAGACACTTTGCTAAAGTAGCATGAGAATTGGCTAAAAGAAAGAAATCGAAAAGGGAAAGTCAAAATTGATCATGTAGAACAACTTGATAAAGTAATATACTAATGGAGGGAAGCTAACATTGCAACAAACACTACACTTCCTCCTTGTCCTAGGCCCTTCAAAGCTAGGAAGAACAGGCTCATTTCTCTTAAGGAACTCTAACATCTCTAATCTATGGCTAGAATATAAGCAATGTGATATGGATGTATATGAATATATCCAAGCATGTGATCTATAAACGAGCGATTTTGTGACTTTACTTTGTACCCCATATAATTTTACTCTTTTTTATATTATCCAGATTGGGTCTATTCTATGGACAAGATTAGTTTAGGATTGTGATTGTAATTCTAATTATCTGTGTGGAAACGCTTGGTGCATATGAATGTAGATGTGAATTATGAAAGGTATCACACAAAAGTTACTTCAGCGGTATAGCGATAGGCATTTCCGATGCAAATTAGCGGCGTCACTATTTATGTCGCTATTTTCTTCGCAAAAATGTGACGCAAATAATGATGCTACTATGGAAAAAAAAAGCGAGTGAAACACGAGTGCGGCATTTTGCCACAAAGAGTTCGAGAGAGAGCGAAAGAGATCGTGGCTTTGGGAGGGAGAGGAAGAGGAAGAGATAAAGAGAGAGAATGAGAGCTTCTCACAGTTGCCACCACCGTCGCCATTTGTGAAGAAGAGAAGGAAGTGCACGAAGGAAGAAGAAGGGTCGTCACGAAGAGGAGACGAAGAATCCATCCTCAGGCCTTTGCAGTTTGAGTACATTGTCTCCTCTTGGTTTGTTCTTGCTCTTTCTTCTTTTCTATTGTTTGTTATTCTTGAGAATGAGGTGCATTGAGGGAGAAAGATAGGAAATGAGAGAAGGAAAAGAAGAAAGGAAAAGGAAGAGAGAACAAGAGAGAGAGAGAGAGAGAGAGAGAGAGAATAAACATGAAAGATAACAAAGAAAGAGAGAAAGAGAGAGAGAAAGGGAGGGAGAGAGGAGAATGAGAAAACACGAGGGGACGGAGAGAAATAAAGAGAAGGGCAATAAAGAAAGAGAGAGAGAGAGAGAGAAAGAAAGAGAAGGGAGAGAGAACATGAAGGAACGAAGAGTGCAAAGAGAGGTGGATAAAATGTATTAGGTTAGTTAGAAAACTAAAGCTACTCTTTGAGGGAAGGGGGTGTTTAAATTGCCATGGATATTTTATACAGAAAATTCCATTAAAAATCTGAAATGCTAGATTAGGTCAAGTTAGGAATGATTAAATGTCAACTATCCTAGTGTGTCATCGTAGATCCAAATCAATGTTATTTTAGGGGGGCTGAGTTGAGACTATACCTTATTAATAAAGTGGTTGATGCATATTACTTCCCCTCATTTCTCACTCTCTTTAAACCAATGCAATGTTCTACTTAAGTTTAAGAGATGATAGCAAAGTAGTTATCTTAAGCTAATGTTAAATAACCATAGTAGGAGACTATAGTCATGATTAAGGCTTGCTTTAGGTTTATCCTTGTGGGATTGAGGTGGAACTTTCCTTACGAGGTAGACTTAAGTAGTTTGAGGTAATGCAATTTGATTATTACAAGGGAGTTTTGAGTAGAAGTTACATTGATTACCTCTTGATAAATTTGTGCCATTAGGATTCGGTGGATAAACATGTTACAAATATAGATATGCATCTAGATATGACTATAATCTCTAGATTTACATTGCCATGTACTCTCTAGAATTTGGATAAAAAGGGTTCAATTTGTGCACACCTTAGATTGACTTTATGATCTTTCTACATTATGAAACGTATTAGATATGGAATGGCATGTATTGCTTTATTAATGCCGATCATCTTTCCTATATTAGAACCGACCTTAAGTAGATATAGTGGATGGAAAATCTAAAAGTCATTCAATGTTTATTTTGAAGGAATATATGGTTAACCATACTATTAATGTATCTAATTTTCATGGGTAAATCTTTATAATAGGATTCTTATCATGATGTAATGTCTCTTAGCTATTGGAAAAACTTAAATAAAAGATAACTATTTACCTTCTACTTGTGTAAGCTCAATAGCTCCTAAAAATTTATGTTAAAATGTAAGAAGGTTTATATGGAATCTTTATAATATATATTAAACTAGTTCATTATGTGTTGTAAACCAAGACGTTTCAGTTGATGTTAATTCTATTGAGTTACAAGATAATAAATCCATTCTCAAACAAATTAAAAAAGAAAAAGAGAATGAGAACAAAAACCAATTGTTTGTCGTAACGTAGATAAAATGGAAAACGATGATGGTTGTGATGTTCAAGATCGTGAGGCGTATTTTAATCAACGTGTCCCGTGTCCTTATTCTCAATGCAAGCTGTGAATCAGACAAAAGTGTTACTTGTCTATAGAGAACGTACGACACTTCGACGAGTTTCAATTGGAGATTATTAATCAGGTGATCTCAGACTTTTATCTATTCCATCAAGACCATGGGAACAAATTTCTATGGATTTTATTACTGGTTTACCTAATACTAAAGTTAACCATGATATGATTTGGATTGTAGTAGACAGGTTTAGTAAACAAGCATATTTCATTCCATGTAAGAAAACTTTAACAGCATCACAGGCAGCACAATTGTTTTTGAAAACTGTTTTCACTAACCATGGATTACCAAAAGTTATAATTTCTGATCGTGATTCTAGATTTTGTAACAACTTTTGAATTACTTTGTTTGCTAATCTAGGCACAAAAATTGATTTTTCATCTGCATTTCATCCTGAAACTAATGGACAAACAAAAGCCACTAACAGTACTATACTAGATCTTTTACGTGCTTATACTATTTCTAAACCACAGACATGGGATACACATTTGCATTTACTGCAGTTTGCATATAACAATACACCACATACATCTACAAAGAAAGCACCGTTTGAAGTGATTTATGGTTATAGATTGTCTACACCTGTTGCATCTTTATCAAATAGAATTCAAAGTGCTGATGATATTGCTAGTATGCACACTACTATTTTTGATGAAGTTAAAGCCATGATTTCTAAAGCCTAGCAATCATATACCAAACAAGCCAATAAGAAAAGACAAGCAATGAACTTCAAAGTTGATGACTATGTTTGGTTGAGAATAGAAAAATGTAGATTACAAAGTGTAGATAGACACCCAGTTGTCAAATTAGCACCTAGATTCTATGGACCATTTAAGATCATTCACAAAATTAATGACAATGCATTCAAGTTAGAATTACCACCTCACTGGAAAATTCACAACACATTTCACATTAGTTTATTACGACCCTTTAGAGGCTAATTACCTGTACACCCTGTTTATGAAAACCCACCTTTGTTAGAGGAAGAGACTGAAATACTTGAACCTGAAGCTATCATAGATACTGACTTTATGACCACTAGAACTGGCCGAAGATATTCTAGATATTTAGTCAAGTTTAAGAACCATCATGTAGAGGAAGCCCAATGGATGCACGCTAGAGACTTAAATGCTTTCCCCACTCTGCTAGCTCCACATTGAGCTAATAGCAATTGAGATCAATTGATATCCCACCACGAGGGTATGATGCCAGGAGGCATATTTCACGGTGGATTCCGTGCCACAGTGGATTCTGTGAGGTTTTACGGTGGATTCCGTAAACTTTGTTGACCGGGGCTCTGTCATCATATTTCACAGTGGATTCCGTGAGGTTTTACGGTGGATTCCGTAAACTTTGATGACCGGGGCTCATACACAAAGTGGATTCTTTGTGCGAGAAGTTGATGGGGACGCCGATCCTTTTCGGGCGTTTCATTAATTTAGTGTGTACATGGGTGATTCCATAGCGGGTGATTCCACAAAATGCATATTAAATTAATAAACGTTTATGAGTTTAGAGTGCGCACTCATAATAAATTAAGGTTAGGATTGATTTCTAACCAGTTGATTTATTTATGTAGCTGAAGACTGCTAGGTATTCACTTTTGTCGGTTTAATTGTATTATTTTACTAACGATTGTAAATGCTTCAGTTGATGTGTAGAGATAGCAGCAGTGGTAGAGGAAAGCATTGGAGGATAGCGAGTATTCGATTTATCACTTATATTTTGATGGGCGCATACCTTAGGCATGGCGCCTATATTTTGTCACGCCTATTTATTGAGGCGTTGGATATTTATTTATTATTTTATATGCGCATGGGCGCACGATTATGTTATTTGTACTTGGACATTGTATTGGGTACGCCTGACTCTTTGGGCACCGCCCATTAGCTTTATTTCTATTTTGTACTAAAGCAAACTCAAAAGCCAAAAGCTTGCTATTTTGTAATTTGGGCTATTATTTGAGCTTGAAGTTGATTAATACATAAAATACACGCTTTGTGGAGCGCTCACACAAGGCATGGGGGGAAATTGCACCCAATTGGTCTCTTATTCATGTCGTGCATGCTTTTTACCTTGAGTTTTGTGCAAAAAGTAGAGTTCTTTTGTTCTTGGGGACCTTCCGGCATTCATATGCGAGCGTACAGCATCCGATCTGCGCACCACATACATAGTTCAAAAAACACAAATTCACTTTGCATACATATGGCTAGAACAACCGAGTCTTCATCAACATAATGCCTTAGGTTATATAATAAGTTTTTAGCCAAATCTAATTAGCTCCAAAAACTTTTCAATGTTATTCATCGAATGCACAATTTAAAAGAGACGTTTCATTTTTCTTACACGTAAAAAATTGTACTTATTTCAAATGTAAAGAGTAAGATGTAAAACCATGTTTAAACTTAGATATCAACCTATACCTAATTGCAAGTGTCAACCTAGTTTATTTGTTGATTATAATGATCAAAATTTTATTTCTTAAAGTAAATCTAGAGATACATTCACTCGCTCACACACACACACACACACACACACTCTCTCTCTCTCTCTCTCTCTCTCTCTCTCTCTCTCTCTCTCTCTCTCTCTCTCTCTCTCTCTCTCTCTCTCTCTCTCTCTCTCTTTGCTTGCTTGCAACATGCACCCAACTACCCCACTTGTGCCACCTAGCTTTGCATGCATGTGTTTTTGCTACTAATTGCACCCAACTACCCCACTTGTGCCACATAGCTTCGCTTGCTTGTGTTGTTGTTACTAACTGCACCCAGCTTGTTGATTGACCCTACCCTACAAATGTTTGTGAGCTGCTCCACTCGTGGCTACCCTTGTGTGTTGTTTTGGAGAGAGAGAGAGAGGTTCAGGTACGCCTAAAGGTCTAGCCCCTCTCTCTCATCTTTTCATATATATATATCTCTCTCTCTCTCTCTCTCTCTCTCTCTCTCTCTCTCTCTCTCTCTCTCTCATCCCATCAATGCTGCTGCCCACATTCACCCACCTACATGCCGCACTCCACCATTCCTAATGCCAGTTACATACTACGCTCCATGCTAGCTCCACTACTTTTGTTGCCCACTGCCCACTTCACTGCTACCCACCTCATCACCCAGTCCTCGACCATGTTCTCCTTGCTTCTATTGCCCACTTTGCTACAAAGAGAGTTCACACCTATCACCTATTCTATTTCGTGAGAGAGAGAGAGAGAGAGAGGCAAACACACACACACACACACACACACACAGAGGTGTGTTTGTTAGCCCACATCTACCACCCACACAATTGCCTCGTCATTTTGCACACGTTGCTACACTACCACCTCCCCATCTGTGCCCTTCCAATTCCTGCCTATTATGAGAGAGAGGGGGGAGGAGCTAACGTGTGAAAGAAAGAGAGAGAGAAGTCACAACTTTTCAAATTAGGTTTGGAGGAATAGTGCAAGTTTGGAAGGCCCTATGAAGGTTTGAACCTACAACCAAAATAATATATAATAGAATACATAAATAGATATCACAACCTATACCACTACCATTTGACTTGAGGATTGCTTGTGCGTGAGAGAGAGTGTGTGTGTGTGTGTCAAACAATAAACTCTTGCTTGTAATAAAGCTAAATTCCACATCAAGCTTTTAAACTAAAAATACAAGAAATAGACATAAAATGCCAAGAAGTCATAGCCAAGGTGGCTTGGCAAGAAATGTTATGACTAATATTGGTTGAGAATTAAATGATGAGAGGCTACAACAAGGTATGCACCCCTAGCTATGGTGGCCAAGAGTATTCACCCTCTTAGTTGGTGGGAGGTTGAGACCTCAAACAAGTAATGTTTGTAAAATGGCAAAAAGATGCTACACATGTTACACCTCCACCTTTTATACTTACCCTAGGCTAAGGCATTTATGCTTTCTTCCGAGCCATCCCGGCCTAAAAGAGCTTTGTCCTCAAAGCTCGAATTGGGACAATTTGATGAAGAAAGATTACAAGAATAGCTTATAAGTGATGAATCCATGCTGAATGAAACTCCAAGCTGAAGAAGATCTCATATATCAATGAAGTATAGGTATGAAATTTGAATATACTACTAGAAACTGTCCAAAACAGGCTGTTGCACAAGAATGGCCATAACTTGAAGAAGGAATGTCCAATCATCATGGATGAGCTATAGAAATGTAGAGGACAATCCCTAGTATCCAGCCATGCCATAAAAATCCAATTTTGATGACCATAGAGTAATTATTTTTATGATAGAAATTTAATACAACAAGCTGTCCTGTTTAGATATTACTATGTTTCCTGCAAAAGCCATGGAAAATAATCAAGGTATGATGATGGTTTCCAAGTAGACTCCTCCATGGGCAAACGTCTCCATTTAATAAGGTACTCCAACAACGAATGGTTTCTTAAAACCTTTTCTCTTTTGCCAATAACCTTTTCAGACTCATAAATGATAAGACCATCTTCATTTATGGGAGGTAACTCTTCTAAAACCTTTATGGATGGACCCACATATCTCTTAAGTTGGGAAACATGGAAGGTAGAATGAATCCTTGTTGAAGAAGGCAAATCAAGCTTGTATGCAAGCTCACCAACTCGTTTGAGGATTTGATAAGGCCCATAGTAACAATGAGCCAACTTATTATGACCGCCTTTGAGAGAAGCATACCTAGATTTAGGTACTTTGAGGAATACCCAATCCCCTTCTTCAAACTCCAAAGGTCTCTACTTTTCATCAACATAAGCCTTCATAACATCTTGTGCCTTCCGAATGTTTTCCTTGCATTGATGCAAAAGAGCTTCCATTTTCTCAACTTTAGCCTTAGCTTGTGGATTCACGTCTTCATGAAAAAGGGCTGAAGGTATTTGCACTTTGTATCCATAAAGTGCTTCAAATAGTAACATGGCAATGCTCACATGATGAGTATTATTATAACAGAATTCAACAAATGTAACCAATGATCCCACAAAGCTTTAGTGTCATGGCCAAAATGACAAAGTTAGACTTCAAATCATTTATTGGCATGCTCTATTTGGCCATTGGTTTGGGGATGATATGCTGTGCTAGGAGTCAAAATTGTTCCCACAGAAGTGAATAAACTCCTCCAAAATCTTCCCATGAACTTAATATCACGATCAGATACTATCTTCAATGGCACACCATGAAGCTTAAAAACACATTCCATGAACTGTTCAGCCACTTGCTTTGCTATAAATTGAGCCTTCTAGGGATAAAATGAGCCGATTTGGTCAACGGGCCACCACCACATAAATGCTATTCCACCCATGCTTTGTTGTAGGTAAACCCACAATAAAATCCATTGTAATATTAGTCCACTTGCCTTGAGGAATAGGAAGTGGCTGAAGCAAACCACCAGGTAGAAGAGAGGAATCTTTATTTTGTTGACACGAAAGACATTGCATAACATAATCCTTAATATCCCTCCAAATGCCCTTCCAATAGAAATTCTTATGGATATTGTCAAATGTTTTGAACAACCCATGGTGTTCCACTAAGGGTGAAGAGTGCATCTCATGCAAGATACAGTCTTTGAAAGAAGATTGTGGTATCAAGAATACTCTACCATGATACCATAAAAGACCGTTGTGCAATTTGAAATTTGGATACTCTTCTCCTTTGCCTTGCTGAAATTCCTTCATCATCTTTGATCATCAATCAAATACTCCTCTTGAATATCATGGATCCAGTTCTTATGCACGGTTGAAATGGTAGAAATGAATATGCCCACATTCTTGATAAGGCATCTGCCACAACATTGTCTTTTCCAGCCATATAAGATATTTCATAGTCATATCCTTGAAGAGTAGCTAACCATCTTCGTTGCTTGGGAGATAAAATTGGTTGTGAAAGAAAACATTTTAGCACACAATGATCGCTTTTGACCTTGAAATGGCTGCCATAAATGTAATGATGCCACTTTTTGATAGCATGCAATATTGCTAACATCTCTTGCTCATAAACATGCAATTGACGCTCCTTGTCATCAAGCTTTCGGCTCTCGTAAGCTATGACTCCATGATCTTAACATAAAATAGTCCCAATTCCTCTTCCACTAGCATCTGCACATATAATAAACTCTTTAGAGAAATCCGGACAAACAAGGATGGGTGCTGAAATTAGAAGAGATTTCAGCTCATTGAAACTTTGATCGGCGATGGAGTTCCAAAAGAAAGCTTCCTTTTTTAGCCTATCCGTCAATGGAGCCACCACATGAGCATAATTCTTGATGAACCTTCTATAGAAGGATGACAACCCAAGGAATCCTCTCAAAGA
Organism: Lygodium microphyllum; assembly: GCF_053477565.2. Classification (NCBI taxonomy): domain Eukaryota; kingdom Viridiplantae; phylum Streptophyta; class Polypodiopsida; order Schizaeales; family Lygodiaceae; genus Lygodium; species Lygodium microphyllum. Next base: position 129,978,553 of record NC_141136.1, on the reverse strand, counting down.
GGTTGCATTCGTAGGAGTAGGCCATTCTTTGACACATTTTACCTTATTGGGGTCCACTCTAATCCCTTGTTCTTCCACAACATGGCCTAAGTATTCAACTTCATCTTCCATGAAAAAACACTTTGTCATCTTGGCAAAGAGTGTGTGGCTTCATAAAGTGTCAAAGACCTTTCTCATATGCTTCAAATGCTCATCCTTGGATTTACTATAGATTAGGATATCATCAAAGAAAACAAGAATTGTTTTGAACAGGAAGGGCTGCAATATTTTATTCATGAGGGCTTGAAAAGTAGCGGGTGCATTGGAAAGTCCAAATGGCATAACCAAGAAGTGGTATAATCCTCTTTCAGTTCTAAAGGCTATTTTGAACTCATCTCCTTCTTTCATTCGATTTTGATGATAACTCAATTGAAGATCTATTTTGGTGAAGACCTTTGCATCTTTAAGCTCATCCAAAATATCATCAATTCGAGGAATAGGATACCTATTCTTGACTTTTTACTCAAATCCCAATAATCAATACACATGCAAAATGATCCATCCTTCTTTTTGACTAAGAGCACGGAAGAGACAAACAGTGATTGACTTTGCTGAATTAAACCCATTTGCAGCAATTCCTTGACTTGACGCTCTACTTCTTCTCTTTCAAACTTGGACAAGCGATAGGGAGGTTTGTTGATGGGTTTTGAATTGGGCAACAAGTCAATAGGATGGTCAACCTCTTGCTTTGGAGGTAAAGATGATGACGGCTGAAATAAATCCTTGTACTCCTCCAATAGCTCTTCTAATCTTGGATCTCTTTCCTTTGAAGAAGAAGATGGCTGATTTGTTGATTGTCCTTCATCTATTTTCACAAGCAAAAGAGTGAAGATGCATGACTTTGTATTGATTTCTTTTCACAATTTCTTCATGGAGACGAGTTCTATTTGTTTGTGGTCTATGCTTTTCAACTCTATTTGTTGTCCTTGCCAATTAAATTCCATTAGCATTTGCTCCAAGTCCAAGGTAAATTTGCCAAGTGTTTTTCGCCAATTACAACCGATGATAATGTTAATAGGCCCCATATCCAAAGTGATCAAGTCCACTTTTTATTATGCAAGAGGGCGATAACTCAATTGAGGTACATGGACACACTTCTTTACTAGACTCATATGCACTGTTGGCAACTTGTATCCGCAAGGAAGAATCCATATCAATGGGTAGCAACTTTAGCCCATTCAAAGATTTGGTGTTGACGAAGCTATGAGTGCTGCCCATATCCACTAGAATATGTGCAACCTTGCCATTAATGAAAGCTTTGAGTCTAAGTGTATTTCCCCCTTTGCAACCGGTCCATGCATCATGTGAGATGGTATACAAGGAAACACGAGAATCATGATTACCACCTGGATCAAAAGGAAATCCATCCATGGGATCATAGAATTCTTCGTTGGTGGCATGCTCTTCTTCATGAATCTCTTCAAACATTGGGTATGCATCAACATACAGTAAATTTCCCTCTTGATCTTCTTCTTCTTCAACTTCCACTTCCTGAGTGATCACCATGTTGATTTTTGAGTTCTTAGCTTTACACTTCAGCTTATGATCTTGTGACCTCTTCTACCCACACTTGAAGCATAATCCTTTTGCATGAATTTTCTGCAGTTTGTCGTGAGGAAGGAAGTTGCTATTAGAATTGTTTTGGGGTAGTTTAGGAGCATTTTCAGCTCTTGAAAAAATACTTCTTGGTTCAGCCACATTTTTGAAAGTTTACCCCTATTTTGGTATAAAATTTCCACTCTGTTTAGAGGCATAAACAGTGGGAAATGTTGGTACTTTGCTGTTATAACTGTTTGGACTATTATAACCTCTGTTTTCTTGTCTAAAAGAGTCTCTTGATTGGTTGAAGACTTGCCCATACTTTGTAGGTTGATTGGAAACATTATTACCCATACTTCTTTACTAAAAATTTACTGCATCCCTTTTGTACTTCAAAGAGTATTCTTTTAGCCAATTGTATGGCCTCATGTAATGTTTTTGGTTGTTGAGCTCCTACCTCCGATGATAGGGCAGGGTCAAGACCAAAAATGTATTTATTCAGCTTAGCAAAATCTGAAATACCTTCAACATACATGGAAAGATTCAAGTAGGCATTGGAATAGTCTCTAACGGACATTTCCTGAGACATTGAATGATGGTATGCCCCTCTTCCAATGGTTCACCAAACGCTTATGGAACCCTAATTATTGTTGATCAATGCTGTACTTGTGCCAAACACTGATAATGGAAATGTATCCGCACCTTATTTTGAAAATAGTATGGGCTCCAAAATAAGTAGGGTGTGCAAAGTTCCACCTCAAGCCGGGTTGTGCATCCCTTCAGGGTCTTAATCGAGAAGGGAGGGTCGCCTCTCTTTTGAAAATAGTATGGGCTCCAAAATAAGAGGGGTGTGCAAAGTTCCACCTCAAGCCGGGTTGTGCACCCCTTCAGGGTCTTAATCGAGAAGGGAGGGTCGCCTCTCTTTTGTCTTCCCGACTCACCTGGCATCCGCTTTTCCTCGTGGGAACCAACATGGCAAGTACATTCTAATGGCTAATCAAACTAGGATGCTATGCATTGATTGAAAAAGCCTTTGAAATTTTAATGAAATGCAAGTGGGTATTGGGAAATGACTGAATTAAAAAGGCTATGGATAGGGCATTACCCTTTTGCAGTGACTCACTACTTTTACAATGTTCCCACTTACCATTTTCATCATTATTTCAGTCCTATAGCATCAATGCTCAACCATCCAACAAAATCCAAGTCAAGTAGGCAACGAGTAGCATTTATACAATCAATTGAGCTTCAACATTTGAATGGGTAGAAAAGAATTCATCAAACAATCATAATCAGTCTTGGGCTGAATTCTACATGCCTTCAATAGGAATTAAGAGGTTCTACTACACTTAATCTCTCTTATGAACAATAGGATTGGTTCAACAATTGGATAAAAGAGAGATTAAGCTGAAAGTACTAGAATTACCTCTTTAATGCTGATGGAAAGTAGTGGATGAATCCAATCAATCAACCTTCAGCATAAGACCCCATCAATAGACTAAGATTTAAATCAATAAGACCAATCTTCAAGAAGGATTTGTCCAATATGATTGCCCCCAAGTAATCTTCAGCTCCCGATCAATAAGATTGATCCAATGTAATCAAAAGAAGTCAATGACTTGATAGGAATCCACAATAGCTTATTTGGAGAAGATCCTTTGAGCTTTGATATGTAGAATTTCTCATTAAATTCATGGATTCCATGAATTTTCAAACATTGCCATGTACAAGGGTTGAAAATGCTTTCAAACTTTAAGAATTCCTTCAACGTAAATCAAATCATTGAAGAATAACTTCAATTGAACCTTCTCGGGGTCGTAGATAACAAAAGCCCCATGAAATTGAAGAAGATAATCCAAGATTGGATTCTTGAAGCTTGCTGCCCTGTTTTGACTCCATAGCCACCATATTTTGAAGCTTCACGTCCAAGAAGGCTTCAATGTTGGTCCCTTGAGTGTTGAGGAAGCTCCAAGTTACTTGTTAGAGTAGAAGTAGAACCCCTTTGATTCTTTGAAGAAATTCCAAGAAAATCACTGTTGTCCTGAAATCTGCCATAGCTAGGATTTGAGAGCTCAAGAATTCTCAAGAGAATGGCCTTCAACTGAGTATACTAGAATGGAGACTTAGAGATTGATGATTACTGATTGCTCAAGCCATAGGTGATGCCTTTGACTACTGGGAGCATGGAGAAGATGAGTAGGAAATTCAGCACAAAATGTGCTGATTCAGCCTGATGTCCTAGTTGATCACACTCATCAAAGGTAAGTAAAATGCTACTCAATCTGGAGCTCTTGGCACAAAGAATCGGGCTATGATGTCCCTTCAGGAGGAAATAGATCTTGGAAGAAGATTTCAGCAAGTGACTCTATGGATTCTTGGAGAGAAGCTTGAAAGGAAGAAGAGAGAGAAATTGTCCCCAAAAAGTAATCTCAGTTTAACTAACGTAACCCCACTTAGACTTCAGTTAGGGCCAAAAGCCTTCAAAATGGACCTCCATTTGACCACGTCCTGCTATTTCGGCCAAGAACCTCCATCCTCCTCAAGATCTTCTTCAAGAAGCCTTCAAAATTACCTTGCACATGCAATAAGGGACCTTAAAGTTATAAATAGAGACTCATAGAAATTGGTTAGGTACAAAACTATTGATCACCATTTTGTGTCAAACAAATATACATCATATGTGCAATACGTGTTACTTAATGCTAGGAGTGCACCTGAAGTAGGTTATTGCATGTGATCTACCACAACTTAGTTATCTATACAATGTGTGGCCAAAATAGTCCATAAAGTTTTGGATAGAGATGTAGAGGCTAGTTTGTTGGCTTTCTAGCTTGTTTAAAATAAAGGTTTTAATCATTGTCTCTAACTCCATCTCAATTTGCTATCTTTTGCCAACTCAAATGTTAGAGCCATTGCAACAAACCACATCAATCCCTAATTTCCATCTACATGTGTCTCATATCACATTAGTGCATTGACCCATAATTGCTATTCATGTGTGTGTGTGTGTGTGTGTGTGTGTGTGTGTGTGTGTGTGTGTGTGTGTGTGTGTGTGTGTGTGTGTGTGTGTGTGTGTGTGTGTGTGTGTGTGTGTGTGTGTGTGTGTGTGTGTGTGTGTGTGTGTGTGTGTGTGTGTGTGTGTGTGTGTGTGTGTGTGTGTGTGTGTGTGTGTGTGTGTGTGTGTGTGTGTGTGTGTGTGGAAAACTTTGTTAAGCTTAAGCATGGGACAAAAGTTTGACATTAGGTACAACACTAACATCCCTCTCTCATCCAATAGATCAAGTTTAATGGGACTTGAACCCCTTGCAAAACCATGTTGGTTTTCCCACCTAGAAGCTCCTCAAGACCTATATATTAAGCTTGCTTCAAAAGAATAATGTGTAGATGGGGGAAAGCACAACTAAGATGCCACAACTCTCCATGAGCTTGGCACCTGGAGATCACGAAAATGAAGAGAATGGAGTCACCAAAATTGTGCTAGAATCCAAATATATCTTACTAGAATGGTTTGATTGATTGATTGTCTATTATAACAACTCTTTAATTGTTGAATGATTGATTACAAAATTATTAATCAATGGCTCTTGTCTACATTTTGAGATTATTAGGTTTTCTACATACAGTGCTTCCACAGCAATACAATTGACTACTTTGTTGTTCCTACTAATTGATTGAGAGGAATGTAGTCATGACTAAATCCTTCAGCAGCAGGGATTGCCTTTCACCATGGCTAGGGCACTTGGCTTGGTAATGCTTTTTTGGAAATAGTGATGCCTTTCTATAATGCATGTTACCTACTATTCCTATTTCTAAAAGAGCTTGAGACTCAAGAAAATAACTTCTCGGATATTGCTTAAAGTTATGATGCTAGTAACTTATGGGATATTGATTATGACATCATTAGTACCTATGATTTAAATCTAGAGAGAGAGAGAGAGAGAGAGAGAGAGTGTGTGTGTGTGTGTGTGTGTGTGGTGATGATGTTAACATACTCATGATAGAACTAATTGGGACTGTATGAGCTCAAAGGTGGGACATTTTTGGATATTTCTTATTATTTCAAGTTCATATAAATGGATCTTGTCTCCCTCCCTTACACTCTACCTCTTTCTACTTCACTCATACTCCCATGAATGCAACCAAACAAGGAAAGAAAATAAGAAAATGGGAGGTATGTTTAGTGATACATCTCCTTCTTCCTTATAGTTTGTATTCCCAAAATTTGAAGTGTGGTTTCTTGCTTGGTTCAAGATATGAAACCTACCAATGCTCCTATTTCTTTTACTCATCCTCAATCTATTCTTTCATGCTCCCCAATGGAAGAAGAAGAAAAAGAAGAAGAAGAAGAAGAAGACGACGACGACGATGATGATGATGATGATGAGGGTGGTGGGGAGGAAAAGCTAGGATGAAAATAGTGAATTTCATTCTCTCTCTCTCTCTCTCTCTCTCTCTCTCTCTCTCTCTCTCTCTCTCTCTCTCTCTCTCTCTCTCTCTCTCTCTCTCTCTCTCTCTCTCTCTCTCTCTCTCTCTCTCTCTCTCTCTCTCTCTCTCTCTCTCTCTCTCTCTCTCTCTCTCTCTCTCTCTCTCTCTCTCTCTCTGTGGAATAGGAAGGACATGAAGACAAGAAATGAGAAGCTCACAAGCCTTGCAAACATGAGAATGAGATTTCTGTTTATTTTTGAATTCTAATAAAGACATAGGTTACATGATTGACCTCAACTCTTTTCTCTATTTTCTTGCCCAGTTTAATATCTATAATCACTCTTGCCCATGGAATATAGACTTATAATACATGATTGGATGACCTCAACACTTTTCTCTATTGTCATACCCATTTTAATAGCCGTACTTGCTTTCTTGTGTGGGATTTAGATTTAGAATATACAATTGTCAAAAGATTTATAGGCTTACTGCAAGTTTAGATACAATATTTATATTTTATAAGTTACTTGTGAAATAAGAGCTTTCACACATAGTTTAATATAACTTCAATGAGAATGAGTTTACTGCTCTAATTTTATACTAAATATTCTCCACATGCTTCGAGATTTTCTATTTGGTTACCAAAGTTTACAAAAAACAAATATTGATTGTAAAACTCTTGTATAGAATCCTAAAATATGTCCAATAGTTTCTTTTGTATTCTTTTGCGTGTTGCCTTGAGAAGAGAAATGCTATGTTTTCTACCAATAGCATTTTTTTGGGCTTTAGTTACTATTTTTGATAGTTATATTTTTAGTAGCATGGTATTTTTAGAATCTTTATAACTTATTTTAAACTTTTACATTTTTATCAACTACTACTTCTAATAACTTCTATAGCTAGTTAACATGTTTTCCCTCCTAGATCAATGCTAACCTCTTGGCACTCTCCATCGAAGGTAGTATTTCGCCTCCTAGATCAGTGCTAGCCCCTTGAAGACCCCTTGGCACTCTCCATTGAAGGTAACATGCAATAGTGTAGCATAAATGTGGAATGCTAAGAGTTGAGTGGTAAGGTTAGACAAGGGAGCAACAATTGTTGTAGATGGATAATGTGTTGTGTTGAAGTTTGGATCTTATGGGAGCAATGTGGATGTTGTTGAAGTTGGAGATTCTAGCATTAGCCTACCTTCCAAGTTGTTTGAAACTTCATGAAGAACAATCAATGGCAAGGATTTTGGTATACTTTGACTTAGTGAGTCCTTTTATTGAGAACGTGATTTGAAGAGCTAGAAAGGAGTAACTATAAGGTGTGAGAAGATGAAGGACTTGTTGCTGAAATTATAGGTGAAGTGGTGAGACCTTAGAATTGTTTCCTATGGGGAGTGGTAGTTTTTGTTGCACACAAGACATATGTTGTTAGATGAGGAGATGGATCTAATACACTAGGTGATTGAAGACGTCATAGGTACATCCCCTTGAGGATCCAATCCATAAATATGCTAAAGTGAAATCAACATGTGAGTTGTGTGCTTATATAATTAGTACATAAATATAGAAGAAAACTTATTTGTCTTGCTTCTTATTATTGTAGCAATGAGGTTTCTGTGTGATCGAGGAATAGGAAATGGTGTCGCTGATGAGGAATTGGAATCATGGGCAAAGATGGGACATTGATTTTATCTGAATGGGATTTTGGTTTGTATGTCTCAAAAAGATCACTCAATACTAGTTGAAATGGAAATTGGTGAATTAGGAATCTTTTCATTGTGAAATTCCTTTTTCGGCTTGTTATTTAGGGTTTGTGAATGATATTCTAGGAAAATAAGTATGTGAGTGATGAGGAATTTAGGTCTAATTACAATAAAGGAATAACTTTTTGGATATTTCTTACTCTTTTTTCCCCAAGTAAGTATGGGGTTTATGAGGAAAAAGGCTAGGGGTTAAAGATGGAGAAATCAACTAAGGCCATGGGCCATCTTTGAGGATTGCTAGGTCAGGTGAAATGAATGTGCATGATTTTTTTATTTCCTTATTCTTTTCTTTGTCCTTTTTCCTCTTCCAAAAGTGCCATACAATATGTTGGCATCTAGTTTTTAGCCTTTTTTTACATGGGATTTGAAGTATAAAGGTTGCTTGGATTATGTATTTGACTCAAAAGATTAGTTATATGCACATAAGTGCATATAAGAGAATGAGGGCCAAGACAACAAATTACTACCCAATGCATTCCAAAGGTGATGGCACTGATCAATACCTCACATTGGAGAGCTTTGATAAGTGGTATTGTTATTGAATTAGAACCAAGCTCACTATGAATGCTAGTGACAAAGACCTTTCAATTAATTGAAGAAGAATTGAAGCAACCCTCATTCAAGAAGATCATTATGGAGGATGTGAATTGTCAAGCTACTATTTGCTAGAGTGTTGCAAGGTGGGTCTAGATGATGGATCTTGGTGGTTTCTTACTTGAAATTTAGGAAGGGGAGGCATCACAACATAGCAATAACATCAATGAAGATTTAAGGAAGCGGGTTGGAATCTACACCATCCTAGCTAAAGAAATCAAGAGTCCTTCAATACATTGTCTCCTCTACAAGCTTGCCATGCATTCATGTTTCTTCAATTTATTTGTCAAATGTATTCAAAGTTTGCATGCTACAAGGTTGCCACATCTTATTGTCATATGCGTTCACTAGACCAAATCTTGAAGGTAACATGAAATTAGATAAGTATTGATTTGAGGAATCGATTAGCGTAAAGTCTACTTTGAATTTTAATTCTTTTTTTCGTTAATAAAGTCTTGGTTTGTGGGGTTTTTTGTGTTTTTTTAAGAGAGCCATTTTGTTTCTCTATATCGGCCTTTGGTTGTTTTTGCAAACTTAGTGTTTTCTTCAAGAGATACCACTAATAAAATTGAAGTTATTCAACTTTATCTAGTTTCTTGGCTTGTTCCACAATATTGTGATGTATATAAACATGTTCATCAGCACTTTGAGATTGGCAATACCACTTGCAATGTGCAATTCTTCTTCTATATAGATTTTATCCATTAGCGAATGTTGTTGGGGTATAAACCAATAGCCAAAGGTTAGGGTATAAATCAATGGCCAAAGGTTGGGTAGGTACCCTTGTTTAAGTATGCACTATATAGACATATATAAGTGAAGTTAATGAAGAATAAGGGTAATTGGTGTGACATAACTTCTTGTGCTCTCTCTCTCTCTCTCTCTCTCTCTCTCTCTCTCTCTCTCTCTCTCTCTCTCTCTCTCTCTCTCTCTCTCTCTCTCTCTCTCTCTCTCTCTCTCTCTCTCTCTCTCTCTCTCTCTCTCTCTCTCTCTCTCTCTCTCTCTCTCTCTCTCTCTCTCTCTCTCTCTCTCTCTCTCTCTTTATTGACTCTGCATCCCACCATCTCTTCCTCTCAATTAGTACCATCATTGTTTAAGGATATTGTGGTTGAAGAGAGGATCACAAGGAGTCAAGATTTATTGTGAGATCAAGGAGTTAAGCTTTACTATGACATTGATGCTTGTTGTTAATATCTGAAAGGTACAAATATTAATTGAGCTCTTTAATGTAAGTGAAACTAGTACTTCAATTAAGAGAGTCATTGAAGCTCATTTTTGGAGCTACCATAGCTCAATTTAGAATTGTTTGGATAGCCAAGAATGGCTTGAAATAAGGAAAGTCAATAGGGTTATCATATTTCTTGACAAGATATTTGGTTCATGTATTGATGTATGCAAGCAAGAGGGATGCTTAAGTGTAGAGATAGCTTGTTTGTGGAAGTAAGGATCAACTTAAGTTGAAAAGTAGGTGGCATTATTGCTATTTATGGTCAAAGTCTACTTGGTCTTTTGTCAAAGATGGAGAGAGTAAAATGTTGATTGCCAAGGATTAAGATCAAGCCTTGAGGCTCACAAACCATGTCATACATTGTTGGAGTGGGTTCTGATTTAATTCAAATGCTGCAAATGTACATTGTCATCCCCACAAGGTGCACTATTTTCATGAATAGGTTGATAGGCTATTTTTAAAGAATAGGGATAACAAGCTGTTAGCCTTTTAAACTAAGGCTTAACCTTTTATTGAAAACTTAACCGCTTTCATACCTAAGTGCCTTGAGCTAGTTTGGGTCAAAGAAAACTAGTTCAATAGATTTACTTTCACACTGTTCCTCAATGAACTAGATATTTTGAAGGTGCTTTGACACTTGGGGCTTTTGATTTGGATCAAAATAGCCTCTTTTCACACATTGGCTACATTTAAATTGGTTTTAATTGAACCTTTTTGGAAAACAATTGTTTTTACATTGCAAAGGACTAGAACTTGTTATTTTTTTGCAAATGCAAAAAAATACTCACACTGGGATGCATCTTAATAAGTTATTTCAGTGAACTAGTTCACACTTTAAAACACAAAATTGGTTGTTTGGAATACATGAAAGATTGTTTTATGCCATCTTTTGAGGGTTGTTTTTACTTGGAAAATTTGCTAAAAATTACAAACAAATTGCAAAAAATAACATGCAATAAGGATTGCTTCGACCACTTCATGGGTATTAAAATTTTCTTATTTGGCATTGTATTTGACATTAGGTGGCCTTTGCAATGGCTCTCATCTTATAGTTCTATTGGCCCTCTTTGTTGTGCAATTGATATTATCTAGATTGCTTCTTGGTTTTGCATCTGTTGCAATGGTTATGGCTTCATTATCTACTTTGAAAAATACACTATTTAACATTGAGAAGTTGGATGGCACTAACTTCTCTTATTGGAGTGAACATATTTATTGATGCAAAAAGAAATAGTTTAAGCCCATTAAATTGGAATGTGTGAAGTTTAAAGGCTGGGACATAGATTTTTGGGATGAAATAGATAAGCTTGCATCCTCTATTATCATGTTTGTTGACACTTTCTAAATTAGTTTGGTTTTATTTAAAAGACATGGATACTAGTACATCTGGAGCTTGAAAAAAGATATGTAGCATCTATGAAAAGAATATTGTTGTACCTCAAGTTGATTGGTTAAAGAAGCTTATTGATCTTCATGTGCAAGAGGGGACATCCATACCCAACATTTGAATGATTTTACTACCATATTCAACTAGTTGTCCACTCAAAATATTACTTTTTAGGGTTCAATTAAAGCCATGTTTTTGCTTTTGATGTCTTCTAAAAGTTGGGTATACTCTTAGCTTTGCTATTAGTAATTTAGCACATACTAGGGGCTTGACTACTTTGGATGTTGAGAGCCATTTTCTTATAGAAGAGGTTAATAGAAATAATAATATAACTACTAGGGTAATGAGAGGGAGGTCAAATGCAAGGGGGAAATCCTATGAAAGAAGAAACTTTGGAAGCAAGTCTTAATATTTCTATTGCAATAAGAAGGGTCCATAAAAAATGACAAGAGCAAAGGAAAAGGTAAGCAAAAGGGAAGAAATTCCAATGCAAATATCAAGGAAGGAGACACTATTTGCAACATTAGTGATGATGGTGATGTATTGTATGTCTCTACTCTTAGTGTTGCATTTATTGTTACTATTAATGAGGATATATCATAAGAGTGGATCCTTGACTCTAGAGCATATTTTTATGTGACTCCACATAGGAAGTGGTTTGCTAAGATGTATTATGTTTGGCAATGAATTTGCATGTAGATTGTTGGAGTGGAAATTCATATCTATCAATTGCCATTGGTTCTTCTTTTGTGCTCAAGAATGCATAACACGTACTAGATCTAAAGAAGAGTTTGATTAGAATTGGATAGTTAGATGCCCATAGATACTATGTTGTCTTTGGAGGTCACTCATGGGAGATATGAAAAGGTTTTCTTATTGTTGCATTAGGGCCTAAAGATGGCACTTTATACTCTTTGCATGTGTCTAGTAAAGGATCATATTATAGCTATGATTGAGTAGCCATCTATATCTCTTTATCATCCCAATATATCCTTCTTTTGTTTCAAGACAATAGTAAATTATTATTGTTCCAAAACATGCTATTGCTTCTCTTGATTTAGGATGGCATCAATGCTTGAATGATATCCATACTCAAGGCATACATAATAGCATCAATGCTTGAATGATATCCATACTCAAGTCCTACATAATAGCATCAATGTTAGGAACTCATAGTACAATGAACTTCGAGATGCCAACTATAGTGTAGCAAGGTCAACACCATTCAAATTGGATGAAGCATCCAAATGTGTCTACTCATAGAGTGTTTGTGTTCTATCCTCAAATCCATATGACACTGCACTAGTATTGGACAATACTAATCGGATGCCATCAAACATGACAACCTTGATCTCTCTCTTTACTCTCTTTATTCTCTACTTTTTCTCTTCTCTCTCTCTCTTTTCTCTACTCCCTCTTTCCCCTCTACTACTCTACTTTCTCTCCCTTCTCTCTACTCCCTCTAAAGTGTATGCACTAGTTGGGAAAGGGATAAGTTAGAACAATGGAAAATAGGAAAAGAGGGCCTAGTAGGCTAATGGCCAGCCATGTAAAAAGTGGGGATAACCGCCCAAAAAGTAGGGCATGTATATAAAGTTCAAAAGTGAATGAGAAGCTCATTCTTGTGTGTGGCCAAAGCTTCTTCTTCTTCTTCTCTTGTTCTTTCCTTCTTGCTTGTGCTTGAGTGAGGGATTGAGGGAGTGTGAGGAATCGTGGAGAAGAAGCTCCCCATCTTCTCTCTTCATCTTCTCTTCTCTTCTCTTCTCTCACACGGCTATGGAGGATGGAGCTTGAGGAAGAGGGCTTGAGCTTGCTTGAGCTTGCCACAAGGATCGTGGAACTACCGGAGTGCAAGAGAGAGGAGGGAACTCGATCGAGCATCAAGGTAGGCTCACTACACCCGTAAGGTAGGCATTGCATGTCTGTTATGTGAGAGGTAGCCAAGGCCGCTCGGCTTGAAACGCTTGATCAATAAGCGGTCCGTAGGTCTTGGAGTAGAGCTTCGTAGCTCCCCACCATTTTGGTTCCATTTCCAGGACCAACGAAATAGAGCCTTGAGCACCAGGCGCATCAAATCAAGCATAGAAGTAGGGTTTGCAGCCCGAACCGGTGCTTGAGATAGTTAGGAGATTTAGGAGGTTTTAATCCTTGGAGCAAGTAAGTATTTTGATTTGTTGTTGAATATTAGAGTAGAACCATCCATCTCCATCTCTAGTTTTGATTTTTGTTGCATTAGGTTAAGATTAGGATACGAAAAAGAAGGAAAACATAAGGGTTCTGCTGTGCTGCTGGAAATAGGGAAATAGGGGCACAGATTCAAATTTCTGGATGGAAGAGTGTGAGGGATTAATTTCTGAGGTTACAGCAAGCTGGGATGGGGCAATAAGAGGCCCAAGGAACTAGGAAAGACCACATTTGACATTCTACATTGTGAGAAGAGAGTGAGCTTGAGAGCTAGGGAGAGAGAGAGAGACAGAGAGAGAGAGAGAGAGAGAGAGAGAGCTGTGCAGGGAGATCTTTGGAGTGTTGATCGATTCGAGTGCCACAATGATTCCAGGTATTGCCTGGCATTTCCTTGTATTGTTTTGCACCTCTTTGGAAGGCACAAGATGATTCCATGGAGTAAGCGTTGACCTTGAAGCATCGTGTGCAACCTACGGGCCGTCGTCTGCATTGTCGGACTAGTCCATCCAATTCCCAGAATAGGACCACTCGATTTCTCGAGTCGGACCGTCCGATTGCAAGAATCGGACCACCCTGTCCGATCCAATTCCCAGAATCGGATCACTACGAGAATCGGACCCAGTGTCAAAATTGGACCACTTTTCCTAGTCCTAGAATCGGACCCAGTGCCAAAATCTGACCATTGGTCCTAGTGCCACAATCGGACCACTCGACCCATCACAGTAGTCAGACCCCCCTGTCCAACTAGGAAAATCGGACCAAAGTAAAATGTGATCACCTTGTCCGAGTCTCAAAATCAGATTAATTGCGATAACCGAGGATTCACCCCGAACAACTAGACACTGAGCAGACAGAATTTAGAATTTGACTTGACTTTCGGTGACCAACCAACCAACCCTGGAGCAGAATAGAGAATGCAACACAGACTTTCAGTAAGACCTTAGATCATCTAGAACCTACACTGAGAGCCATATCAGGCTACGAACGAGAGCAGAAGAGTGGAGTTTGCATTGAGCATTGCCTGCAACCACACCTCACTTTTGATTTTATCACCAAAGGTGCACTACAAGAAAAGAAAAAGTCTGCTTTCTCACTGAGCACTAGAAAGCATGAAGCACAACTTGTGAATAAGATTGAAAACTGCTTTCAATAACAAGGAACTCATTAGGAGATATAATAACATCAAGGAACCCACTATTAGGAGAAGATCCCAAAACATAGTTTGGTGCCCAAGAGCCCCATCAGTAGGATCCTAAGAGAATACGAAGATCCAGGAGGTGACAACATAGAGGATCGGACGCTGCCGGAGCTACTCAAATTGATCGACGACCTTGTGGAGCTAGAAGTGGGAGCAATGCCGACTGGACTTGGGAGAATTCCCAGTCTTGGTGCAGGAGTTAGTCAATGAGTACGATTTGTTGACTAGGATGGTAGTTCAGGGCAAACCAGTAGAGGAAGCAATAGCAAGCCTAGAAGAGGAAAGAAAGGCGATTAGAAAGGTGTTAGAGAGCATAATTGCCTATAACCACGAGCAGAAGGCTAGGAAACTTCAACAAGATGTAGACATGTACGAGGCGGGTGCTAGCCTTGGCCGATGCAACCAAAGCAGGGGCAAATGCAGAGAGAGAATGAGTAGCAAGGCTAACTTATCATTGAGTGAACTCGTAGCCAAGAGGCTCATGGACAATATGTCCATTGAGCAGAGTGCAACAGCCTTAGCCACAACATTACTCTTGGGATTAGGGGTCACGCAGGGGGCAAAGGGGCAATCTAAAATGCCTATTGTAGCAAAGCAGCTAGACAAGTATGAACCTAGCAATGATCCATATAGCTTTGTGGAGAAATTTGAACAAGTTTGCAAAGCAAACGGTCTCACGGACCTTGCACAACGCTCTCAAGCTTTCGGTTTGTGCTTAGGTGATAAGGGGAGAATTTGGTACACTAGTCTAGATACAACTAAGCGCACGAAATTCGCCCATCTTAAGGATCTCTTTATCAAGAGATTCTCTGAGGTAGGGTACTCTGACAATCTCATCGTCTGATTGATGAATGTCAGTCAGAGCGAAAAGGAAGACGTAAGGGACTATGTCACTCATGTGCGTAGCCTCTTCAAGAGGATCCATGCAAATGAGCGACCTAACGAGAATGTTGTATCTACCGTATTTATAAATGGAATTCGAAGTGAGGAGCTCTACAAGGCTTTGGCTAGTAACTCCACTCTACACCGAGACGTGTTAGCTAGAGTCTTTGAAGAGGCAATAAGGTTGGACGATCAGCTTAGGGAGCGAAGCATGAGGAATACCAGTTGGGACAGTACAAGCCAGAGAGCTCCAGAGCGGTCAACAGTTTCAGGAGAGAGAGAGAACTCTAGCATACGGGATAAGGGAAAGAGTGCTGACCAAGGCCAGGAGCTGGCTGAGGTGAGAATGGAGCTTGCATGATTGCAAGAATAAATGAGGAAGCCTGTGCAGTCGCATGTGCAGTGTATACATTGTGGCGGTAACCACCTCCCAGTCAAGTGCCAAGATCCTAGATCTAGGCCGTGCTCAAACTACAGTAGGTTCGATCATGACACATTACATTGCAGATTGCCAAGGAGATTCCCATATGCGCAGCAATACAACCCTCCATACTTAGGCAACAGGTCACCTAACCTCTTTGGCAGCGGAGCCCAGTTGGCGCTTCCAGTGCCAAATGACACAAGACCGGCCATTCCTAGGCTAGAGATGAACCCAACAAGCATACCCAGACCACCAGGACCCTATGTAACCCATCCACCGAGTGACGCTCCTGTTCACTATGTGGAAGAACCTAGTGAAGAGGAGACCTACGTGAACCCATACATATCCTATGATGAGGAAGGCAATCTAGTCCTGATGGACTACCGACCAGTACCAGTAATGGTGCTAGGTAGAGAAAGAGGCAGAGGCTTTGGAGGACCAAGCCAAGATCCAATCTCATGCTGGACTTGCGGTCATCCAGGCCATATTTCATCACGCTACTTGAAAAGGGAACATGCAAACAAGGACAAAGTTGACCTTCGATGCACCGAGTGTGGAATCACACACCTATTTCCTGACTGCCCTAGATGGAAGCCATCAACTAGTTCTGCCAACATGCCCTCAGTACCCTTGGGGCTGTTCGGTGTGGAGACGTTTGGCAGTGAGGATACGCCCATCCCACTACATGTCATGACGCGAGCACAAACAGAACAAACAGGCATCTCATTGCCTGGGCCAAGTAACCTAGATGCAGCCTCGTTGGGAAAGAAAAGCTGAGGAGAAGGAGAAAGAGAAAAGATGCAAGGATTACCCTTAAGACTGAGGAAGCTACAACGCTAGTGACAAGAAAGAGAGTCACTGATGCAGAGGCAGAGACCTCAACTCCTAAGACAACAGAACTAGGGAGTGCCAAGGTAGAGGAATACCCCCACCCCAAATGGCAACTCGAGGCTATAGCCAAAGTCAAAGAGTGGATCAAGGATGCCCAGGAACACCTTAAGGACGTAGAGCCCATACTAGAAGACCAAATTGAAGACCTCTCTAGTGCGAGGACACTCGTTTCACCATCGTGACCCCAATCGAAAAATGTATCCACACCATGTGAGATACCACAGAGGCAAGACCAAGAAGAAGCATGTCAGCAAGCTAATCAAGACATATGGCCAAAAAATGCTGACCAAGGAAGAAAGCAACCACTCAGCAACCTCCTCACCACTTTAGTAACCACTCCAGTAATCGTCAGCCTAGGAGATCTGCTTCGGGAGCACCCTTCCTTATGGCAAGAATTAAAGTATTGGGTGGAGGGAAAAGAAAAGCATACTGCTGTTGACTTGCAAGAGCAAGACGCAATCATGCAGATTCCAGGCCTAACGCTACACTCAGTTCCAAGGTCACTACACGTCAATGCTTTCTGGGAAGGCACGGAGATGCATGCAGTCTTACCTATCTTAGCCTTGGGGGATGTAACATGAAAAGGAATCGTAGACACAGGCGCCAGTGTCAGTGTCTTGAGCCACGCAGTTCTACAGGCCTGGGGAAACCCACCTGTGGAAACGGCTAGGTTCAATGTCACATTAGCCAACAGAATGAAGGTCAGACCATTAGAGGTCCTAAAGAACTGGCCAATGAAGTTTGCAGGGGTGCAGTTTTCCATGAACTTCATTGTCGTGAAGGGAGTGGACTATGACATACTGCTAGGCCGACCCTGGATGAGGAACGCGCGAGTTATTGAAGATTGGGGTAACAATCTCATCTTCTCGGGGAATAGAACAGAAGCGATAAGGGTTGAGATGGATACCTGGAAGACTACCCCAGCCAACCTTGATGCTTTCTCAACCATGCTAAAAGGTGATGCACATGCAAGCAAACCCTATGGGTCATTAACCAAGTACATCCCTTGCCCTGAGGACGAGCGGGAAGACTACCCCAGCCAACCTTGATGCTATCTCAACCATGCTAAAAGGTGATGCACATGCAAGCAAACCCTATGGGTCATTGACCAAGTACATCCCTTGCCCTGAGGATGAGCAGGATTGGATGCACGTCTTGGCAACCGTTGACCTACTGTTCTCAGATGAGGAAGAGCTATATAGGCAATCTGCTAAATCCCCAAGCATGCCAGCAAGGGAGCCCATCGTGCCACTCTACATGATGGTAGGAAGCTCACGTAACCCAGGGAAATTGGTCTCATTCCATATCCCCACCAACAAGCTTGAGCTTCAGGGAATCATAGAGTGCGTAATCGATAAATTGAAGGGCAACATGGCTGCCAATCTAAAACTCCTAAGTGATCTTTTGGCTAAGCCTGAGTGGAAATGGACCAAAATTCACGATCTTAACCTGTTATACAATTGGGCTTTAGTCACTGATGAAAAGGAGATTGGCGAGGAAAACCTGGGGGATGACGAGTAGTCAGAGGGGCAAGACTCTGATGATGAGGAGTACAAGGACTACTGCTCTATTGGAGACGAGAGTGAAGAAGAGTTAGACAAGATAGAATATGACACTGAAGGAAGAGCAATCGAATAGATCAAGGCAGACTCTAGGCCTAGACGGGAAAGGGCAGGTTGGAATGAAAGAGGAGTCATGCGGATGGAGTGTGATAGATCCTGATTGGAGCACATAGGATTCATGGATTATGAGCAGGCAGGAGTGGCGCAACCATTGGTAGTTCCAATGCTTAAGACGGATACACCTACTGAATTACGACCCCCTGGTCCTTCCTCAAGCAAGGGATGTGAGTTTAACTCGGAGTCTGAAGTCAGTACGGAGACTGATCCTGAAATACCCCAACCCTCTAAGGTCAGGCGCACCAAAGGGGACTTGCCAGTCCACCTAAGGCGCAGACAGCTAAAGGAGGAGGCCAGGAAGTGAACTAAGGACTCAGTCAGAGAGGCAAAAGAAGTTGCAGGATCTCCCCAAACGCTTCACGAAGTTTAAGAAGGGTGATAGAGTGGTGATTCTACTAGGAGCAAAGAGATAAGGGCAAACCAGTGAGCCAATTGAGGGACCCGCCAAGGTCAAGGAAGTCAACTTGGCAGGGGAAGGCGAGAAGCCTCGACCTGTGTTCATTGCTAATGACTTGACCAAGGATGAGGAGGCTAAACGTGTTGCTCTCCTACGAGAGTATGTTGACGTGTTTGCTTGGTCCTTGGAGGAACTTAAAGGAGTCGATTCTAGGGTTATGACCCATAATATCCCAATGGTTCCAGATGCAATGCCAACAAAGCAACAACCTTACCCTATGAATCCCAAACACGCCCATGCAGTGAAGGAGGAAATCGATAAGCTCATTAAGGCAAGATTTATATATGAGATTGAGCACACAGATTGGGTGTCACCTATAGTGATCGTTATGAGAAAGAATGGTAAAATTTGAGTGTGCGTGA
Organism: Lygodium microphyllum; assembly: GCF_053477565.2. Taxonomy (NCBI): domain Eukaryota; kingdom Viridiplantae; phylum Streptophyta; class Polypodiopsida; order Schizaeales; family Lygodiaceae; genus Lygodium; species Lygodium microphyllum. The sequence goes on along the minus strand of NC_141136.1, from coordinate 129,959,514 downwards.
ATTACAAGAAAGTTAATGCCACTACGAAGAGGGACAACTACCCCTTATCGTATATTGAGCACATGCTGGAGAGGGTAGCAGACAAAGAACCCTACAGCTTCCTGGATGGCTTCTCTGGCTATAATCAAGTGCAAGTGCACCCTGACGATAGGCACAAGACTGCCTTCTCCACGGAGTGGGGTGTATTCGCCTATATCGTTATGCCCTTTAGGCTAATGAATGCACCTCCAACCTTCCAACGATTAATGTGCACCATCTTCAAGGATATGCTTAGACGCGAGCTAGAGGTGTTCGTAGACGACTTATGCGTACACTCTAGTTGGGTCGAACACTTAGAAAAGTTGAGAGTTGTCTTTGAACGGTGTTGGTTATACAACCTCTCGTTGAACCCCTTAAAGTGCCAGTTCTGGGTGAAGCACGGATGTATCCTAGGGCACGTAGTGTCAAGGAATGGCATTGCCACCAACTTCTCAAAAGTCAGGGTCATTGTCGACCTACCACCACCCATTCTACAAGGGCGTTCAGTGTTTCTTAGGCCATACGGGATACTATCAACGCTTTGTACTGAATTACACACTGATTGCTAGACCATTGTACAAGCTGCTAATCGTATTTGAGTGGACTGAGGAATGCCAGCGTGCATATGAAGAGTCGAAGAAGGCTCTCACCACTGCACCAATCTTACGAGCCCCAGACTGGAGCATAACATTCCATGTACACATAGATGCCTCTAAGTTTGCTATTGGAGTTGTTCTATGCCATCCTGGTGAGCATAACCTATATTACCCCGTGAGTTTTGCTAGCAAACAGCTCACTGAAACGGAGATGAACTATTCCACTACAGAAAGGGAAGGGTTAACCATGGTGTTTGCTATAAAGAAATTTAGGCATATCTGTTGGCCACCCCCTTCGTCTTTTTTGTTGACCATCAAGCCTTGCTTTATCTCGTGAACAAGCCGTGCGCTACAGGTCGCATAGCTAGATGGTTACTTCTCATGTTGGAATTTGATTTTTCTGTGGTTGTATGTAAGGGAAAGCAACACTACATGGCTGATCACATGTCCCGCATACCCACAGGAGAAGCTGCTGGACAAGGCATATCTGATGACTTATTGGATTCTCATCATCCAAAGCACTAGCCTTGGGCATCAAACAGGCACATGGAGAATCCCCAGCCTCTAAAAATACCAAGAGGAAGAAACCTTCCTCGAAAGCCTCCTTCATTGGGTATGGAAGTGTGTTGACGGCCATCATCCAGGAGGTTGTAAAAGAAGCCCAGCAAGGAGACGAAGGAGCAGATGAGACTCTAGATAGGTCGCCGACCCACTAGGGGAAAGAGCCATCGAGTGATAGGATAGAAATTGAGACAGAGAAGGAAGATCAGGAGGCTCAATCCGGAAGGAAAAAAACAAAGAAGCGCACTAAAAAGACAGCTCAGAAGAAGAAACAGAATGAGGGCAGGAAGAACGAAAAATAAGATCTAGAGAGAGCCAAAACGAAATCCCTAAGAGAGGATGTAGAGAGGAAGAAGAAGGAGAAGGAAGAAGCTGAAAAGCTGGTAGAGGAATCAAGGAAAATAGAGGAAGAGAGAGAGAGAGAAGGGCTACGGAAAAGGAGGTGAAGTTGAGGAGAAAGGAGGAGGAAGACATGACCGAAGCAACTCGCTAGTCCATAGAACAACAAAGCCAACTCGATGGCCTAAGGACTTTAAGTCTACCTAGGGATGACAGACTCGACTCAAGCACTCATGTACCCGAAGTCATACTGCCTGTGGTCATCAAAGGTAAGGGTAAGGCTCCCATCCATCCCATCCTGCCCCTCTTGGTGCCTGCTAGCAAAGCAACCACTTTCACTTCAAGCATCCTTACCAGCGCCGATGTAAACAATTTTGTGGCCTAGATGCAGTACTTCATCAATAAGGAACTAGCCCAAGGAAAGAGTGTGGAGACTATGGCCACTTGGCAGAAAAGGCCGGCCACAAATGCTAATGAGTCTAGGCAAGATCCAAAATGCCAAAAGATGGAAGCTTCGACCACCCACCCTACTACTATGACGCCACCAATAAACTATGATGAATATGTTGCTGAATTGATCTCTCAGTTAGAGAAGGCAAAGGAGGAAAGAAAGATAGCGGTGGCCGAGTTGAAAGTGGAAAAGGAGTCAGTGGCAGTCTTCTAGCTTGAAAAGACGAGGCAAATGGCTATGCAACAAAAGGAAATCTTTGATCTAAAACAGGAACTAAAGGCCAAAGATGACAAGGAGGAAAGGGGGCGGCAACGGCTCATAGATGAAAATCAAGAGTTAGTGAAAATACGGAGAGAATATAAGCTTTTAATCATGTAACATGAGGATTTGGCATAAAAAATAGGTCGGATCAAAAGGGGCATGAAAGAGTTTGCCGCAAGGAAAGAAGAAAGGAAGCAAGAAGAGGAGAAACACCACATAGAGATGGTAACCATGACCTAAATTTTGAGTCTTGAAAGAGAGGAGCAGAAGAGAATGAGCATGGAATTGGAAGACCAAGAGTAGAGACTCATGGCCTTGGTACAAAGACAAGGAGAAAGTATAGAGGAAATGAAAAAGAGAACCGAAGAGTGGGCATGCCAAAATAAACGAAGAGTGAAGACCTTGGCACGTCGCCTGGCTCTCATGGAAAAAGAGAAAGTCCTAGCAGAAAGCAGAGCAGAGGCAGCCCAAGTGAGCTTCAATACTCAACAATGAGCTTTCTTGAATACTCTAATGGATGCCACTCATGAGGAGGAAGTGGAATCCCTTGAGGTGGTAAAGAAGAAGCTGAGCATAGCACACAGAGCTTTGCGAGTAGGGCTACACATGCCCCCACAACCTCTTATAGTTGGGCTAAGCCTTGATGAACAATGTAGGTACCTGTTGTTGGCCAGCTTAACCCCTCAGGAGATTGATGCACTAGGGTTTGTAGAGGAGGTACAATAGGAAGATTGCCCAAGGAATGAAGCTGAACTCCAATTTGACATGGGCAGATTCGAAGAAGAAGTGATCCCATAACCCCCTTCACCCCACTTTGAAGAACAGCGGCAACAGACACATCCGTGGGGAAAGAAAAACCGCCCTGAGGGAAAAAAGAAAGAAAATGGTGGAAGAGGCCAGACAAAGATTGAGGGCTAACCCTATGGCCTAGCCGTCCACACCTCTTCCACCATGCCCAAGTGACCTGCCGGCCAGTTTCCATGCAGAACTTGTAGTCTGGGAGAGACAAGAAAAAGAGAAACAGTCTTTTAACTTCAGCTTCCTCCTCCCTAATGGCCTACATAGAGTCATTCCCCTTAAAATAGTGGACGAGGTGATGGGCATTAGAAGCCAGCTGGGCCAACAACGGCTGGAAGAAAGAGAGAAGAATCCCACCCTCTGGGGCACCGAGGATGCGGAGTATTGGCAAAATAAGGTTTTTGAAGTGCCTCTATTTGTGCCTAGATACTTGTGCTAGCCATTGTGGCGGAGACGCATCTGCGATGACAATGTGTTCTCATGGATGGCTTTTTGTAATACCCTCCCTTCTGAGAGAAACAACCCCACCTTCGTGGCATATCCTCGTAGGGTAAAAGTAGACTTTGATGCAAACACCCATGGCTGCTACGACTTCCCCATCATATATAACCCTCGTACTACCACCTTAGCACAAGTCCTCACTTTCACCTCGGACACCCTAGATGCTACCATGACCCGCTTTATTGCTGACTTCTCCTCCTATCCCGATCCCGCCTTCATTACCACATGCAACTACCTTAGGCTATTAAAAATCTTACTTAGGCAGGATCCCACCCCAGTAGAACATGGTCTCCCCCCACTCTTTTTTAATCCTAATGCCATAGATAGCTACGTGATGACCCGCCTAATGATGCAAGCCAGCCTTCTACCTTCCTTGTGCCTCACTATTCTTGAGGATATGAGTGACAGCCAATTCACCCATTCCTCTCCACCACACCTCTTCAGGTCCACTTGAACCTTAAGGGTTTCATGCAGAGCTGGAAATTTTTGAGTCACTCCATTAAATCCCCTTCACCACCACCTTATGATGATGATAACTAGCAATTAGCTATTGCTCGAATCCTATAACTCAGCAAGTTATTATCATTTTTTTAAAAATACGAACAAATAACAATGAAAGGAGCACACGACAAATCCAAACACAAGTCGTGGCACATAGCTCATAGTCATTGGACCTAGGGGTCCTCAAGTTAGACACGTCTGACGGCCTTAGTCGGCCGGCTCCATTCCTAACCCCCTAACCCTTTTTTCCTCCCCACTTCACGCTTAGGGCACCCAAAGGGCAGGACATACCTAGGGAGATAACACTCGCCTATGGTTAACTTGTCACCCTAAGCTACACACACCGCACCTCCCTTTGCACGAATGAGGTCCTCAAGTGTGGGACATCACCTAGGCTTACCTAGGGTTAGACCCAACTCCCTGTTCCACCAACACGAGCACAAAGCACTACACAATGAGGTAGACACTCTCCTTAGGTCAAGCACTTTCTCCTTTCAGGTATAACAAGATGCTACAAACCACCAACTTTGGAGGCCCCCATCATCCACTCGACATACCTTGGGTTCTCCGTCCAAATCATTACCAAAGATTCCCAATCAAAAGAGTCCACATGTGGCCCTATCATCACCTCACCAGCCACTTGCCCCCGGACCTCACCCTTCCACAACAAAGAGCTCGAAGTGCCATGGGACTGGCACCCGTCTCGGAGGGGGGTAATGTTAACCTTAGTTCAAGATGGCGAAAATATGAAGCAAGGAGCAGAAAAAGGACAAAAAAAGAGCAAAGGTGCAAAGGCGGCCCTTAAAGCTAAGCTGAGGCAAAAAGCACAATTTTAAATGGAAGGCACCTCAGAAAAGTCTAAAAACTCTTGTAAAAGAGCGTCAAGCTCCCTTCTGTGCCATTTATAAAAGAATAGACGGGTGTAAGCTTAAGGCATGAGGCAAGAAGAGGGAAATAGGAAAAATGACCTTGCCACAATGGCCGGTCATGTAGAAAGGGATGGGTGCCAATGGGATTTTGGGGTTTGTATATAAAGTTCAAAAAGTGAATGGAAGCTCATTCTTTGATGTGTGGCTAACAAGAGACCTCTCTCCTTGTCTTTTTCTCTTCACCTTGCTTATGTGTGTACTCTTGAGAGAGGAAGAGTGAGAGTGTGAGGGAGTGAGCGCATAGGAGTGAGGGATCAAGAGGGTGAAGCTCTTCACCATCTCCCCTTCTCTTATTCTCTTCTCTTATCTTTTCTCGCATGCACACGACTATGGTGGATGGAGCTTGACATAGGAGGCTTGAGGATACTTGAGCTAGCATCTAGGATCGTGGAGCTACCGATGTGTGCGAAGGAGGAGGCAACTCATTTTGGCATCGAGGTAAGCTCATTACATTTGTAGGATCGAAGACGCATCGGCTAGGTGAGAGGTAGCCATTAGAGCTCGCTTGGAATGCTTGAATAATAAGCGGTCCGTGGGTCTTGGCAATTGAGCTTGAGCTCCCTCTATAGTACCTCAATGTGTTTTGTCCTAGTATGGAACACTAGGTTTCTAGCTGATTGTATGCTGCTCATGTTGTCATAGTGAATGATGACTGGACTATCTCCTTGTACATCCAAATCACCCAATAACTTTTGTAGCCATACCACCTCACATGCTGCCATAACAACATCTCTATACTCAGCCTTTATACTTGATAAGGCAACTGTAGGTTGCTTTTTTCTACTTCACATAATTGCTGCACTACTAAAGGAAAACATGAATTCATTGGTAGATCTTCTATTAGACATGCTACCTAGCCCAATCTATATATGTGTATCCAAACACATGTATATTCTTACATGTCTCATAAAAAAGTCCATAATGCAAAGTGGACTTCACATACCTTAATATGCATCTAACTATATCAAAATGAGGATTTCTAGACATAAATTGATTGACAAGGCCAATAGTATAACTTAAGTCTGGCCTTGTGATAGTCATGTAAATCAAACTCCCTACTATCCTCTTGAATATAGTAGGGTTTTCTATCTCATCCCCAACATTAACACTCAACTTCACATTTTACTCCAATGGCACTGCAAGAGGCTTACATACTGTCATACCATACTTGAACAATATATCCAAGCTATATTACCTTTAGGATAGCCATATACCATTATCACATCCGATCAATCCGATCACCTCAATACCAAGAAAGTACACTAGCTCACCCAAATCCTTCATCTCAAACTTCTTCTTCAAATGGTTCTTGACTTTTGCGATCCCGCTATCACTATCACTGTAATGATCAAGTCATCCACATAGATGACTTTGATAATTAAACTTGCATCTCACCTTCTCACATAAAGTGAGTGATCAACCTCATAAACATAAAAGACAATGTTGACAAGATACTCTTTAATCTTGTTAGTCCATACTCTTAAGTGTTTTCTTCAGCTCATTCACCATGTAAAAAGACACTCTTTACATCCATTTGCTACAAACTCCAACCTTTGGATGTTGCCAAAGCAATCACACATATAATAGTTACAATCTTAGCAACTGGATTGAATGTCTCTTCATTATCTATGCTATATATTTGAGCATAGCCTTTTGTAACTAGCTTAGTTTTATACATTCTAATAGAACTATTTGTATTATGCTTAATTTTGTAGATCCACTTATAGCCAATACCTTTCTTGTCCTTAGGCAATGGTACTAGATCCCAAGTCTTATCGGTTTCCAATGCAATCATCTTCTCATCCATTGCTACATCCCAATGAGCATGACCAATAACATCATCACCTATATAACCTTTAAAACTAAATCTTTTAACAAGATATCTGACCCACCTAGACTTGCGTATCATTGGATCACTTAGTGGAGCCTTTGCATTACCATGTGCTCTCTGTATACCTGGTGTCCTGACTGAAAGAATACCAAGCTCATCATCCAAACTCTCTGAACCACTAGAATCTCCATCAAACCCCACATGTCTAGTAGATGTATCGTTACTCTTAGATACTTTCTTTTGTCTTTTGTCTTTACCTATAACACTTGTAGATGTACCTGAAGATGTGGAGCTACTCCTTAGTCTCCCAACCAAGGGCTAACTGTAGATGTAGTACCAAATGATGTTTTTGGTCCACTAAGGCTCTATGATTCTTGCCTTTTTTTGCACATAACTATCATGTTTATCATCATCATCTAATGTATCACCAATAGATGCATACCATCTACTCATCTCATAAAAAATAACATCCCTACTCACTCTAAACTCACATGTAACAAGGTTATAGCAATGATACCATTTTTGCTCTAAAAAGTATCCAATAAAAATATATTTTTTAGCCTTTGGATCAAGCTACTTTCGCAACTCATCAACCACATGAACAAATGAAATACAATCAAATACTTTTAAGTGTGACACATCGAGCTTCTTACCTATAAAGCATTCTTCGAGGATCATTCCATGAACTCCAGCTATGGGAGTTTTGTTCATAATATAGACAATAATATAAATAGCTTTAGACCCAAAATGTTTTGGAATTTTTTTTCAACCCATCAACACCCATGCAACTTCTGCAATATGTCTGTTTTTTGTTTTTACAATCCCATTTTGATGTGGGATATATATGCAAAGTAAACTGTCTCTTTATCCCATGAAACCTCAAGAAGTCACTGAACTTATTAGAGAGATACTCTTCCCCTCCATTTGACCTCAAGCACTTAACTTTCAAGCATATTTCTATTTCAATAGTAGCCTTGAAAGTTTTAAAGTGCTCAAATACATCACTCTTTTCTTTCATGAAATATATCCACAGCTTTCTTGAACAATCATTAATAAATGTGACAAAATATTTGTTGCTACTAAGAGATATGTTCATGTAACTCCCTAAACATCTATATACATAACATTAATTATATTCCTGCTCACATCTCTATCATGTGAAAAATGTTGTATTGTTGGCTTACCAAATTAATATACTTCATATACTTTATGAAAATTTGTAACTCTAAAAGCAAGCAACCCTATAACCCCTTTGGACTACATTAATTTAAGCATTTGCACATTTGCATACCCAATATGTTTATGCCATATTTCAATGTCTATAACAACCACTCCTTTGCCTCTAGCATACATAGTAGCATTCATAGCATAAATTTCAGCATAAATTGGCCAACTCTACTTCCTTTTGTTGACCTATACTTATCATTAAAGTCTTCCACAAGATAATCTTTTGCATTAAATCTAACATGAAAACCTTGCTCTACTATTTGGCCAATTGATACTAAATTCTTTATGATTGATGGCACATATAACACATCTAATAGAATCTTTGCTCAATCACTATGTAAGGACAAGGAAAATTTTTCAATGTGTGAAAATTGGGTGGCATAAATTATCACATATGTGCACATAACTTGGATTTTGTAAATCCTGCATCTTTTCAAACCATTCAACATGGTTGGTCATATGATTAGGTGTACGTGAATCAACATATTATACATCATCATGTGTCCCCTTTCCTGTAACAACATTAATCATATGTTACATAACAAACATACATTCATTTTTATCTTCATCTTATTGTGAAGATGGTGTATAGTTTTCTTGTTGCAATTTACCACTACAGATATAGTCCTTCTTAACATAACGTTGGGTGGCAATATGACTTGTTTAGCCATAACAATGACAAATAATACCATAATTGATAGAATCTTTGTTTCACTATCCACCTCTTCCTTTAGAGCTCTCCTACCTCTAAAGTTTCCATGGCCTCCTAAAACTTGTATTTTACCAAACTACTGATTTAATATGTTTTGCTAGTTATCACTAGCACATCCCATATCATAACTACATGAAGAGGATCTACCACGTCCCCTTTCTAAACTTGAGCAAAATACCTCAATATGTTCATCGCTTCTTTCAGATGATTTACCCTATAGTTGATCTCTTCAATGATCACGAGAGAGACCAACTCATCAAAAACTGGAAACAACTTTTGTACACACACAAAAGTGACAAAGGATTTTCAAGCCTTCTCATTATTAAGGCCCCTCAAAGTAGATGAAACTAAATCATCATGATTAAACATTGCATCTATAGCTGTTAAGCCAACTGCAATGCTTCTCACTTTCAAAACATACTTATTTATAGACATATTTCCTTCCTTCAAAGTACACAAACTCTTGCTTGAGAGGTGAATCTTTTATACCTTTATGTTTACTAAAAATATATTCTCAAAAATTGTCTAAGCTACATGTGAGGTTTTTGCATTTCTAATATATTCCAATATAGTGTTATCAATGATTGCAAACATCCAATATATTACCTTTTTATCTTTCGCATTCCATTCTTTTCACGCCTTTAATTCTTATGTAGTTGTAGGATTACTTAGCTCTAGCTCATTTTCTTCACCTAAAATAAACTCATAAAGGCCTTTTCCAATAAGAAGTTTATCACATGAAACTTCCATGATGGGTAGTTACTCTTGTCTAGCTTCTCAATGATGGGGCTTCCACTGTTCTTTGCCATTATCACAAAATTGATATAAAACAATAAGTATTTTATAACCTTTCATTGCACAACAACATATGAAATAGCCTTTTTCACTGATTGTTCAATAGTACATATAATCTGCAACATCTTAGCAAATAAAACTTGTGTTTGCTTTAAACTAGACATCGCAGAACTTACAGATTCAAAATTTGTAACTTCTGCATCCTCTTTCGGTCAACACAACCGAACTTACAATATACCTTGAAATTACTGTCCACACAACCTTACAATTTGCTCTCCCAACCCTATCCAATGCGACGTGAAGAGCTCGTAATGGAGCAACCTGAAGAACTCGTAACGGAGTGGGCAAGTATAAACAAAACCGTGACCATAGAGTCTCCAGGAGAACAAGGGGAGGCCTGCGGGCCGAGTATCATGTTTGACAGAGTTCTCATCAAAGATTGCGCGGAAGAGCAGATGGATGACGAATCAAATCTTCTACCAGATGGAGTAATCTTGGAGGAGCGTGAAACGGAGAATGAGGGCGAAAGAGATAGATTACAACTTGAAGTTCCCAATGAATTTGAAGTGTGCGGACCTGAAGATGGCAAGGAAGTGGATGATTATAGTGCTGAAGACTCCTGCACCTGGAGGGAGTATAAAGAAATCGGGGCAGATTATTCAGAGACTCCTGCACCTAGGGGGAGTATAAACAATCCAGGACAGGATAGGCTAGAGGCCCGTGACTTAGAAGAAAGGGATGAGGAGAGACTCGTGAGCCGCGAGGATAAAGAAACGGCCGTATGTGGAGAGTGTAGGGAAGCGGACGGCATAATACTCATGAGCCGCGAGGATAAACTAATGGCCGCGGCATAATACTCATGAGCCACGAGGATAAAGAAACGGCTGTGTGTGGAGGAGAGGTTGAGGAGAATGGCACAATACTCGTGAGCCGCGAGGATAAAGAAACAGCCGTGTGTGGAGGAAAGGATGAAGAGGATGGCATGGTACTCGTGAGCCGCGAGGATAAAATAACGGTCGGCACAATACTCGTGAGCTGCGAGGATAAAGAAACGGCTGTGTGTGGAGAGTGTAGGGAGACAGGAGGGGCTGAGGAACTTGTGAGCTATGAGTATAAACAAACGGCCGTGTGTTGTAATAAGTGGATGGAGGATATGGACAGTGAGGCTAGCGGGACGTGTGATAACAAGAAGTGCTATGCAGAGAAAGGGGTAAAGACAGAGACGTGTGCTGAAGAGCAAGTTGACTATAATGTTGTGGGAAGGTCCAGGGTGGAGGGGGAGATGATAGAGTCAATCCCAAAACCGCAAAAGACTGAGGCAGTGAGAAAGGGGAATCAGATACACTTTAGTGAGGAGATACAAGTACATTTTTACATAACCAATGAGCAAGAAGACGGGACTACATCGGCTGATTCAGAGGGAGACAAGCCCTCATACAGTAAAGAAGACAGGGGTATTGGGGTGCCCCTCGTGTGGATGGACAACGACGAGTGGATTTTTTGGAATGGGAATCAAGCCGCAGAGGTGCATGAGGCTGGGGACCCTGTGCTTCGGATGAGAGTGTCTTTTAGGAAACCCACTCCGACCTTGAAGTCTACTAGCACATTCAAGCCCATTCTGGTCTCGGGACCAAAGGGGTGCAACCTGCTGGGCGACATCGTGGTGGTTCACAATCGAGAGCAGGTTGCGCGGAGGCTTCACCCTCCAAGTTTGCAATAGCAGATTCGGCTCAATGAGGAGCCTAACACAAGTGCCGAGATCAAGTGTGAAGGCTTGGTCTCAACCTGGGTCACTAAGGTTTATCCTGGCATCAAGAGGCCACTATTCACAGCCAAAGAAATGGATCTGGCTGTAAGGGCAAGGTGGTATGCAAAAACTTCATGTATCGACTTGTATAAGCTCTTCTGGTCCCACTTGCAAGATCAGGCCGTACAGGGTCACGTAGAGGTGGACACAGCGAGGAGGACTTATTCATGCAAGATCAATGGACAGGACAAGGTGGGCAAAGAGGTAAGTGGCCTTCAAGCTCATCACCACGACATCCTCCAGTAGCGCATCAAAGAAAGTTCCAACTACAAAGAGCACAATGAACAAAGAAGATTGCGACGCCAACACCACACTTTAGCATTGTGGAAGATTCACAACCAAGTGGAGGCGTCACAAGGCGGCTTGTAAGTATACTTGAGAGCATAACTATGTAGGGGCATTTGTATAGTTACCTTCACTTGTTTAAAGTTAGGTATGAGTGTTGGGTTTACTCTTGTAAATAACAAACTTTTAGTACCTACTCAACTCGAAGTGGGCTTCGAGTTTTTTGTAGGGGGTGTGTATAGGGGAGGTACCCTACTCGATGCTTGGCCCTCCTTGGGCGCGTCGCGGCATGGGGCCGTAGTGCGTGTCGCTTGGGCATGGTTAAGTGGCTTGGGGCTTCCCCCAGGAATAGGTGAGTGGGAATGGTGAGCGCAAACATTGAGAGTGAGGGGGATGGGTAGTCTTTTTCATGGGGAGAGAGGTAAGTGGGGTGTTGTGCTACCGTGAAGGGTTTTGGGGGTGCGTCCTTGCGTAAGCAGCAAGAAATATCAAGTGACATGAGGAAATCCCTGCCCGTTGGGGGGAGATAACATGGTGGACAGCTAAACCGTGGCGGCGCTGGGCCGTGTCACGTTACCGTGTCGTGTTACCTTCTATGACGTGTTACCTTACCATGTCGACCTCCGTGTCACGTTGGGCTGTGACGTGCTGTGGTGCTGTGACGAGTTGAGGAAAGCATGTTATGCTGTGATATGTCGTGTTGTGGTGCCGTGTTGAGTTCCAAGGGGTGTGATATGCAGAGGTATGTTGTGTTATGGTGCCAGGGCATGTTTTGATGATTTTTGGAGTTTATCACATCTAGTGGGGGAAGTGGTATTCCATTGTCCCCACTATGCCATGGTGTGATACGACTCTTACCACATGGAATGAGCTTTTGAACACTGAAGCACGTAGTTTGTGTTTACAAGTGCAGCTCTGTGATGTTTTGTAATTATCTTTTTTGTTGTTTTTTTGGGTTAAAGAATGAAAAAATAAGCATACACCCAAAATTGAAGAAAAGCTTTTTGAGAAAAGCCTAAACATTTGAAAGCTTTTAGGATTTTCAAATTTGTAAACTACAAAAGCTTTAAAAAGCTTAAGGGAAAGCTTTTAATGTTGGAAAGCCTTAAGCCTATATAAAGGGGGGAGAGTTAAGTAGTATGGGCCATTCTCTTTATTACGAAATTAGTCTCTTATTTGAGGAGAGAGGAAGGTCATACACAAGTGTGTGGAGATGCGTACATAATTTCCTCGGTCATCATGTTTGTAAGACAAAATGTTAGATTCAAATTTGTCATTCGTTCTTTTTAGGATTAGTTAAATAGTAGTGAAACAAAAATGATCTTTTGAACATATGGCAAAAACGAAAGCGTAACAAACTTTTGAACGTACTGAAAAAAACGAAAATGTAAAACTTCAACAAACCAGATATTTTGAATGGATGGGAGAATGACACATTCTCCCATAATTATTTAATTACAAAGAGATTTGTGTCAACTCTTTGGCATGTTATATAGCATGTTTTCTCATTTCATTTAGTTTTTTTAAGTTTTTAAAGTACTGTTATTGTTAACGATCTTTTGAACGTATGGCAAAAACAAGAGCGTAACGAACTTTTGAACATATTGAAAAAAACGAAAAAACTTCAACAAACCAGATATTTTGAATGGATGGGGAATGACACCTTCTCCTATAATTATTTAATTACAAAGAAATTTATACCAACTCTTCAACATGCTATATAGCATGTTTTCTCATTTCATTTAGTTTTTTTAAGTTTTCAAAGTATTGCTATTGTTTATTGATTTTATTTATTTATTTTATTAAAATTACTATTAAAAAATCATCATCCTTGCACATTGATAAAATAAACTATCCTTTAAAATGAAATTGCGAAGTATAGAATGCTTTTCTATGAACAAGTATATTGTAGTTTTATCATCAATGGATGTTATGAAGAAATAAAGTCATGAGGCATCCTTCAGGACTTCTAGAAAAAGGAAATCTATAGCTTCTAGAAAAACATCACTAAAACCGTCTGCTACAACTTGATACGATATAGAAAAATTCAAATCATCTTGGGCGACAGAATGTGGAAGCATAATTGGAAGACTAACAATGTGTGCATCCTGTGGTATAGTCACAATGCAATATCATGTTGTCAACTCGCAAAAGAATGATCCATCTACAGGAAGAACTATAAGTTACAACGGCTTGTCAAGCACCATTCTCATCCTTGCATGCCAACAACACAGAGTCAACATGATGATAACTAAATGCCAACCATGTCTTGCGAAGAAAGAGAGAAACAGATACGTGGTGTTACCTTTACCAGACTACACAAAAAGAATTCTCAATGCAAAGCTGTTACAGCTTCAACTATTGAGCATCATTGATACGTACTTCACTTCGAAATACAAGTTACAACGCATATCTAAACACCATCAATAAAATTGCTACATAACAAACATCCAATAGCTGTATATAGAACTTCAAACTCCTTTAGTGCTGAGGTGCAGCCTGAAGGGGAAAACAACCACATAAGCTATACGGCAGAAGATTCCATTCAGCAAACAAACGCCATTGAGAAATATCAGACGAACAGCCGGTGAAGGACGGGTCTCGTGCCTTTGGGAAGCAAGGTACTAGAATGGTGGCACAATTGTGGTTTCCCAGAGACAGGCTATCGATTGGTGACACAGTTGTGGTTTCCCAGAAACAGGCTATGGATTGGTGACACGGTCGATTCGCGGAAACAGGTCGGATCGGGTAGATATTCACCTGCACATGTGCATCTATCCTGAAGAAGATCACTTGTTTTAGGAGTTGTGTATACCGTCTTGTGAACTGAAGCTCTTATAAGAATATGAATGGTCATATTCTGGTCTGATCAGGCAGTCGGTGCCCTCTTCGGCGAAATGGACCTTGAATATACTTCTGCTGTCAATGCGCTCTGTGTGCTGATATCTAATTGGAATTGTAACCCCACTATCTCAGATCTCTCCATGGCAGGTTGCCTGCTTCCTAACACTCTGAAATCGGTATGCTTCTTGAACGTTTTCACGGCTACTGAAAGCCAGGCATACATCTTCAAGTCTGGCTTTAGCACATTCAATAGCCCCTCCATGTGTCAAAGCTGGACATGCAGTTTTAATAAGCTTAGGTTAGGTTTATTCTCCATCGGATGGAAGCATACATTTATGGATTCTCAAGGAACATAAAAAGTCAGCCACATGACAACTAATCCAATGGCGATTAATTTCTCCAAGAAGCGGGTGCTAAGCTGCAGCAAAGTCACAGACGTCATGCCACCTGTTTTTGATGCAGATATAGCTTTAGACCTCAGAGAAGGTGGACTTCAAGAAGAAATGCATGGTCAAGATTTGTTGTTTGAGGCTGGTGATACAGCTTCTTGGCTGCGTTGGTGTACTGATGCAAAGAATTTGTCACAAGGGAACCGCGTGTATGAGCTTCTTGTTGAAATGGGTTTTGATCAAAGTGAACTCTTTCAGAGCTTATTGGTTCAGATGTATGGTAAATGTGGAGCTTTTCATGATGCACTGGCCATCTTCAACAGCCTTCTTGATAAGGACACTCCCATATGGAACGTAATCATTCGAACCTGTGTGCAGCAACATAAGCCTCAACAAGCTGTTGCACTTTTTAAACAAATGTGGCAAGAAAGTGCAATGCCTGACAAAGTTACATTTGTCTCTGTGCTTTCTGCTTGTGCTAGCCAGGTAACCCTCTTGGAAGCCAAGCAAATGCACACGTCTGTGTTGGGGAATATTCTGGAGTCAGATACTTTCACAGGTACTGCCCTCATAAATTTGTACGGCAAGTGTGGCAGCTTAAAGGATGCATTTGATGTTTTTCACACGATGCTGGACCGAGATGTGGTCACCTGGAACTCGATGATTAGTCTGTGTGCCAAACATGGCTGTCAAAAGGAGGCCTGTCAGTTATTTAAGCAAATGCAGCTGGAAGGAGTTTGGCCTAGCGATGGGACCTTCATTAGCATCCTTGATGCATATGCAAGGCAGTCAATGCTGGCTGAAGGTAGCCATCTCCATGTGCACATTGCTGAAAGTCAATTCAGGTCAGATCTGCACATAAGCAACGCCCTTCTAAACATGTATTGCAAATGTGGCAGTATAGAGGCTGGGCAAAAAATGTTTGTAAGGATGCCCAAACATGATGTGATTACATGGACGTCCATGATCATGGCATACAGTCAGAAAGAACAGGACAAGAAGGCACTAGAACTATTTTACCAAATGCAGCAGCAGGGTGCTAGAGCAGATGAGGTTACCCTTTCAAGTGTTTTAACAGCTTGTGCTGGACACGAAAATTTAGTTGACGGTCAGCAAGTCCATTTTCTGGTAGTAGAATATGGACTGGAAGCGGACACGGTTTTGGCAACCTCTCTCATGAATATGTACGGTAAATGTGGCACATTGGAGGATGCATACAACGTCTTTTTGAAACTAAGTCCATCAGATGTTACGGCATGGAATGCAGTGATTAATCTATACCATAACTATGGGCATGATCAGGTAGCTCTTAGAATTTTTTGCAAAATGCAACACCAAGGCATTTCTCCAGACAATTTTACTTTTGTTGGTCTTCTTTCAGCATGTGCTAGCACAGCAGGATTACAAGAAGGGAAGCTAACACATGCTTTCATTGTTGAACAAACACGTGAGCTAGACAGTGTTATCATTACTGCTCTTGTGACTATGTATGGGAATTGTGGTAGCTTAGATGACTCAAGGAGCACCTTTAATTTTCTGGTCGACCAAGGTGTAGCCTCCTGGAATGCCGTAATTGGAGCATGCACCCAACAAGGTCAAAATGATCAGGCAGTTCAATTTTTTGATCAAATGGTACAAGAAGCTGTTTTTCCAGACAGGATAACTTTTATCAGCATTTTGGAGGCATGTGCTGTGAGGGGATATCTTGTTGATGCTATCAAAATGCACACCTACATAACAAATTGCAGTTTGGAGCTGGATACTGTCTTGGGTAACACCCTCCTTCACATGTATGGTAACTTAGGTAGAATAAATGATGCTTTGAAAATATTTAGAGGCATGCCTGATAGAGACATAGCTTCTTGGAATTCCATGATTGCAACATATTCCAACTATAACCTTTACAGACCTGCTCTTCAACTCATACATGAAATGCATCAAAGAGGAGAAATGGCTGATGGTATTACCTTTGTCCTTGCATTGTCTGTGTGTGCTCGACTCCTAAATATATCAGAAGGAAAGCGGATTCACACATGTATTATTTCCAACGTGTGTCAACTTGATATTGTGTTGGCAACCTCTCTTATTAATATGTATGGTAACTGTGGTAGAATAAGTGATGCTGTGCAAGTATTTAACGAGATGACTGTGCGAAACATAGTTAGTTGGAATGCCATGATTAAAATGTTTGCCCAAGCAGGAATGCGGAAGGAGCTGCTCCATCTTTTTGTCCAAATGGAGAAAGAAGGTTTATTGCCAGACAAAATAAGTTTTCTCAACAGTTTTGATGCTTATGCTGGCTATGAAGCCCTGGGCGGTGCTCGATTGATTCATTTTTGCATTGTGGACAGGGGCTTTGAGGAAGATCTGTCTATAGGAAATGCTCTTATTAGCATGTATGGCAGGTGTGGCAGTGTGATGACTGCTCGAATGATGTTTGATAAATTGTCAAAGAAAGATACTGTTTCATGGAATGCAATGATTGCGGTGTATACTAGATCAGGGCAGTTGGATGAGGCACTTTGCCTGTTTGATCAGATGCAAGGGCAAACTGATTTTCCAAATGCCATCACATTAACCATCATTCTTTCAGCCTGTGCAAGCAAGGCAGCTCTAGCTCAAGGGAGGCAAATACATGCCTGTACTGTAGCCCAGGGATGGGAGTCTGATGTTGTTTTGAGGACTGCCATTCTCAGTATGTATGAGAAGTGCGGTAGTGTAGAGGATGCCCAAAAAATATTTATGGAGTTGCCTGAGCAGGATGTCATTCTCTGGACGTCCATGATTACAGCTCATGCCCAACATGGACAAGGGGTTGAAGCTATACAAGTTTATTACAGAATGCAGCAAGAGGGGTTGGTTCCAGACAGTGTTGCTTTGCTAAATATCCTGGCTGCATGTAGCCATACTGGTTTGATTTGTGAGGCTTTGGACCATTTCAATTCAACGGTTTGTAGTCTTGGTCTCTTTCCTACAGCAAATCATTATGTCTGTGTTATAGACCTCTTGGGTAGGGCTGGACGACTGGATGAGGCTGAGTTTCTGATGACAAATACTCCTTTTCCACCTACATCAGAGTTATGTACAGCATTGCTTGGTGCTTGCAAAAGCCACACAGATTTGGAGCGAGGACAGAACACTGCAAAACTTGTTCTTGAGCTGGGAAAAGGAACAATTGCCCCATACATAGCACTGTCAAACCTCTATGTCGCATGCGACATAAGGCAGGCAGAGCAATTGCAAGTATCAGCAGAAGTGACAAGCACATAACAAGTGGGCTCATTCTGCATGCAGCATTGGGAAGACAAGGCAAGTATAAACAATGGCTGGAAAAGAACAGAAATGCACATTAGTACTGCTGTCTAATTGATAACCTTGTATCTAAACATGGTGAGACGATGCAGATATCTGCACTGGTGACAAAACTAATGAGTGGACTTATGATGGACACAGTATTGAGCAGATAGAGTGACTACTAACAACAGCTGGAAAAGGACAGAAATGCACATTAGTAGTGCTGTCTAACATTAACCTTGCAGCTAAATGTTGTACAAGAATGCGGATGCTTTGAATGAGAAGGTTGAACATCATGCTTAAAGAGTACTCGCAGGCAGATGATCTCAGATAATGGGGCCATCTAACCTTGCAAGGGCCCATGATATTAAGTATACTTACACTTCAATTATGGTTGACAAGCAAGAGGAAGAAGGATGATGACAAAGAGGAAGACTAGGAGGAAGAATAATTAACTGGCAGCAATCTCTAAAAAGCTTTCCTGTTGGTGAAAATTGCAGGTGGAAAGTACAGCAGGAAGAGGTCCTTGAGCAGAAATTTCCACCGATATGTTGCTGCTTAGCAAGCTTTGAATCAGTGCTTCTGCAAGTAGATAACTTTCACCAACCAAAATGCTCTTTGTCAAAAGCATCTGCTGCATCATGCTGAAAATCACCATATCAGAGATACTTGAGAATGACGTCAAGAATGAGATGTATTTGATAAACCATTTTTACTTCCCGAAGTCAGCTAGATGTGAATCAAATAGAAAATGAAGGCTTGAAAGGAAGGATGATTTGATGAAGCTCAAATTCAGTCTAACCAACCAGCCAGCACAATCACGGCCCTGCTAAGTTACTTAAACAAGTCAATAGGTCATTGGAAGCATCAAGAGCAAACAGTATAGACTCGGTGAAATGCATCTTGGTCCCACAGTATTCACTTATTTGTGTGGCAGTTTGACACACTCAGATCTTGAGGGACAACAAAGCTTTATTAACCTGAAGTGTGAATGCTCTTAGACTAATGCCACATACTAAGACAACATCCTCTTGCACCAAAACAGCAGCCAGCTGCCTAAAAATTACCTCCTGGCAGATTCTCCGTGTCTTAAAATTCCTGTGAGAATCAACCCTGTAACATATAGGCTCACCTTCTAATTTCTGCACTTCCAGCACTAAGGCTGTAAAAAGTTTTCTTTCAATAAACTATGCACCCATCCAAATCAAAGTCTAATCACATCGTTAAGGCTGCAATACTAATAGCAACAGTAAACTACAAATGAAAAATAAGAGGTGAGCGTGCAAAAATGTGTAGCAACTCACGTATTCACTCAGTATCATTGTCCAGGGTAGCCAAGTAGTGCTTAGTGAGTGAAAGCTATATTTGGTCACCATTAAGGAGTGATTTAAGAATCTAGACTGTGTGAGTCATGAATTAGATGCAAACAGAAGTGTTAATATCACTGGTAATGGGCTGTGTAAAAAGGAAAAAGATCGAGAAGGTGATCCCATGTTTACCATTTTCTATAAATCAGTGTCAATCTTTTTCAAAGGTTAGAGATGCAGGATATGTACATGCAGAACTTAACAGTTATACATGCATGTGCACTACCACTAGTGTACATGCCATAAGCAAAGAGTCGTTGTTTACAAGGCTGACTTAAACCTTTTCTATACTGCCTACAGAGGATGCCTCAACTTAGACAATCTGTCTTCTACAACCATGCACATTGACTTTTCCCGAAAAGCTTGGAGCAGGGGCACCAATCAAACCAACCTTACCCTGTTGATCAGTTAACTCATTACGCTTCTTTCCTTTGTCCTCGGGCTAATTGCTTAAATTCCATGAGTTGGCTCAGACAATAAAAGCTTTTCTCTTAGCTTATTATCTGCTGCTACCCCACCCCCCCCGGGGTTTAGTCCTAATTATTTGCCAAAATTTTCAGAATTCATCATTCGGTTCCCAAGTGATCACTCTCCAAGCTAGAAAATGAAGTCTAGCCTAAGGAGGGGCCTTCTGGGTTTGTCTGACTCTGCCCCTTTGACAGTACCGCAATGATACCTCTTCCTTCCACCTGTCTCACCTTTAGAAAGAAGTTGTCTCTGCGACTCATGTCATTCCTATTCCTGTATAAAAGCTAGGGGCTTGCCTATAGATTCAGCCACTTATTTTTATTAATGCTGTGCCTAATAAACCGTAGGATCGGTCAAGTTTCCTTCTTTATTTCCAATGAAGGGCTGAGCCATGGAGTTCCCTCTAATTAGATGAATCTAAGAAACTCGGCCGATATATCGATTCTCTGGAAATAAAGGGGCATCTTGGTCTGCTTCTGCAACTTGACCTGCAACTCAGCAATTAACCATTCAAATCTCTGCTTCACGGTTGCGTGACACCAAGGGGACATCCTGAGCATCGAAATACTTCAATTGGTCTGATCGATTGGCAATTGAAATCTTCAAGCCAAGGAGCTTCAAGCTCGCAATCGACTGAGGAGTTCGGTTTTCTGCAGACTCACAACTAAGCCAGAGTGCATAGCATAGCAAATTGAGCACAAACCTCCATAAGAATGCTTAAGGAGTTGATAATTTGTCAACTCCAAGCATACTCAAGTCGTCACTAACAAATATCAGGTCACAGTGTATTCGCCCATCTGGAAAGGGAGATCCCTTTAGAGCAGCATCTAGCACTCTTTCTTCAAATTCCAAGATGAAGGATCCGTTATCAAGGCAAAAAGCAAGCTAAGGGATAGCGCTGTTGATCAACCTTTTCAAGCTAAAGCCATGAGCAGCAATGCCATATACATACATTAGCCGAAGCATTGCTGAATAATATGCCAAACCACACACACTCATGATGCCGTACTCAACTTGGTATTGGTTCTGCAATATGAGGCTGTCTCCAGTGCCAAAAGCATAGTGTAAACCAATACCAGCTTGAGTGTGGCATCATGAATCCTTCATCTTTTCATCCTTAAAACAGTGACCAACATTATTAATCTCAATTTTCCTCTTATTTCTAAATGCTCGGGGAGCCAAATTGTGTCTTCAATAGTTGCATGTAGATCACCCTTGTGGATAATCGATCCTCTTGAAATCTATTGTTATATTAAAGATTTGTAGCAATAGTCCTTCAAGCATAGGTAAGATTTACTTGCATGGATTCCAAGTCAAGCAATGGAAATCCTAATTTATGTTGAAATTAAATCCTAATTTATGTTGAAATTAGGTTTGTAATCAACAATTCATTGTTGAAATGCTTCAAATTCCTTGATGAGGCTTTCGTTGGCATGGAGAAGAGAGAACCAATAGAGGAGAGAGAATTTTGATTTTCTCATGTGGAAAATGATCTAACAACCAATGCATGCATCAGATTAAACATTAAACATTATCGCTACAATAAAGGCTATCATATGTTGTTGGTAACCCTTTAGTTGTTGCTACTTGTTATGAATTAGGGTTTTGTTGTTGTCTAATCCTTTAGATTGTGTATCAATTGTAGTCAATTGCCCCTAAATTTTCCTCAGAGCCTTCTTTAGTCTTGTATGGTGGCCCAGGAACCACACCAAGATGGGAGAGAAAGAGCCCAACATGGAATGTACACTTGTGTGCAACCCAAACTTGACACTATCGAAGTTTCATTTTCAATTGGGCCTCCACATGCAACTTCTTTTGGAAAGGCCCTTTCATCTCTCCCTCATTTAGAATAACATAAAATCCCGCCAACCTTAATTTTAAATTTCTAACCTTTTTGGAAACTTTCCACAAACCTTAATTGGAGACATTAATTGATTTAAATTCTTAGCCCCCATGAGAGCAAAGGTCATTTCCAAGAGCCATTCAATGTCTCTAGCTAAGATTTGTCACCAAACACCCCACTATCACTTGCCACCACAACTTCTACAATGCCCCTACTTCCCAAGCTACGGTTGTCTATCGCCATGATCACATTCAACTTAATCCCCCATGTGTGCATAACTTAAGTATCCTAGCTTAAGCTCCTCAACTTAATTGTCCCAAGAGCATTAAGTTAAAATTCATACCCTTGTGATAGACAACCACATTGAGACCTTGTAGGAGCAATGTACAAGGGCATCAAATACCATTGGAAATAAATATGAGATCTTAGTCAAGCAACATTTGCAAGTATTGCTCAACCATGCTCATGCTCTATGTAGCTCTAGAACCTTAGTTTACTTAAATCAATTATGATCCTCACACATGAATGATAACCACAATTAGAACCAATGACCCTTGCAAAGTTCATCACTTGCACGTTGCATGTATATCTTGCAAATGTATAGTGTCAAAGCCATAAATAATGCACAACAATCCATAGTGACTAGTATAGGAAATACTAATCCTCTAGGCATAAATATTGTTGACACATACTACCTTGAATAGACCCAAAGAATATCCAAAATCACTACTACATAATTGAGCTAGTCTATCTCTAGGTGAGTGGAGATGCTACTTCCCTATTGGGTATTAGGCAATATTTTGGACTCAAAAGCATTTCCTTCTACTAGGATGCTTAGAAACTTATAGAGCTTAGAGAGGACTGTTGCATGGGTACCATTGTAGACTCTTGTGAAGAGGACAACTTTGTCGAGAACTCCAAAGAAGAATTCCCTAACTTGAATGCCAATAACACAAAATTTTTGGACACCCCTATTGTTTTGGGGTTTCTCATCGTAGAGGGACCAAAGTTGGGACTCATCAACCTTTAAAGAAAGAAAGGTTAACAAAGGATGATAATCTAAAAGAACTAAGCTCCACTATTACATTGAAGTATCAGTTCTATGAAAGCTTAACTCATCCATTACAAAATACTAACTTGTATTTTCACTTGTCTTACAAATATCGATTTGTGATATAATAGTTCATTAGCTTAGGTTGGTGGGACAAATGCTAGGATTGGGGTTGATTATAGACTTTCCCATTACTTGTTAAGGCTTCATCTTGAGATTTTGAAGATCCATCATTTTAAATACTTGGCTTCACCCATACGTCCACTGTATGTTCTTAAGACTTTGTTTATGTTTTTGGATTTTCTTGTATATCTTCAAATAGGATAAAGTATTTTTTATTGAATACTTATAGTTAGACTTTTTGATTATGGTCTATCTCTCTCCACGCCTCAACAAGTAGACTTTTAGTTACAAGCTACAAGAGGTATAGATATCTCATGTACAAAGGAAATACTCCCTTGCTACAAGAGGCAAAGATATCTCATGTACAAAGGAAATATTCCCTTGCTATAAGGTATAACAAAAGATAAAGAAAGTGAAAGTAGTGGAGAGAGAATTTTTTTAATTGATTTTTTTGCAAATGAATATGATAACAATCACATGTATTTATAGGATATTGGAGAACTTCTAGCTAAATCAAAAGATATGGTTTTTTTAAAAAATTACCTTAATATTCAAATATATCCTTTGATGCAATGGTGCTCCTTTTTTACATTAGCTAGTTGAATGTCTCACTAAGAAAATAATTGTGCTTCATGCTAAAATTGGAATCAAATGCATAAGAAATTCACTACAAAAGAGCTCATGTTGATGCATACTTTCTTTTGTGATAGTGAGTACATTTTATCATAGGGACAAGGAGAGTGGCCGCAGCCAAGTGTTGAACTTGTCAAGCTTAACAAGTTGAAATTATCTATTGATGTGCTAAATGCTATGAAGACATCAATATGTTCGATAGGTTTGAAAATTTTTCATCTAAGTTGGTTCATTACCTTTGATGTGTTTAGCCAAATGCTAAAGACATGCTCAAGATTGTAGAAAACAAAAAGCACATTCTTAATGAAAAATTTAGGAATTGTTTGCTATGTGCTCATTGGATGAGTAAACAAACTACTACAACTCAAACAATTGTGTGTTTTGTGATAAGCAACAATGTTGCTTTTAGGTGTGAGAATATGATTTTCTAGATGTATTCAAATTTTAAGATGATGTGCTCTCATGCTTTTATGATTTTTGTATGTATTTCATTGCTAGACAAACTTTATGTACAGTCTTTACATCTTGATGTTGGTGACTTGTGAAAGGTGAATAGACATAGACACTCGTGAAGTCAAGGTATGAATTTGCAAATTGAATGTGAAGGGTTGTGAAGACATGATGATGCAAGCCAAGTTGGCCATGACAATTGTTAGACAAGACATTACAATGCTTGTGTTTGATCCACTTATAGTAATTTCTGCTTACAAGTCAATGGATACAAAATTAGGAGTTGATAATAGCAAAATCATGAAATTCTCATAGATCATATATTTGTATATATGTTATCAATTAAAGAATTTTCTACATACTTGGAGTCTTCTAAGAATCTTGTTACTCTCTCATTTACATCATTGACTTTACTTCAAAAAATGAAGCATGCTCAAAAGATTGATGTTTTGGGTTATTAAAGGGATAACTTAAAGTTCAACTACACAAGCTATGTGTAAGTTTTGTCTTTTCATTCCTGCTTCCCATTTTCGTGTGTGTGTGTGTGTGTGTGTGTGTGTGTGTGTGTGTGTGTGTGTGTGTGTGTGTGTGTGTGTGTGTGTGTGTGTGTGTGTGTGTGTGTGTGTGTGTGTGTGTGTGTGTGTGTGTGTGTGTGTGTGTGTGTGTGTGTGTGTGTGTGTGTGTGTGTGTGTGTGTGTGTGTGTGTGTGTGTGTGTGTGTGTGTGTGTGTGTGTGTGTGTGTGTGTGTGTGTGTGTGTGTGTGTGTGTGTGTGTGTGTGTGTGTGTGTGTGTGTGTGTGTGTGTGTGTGTGTGTGTGCGCGTGTGCGCGTCCGTGTGCACCCGTGCGTGCGTGTGCGTGTGTGTGCGTGCCTGTGTGTTTGTTTGTTCATCTTGCCTTGTCTTTGCTTCCTGCATTCTCTTGCCATCATGGATTATCTCCCCACTTTAATACTACTTGGCTAGCCAATAGACAATTTGTGTCACTTGGAAATTTCGGTCTCTTGACCTAAAGCATGCCATCACAACTCTAGATTTTGAAAACCCATTGCTTCTAGATTTTCTTAATGCTTGTAATAACCCAAGGACCACTGTCATTGTAGGTTGTACATTATTATGGATTTTGGTCAATTTCCTTTTTTCCACGAAGATTGGATATAAGGACAAAAAGCATGTGAAATAATGCCTAGACCATGTCAACCCATCCTATAAAGTTAGAGAAATTCGTCTTAAATACAATGCTCCATACCCATCACAATTGATAGAGTGGCATGCACTACTTGTGTCTGTGTATGTGTGTTCATCTTGCCCTCCTTGTCTTTGCTTCCTACATTCTCTCACCATGGATTATCCCCCACACTTTAATACTTGGCTAGCCAATACGCACTTCTCAATTACATGGTAATGAGACATATGAGATTTTTGCAAAGTCTCTTGACCCCGAGCATGGCATCACAACTCTAGATCTAGAACCCATTGATTCTAGAGTTTCTTGATGTTTTTAACCCTAGGATCACTGTTATTGTAAGCTCTAAAATATTATGGATTTTTTTCAATTTCCTTTTTTCCATGAAGATTGGATATAAGGATAAAAAGCTTGTGAATATATGCCTAGACTATGTTAGCCCATCCTATAGAAGCAAAGGGATTCATCTTAACTATGATGATCCATACCCATCACAATTGATAGAGTGGGACAAACTACTTGTGATCTTCATCCTTACTCCTAAGCCACTTATTGAATCCCAAGTGATGGGGAACTAGCAAAGGAATTCATTCCAATTTTTGTGATAAAGATAAGGAGCCAAAGGAGGATTAACTTCAATGAGGGACTCTAGATGACATAAGGGAACAAATTTTCATAGAAAGCCTCCCAACAATGACATCATTAAGCACCCATGCAATCCACAACAATGGAGAAGTCTCAATTAGCAACAATGTCCCTCATCACTATTGATGGAGTGAATATTTGATGATGCCTAGTGTGATCAAGATCCTAGAAATGAAGGAAGAAGAGCTCCATTCTTGATTACTCAATGATATTGATGAGAGCCTCATGGGGACCAAGAAAGTGTTGTGGGAAACATCAAGTTTGATAATGAGGAAGGATCAAGTGCTCAAGAATTAGAAATGGAAGTAGTGGCACTAGGCAAGCAAAGGATTGAAGTTCTTGAAAAAGCATTTGGATGCAACCTCCTCAAAATAGAAACTCAAAATAGGAATTTTTGGCACAAGCCTTCAATCCCTAGAGCAAGAAGAAGAAGAATGAATGCATTTGCAAACATTAATTGATCAACTAGACTAGGACTACTTGAGAATTGATGCTAAGGTTTAGAATGGCAACTAGTAGTATGGGAATTAGCATGTATGGCGGAAGAGAACTTTGGTTTGCAGCACAAACAAATTCAGAGAAATGGGGCAAAAATGAAGAAGTGTTGGCCAATGCTTAGATCAGAGAGCAAGAGACACTGGAATGAGTAGACAAAGGATTCAAGAGAAAATCCATCAACTAGAATGCACATGATGGAGGAACAAAAGAGAAAGTTTGGATGGTTTTTTAATATAGGAACATAAAATGAATTCCTACAAGTGTTAGCCGGGGACAAAGGATTCAAGAGAAAATCCATCAACTAGAATGCACATGATGGAGGCACAAAAGAGCAAGTTTGGATGTTTTTTTACTATAGGAACATAAAATGCATTCCTATAAGTGGTAGCACCTTCTCTCCTCACAAATATCTATGCTTTGCTAGGGGGAATAGAAGGAGGAGAATCTGGATGCTCCACGATCATAAGGGCATACTAGCACTTGTGGAAAAATTTCTACTTATAGGATGGAAGAATCCTAATTTTTATTATCAGTTGAGAGGGATACATGAATATTATTCACCTTTATAGATACAATGAAAGAAAATTTATGTGAAACACAAGCAATAATAGGGGTCTCCAAAGCATTAATAGGAAGATACTTTAATATGGTGCTCAACATAGTGGCTGACTCCACATTGGCAACCAACAAGCTGAATGAAGAGGAATTAGAGGAAATTATTTGCAAATGGAGGAAGGGAAGTTGACATTGAATTTACTAATTTACCCCAGTTATTGGGCAAGGCTTTATAGATGGTGCTCCATGAATAACACCTTTGAATACCATTGCTTCGGTTTGATGAAAGAAAGGTGCCAATTCTATTAACCTTGCCCTTCTTTCTTGCATGAATTGTATTGGGTGATCCTTGACCCTAATATCTTCTGTTCCTTGATTTTTTTAGAAGCTATTTTAGCTCTTATCAAAGCATCTTGAAGACCTATGGGATGCGTAGCTTCCAAAGGTCTTGAGTGTCTAAGGAAGAATTTAAGCCTCAACAAAACTCAGCCACTTATTGAGTGATATCCATGGGTGGGGCATACTTCTTGAGAGTCGCAAGACGAGAGTAGTACACTTCCAAAATCAACCCTAACTAGTGAAGTTTGAAGAACTCATTCATATCCAAGGCAAGATAGGAAGGCAAAATATACCTTCCACACTCAAAACTAGTTTAATATGTGTTATTGAGTTTTCATATAAACCTTATCACATTTCAACATAAGATTTTTAAGAGTTATTGATCTTGCATAAGTAGAAGAGAAATAAAAGTCTTTTATTTAAGTCCTTCCAATAGCCAGAGGCATTACATCACAATAAGGTTCCTATTATAAACTTCACCCATGGAAATTTGAGACATCAATAGCATTGTAGAATGGAGGTTCGAAAAAAATTTCTAGGAGTATGTATTTGGAAGGAAGGTCTAGATTTTGATAAAATAATCCCTCCATCCAAAATCTAGAGACTGCATGGCTGATATAAACATAGGTTGAAAAACAAGAAAACACTTTCAAGCTTCATCATTTTGATATAAATTCATTAAGCATTACTAGAAAAATGAATCATATTGAGTTTCTTTTCAATTGGTTGTCATCTAATTTTAACAATTTGCAAGCGATATCTAGGCTCATATATCTTCTTTTGGTTTGATACCAAATGTAATGTGCCTAGTACATATATTTGGTAGTCCACTAAGAGGTAATGAAGGTAAATTCTATTTAGAAGTACCTTGGAATAACCAAAAATTTGTAATGTTGAATTGCTTGAGCCTACCTCTCATAGGGGAAGCTCTACCTTGATCCCACAAGGATCAACCTAAAATGGGGCCTAAATCAATACTACGATCTCCTATCAACATTATCTAATGTTAGCTTTAAAGTTACTACTTTTCTATCATCCCTCAAACTCAAGGAAACCATCTCTGCACTTCTTTAAAGAGGGTGACAAAAGAGTAGGAGTGATATATGTGGAGCTCTCTACCCATAAGGGATAATTTTGACTCTATTCCTATAATATCCATGTCCTTTGCGCATGAATGGAGACTAGTGGGGAGGGAAATATAACATCCAAGCTAAATTAAGAACTTTAAAAAACCTTAGAGCATTTTAGATGCCATTCTATTCAAATATAACATTGTGTCATCCATGGCTGTTATTTTACTTGAGCTATTCGACACTATCAATGCAAATTGATCAAGGCCTAATCAAGGACTAAACTACCATTTATCATTATCATTGATATGATCAAGATCAAAGTGATTTTCATCTCGATATCATCATCTCAACTAATCCTCTCCAATAGCCACCATCATTTGACTAATTATCTCCACCAAAGGAGAGAGCGCCATCACTCACATCCATTAGGACAAGAAAAGGAGGAGGAGAGAGAGAGAGAGAGAGAGAGAGATATATATATATATATATATATATATATATATATATATATATATATATATATATATATATATATATATATATATATATATATATATATATATATATATATAGTTGACTCAATGGGAATGCAATAAGTAAATGCTATATATTAGCCTTAGTCTAAATAATATGAGTCTTTTTTCATCATATTTCTCTTCTATCATTTCCTTCTAAGTGCAATTGTATCTGCTGCTGCAAAGGAGAGAGGGGGGGGAGGGAGAGAAGGAATTTAAAAATAGAGAGATAGTGGAAGATAATGGAGAAGAAAAGGATAGAGGATAAGAGAACGAAGAAGGAGAGTGTTAGAGAGGAATCAAAGGAGACAAGAAAAAGACCTAGAAGCCTAATGTACAACTCGAATGGAAGCACACAAGCAGAAGTAAGAGCTATGGCACAGAGAGAGAGAGAGAGAGAGAGAGAGAGAGAGAGAGAGAATGTATGTGGGAAATCCAACAGTTACAATGTGTGATCGTCCTTCCCTTATTCAATAGTCATTGAAAGAATAAAGAATGAAGTGACAGTGATGGGCACCCACCACCTACTTGCAGTGTATGTGTGTGCAAGTATAGTGTGTACAGTGAGTACATGGGGGTAGCTAGGCATAAGCACCTTTACCCCCAACAACCTCCCATTTAAAGGTGAACGTGCCTCATTAAGGAGTAAAAGAAAAAGAGAAAAAGTACAACATACACATAGCATACAACGAAATGAGGAAAGACATCATCTCATCCTACGCACATCATCTTTTTAAGGAGGGCGAGACTTTTAGTGAGCAGATCTTCAGGATTCTTGTCAGTTGAGATCTTGAAAAGCTCAATAGACTTGTCCTCTACCACCTCTCTGATGAAGTGATAGCACACCTCAATGTTCTTTGTCTTGCATGGAAGGCTGGATTCTTGACCAACTGAATAGCACTCATAGAATACGAATGCAGTGTAGGGGCCATAGAAATACCAAGATCTACCAACCATACATCTAACCATAGGGCCTCCTTACAAGCCACTATGGCCACAATGTACTCAACCTCTATAATAGACAAGGCCATATATTTCTGCACCCTAAACATCCAAGCGATAGCACCTCTAGCATAGGTAAAGACATACCTAGAGGTGGACTTTCTAATATTTGCATGTCCTACATAATCTGAGAGTCAATGTTACCCATGACTCTTGTATCTTGGTTGCCATAGCAAATGCACATATCTATTGTACCTTTCATGTATCTCATGATACCTTCACAACGTCCCAATGTCATTTGCTAGGTGTAGCCATATAGTGTGTCAAGATTGTGGGAGAGAAAGAAGGAGTCTCACTTGTAGCTTTCTCACTTACACAATGGGGGAAAACAGTTTTCCTCTTCTTAGTTGTGTAAGCCAAAAGAACTCTAGTACAGAGAAATAGAAGAATCCTATATATGGGTCTCAAACCAAACTCAAATAACTAAGGTGGCATACTAACTGAGCCACGAACTAGAGTAGATAAGGATAACTGTCATCTAGCTATTATTCATGGGCGGTGTACCAATCGCATCTACAGCTAACAAGTCAGTGACATAAATGCACAACGGTCACCCTGGCATATCACGATTGGAGCTCGATATCTCAACACTCCCCCTCGAGCTCAATCCCAATTCCTACACACCAAGTAGGTCTCTGAACTTGCGCAGCTTCTCTGTGCCCAATGCCTTTGTGAATATGTCAGCTATCTGATCCTCTGTGCTGACATAAACTAGATCAATAAGACCTAGTAAAACCCTCTCCCACACATAGTGATAATGCACCTCAATGTGCTTTGTTCTAGCATGATAGATTGGGTTATTTGCCAAGTGTATACTACTCATGTTGTCACAATAAATGACAACTGGCCCATCTGTAGGTTGATGCATATCATAAAGTAGCTTATGCAACCAAGCTACCTCACATGCAGCCATTGCTGCACCCCTGTACTCACTTTTTCTTAACACATGATCCAACAATGATTCCTTGCCAACATTTTGTTTATTAGGTAGTATGTAAAAGGTGATGGGTAGGTTCTCAATCTCGATTGTCCTAGTCACTACATGAAGCAGAGATTACCTTTGTTAGGATATCCACCAAGATCTTGTTCGTGGATTCAGCTTGACCGTTAGCTTGAGGATAATATGATGAGGATTTTATGTGGATTATCAAGAAGGTGGATAACAAGTGAGCAATCACTTCATAGATGAAGTGTATGCCTTGGTCACTAACCAACTCTATGGGACAACCAAACTGTGAGATTACTTGCTCGCAAAGAAACTTAGCTATGGTCCTAGTGTCATTTTTGTGAGTTTCTCAAGTTTCTCCCCACTTGATGAGATAGTTTGTGCAACAATAATGTACTTAGCTTGTGAGCACTATGTCGCAGGACTGATTGGACCAATTAAGTTAATTTTCCATTCTCAAATGGTTGGTATGTGAACACTAGTGTTAACTCCATTTTGTCCTTACAAATAGAGACTTTGGTTTGTTTGTCACTTGCCACGGTGCTTCACAAACTTAGCTACATTGCAGAATAGCATAGGCCACCATAGTTGAGATTGGAGTAGCTTGTATGCTATGGTGAATCCACTGAAATGTTCTCTAGTAATCCCTCCATGTGCTTCCATGAGAAAATCATGTATTTCATGTTTGCAAGCACATCTCCTTAAAAGTCCATCCTATCCTAACTGATATAATTGACTTGCAATTATCTGATAGAGTTGGATCTTCAAAATTAATCTCTTTAACCTAGCTTTTTCTATGGGTCATTCAGGCAATCCATTCTCTAGGATGTGGACTATATCCATCTATCCAATATGATATGATGCCTACTCTAAACAAGTCTCATTTGTTGGGCATTCTAAAAAGATGTGCATTCGATAGGTCATCAATGATGCCCTGTCCAACCACTTCACCTGTGGGTGTGCGAGACATATGATTTTTCATATAGCACTATTTGCATGTGTGTACTACAACAACAAAGTTAAATTCCAAAAGAAGAAGTAACCATTGAGCAATGTGTCTAGTTGCGCAAGGTTTGTTCACAAGATAAAGTAATGCTTGATGATCCACACAGAAGGTAAAGGGTGTCACTAGAAGATAATGTCTAAACATCTTTATAGCAAACATCATGGCTAACCCTTCCCTCTCTGTTTTTGTGGAATAGTTCATTTCCCTATTAGTGAGTTGTCTGCTAGCAAAGCTCACTTGATAATCAAGGTTATTCTCACCAGGTCTACATAACACTGTCCCCATGGCAAACTTTGATGCATCAATGTGCACATGGAAGGTAATGGACCCCAATCTAGGACTCTTAAGATAGAAGTTGAAGGTAGAGCCTGTTTAAGCCTTTCATAGGCTTGCTAGTATTCTTCAATCCACTTGAATACTATCAATAGCTTGTACAAAGGTCTATCAATCAATGCATAATTTAGCACAAAATGCCGATAGTATCCTGTGTGGCCTAAGAAATATTGAACTCCCTTGTTGGTCAAAGGGAAAAGGTCTACAATTACATGAACTTTTGAGGAGTCTGTAGCTATCCCATTCCTCAACACAATGTGCCCTAAAATGAAACCTCTAAGTGCTCTTCCCAATTGGTGTGGATGCACAAATCATCGACAAATACATCCAACCATCTTTTGAGCATGTCCTTGAAGATGGCATAAATGAGCCACTGGAAGGTAACATAGGTATTGGTTAGCCCAAGTAGCATGACTATATAGGTAAAGACCTCCCATTCAGTGGCAAATGCCATCTTGTGCTTGTCGTCCAAATGGACTTGCACTTAGTTATAGCCTAAGAAGCCATCCAAGAAACTTTAGGCTTCCTTTCCTACCACTCTCTCTAGCATGTGCTTAATGTATGGTGGTAGTTGTCTCTCTTTATAGTTGTGTTGACCTTTTATAGTTCACACACACTCGAATCTTTCCATTCTTTTTCATGACTATCACTGTGAGTGATACCTAGTCTGTGTGCTCCATCTCGTAAATGAATCTTACATTTAGTAACTTATCAATCTCTTCCTTTATTGCATGTGCATGCTTAGGATTCAATGCGTACGGTTGTTGCTCAACTGATACTGTATCAAGAGTCATGGGAATATTATGAGTCATGATACTTGGATCTATTTCTTTCAAGTCGTCTAAGGACCATGCAAACACGTCGAAGAAATTCCTTGAGAGATTTATGAGATTAGTCTCTTCCTCCTTAATTAGGTCACTTTCTATGTATATGGGTCAAGGTCTATCATCTTCCCTTGCCAAGTTTACTTCCTTGATTTTGGCCTGAACGGGTTTACTCACCTACCCTTTTCGCTTGACTCCTAGTAACACCACTATTTGATCACCCTTCCTAAACTTCATAAAGCGCTTGGGAAAATCTTGGGGTTTTCTTCTATCAATCAGCTTCTAAAGACTTTGACTGTTTCCTTCTCTCTTTCTTTAGCCTCTTGCACCTTAGGTGGACTGGGAGGTCCCCCTTGGTACGTGTGGTCCTAGGTGGTTGAGGCATTTCAAGGTTGCTGTCACAGCTTACATTTAACTCGGAGTTGTACTCACAATCCTCACTAATGATGTGGTTTCTGGTTGGACTAATCCCACTTACTCATAATCTACTACCTCTAAGTATTTTAGCCAAGTTTATTCGCAATCTACCTTGACAACTCCTTCATTCACTCTAAAAGCATTGACCTCTTAGGGTTTAGAGTTTACTCTGATTTGCTCAATCACTCTTCCATCTATGTCATATTCTATGGTCTCTAGTTTCTCTTTGCTTTTCTCACTGATGGAATAACAGTCTTTGTACTCATCATCAAAATCCTCATACTCAAACTGTGTGTTGTTTTCAAGGTTCTTGTCCTCAAGTTTTTACTCACTTGTAATGAGAGCCTAGTTGTATAACAAGTTTAAGTCATGCACCTTAGTCCATCGCCACTCCTTACTCTCCATGAGATCCTTGAGGGTCTTTAGGTTTGCAACTAGGTTTCCAGCTAGCTCACTTAACAGGTACTTGAGGATTCTATGGAGTTCCAATTTGTTAGTTGGGACATGATAGGTGATTGGTGTTGGTCAACTAATGGAACTCCTAGCCATCATGCATAGGGGTATTGTGGGTAGGTTAGAAATTGTGGCTTTGTTGGGTTTGCTAATAGTTGAGTATATTGCTGCTTGTCTATATTCATCCTCACTATCCGATAATGGTAGATCAATGGTTTCCAACACATGTATCCAGTCACCTCATCCTTAGGACAAGGAATGTACTTAGTTAGAGGTCCATAATTGCTTCTGGGATTTGAATCACCCTTCAACATGGCAAAGATGGCATCTAGGTCCACTTGTGAGCTTTTCCAAGTGTCCATCTCTACTTAGATTGTTTCTAATCTATTGCCTAAGAATATCAAGCCATTACACCAATCCTCTATCACTCAAGCATTCCTCATCCAAGGTCTACATAGTAGGATATCATAATCCACTCCCTTCATGACTATGAAGTTCACGAAGAATTGAATTTCCACTATCTTTAAAGGCCAATCCTTCAGGACCCCACCTTTATCCCATTCTCTAAAGTGACATTGAACCGTGTAGTTTCTACCAGTGGGTTTCTCGAAACTTGCAGGACTGCATGGCTAAGTACACTAACTCTTGCTCGTATTTCTACTATCCCCTTTCGCGTTGTATCTCCTAGAGCAATGAAAGTAAGACTATGTGCATCTCAGTGCCTTTCCAAAAGGCATTTACTTGTGGATACTTAAACATTAGGTTCAACGTTAGGCTTGGTATGTACGTCACAGCGTCATGGTCAAGCAAGTCTTGTGATTCATGTCTATTGGTTTGTTCTACCCATTTCTTTAACACTTGCCACAGTGCAAGGTTTTGTCTAAGCAAGTCTCTCAGTCGCAATGTTACAAGAGTTGATATAAGGGTGGTAAGCAAATTGCCAACCAAATTTTCCTCCTTGCTTAATGGGTTTCCTGCCAACGCTCTTGTCCAGTTCATCTATTCATGGCATCCATGTTTTGCCTATGCGATTGTGCATGTGGTGATGTTGCCTATAATGTCCACATTACTTAGTTTATTTTAATAGACAATGTGTGTATACATTCCAAAAAATTGATTTATGTTGAAAATAAAATTGCACATTTTTAAAACTAGCTCTAAATATGAAGATAATTGTTATTATTAATGAGGTATTATATACCAACTCATGGAAGAAAGACTTGGGAAACCCTCCCAATACTAGCTTATTAAAACTATGTTTGTAGTATAGAATAACAAAAAGAACTAGCCTAGTGGATAGTCACTTGGTAGTTAAGTGCACTTGGATGACGACATTGCCGGGATGGGTGACCTCCCAAGAAGATTTTCCTACAAGCTAGTGGGAGCTTTGCACACGTAGCCAATGGCACCAACGAAGCCTTCATAGCCCATTGCCAAGTATGCCAACTTGGTCGTCGCCTTAGTCGTGAGCCTTGGAGTGACGGTTGCCTGATGACGTGACATGCGATGCTCGCCTATATATTCATAAATTTAATCTTTGCACTTAAAAAATGGATCCCTCTCTCTAACGCCATCAATGATGTCATCAAAAATTCTAAAAGAAAGCATTATCTTTGTGTCATCAATGATGTCATCGAAAAGGCTAAAAAAGCAAGTGTCCTCTCTTTTACCCCCCCATTACTATATAAACAAGGGTAGAGCGTCACATCAAGGACACACACCAACCCATGCAAAAGTCTCTCTCTCCTGTTGATGCGATGAAGCTCTGTTGCAATCAACCGAGTCTCTCTCTCTCTCCATACCTACGTGGAAGTGATGCCCGAATCCATCAAGCTTCTTCCATGGCTCCCAAGGGACGTCAAATTGCTGAGTGGTGAGATCACACTCAGAGAGATCCCCAACATGAGAAATTAGTCCCTGCTATACACAAAGTTGTTGCTACAATCAGTCGAGTTTCTCTCTCTCTCTCCACACCTACGCGGAAGCACTGCCCGAATCCGTCAAGCTTCTTCCATGGCTCCCAAGAGACATCAAGTTGCTGAGCGAGGTCACGCTCAGAGAGCTCCCCAACATGAGGAAGTAGTTGTTGCTGTACACGAAGTTGAGGCACAAGTTAAAGTTGCCTCCGAATCCATTCAACCCGAAGGACCAATTATTCCACAACAAATCGAGGTTGCAGTCATAAACCATAATCGCGATGGATGGCCGAACAGAGAAAGGGATTACTTTAGGCTATTAGCTCTACAACTTCCTAATGAGGGATAAGTTAGTCCATTACATAGATTACAATCAGTTTAGAACACACTTAAACTTACAAAAACATGTTAGTATTATCAATTTCTTTTTAAGAAGAAACACAGAAATTGATGGAGGGGATAGATTCTATGCATCGCATACATTGACAAGTGTGTTAAAAAATGTCTTATGGTTATGACTCATTTTGGATTTGTGAATGATGAATTATGGCTTTGTGGATTGTGGTGGTTTGGGACATTGGAATCACCAACCCAATGCTCCCTAACACTCTACAGGGTGGGGGTCCTACTCTCCTGAGTAAGGTAGGTGTTTTGGTTTTTTGATCACTCGAGCACCTGAGAGGGCAAAGGGCCAAGTGATAAGTGCCAATGTTATATAGGACGGCTCCTGAGGCTCCTGGAAGTTTAGACGGGGCTCTGAGCTAATAAATTCCTTGTTGACCCCATGATAGAGTGCGATCACATAGCCCAATCTTGAGGGATTTGAAGGTCCTATTCTAGGCTAGACGGTGTCTTTCTACGGAAAGACGGATTTTGTACCACTCTACATAGAGTGATGGTTCTAGATGTTACTATGAAATAAAGTATCTAATTTTTTAATTGTTTATTATGTGCTAAAGATTGAGTTTAATGAACCCATTTTAATGGAGTAATAAAAGGAAGCTAATTTTATATGTCCAAATAGCGTGGTAGTATACTTGCTAATTAGAAAACTAAGCAAACCCCATCGAGGAAAGTGGGAGGCTTTGATCCTGACGACCGAACGCCTATGGTTGGGTGGACCCGATAAGTCACGTAACTTTTCAACACTAGATAGAGCTGATTAAATTGTGACCCTCCCAATACCGGTAGGATTAGTTACCAAGTTTAACACAGTTTTGCGGGGCTGGAGCTGAGATTTTACCTTATGGTTGGATAGGGGAATTGAGTTACACTCTCCTCCCTCTCTCAATCTCCTTGAACCAAGTGCGGTGTTAACCTCACTCCTGCCTTTGATTGATTACAAAGTGGTCTTTCTTAGGTGGGTGTTAGATTGTTATTAGGGGTGACTTGTCCACGTTTTCCCTGTGAAGTAGAACTAAGATTCCCATGTTCAACTAAGTCCAAGGTTTCCCGCGGGGAGACGAGATGGTGATCTGTATGGATATAACAATCGACTATTAAGAGGACTCCTCCAGGTCTGTTGGAGGAGGCACCTAACATTGCCTCTCCTACTCTTAAGTATGTGGGAGAGATTCGTGGGCTCATGGTTGAGAGTTCATTGATCTCATCCTCAATGATAAGCTCAACATCTTGCAAGTGAGCTTGTGTTTCTTTCATCCATTCTTTGACCTTATCCACAACTTTTAATTTTTGGTTGGGGTCAAGGTACTCTCCAACCTTAGCACTTCCCTTCTCCCTCATCTTAGGAGTAGATGTTTCTGCTTCTACATCAGTAACCTACTTTCCATTTGTTAAAGTAGTTGTGCTATTTATTTTGAGTGTTATTTTTGCATCAATCCTCTTTCTTTTCATGACATTATGGGGATAGGTGTGGCATTGTTGTCAAGTGACTCAACAAAAAGAGTTTGAGCAGCACATATCTCTACCTCTCCCTTTGCCTAAAGCTACAGCTGGCACATGCCTAAAGTCCATCAGTATGGGATTATCCTCCTCGTCATAAGAGACATAAGGGTTCATATATGACTAAATCCCTAAGACCACTCTCAATGAAAGGTCTTGCTCTGCTCAATGTATCACAAAACCTTCCTCAATGGACTTGAATTTGATGCAAGGATGTGCACATGTATTTTGAAAGAACTATTTCCTTAACATGTCTTTAGCCCTTTTCTCTTGTGGTATGTCATAAGAAGTAGGAGATGGCTTGTTCTAGAAAAGGTATATCAACATTGTGACCTATATCCCTCTACTTTCTTGGCCTATACCTACATCAATACCTATAGATAGATTTGCATTCTAAGTATTTATATCTATTATTTCTTGCTATTACGTGGGTTTGTTTGGATGACAGGTACCAATTTTCTCCTCTACCCATATGTTGGAATGCGTTTTTGAAAATCTAAACATGTACTATGATGTATATTGTTGAGTTAAAAACTTTTTCTTGCACAT
The DNA here is from genome assembly GCF_053477565.2 of Lygodium microphyllum. Classification (NCBI taxonomy): domain Eukaryota; kingdom Viridiplantae; phylum Streptophyta; class Polypodiopsida; order Schizaeales; family Lygodiaceae; genus Lygodium; species Lygodium microphyllum. The sequence goes on along the minus strand of NC_141136.1, from coordinate 129,921,284 downwards.
TCGTGGTAAGATATTTTCTTTGCAATATATAGCTCAGAACTAGCTATTGGACAATCAAGTGATAATATGTTGAATGTATAAAATTTTGTAATTTCAATTTTTTTGAAATGCTTGTTGAAAAAAAAAAGCAAAACGCACACACACTCACATGCATATCATTACATACCCAATCTATGGATCTTAGCATGTAGCCTTTAGCCTTTGTATTTTAATTCTTTTAAGCTATGTGCAAATACAAACATGTACACTCTTATGTATATCATTTATTTATAATGGATGTGGCCCCCTCATGTAAGATCTCTTTATGGTGGTTTTGCAAAAATAATGGTATCATTCTCCCCATTAAAAATGGAAATATCGTGTATATATGGATGTTTTTATGCCTTGTTTCTGTGCTTCTTTGGGTGTCATCACGGTGCATGGAATGGAGGAGGCTCAACGACATGCGAGCCATCTGCACACCATCTAATTAACAAAACCTTAAAACTTCAACCCCACTTTGGTATACACATCCTTTGCTCTCTCTTGTTCTATGTGTGCTATCAAAGCTTTCTAACATAGGAACATACCTAGCAAACATCAATTATCTATTGTAATCACTTACAATAATCAAAGTTTTTGTTTCTCCATATTGCATTCTCTTTTCTTACATGGTATCATAGCATAAGCTCTAAGCAAGTAGACATCTGAAAAGCACATGAGAGACTTGTAAAATTTAGAGAGATAGCACAACCTTATCCTACTTAAAACATAGATTCTCATGTTTACTTTCCATACAAAGGATTGAAGGGGAGCTTGATGGCAGAAACTATACGCTAAAGATTTAAGGTGCATGTCCTCTTAAGTACTTAGGAGCTGTGAAATATAATAGAAGGTTGAGATTTCAAGCCCTTTCCATATATAATTCCATATACTTTATAGCAACCATACATAAGGCCTTATGTCAAATAGTTATTAGCATCAAAGACTCAATCTTGACATTGATACAACATTGATCTTAATGCAAAATCCTGTTCAATTATCAAATCTCAATATGAAACATTGTTAACCCTCATACGAACAAGGTGGAAAATCGAAAAAATCTAAAGCAAAAGATAAGGCCAAGGAAAAAGTGAAACGGAAGATGAAGGCATGCCAAGAAAAATATGAAAACACGAGAAGTGCAGAAAAGTCCTGAATCAAGGAGAAAGGCGAACAAGAAAAAGCGCAAGTCAATGCTTTTGTAAAAGAGCGCAAGGCGCACTATGATTATTTTAAGAGCGTCGGGCTCTCACCCGTGCAGATTGTAAAGGTAGATGGGTGGTAGGAAGGAAGCTAGGAAGATAGGAGGATAATGGGAAAAATGTCCTAGGCCACAACCGGCCATGTAAAAAAGGGGCGGCCAAAAGGGATTTAGGGTTTTGTATATAAAGTTGAAAAGTGAATGAGAAGCTCATTCTTGTGTGTGGCCAAAAGTAGCTCTCCTCCTCTTCTTCGTCTTCTTCTTCTTATTCTTGATTGCTTGAGCTTGTGCTTGAGAGAGGGAGTGTGAGAGTGTAAGGGAGTGAATGTGTGAGGGTAAGGGACCGTGGTGGAGAAACTCTCCATCTTCTGTTCTCTTCTCTTCTCTTCTCTTGCTCGTGGCAATGGAGCTTGGAGCATGGAGCGTGGAGCGTGGAGCTTGAGGATGGAGCTCGCTTCAAGCTTGCACTTGGATCGCGGAGCTACCGGAGTGCTTGGAGAGGAGGCAACTTGATCGGGCATGGAGGTAAGCTCACTACACTCATAGAGATGGATGGCGCGTAGGCTATGTGAGAGGTAGCCATTAGTGCTCAGCTTGGAATGCTTGAAGCAATAAACGATCCATAGGTCTTGGCAGTTGATCACCTCTACATTTTGGTTCCGTTGTTGGGACCAATGGATTCAAGCCTTGAGCGCTTGCGCGCTTCGAATCGAGCATTGAAGTATGGTTTTTCCCAAACCAATGCTTGAGGTAGAAAGGTAGGAAGCGAGGGAGTTGAAGAGGCATTCGATCTCCTTAGTAAGTAAGTTTTTGTATTTTTGGATTTGGAAAAGTAGGTTGGAGTAGTTTAGGTGTTTTCTTTGTGATTTTTGTTGACATTTAGGTAGGATAGGAGCAAAATAGTTGAGCACACAGTAAGGTTTTTGCTGCTGTATAACATGCTGGAACAGGAAAAAGAAGGGCAAAATATGAAATCCAGGGCTAAATACTGGTAAGAGGAGAAAAATTAAGGTGAATGCAGACCTAGGCAGGGCAATAAGAGGCTAAGAGTGGCAAGGAAGACCTCATTTTGCATTAGTGAGAGAGAGAGAGAGAGACATGCTGATCATAGAGGAGATCACATGCTTTGATTCTGGTGTTTTCAATCGATCCAGGTATCGTAAGGATCTTCTGTATATACTATTGGTGTGATCTAAAAGGTATGACAAGGGGATTGTGACGAGCACTAGGAGAAATCAACCAAAAATCATCTCGTTGTGTCGTAGGATTTGCAATCGGGGACCTCCATGTCCTGGTCCCTGACTCCCAAAGTCGAACCGAGGGACCTATCCAATTCCCAGAATCGAACCACTCAAACAAACCTGCCTGGTCCGATCAACCACCCTGTCCAATTTTGAAAATCGAACATTCCACAATCAGACACACAACCCATCCAATCGGATGCTCAACCCATCTTTTCACGACGCTTGGACCACAAAGTCGGACCAGCCCATCTTGTCTAATCGAATAGATCCTATCCGATTTTGGAAATCAGACATTCCACAAACAGACCATCCAGACTCGCACGCCTCAAAATCGGACACCTGTTAAATCGAACATCCAATTCCTAGAATCGGATTCTCAGAATCAGACGCACAACCAAAAATTGCAATCGGACCACAAGAAAAAGTCACAACCAACTTTCGGGATCAAACTAGACCAGTCGAACCACCTAGGATCGGTCCGATTTTGGGAATCGGACCAGTTGGGCAAAAGACAAAAGAACTA